>NC_069500.1:62356048-62956048 GCF_027579735.1 Bombina bombina | reverse complement strand
ATGTTATACATTAGCAAGAGCACTAGATGGCAGCACTATTTCCTGTCATGTAGTACTAATGTTATACATTAGCAAGAGCACTAGATGGCAGCACTATTTCCTGTCGTGTAGTACTAATGTTATACATTAGCAAGAGCACTAGATGGCAGTACTATTTCCTGTTGTGTAGTACTAATGTTATACATTAGCAAGAGCACTAGATGGCAGCACTATTTCCTGTCATGTAGTACTAATGTTATACATTAGCGAGAGCACTAGATGGCAGCACTATTTCCTGTCATGTAGTACTGTACTAATGTTATACATTAGCAAGAGCACTAGATGGCATCACTATTTCCTGTCATGTAGTGCTAATATTATACATTAGCAAGAGCACTAGATGGCAGCACTATTTCCTGTCATGTAGTACTAATGTTATACATTAGCAAGAGCACTAGAGGGCAGCACTATTTCCTGTCATGTAGAACTAATGTTATACATTAGCAAGAGCACTAGATGGCAGCACTATTTCCTGTCATGTAGTACTAATGTTATACATTAGCAAGAGCACTAGATGGCAGCACTATTTCCTGTCATGTAGTACTAATGTTATACATTAGCAAGAGCCCTAGATGGCAGTACTATTTCCTGTTGTGTAGTACTAATGTTATACATTAGCAAGAGCACTAGATGGCAGCACTATTTCCTGTCATGTAGTACTTATTTTATACATTAGCAGGAGCACTAGATGGCAGCACTATTTCCTGTCATGTAGTGCTAATGTTATACATTAGCGAGAGCACTAGATGGCAGCACTATTTCCTGTCATGTAGTACTAATGTTATACATTAGCAAGAGCACTAGATGGCAGCACTATTTCCTGTCATGTAGTACTAATGTTATACATTAGCAAGAGCACTAGATGGCAGCACTATATCCTGTCATTCAGTACTAATGTTATACATTAGCATGAGCACTAGATGGCAGCACTATTTCCTGTCATGTAGTACTAATGTTATACATTAGCATGAGCACTAGATGGCAGTACTATTTCCTGTCATGTAGTACTAATGTTATACATTAGCAAGAGCACTAGATGGCAGCACTATTTCCTGTCATGTAGTACTAATGTTATACATTAGCAAGAGCACTAGAGGGCAGCACTATTTCCTGTCATGTAGAACTAATGTTATACATTAGCAAGAGCACTAGATGGCAGCACTATTTCCTGTCATGTAGTACTAATGTTATACATTAGCAAGAGCACTAGATGGCAGCACTATATCCTGTCATTCAGTACTAATGTTATACATTAGCATGAGCACTAGATGGCAGCACTATTTCCTGTCATGTAGTACTAATGTTATACATTAGCAAGAGCACTAGAGGGCAGCACTATTTCCTGTCATGTAGAACTAATGTTATACATTAGCAAGAGCACTAGATGGCAGCACTATTTCCTGTCATGTAGTACTAATGTTATACATTAGCAAGAGCACTAGATGGCAGCACTATTTCCTGTCATGTAGTACTAATGTTATACATTAGCAAGAGCCCTAGATGGCAGTACTATTTCCTGTTGTGTAGTACTAATGTTATACATTAGCAAGAGCACTAGATGGCAGCACTATTTCCTGTCATGTAGTACTTATTTTATACATTAGCAGGAGCACTAGATGGCAGCACTATTTCCTGTCATGTAGTGCTAATGTTATACATTAGCGAGAGCACTAGATGGCAGCACTATTTCCTGTCATGTAGTACTAATGTTATACATTAGCAAGAGCACTAGATGGCAGCACTATTTCCTGTCATGTAGTACTAATGTTATACATTAGCAAGAGCACTAGATGGCAGCACTATATCCTGTCATTCAGTACTAATGTTATACATTAGCATGAGCACTAGATGGCAGCACTATTTCCTGTCATGTAGTACTAATGTTATACATTAGCATGAGCACTAGATGGCAGTACTATTTCCTGTCATGTAGTACTAATGTTATACATTAGCAAGAGCACTAGATGGCAGCACTATTTCCTGTCATGTAGTACTAATGTTATACATTAGCAAGAGCACTAGAGGGCAGCACTATTTCCTGTCATGTAGAACTAATGTTATACATTAGCAAGAGCACTAGATGGCAGCACTATTTCCTGTCATGTAGTACTAATGTTATACATTAGCAAGAGCACTAGATGGCAGCACTATTTCCTGTCATGTAGTACTAATGTTATACATTAGCAAGAACACTAGATGGCAGCACTATTTCCTGTCATGTAGTACTAATGTTATACATTAGCAAGAGCACTAGATGGCAGCACTATTTCTCGTCATGTAGTACTAATGTTATACATTAGCAAGAGCACTAGATGGCAGCACTATTTTCTGTCATGCAGTACTAATGTTATACATTAGCAAGAGCACTAGATGGCAGCACTATTTTCTGTCATGCAGTACTAATGTTATACATTAGCAAGAGCACTAGATGGCAGCACCATGTCCTGTTATGTAGTGCTCCAGACATGCACACGCTCCTTATCTAGATATCTCTTCAACAAAGAATAACATAAGAATGACGCAAATTTGATAAAATAAATAAATTGGAAACTTTTTTAAAATTGTATTTTCTATCTGAATCATGAAAGAAAAATGTGGGTTTAATGTCCCTTTAATTCTGACTTTACTGTCCCTTTAAAGGGACTGTCTTTACTTATGAGTGTTGCATGAGGGAGCTGAAATAAACATTGGTTAAAAACAGTTATACAACTTAAAGGGATAGGAAAGTCAAAATTAAACTTGCATGATTCTGATCGAGCATTTTATTTTAAGGCACTTTTAAATTCACTTCTATTTTCAAATGTGCTTTGTTCTCTTAGTATCCCTTGTTGAAAAAGAATACACACATATCCTACACTAGTGGGAGCTATCTGCTAATTGGTGCCTGCACACATATGTCTTTTGTGATTGGCTGACTAGATATGTTCATCTTGCTGCCAGTAGTTCAATGCTGTTCCTTCAGCAAAGGACAACAAGAGAACGAAGCAAATTTGATAATGGAAGTAAATTGGAAAGTTGTTTAAAATTGTATTTTCTAGGATCCGGTTCCGGTGGAGGAGGAGCTACACAGCAGTGGCTCAGTTTGTTTCTCCAGTCTGTTGGAATTTGGTGGTGATCTTCTCGCGCTAGCCCCCTGCCTTGGGGCTTACCCTTGACAGTCATATCACCTACTCCGGAACCCTAAGCAGTGGATTACCATCCCACTGCTTTGACCCGAAGTTATTTTACCTTTTTCTTTGACTCAACACACAGGCACTAACTTGGCACCTGCTTACTCATTAACAGACTTAATCCTATTTTCTCTTACTGATAGCCCTATCCTGTCAGCCTGCCTTCGTCTCCAGTTCTGAGAACTCTAACGGACCCTGACCCTCCCCCCTCCCTGCACTTGCCATCTTCGACTACTTCTCCCGACAGTCTCACATCAACCTACCTGTCTGTGTCTGTTGCCCGCCCGGCGGGTCTTGTCGTTGTGGGCTCGTCCCTCTCCCTCCCCCACCGGTGCTGCGCGGGGGGGAGTCGGGCTTGGATCTGTGCGTGGACCCGCTGTGCAGTTTCCCCCACGTTGTGACGGCCGCCCGGTGCGGCGCCGCCCACTCCCCCCCCACCGGTGCTGCGTGGGGGGAGTTGAGCGCGGCTCTTGGTTCGGAAACCGTTCTGCCGGATGGCGCCTCCGCTGGTCTGGCCCAGTGATATAACGAGCAGGAAATAACTACGGAGCGAGACCGACTTAAAGTTACCTCAGGAGGGGGTGAGTCTGAGTCAGCCTGGCTGGTGAAAAGTCAAACGAATGGTCATTAAGTGATTTGGAAGTAGGTATTGACACCAGTAAGGGCCTACTCAGTAAATCAAGGGTCAACCTATTTTTCAATCATATATTGGGATCACTACCAGTCAAAGTGAAAAGACTGTTCAAGGGAAATTATTAGAAGCCTGAACGAACCTTTGTTTATTTCCTTAGTTGATAAGCGCCGGGGACCCTGGAAAAAGCCTTTTTTTTTTTTTTTTACTAATTATTCAGCCTTAAATTCTTCTTGCCTAAATATTGCTGTTCTCTAAAGCATTATTGTATTTATTAGCATCCTTTGCAATTTTTCTTGTTTTTTCTCCTTTCCATTCCCAGTTTTTGTCACCACTGTTTGCTGTAATAACTGATGCCCCTTAAGGTTTACTTAATTTATCTTTACTAGGGTATAAGTTACTGGGCGATCTAAACCCCTTACTTGAAGGGAAGGAAGGGGGGGGGGGGGGAAAAAAGAAAAAAAGAAATAAACCAAGAAAGGGTAAACTGTAGCCTGGGGAGGGTAATAAAGAGGGTTTATATTTAAAGTATTTCTTGACTGCTTCCAGTATATCTATCTTGTTGTAGTTATTGAAAGGTTTTTGCAAAATATAGGACTTCCTAGACTAGCGTCCAACAATTCACTTCTGTCAGCAAGCACAATTTAGAATTCAGTCAAATCACATTTCTTGAAACTCTCTACTCCCCTGTGCTTAATCTTTAAAATTCTCTGTATTATATATCTTATTTGGTCTTCCTAGATTAAATCAAGTTATTCATTATACTGACTAAATCTGTTTTCCACTGCATACAACCTGTCATACAAGCTACTCTGTACACATGGTTTTCACCTTAAGCTCACCTTACTATAATTTTGATGTCTAGTATGTCCATCAGCCCATAGGTAAATTCATAATCTCTCTGGTGTAGGGCCAAGGGAAGCTTTATTCTCGGCCTTCCACCTAGTAGAGGCTATTATTTAAAGTTAGACCATCTACCTAAAACATCAGGGAGACTAAGAAAAAAAAAAAAGGGAATTTTTTTTTTTCTTTTTTCATAGGCTGTGATTGGTGTATAGTTTTTACTTCAAGGCTCTCTAGGCCTTAATTTTTCCCAGGCTCTACATTGAGTCAAAATAACCCCCTGATTCTGCCCCCCTTCTGCCGCCACCATCGTTTTGGCGATCAAGCTTTATTCACCTCACCTGGCTTGGCCTCTAATTCACTCCCTTTTTTTTTTTTTTTTTTTTTCCTTTCCCCTCTCGCACGTCGATAATAGACTGTTTCACTGACACTATTTCCCCACCTTCCTCACTTCCTACCCCCACCTCCCCATGATATTTTTAACATAGTAGGCAAGGGCAGGATTTTTTCCCCTAGGTTCACTTTTCCCTTTCTTCTTTTTTTCCACCATTTTTTCTGCGCACATAGTGGCACATGGATAAATATTTTTACATTCACTCTAAGACTCCCTCGCCAATGATGGCGGCAAGACAAAGAGACAGAAAAGTAAAAAATACCGTCTCAAACATCCGTCACATCACCTCTCGCACCTGATACCTATAACATGCAAACTTTGGTTACCAAAATTTCAGAGGCTCTGACACCAAATTTTGACATACTTAAGGCTGAGATTAAGCAAGACCTTGCATCACTTTCACAAGAAGTCAGGCATTTCGCCATCAGAATCAGCGAAGCTGAACAGAGGGTCTCGGATCTGGAAGATCTAACCACACTACACACTACTAACTTAGACGCAGTTAACCGATCCATTACTACAATACAGACTAAACTAGAAGACCTTGAGAATCGTTCCCGCAGGAATAACATAAGGATAATTGGCATTCCAGAGAATGGGGCCCATGAGGACCTAGCTATGTTTGTTTCAGAAACAATGCCACAACTTCTTAAACTTCCATCTAATTATCCCAAGATCATAGTCGAAAGAGTCCATAGGCTAGGTAAGCCCTGGATAGACAACAAAGGGAATCACAGGCCTAGACCGGTAATAGCGAAACTCTTGAATTTTCAGGATAAAGTCGCATTGCTACAGTTCTTTCGTAAAAATTAACCTATATCTATTAATGGATCAAGGATTCTCCTCTTCCAGGACTTCTCCTCTGAGACGTCCTCCAGGAGGAGAGCCCTGGCCCCAATTTGTTCCAAAGTCATTCAGCAAGGATATCAGGCCACTATTATCTATCCAGCAAAATTAAAAATTATAGAAGGCACAAACACTCATGTTTTTAATTCTTTATCAGAGGTTGAACAATTCCTGAAAGAATCAAAATTGTTAGATAAACAACCATCTGAGCAAGGCAGGTCATTAGCTCCTTCCTAAATTAATTTATGTGTCGTGACTTTTTTTTTCTCTTTTCTTTCTTGTTTTTTTCCCTCCCCTCTTTTTTTCTCTGTCTCAACAGTAACTGGACTACTTTTTTTTTTTTTTTTCCTCCTTCCTTTCATTCCACTCGCCCACTTTTTTCAGGTATCATTCCTTTCTCTCTGAATGGCAAGTCTTAAGTTAGTATCATGGAATGTGGGTGGGATCTACACCCCCATTAAAAGAAAATCCATCCTTACGCACTTGAGAAAATGAAATACCAACATAGCATTCCTACAAGAGACTCACCTAACTCCAGAAGAGTCTTTAAAACTTAAATCTACCTGGGTGAGGGAAATTTTTTTTCCCCAGGTGTTCGAAGGAAGAGAGGGGTGGCTATATTAATCGGGAAAAAAACAGACCTAGAGGTCATTCACAGTGAGGCAGACTCTCAGGGTAGGTTTGTCCTGTTAAAGATAAAAATTGGTAAAGAGATTTTCACTCTTTGCAATATCTACGCCCCTAACAAACTGGCTCCAGCCTTCTGGTTTAAAATACAGGCTAAGATTCTTTCTGTGCAAGAGGGTCATCTGGTTCTAGGTGGAGACTTTAATATGGCTCCTAATTGCCCGTTGGATAGAATGAGACACTCAGCAAAATTGCTTAAACAAAAGAGAGATAATTTAGAAGCAAAAATATTTAAATCAATTAAGCAGAATCTGGCAGTTAAGGATATTTGGAGATGTCAAAACCCAGATGTAAGACACTTTACCTGCCTTTCCAGGGCCCATAAGACTATGTCCAGAATCGACTTACTCCTTATCAGCGATTCTTTATGTAAATTTGAAGTAAAGACAGGCATCCTTCCCATCTTTCTCTCAGACCATGGTCCAACATATTTGGAGTTTCAACTGAGTCAGTTTATAAACAAACCTATACGTTTTATTTTTCCCTCATTCCTTACAACAGACTTAAAATTTAAAAACTGGCTTAAACTTAAATTTGTCGACTATGTTCAACATAATTGCCATTATATAGACTCCCCTCTGCTCTTCTGGGAGGCAGCGAAGGCTGTCCTTAGAGGTGAAATAATAGCTTATAGTGCTATGAGACTGAGGAAAATAAGATTGAGAGAAAAAGAAATTACCAGCTCAATAATTAATTCCTATAATTCATATCTCCTGGAAAACTCGCCCAGGAACTGGGCAAAATATATTAGAGCCAAGAACGCTGGGGATGCCTTCGCTGTCTTCCGGGAGACACAGAGGGATCTAAAACTTCAAGCCAGGTTATACAGATTTGGGAATAAATCGGGTAAGCTGCTCGCTAATTTAGTTAAAAAAGAAAAAAAATCATCCTCTATAGAAACCATACAACAAGAGGGTATCTTCTTAAAGAAACCTGAAGAGATTGCCCAAGCATTCATTACTTATTACCAGGACCTCTACTCCCACAAGTGCTCGGACCAGTTCAATGAGAGGCAATTCTGGCAGGAAATTTCCTATCCTAAAATTACACCTGATTTACTTGAAATTCTCAACGCTCCAATACGGGATTCTGAGATCATAAAAATTATTTCAGATCTTCCCCTTAATAAAACACCAGGTCCAGACGGTATGCCCAATGAGTTCTATAAAATTATGAATACGGAGCTAGCTCCTTATCTTAACAATCTTTATAATGGTATTTATGTTAAGGGAGAGCCAGTCGCTACTTCTTTTTCTGCTTCTAATACAATCTTAATTTTGAAAGGTGGGAAGGATCCTTCACTTAAAGAGTCATATAGACCGATAGCCCTCTTAAATGTAGATTATAAAATTTAGCTTCAATTCTTGCCAGCCGCCTACAGCAATCACTTACTAAAATTATACATCCAGACCAGGCTGGATTTTTATTTAAAAGAAACTCCTCTGCAAAAATTAGAGAGGCTCTGATTGTAACTGAATATTTTAAGTCAGGTGGGACGTCGGAGAGTCGGGGGGAGGGGGATGTTTCTGATTTAGCTATTGTCTCAATAGATGCAGAGAAAGCCTTTGACTCAATTCATTTTGATCATCTTTTCACTTCTTTAAATAAATTTGGATTCAAGGGCGAATTTTTAAGATTTATTAAAAATTTATATAAAAATCCATACACAAGATTGATTGTTAACAATAGCATCTCCTCACAGATAACCCTCGGAAGAGGGACCCGACAGGGATGCCCCCTCTCCCCCCTGCTCTTCGACGTCTCAATAGAGCCCCTGGCGATCATGGTCAGACAACAATTGCCCGGAATTAAAATTGGGGACCAAGTTATAAAAATAGCCCTCTATGCAGACGACGTTTTACTTTACCTTTCAGACACCCAGTTTAGCATACCAAAATTTTTAGATATTGCTACTAGGTTTGGATCTTTCTCAGGCTATAAGATTAATCAAGCAAAATCAGAGCTATTATGGCTGAGGAAGAATAAAAACTCTCTTTCTAACATCCCTTTTAGCCTGGCAACAGACTCCTTCCGTTACTTAGGAATTTTTATTGCCTCCAACCCAGCGGAGCTCTATGATCTTAATATTACTCCAATTCTAAACACCCTAAGGGAGAAACTAAAAAACTGGTAGGGCCTCCCATTATCTATCTCCGGTCGGATAGCTCTTTTTAAAATGGTCTTATTACCAAAACTTCTTTATGTATTACAAAATACTCCAATATTGCTATTGGAGAGGGATGTGCGATTACTTAACAGCGCACTCAGCAAGTTTATCTGGCAGGGGAAAAGACAAAGGATATCTTTAAAGAAACTATCCCTTTCAAAAGAATACGGAGGCCTTGCCCTGCCTAACATTCGTTTCTACAATTATGCCTTTCTTATGCGAGTAATAGCCGATTGGATCTCTAACAGTAACTATGTAACAAACAACTTATTAGAGGGAGCCATATGTCATCCGTATATCCCGTCAGCATTAATTCACTGTCCTCCTAAAGAATTACCTAAAGAAATTAAAATGTTTAAATCCCTTTTCAATCCAATAAAAGCATGGTGGAAAGTAGGGGAACTTCTATCTCTAAACTGTAAAGTCTCACAATATTTACCATTTCTGGGCAACCCGAAATTCCCAGCAGGGTTGAGGTCGACTTTATTTAAAACTTGGCATAATCAAGGTTTGGATACAATGATAAGCTTAATAGATACAGACAGGAAATGTGTTAAATCCTTTGAAGAATTAAAAAGAGAATTTAATATTAGCTACAAGGATTTTTTCGCATATCTACAAAGTAGACATTTTGTCACAGGGCTCATGACAGATTCAGCTTGGACATGGTCTCTGGGCAAACTGGAAGGCTGGTTAGCACTGTACAAAAGTGGTCAGAGATCCATTTCCTTATGCTATCAATTAATTAATTCAAGCAAAGCAGACTTGGTGACCCAGAAACTTGCTCTACTATGGAACCAGATGACCCTCCATTATATTATTGATACTAAATTTATTCAATCATCAATCCAGAAAATAGCTCAGGTCACCTTGTCAGCCACCTGGCGTGAGTCGCATATTAGACTACTACACAATTCCTACTTTACCCCCAATAAAGGGAGCAGAATCCGTAACTGTGGGTTTAATAAGTGTCCAAAATGCTCGCAGACAGCAGCAAATTTAATCCATATGATATGGGAGTGCCCTAAAATAAGACACCTGTGGTGGAAGCTAGAGTTCTGGCTCACCAGAACTCTTAACATTCCTATACCAGGTTTTACACAGTTACAAATTGCATTTGGGCTCCCAAACCATTTCGAACATCAAACAAACGATAACATTGTCCTCCTTTCCATACTAGCTACTAGATATCTTATCTTTAAAAAATGGAAGCTAAGAGCAACGCCATCCATTCCAGAGATTAAAAATTGCTTAAAAAAACAATGCCTGTTAGAGCAAAGAGATACTAATTTAGATAACGAGGAAGATGTTATACAATTTTTTAACAAATGGTCAGTATTCATTAGATCACTCCCGGATATGGAGATAAATGATTTAATTTTTCCATTCAGGAATTCCGAACTGGTACTCCTGGGGGCTTGGTAGAAACTCAGATGAGAAAGCTGACCTATTACATCGCATTAGATGTATCTGTTATAGACCTTGTTAAGTACAGTCTCTTGGCGGGCGAGGGGAATGACTCGATTAGGAGGAGGCCCCCCCCCTTTTTTTTTTTTTTTTTCCCCTCTTCTCTTTTTCTTTCTTTGTTTCCTTATTGTTATTTAAGATAGGTTGTATAAGTTTAAATTTAACAAAATATTCAAGCTTGACTATAAATTAACTTTCTTTTTCAAATGTTCAAATGCTTAAATTACGTCCTGTGTGACGCAACAAACTGTTGCGGTCGAATTGTAGACCATAATTGTTAAAAATGTATACGTCTTGCATGGCGTAATCTGTTGGAAGTTATTTTTTCTTTCGCTAAATAATAAAAAAAAATAAAAAAAAAAAATTAAAAAAAAAATTGTATTTTCTATCCAAATCATGAAAGAACATTTTGGGTCTTCCTGTCCCTTTAAAATATTTATTCCTTTAAATGCAACAAAAACGGAGTTTAGTTTCCCTTTAAAATGAACAGATTAGTAATGGTTATTGGTAGGGACGTTAAACTAAAAAATGTAACCTAAAGGGACATTAAACGCTTTAGTCTGCTTTATACTTGCATTATTTATTTTGTCCCCTTTTGTTGTTATTTCCTTCTGAAATTGTGAGCTTTTCAGTTAGAAATGGAAGTGCAGAACACTGTTATATTCCACACAGCCATTGGCTACACTCTCTAGTGACCTTTTTATAACTGTCCCTAAATGGCCACAGCACAGAAGGTAACCTAAGTTACAACATGGCAGCTCCCATTGTTTTATAGACACTAAAACTTTACACTTATTTTGTCACTATTAAAACAGCTATTGAAACTTTAAAAACTACATCTACGTGTTATTCTCAGATTTTCTTTTCATTAAATGCATCATTCTATCTAGCATTTATTAAAGGGACATTGTACCCAAAAATTTTCTTTCGTGATTCAGATTGAGCATGAAATTTTAAGCAACTTTCTAATTTACTCCTATTATCAAATTTTCTTCATTCTCTTGGTATCTTTATTTGAAATGCAAAAATGTAAGTTTAGATGCCGGCCCATTTTTGGTGAACAACCTGGGTTGTCCTTGCTGATTGGTGGATAAATTCATCCACCAATAAAAAAGTGCTGTCCAGAGTACTGAAACCAAAAAAAAAGCTTAGATGCCTTCTTTTTCAAATAATGATAGCAAGAGAACAAAGAAAAATTGATAATAAGAGTAAATTAGAAAGTTGCTTAAAATTGTATGCTTTTTCTGAATTACAAAAGAAAAAATTTGGGTTCGGTGTCCCTTTAAGTGTTTAATGTCCCTTTAAAGGGACACAACACCTAAATATTGAAGCACTTGAAAGTGATGCAGCATAGCTGTAAACAACTGACTACAAAATGTCACCTGACCATCTAAATGTAAAAAAAGGAAGATATTTTACCTCACAATTCCCTCAGTAGCCACACCCCATCGGAAAGAAAGTTTAACAATCCAATCAGGTGACTAGTTGCAGGACTTGCAAGGGAGAGTGTCCAGGCACAGTCACGGTATTTCCCACCTCAAGAAGTTTATTATGGTCTACTCCAGAATTTATATTGTTTAAAAAAAAAATAGATAATCGCTTTATTACCCAATAAGCATTGATTAAGCTGATTGGCTGTTTTTTACCAACATGCAGCTGACAGTAACCGAAGGATTACCAGGGTGTTTACTATTTTGAGCTGAAGAAATTTTGAAATAAAATATCTTCCTTTTTACATTGATATGTTAATGTTAATTTCTTGTCAGCTTTTTACAGTCATGCTCCATCACTTTCAAATGGTTTAGCATATGAGTATTATATCTCTTTAATTATGCAGTTACAAAAATGTGTACTTTTATTTTGCATGTGTTTTCTGTAATATTATAGATTTCATTCTGCTGCAGCGGAATTTAAACCCCCAACATTCATGCTTGCTGCACAGTGATTGTTTGATATGTGAAAGAGTTCATTTACACATGTCCCTTACTGGCTACATTAGAGAGAATTACATTGAAGAGGCTTTTCAATGGGTGTGTCCTAGGACTGCAAAACAATGCACATTTTGTAAGCAAACTTACATTTTTAAATTTTAAACATGTATTTTGTATGCAGTGATTAATGCTTCATGCAGATATAAAAATTACTTCAATGTCCCTTTTAATACACATTTATTTTAAGGGACATCTTTGAATACTAACATATTTGCAATATAAATGTACTGGCAAAAATGCTTTTAGTAAAAGTTATCACTGTTTTTCTTTTTAAAAGTTTTTCCCTGCACGTGCATGTGAAGCGTAGCTAGATGTTGCCAGTGCACCAGCATTTTAATGCTGCAGCTGCTCAGATCATACTTAAAGAAACAGTCTAGTCAAAATTAAACTCACATGATTCAGATAAGGCATTCACATTTAAACAACTTTTCATCAAATTTGCTTTGTTTTCTTGGTATTCTTTGTGGAAAGCTAAACCTAAGTAGGCTCATATGCATACACAATGTGCTAGTGCATGAAGGATATATGAAATATCCATTTAAATCAGTTCCAAGAACACCCGCTGACACAGACAGTATACAACAAAGTCTAGAGTGGCGGTTAGAGGTTCAGAAGCTAAGGCTCTGCCCAAACGGTGACATCACACGATGTGTTCCAACGTACGTTTCACCAATTAACGTTTGGCTTTGTCAAGGATACTACAGTTAGTCTCTGTGGAAGCAAATGAAAGAGCTATATTTTATTTCCCTATATCTCTTCTCTATTGGAGTTTAAGAATGGAGGGGAGGTTTAAGAACATGGATACATCATCATTTTTGTAACCAGAAGGTTGTAAGTTTAATTACCATATTCTGACTTTTTATTAAAAACATAGGGCAATTTAGCTGAGAAGGCTAAAGGTGAAATGTTTTTAATGTTTGATATGATTGGAGAGTCGCAAGTTCAATCCCCCATAAAGATATCTTATTATTATTATTATAATTCATACTCTAATTCTATTTTTGATTCAATTTTAAAATATTTTTATGTTACTATTTTATGTATATTGATAATATAATGTTGAAATAATTTATTGATGTGGTATATTTCCGTAACACAAATGTTAAGATATCATGACCAACGACTGATTAAGAATTGTCTGATATGAACAATTAACCAAAGACCAATCAGAAGTGGACTTGGGGATTTAAAATGACCTAAGACAGAAAGAGGAGTATCCTTGACAAAGCCAAACAATTGGTGAAACGTACGTCGGAACACATTGTGTGATGTCACCGTTTGGGCAGAGCCTTACCTTCTGAACCTCTAACCGCCACTCGAGACTTTGTTGTATAATGTCTGTGTCAGCGGGGGTTCTTGCTTTGGTCAAGTTCTCATGTTAGCCTGGTGATTTGCACTTTTGTTACAATATATATTGTAAGTATCCAGCCAAGTTCCACTCCCTTTTCTCTGTTAGGAGTCTCCCCTGAGCGTTTGTATCTAGAGCTTAATGTGAAGCTTTAGAGTATGTGTGAGTATTATAAATACCCCTTTTTTAATCTGAATACATCAGTATTTCACTATTGCAGTGTCTGTTTCTTTTTGAGGTACAATCCTTGGAAACTATCAGCAATTCCTCCACTTGGAACTGATTTAAACTGACTGTTCTTATATCTTTCATGCACTAGCATATTGTTTATGGGTTTTTGATTCTTTGTGTTTTAACAGGTTTATATTGTTTATTTGTTTTCATATGCTAGGTAGGCTCATATGCTAATTTCTAAGCCATTGAACTGCCTCTTATCTCAGTGTATTTTGACAGTTTTTCACATTTAGACACTGCTAGTTCATGTGTGTCATATAGATAACATTGTGCTCACTCCCGTGGAGTTACCTAGGAGTCAGCACTGATTACCTAGTTTGTCAAACGAACTGAGATAAGGGAGCAGTCTACAGAGGCTTAGATACAAGGTTCTCACAGAGGTAAAATTATATTAATATAACCGTGTCGGTTATGCAAAACTGGGGAATGGGTAATAAAGGGATTATCTATCTTGTTAAACAATGCAAATTCTGGTGTAGACTGTCCCTTTAGATATGCCTTTGAAACAGCTATAATTTTTAATAGAAACATTTTTGCTAATACATGTATAATACAAAAATACTTCTACTCAAAACTGAAATGCATCCATGTGGATTCAAATTTTGGCTTGAATGTCCCTTTAATAAATTTGATAGGGCCAAGCATTGCAAGCTATATGCTTATTGTAGACCCAACCAAGATAATGCCCATCACATAACCATCAAGTCTACCCTATTACTTGTGCAGTGTAAACATACTTATGACTTAGGATAGCCTTATGCGTGTACCAGGCAGTCTTTACCACCTCTATTGGAAGTCTATTCCATGAATTAACCATCCTTTCTATATAAAAAAAACTGCTTCCTCACATTTCTCCTGAACCTGCTACCCTCGATTGTGACCACTTGTTTTGGTATTGATTTTTTTTTGTGGAAAATGCTTTCAGCTTCCACTTTAAGTTCCATTTATCTATTTGAAGGTTTCTATCATGTAAGAAGCAGGCTAAAGTTATTTGGGAAAGTGGTATGCATATAGATGTCTGGAGAATAAGGCAAACTATGAAGTAAAAATATACATTTACTCATACTTCTGTACCTGGGGAATTTGAGAATAAAACCTAATTTTTTCTATTTGTTGGGATAGGAAAACCTATCCAGGTTTTGTAACATTATTACTTAACAGTAAAAAACTGAATTAGAAAATTAGGCAAATTATTGTTTTTTTCTATAAAGTTAAATGAAAAAAAAAACATATTGCAACCCATGTGGGGCAGCAGTTTAAAGTATAATAGTAACTCCTTGTGGCCAGTGATAGTTACTAACACTTAAAGGGATAGTAAAAATGTTTTTGCAACTTCACATATAGAAATGAGAGAAATCTTGCAATGCTGGAGAGCTCTGCACTTTTTCTTTTAAATATTCAGTGAGTTTTAGCCCCTGTGAAGTCTGAACTGCAATTTCTCTCCAAGCTGGAGAACCTTTGAATACCAGGGCCTGGGATAGAGGTGAAGAAAGGTTTATCAGAAAGAGAGAAAAAAAGCCTTTTGATGCAAATTTGGGGGAAATATACATAAATCATTAGAGCCATTATTTATATTAAACAGTTCACATCTTTCATAATGTCTTTATCCCTGCTAAGGAGGTAGATAATCAAATTTGTGCTCTATCAGAATAATATACGAAAGTACACTGGTTGCATAACTTTAACTGTGTGTTTAAATCCTTAGCAAGTGTTAAATTTGATATAATAGTGGTAAATCATGAGCTGTATAACGTAACAGTCAGTTTTTTTAAAGTCGTTTTCATTTGTTTGGTAGGATTGCAGGGATGATGTTGGAGGAGCACAGAATGCCGGAATGCTGGGAATATTGGTAAAAACAGGTATGTATTTGTCTCTTTCATCTGTTATAGTAATAGTGATGTAAGCATGTGTAACTGTTAACCTCTTGGCTGCCAGGTTGTAAAGGATGTAAACATGCCAGATTCTCTTACAGTGATGTGTGTGAACTGATCACATTATAACTGATGTGATTGACCCCAGTTGTTACTGTAAACATGTGCCTAAATAAACCAGAGCACAATGCAAATTATAAAATGCACTGACTGGCTAATGAGCTGGAGCAGGATAAAGTAGTATACATTATATGGGAGTCCTGCTGCATCTTCTAGCTGAAGAGACTTTTACAGTTTTATGAATAAAATGACTAGATATTGACTAGTTTGCGCACTTGAACATTAAAGGGACACTGAACCCAAATTTTTTCTTTCGTAATTCAGATAGAGCATGCTATTTTTAGCAACTTTCTAATTTACTCCTATTATCAAATTTTCTTCATTCTCTTGGTATCCTTATTTGAAATGCAAGAATGTAAGTTTAGATGCCGGCCCATTTTTAGTGAACAACCTGGGTTGTTCTTGCTGATTGGTGGATAAATTCACCCACCAATAAACAAGTGCTGTCCGGTGTCTGAACCAAAAAATTTAGCTTAGATGCCTTCTTTTTCAAATAAAGATAGCAAGAGAACGAAGAAAATTTGATAATAGGAGTAAATTAGAAAGATGCTTAAAATTGCATGCTCTATCTGAATTGCGAAAGAAAGTGTCCCTTTAACATAAATTTGTCCCCGCAAACTTCATGATTTAGTTATTTAAAAATCCTAAATAAAAACTAAATATTGTTTACTTGGACAGATCTTTTAAATGTATCACTTATTTGTAAAGCGCCAAGATACTCTGCAGACCTATGAACATTGGTTAAAAATCACAAAACACAGTTAATAGGCAGAATCTTAAAGGGATATGAAACCCCATTTTTTCTTTCATGATGCAGATAGAGCATGTGATTTCAAACAATTTTCTAATTTACTTCTATTATCCGTTTCTCTTTGTTCTTTTGGGATCTTTTGTTGAAAAGCAAAGACGTATGCTTTGGAGCCGGCCCATTCCTCGAACACTATAAGGCAGAAGTTTTGCAAGAATGTTATTCATTTCCAAGAGCACTAGAGGGCAGCACAAAGAGGGCAGCACAAAGGATACCAAAAGAATGAAACAAAATGAGATAATAGAAGTAAATTGGAAAGTTGTCTAAAATCGCATGCTCTGTCTAAATCATCAAAGAAAGAATTTGGGTTTCATATTACTTTAAGTATAAAGCCACTTTTGTTCCTAAAGCTTTACTACTGTCAGTTCCAGATACTGTAGTGATTCCCAGTGGTAGTAAATGGGCTTTAAGAGGTTAACAAAACAATGACTAATGTGTTAAATACACTCATTTGTACTTGTCTTTATTTTCCAACAGGTAAATATAGGATAGGGGATGAAGCAAAAATTAAGCCAGCCCCTTACCTAACCTGTGACAGTTTTCCAGAAGCTGTGGATCATATACTAAACAACCTGCTTAATGAATTCCACCCCTGAAGAGTGACTTCAATCCCTACAATTAGAAGGCATAATCTCCCCAACCTGTCTACCTAGACCACTGGTTTTCAAACCTGTCCTCAGACCTTCATAATAGGCCACATTTTGAGGATATCTGAACTGGAGCACGGGTGAAATAATCAGCTGATTAGTAAACATGATTATTTTACCTGCACTCTTCCAAGGTAATCCTGAAAACCTGGCCTGTTGGGGAGGTCTGAGGACAGGTTTGAAAACCAGTGACCTAGACCTACAATAGTAACAGGAATTATTGCTACAGTATTGTTTAAAAAAACAAACAATAATCTGTTATCTTATTATAGAGTTTGTATTGTACAAGGTAGAGAAGAGTGTGAAATGTCATTTTGATTGGAGATATACACCATAGTGGTATAAAAATCTGTTCTACACCACCTATAGTCAAGAGAAGCTAAAGCATTGCTGCATGATACATTTGATGGCTACATATTGAGTTAGCCAAATGTGAGCCTAAATATGTTCTTTCAATTTGCCTGTGTGCTGTGAATACATTGTTGGCAGCTGGTATTTACATTAAAGGGACACTGAACCCACATTTTTTCTGTTGTGATTCAGACAGATCATGCAATTTTAAGCAACTTTCTAATTTACTCCTATTATCAATTTTTCTTCATTCTCTTGATATCTTTATTTGAAAAAATGGGCATCTAGGCTTTTTTTTTTGTTCAGACTCTGGACAGCACTTTTTATTGGTGGATACATTTTTCCACCAATCAGCAAGAACAATCCAGGTTGTTCACCAAAAATGAACCAGCATCTAAACTTACATTCTTGCATTTCAAATAAAGATACAAAGAGAATGAATAAAATGTGATAATAGGAGTAAATTAGAAAGTTGCTTAAAAGTTCATACTCTATGATCATTACAGTGGCACTGCTATATATCTTGGGGTGTTTTGATTAGAACAATAGTTTTAATCTTACAAAGATAGACAATGTTAAATAATTTTGTTCTGTGTCTAATGAACCTTCAAACATCAGACTAAGCCATATACTGTAGGTGATTCTATCTAGAATTTATTTTGAATTGTAGATATTTACTCTAGAAAATTTTGTGGGGGGTTTGAGAAGGATGAGCACCAACTTTTGGTTCCTTTAGTGCAGTGTCAATAGATTATATATAATAAAAGTATAACCAATACCAGCCTTTGCCGTCTCTAATTTCCACCCCCCTGTTCTGGCTCATCGCTTTCTGGAAGTAGATAATACAGCCATTTAAAGGCATCTCCCCACCCTTTATTGGCAAAATAGGATGCTCCCGGCCTCTTGTTGTCACAGGCAAGAGCGGCACTGCCCATGTGCCTAGCTATTCAGTCTGTCAGGCACCACTCGTTGCTATGGTTTTATTTTAATTACAAAAAAATGACAGCATCTATATTTTTTCATGTTTTGATGGTGCTTTACCAAAAGGGTAAAGTGATCCTTTAATAATGACAAGCATACATGAATACCCACTTACTATAACACCTATACTATTATTCCATGTGCAATACTCATCGTTTAAGGGCTGACCAATATATCATGGGACTCGGGTCCTCACGT
The DNA here is from genome assembly GCF_027579735.1 of Bombina bombina. Lineage (NCBI taxonomy): Eukaryota > Metazoa > Chordata > Amphibia > Anura > Bombinatoridae > Bombina > Bombina bombina. The sequence continues at coordinate 62,937,255 of NC_069500.1, read as the reverse complement.
CTGAGGTGCTTTTGCTTTTTAAAGAAAATGCTGCACATCAGGGAAACTTAAAGTGGAGATTCTCAAAACTTTCTATAACAGATCAAAAAACATAATTTATGCTTACCTGATAAATTTATTTCTCTTGTAGTGTAGCCAGTCCACGGATCATCCATTACTTATGGGATATTAACTCCTCCCCAACAGGAAGTGCAAGAGGATTCACCCAGCAGAGCTGCTATATAGCTCCTCCCCTAACTGCCATTACCAGTCATTCGACCGAAAACATGCAGAGAAAGGAAAACCATAGGGTACAGTGGTGACTGTAGTTTAATGGAAAAATTACCTGCCTTAAAGTGACAGGGCGGGCCGTGGACTGGATACACTACAAGAGAAATAAATTTATCAGGTAAGCATAAATTATGTTTTCTCTTGTTAAGTGTATCCAGTCCACGGACCATCCATTACTTATGGATACCAATACCAAAGCTAAAGTACACGGATGACGGGAGGGACAGGCAGGCTCTTTATACGGAAGGAACCACTGCCTGAAGAACCTTTCTCCCAAAAACAGCCTCCGAAGAAGCAAAAGTGTCAAATTTGTAAAATTTGGAAAAAGTATGAAGAGAAGACCAAGTTGCAGCCTTGCAAATCTGTTCAACAGAAGCCTCATTCTTAAAGGCCCAAGTGGAAGCCACAGCTCTAGTAGAATGTGCTGTAATTCTTTCAGGAGGCTGCTGTCCAGCAGTCTCATAGGCTAACCGTATTATGCTACGAAGCCAAAAGGAGAGAGAGGTAGCCGAAGCTTTTTGACCTCTCCTCTGACCAGAATAAACGACAAACAGGGAAGACGTTTGTTGAAAATCCTTAGTTGCCTGTAGATAAAATTTCAGGGCACGGACTACATCTAGATTGTGTAGCAGACATTCCTTTTTCGAAGAAGGATTAGGACACAAAGATGTAACCACAATCTCTTGATTGATATTCCTGTTAGTGACCACCTTAGGTAGGAACCCAGGTTTAGTACGCAGAACTACCTTGTCTGAATGAAAAATCAGATAAGGAGAATCACAATGTAAGGCAGATAACTCAGAGACTCTTCGAGCCGAGGAAATCACCATTAAAAACAGAACTTTCCAAGATAACAACTTGATATCAATGGAATGAAGGGGTTCAAACGGAACCCCCTGTAAAACATTAAGAACTAAGTTCAAACTCCATGGTGGAGCAACAGTTTTAAACACAGGCTTGATCCTAGCTAAAGCCTGACAAAAAGCTTGAACGTCCGGAACTTCTGACAGACGTTTGTGTAAAAGAATGGACAGAGCTGAAATCTGTCCCTTTAAGGAACTAGCGGATAAACCCTTTTCTAAACCTTCTTGTAGAAAAGACAATATCCTCGGAATCCTAACCTTACTCCATGAGTAACTCTTGGATTCGCACCAATATAAGTATTTGCGCCATATCTTATGGTAAATCTTTCTGGTAACAGGCTTCCTAGCCTGTATTAAGGTATCAATAACTGACTCAGAAAAACCACGTTTTGATAAAATCAAGCGTTCAATTTCCAAGCAGTCAGCTTCAGAGAAATTAGATTTTGATGTTTGAAGGGACCCTGGATCAGAAGGTCCTGTTTCAGAGGTAGCGACCAAGGTGGACAGGATGACATGTCCACTAGATCTGCATACCAAGTCCTGCGTGGCCATGCAGGCGTTATTAGAATCACTGATGCTCTCTCCTGTTTGATTCTGGCAATCAATCAAGGAAGCATCGGGAAGGGTGGAAACACATAAGCCATCCCGAAGGTCCAAGGTGCTGTCAAAGCATCTATCAGAACCGCTCCCGGATCCCTGGATCTGGACCCGTAACGAGGAAGCTTGGCATTCTGTCGAGACGCCATGAGATCTATCTCTGGTTTGCACCAACGTCGAAGTATTTGGGCAAAAACCTCCGGATGAAGTTCCCACTCCCCCGGATGAAAAGTCTGACGACTTAAGAAATCCGCCTCCCAGTTCTCCACTCCCGGGATGTGGATTGCTGACAGGTGGCAAGAGTGAGACTCTGCCCAGCGAATTATCTTTGATACTTCCATCATTGCTAGGGAGCTTCTTGTCCCTCCCTGATGGTTGATGTAAGCTACAGTCGTGATGTTGTCCGACTGAAACCTGATGAACCCCCGAGTTGTTAACTGGGGCCAAGCCAGAAGGGCATTGAGAACTGCTCTCAATTCCAGAATGTTTATTGGTAGGAGACTCACCTCCTGATTCCATTGTCCCTGAGCCTTCAGAGAATTCCAGACAGCGCCCCAACCTAGTAGGCTGGCGTCTGTTGTTACAATTGTCCAGTCCGGCCTGCTGAATGGCATCCCCCTGGACAGATTTGGCCGAGAAAGCCACCATAGAAGAGAATGTCTGGTCTCTTGATCCAGATTCAGAGTAGGGGACAAGTCTGAGTAATCCCCATTCCACTGACTTAGCATGCACAATTGCAGCGGTCTGAGATGTAGACGTGCAAAGGGTACTATGTCCATTGCTGCTACCATTAAGCCGATCACCTCCATGCATTGAGCTACTGACGGGTGTTGAATGGAATGAAGGACACGGCATGCATTTTGAAGCTTTGTTAACCTGTCTTCTGTCAGGTAAATCTTCATTTCTACAGAATCTATAAGAGTCCCCAAGAAGGGAACTCTTGTGAGTGGAAAGAGAGAACTCTTCTTTTCGTTCACCTTCCATCCATGCGACCTTAGAAATGCCAGTACTAACTCTGTATGAGACTTGGCAGTTTGAAAGCTTGAAGCTTGTATCAGAATGTCGTCTAGGTACGGAGCTACCGCAATTCCTCGCGGTCTTAGTACCGCCATAAGAGCACCCAGAACCTTTGTGAAGATTCTCGGAGCCGTAGCCAATCCGAATGGAAGAGCTACAAACTGGTAATGCCTGTCTAGAAAGGCAAACCTTAGATACCGGTAATGATCTTTGTGAATCGGTATGTGAAGGTAAGCATCCTTTAAATCCACTGTGGTCATGTACTGACCCTTTTGGATCATGGGTAAAATTGTCCGAATAGTTTCCATTTTGAACGATGGAACTCTTAGGAATTTGTTTAGGATCTTTAAATCCAAGATTGGCCTGAAAGTTCCCTCTTTTTTGGGAACCACAAACAGATTTGAGTAAAACCCTTGTCCTTGTTCCGACCGCGGAACCGGATGGATCACTCCCATTAATAAAAGATCTTGTACGCAGCGTAGAAACGCCTCTTTCTTTATTTGGTTTGTTGACAACCTTGACAGATGAAATCTCCCTCTTGGGGGAGAGAATTTGAAGTCTAGAAGGTATCCCTGAGATATGATCTCTAACGCCCAGGGATCCTGGACATCTCTTGCCCAAGCCTGGGCGAAGAGAGAAAGTCTGCCCCCCACTAGATCCGTTCCCGGATCGGGGGCCCTCGATTCATGCTGTCTTAGGGGCAGCAGCAGGTTTCCTGGCCTGCTTGCCCTTGTTCCAGGACTGGTTAGGTCTCCAGCCTTGTCTGTAGCGAGCAACAGCTCCTTCCTGTTTTGGTGCAGAGGAAGTTGATGCTGCTCCTGCTTTGAAATTACGAAAGGAACGAAAATTAGACTGTCTAGCCTTAGGTTTGGCTCTGTCTTGAGGCAGGGCATGGCCTTTACCTCCTGTAATGTCAGCGATAATTTCTTTCAACCCGGGCCCGAATAAGGTCTGCCCTTTGAAAGGTATATTAAGCAATTTAGATTTAGAAGTAACGTCAGCTGACCAGGAATTTAGCCACAGTGCTCTGCGTGCCTGAATGGTGAATCCGGAATTCTTAGCCGTAAGTTTAGTTAAATGTACTACGGCATCTGAAATAAATGAGTTAGCTAACTTAAGGGCTTTAAGCTTGTGTGTAATCTCATCTAATGGAGCTGATTCAAGTGTCTCTTCCAGAGACTCAAACCAAAATGCTGCTGCAGCCGTGACAGGCGCAATGCATGCAAGAGGTTGCAATATAAAACCTTGTTGAACAAACATTTTCTTAAGGTAACCCTCTAACTTTTTATCCATTGGATCTGAAAAGGCACAGCTATCCTCCACCGGGATAGTGGTACGCTTAGCTAAAGTAGAAACTGCTCCCTCCACCTTAGGGACCGTTTGCCATAAGTCCCGTGTGGTGGCGTCTATTGGAAACATCTTTCTAAATATCGGAGGGGGTGAGAACGGCACACCGGGTCTATCCCACTCCTTAGTAACAATTTCAGTAAGTCTCTTAGGTATAGGAAAAACGTCAGTACTCGCCGGTACCGCAAAATATTTATCCAACCTACACATTTTCTCTGGTATTGCAACTGTGTTACAATCATTCAGAGCCGCTAACACCTCCCCTAGTAATACACGGAGGTTTTCCAGCTTAAATTTAAAATTTGAAATATCTGAATCCAGTTTGTTTGGATCAGAACCGTCACCCGCAGAATGAAGCTCTCCGTCCTCATGTTCTGCAAATTGTGACGCAGTGTCTGACATGGCCCTAATATTATCAGCGCACTCTGTTCTCACACCAGAGTGATCACGCTTACCTCTTAGTTCTGGTAATTTAGCCAAAACTTCAGTCATAACAGTAGCCATATCCTGTAATGTGATTTGTAATGGCCGCCCAGATGTACTCGGCGCTACAATATCACGCACCTCCCGAGCGGGAGATGCAGGTACTGACACGTGAGGCGAGTTAGTCAGCATAACTCTCCCCTCGTTGTTTGGTGAAATATGTTCAATTTGTACAGATTGACTTTTATTTAAAGTAGCATCAATACAGTTAGTACATAAATTTCTATTGGGCTCCACTTTGGCTTTAGCACATATAGCACAGATATATTCCTCTGAATCAGACATGTTTAACACACTAGCAAATAAACTAGCAACTTGGAAATACTTTTCAAGTAATTTACTATAATATGAAAACGTACTGTGCCTATAAGAAGCACAGAAAAAGTTATGACAGTTGAAAATTAATAAACTGAAAAGTTATAGCATCAAATCTTTGTAAAAAACACAATTTTAGCAAAGGATTGCTCCCATTAGCAAAGGATAACTAACCCTGATAGCAGAAAAAAAAAAAAAATACAGAAATAAACGTTTTTTTATCACAGTCAACTACAATCTCACAGCTCTGCTGTGAGTGATTACCTCCCTCAAAACAAGTTTTGAAGACCCCTGAGTTCTGTAGAGATGAACCGGATCATGCAGGGAAGACAATAAACTTCTGACTGAATTTTTTGATGCGTAGCAAAAGCACCAAAAAAGGTCCCTCCCCCTCACACATAACAGTGAGAGAGATCAGTAAACTGTCATAAATTAAATAAAACGACTGCCAAGTGGAAAAAAATAGTGCCCAAAACATTTTTTCACCCAGTACCTCAGAAAATTAAACGATTTTACATGCCAGCAAAAAACGTTTAACATTAATAAATTGAGTGTTATTAAAAAGCCTGTTGCTAGTCCCTGCAAATTAGGCTAAAGTTTTATGCATACAGTATAATTCCAGTGAAGTGCCATTCCCCAGAATACTGAAGTGTAAAATATACATACATGACAGCCTGATACCAGTTGCTGCTACTGCATTTAAGGCTGAGTTTACATTATATCGGTATGGCAGAATTTTCTCATCAATTCCATTGTCAGAAAATAATAAGCTGCTACATACCTCTTTGCAGATTAATCTGCCCGCTGTCCCCTGATCTGAAGTTTACCTCTCCTCAGATGGCCGAGAAACAGCAATATGATCTTAACTACTCCGGCTAAAATCATAGAAAAACTCAGGTAGATTCTTCTTCAAATTCTACCAGAGAAGGAATAACACACTCCGGTGCTATTATAAAATAACAAACTTTTGATTGAAGGTATGAAACTAAGTATAATCACCACAGTCCTCTCACACATCCTATCTATTCGTTGGGTGCAAGAGAATGACTGGTAATGGCAGTTAGGGGAGGAGCTATATAGCAGCTCTGCTGGGTGAATCCTCTTGCACTTCCTGTTGGGGAGGAGTTAATATCCCATAAGTAATGGATGATCCGTGGACTGGATACACTTAACAAGAGAAATGTAAAATTTGTTCTAAATCAGACCCAGAAAAGACAGAGATTAGGCTTCATTGGAGGATTGCGATCTAAAGCATAAGATGTTGTTAGTGGGTTATAGGTGTCTGAGGACGTTGATAGGCACAAAAAAAACATAATTTATGCTTACCTGATAAATTTATTTCTCTTGTAGTGTATCCAGTCCACGGATCATCCATTACTTGTGGGATATTCTCCTTCCCAACAGGAAGTTGCAAGAGGATCACCCACAGCAGAGCTGCTATATAGCTCCTCCCCTCACTGCTATATCCAGTCATTCGACCGAAACAAACAGAGAAAGGAGAAACCATAGGGTGCAGTGGTGACTGTAGTTTAATTAAAATTTAGATCTGCCTTAAAATGACAGGGCGGGCCGTGGACTGACTACACTACAAGAGAAATAAATTTATCAGGTAAGCATAAATTATGTTTTCTCTTGTTAAGTGTATCCAGTCCACGGATCATCCATTACTTGTGGGATACCAATACCAAAGCTAAAGTACACGGATGATGGGAGGGACAAGGCAGGGATTAAGCGGAAGGAACCACTGCCTGAAGAACCTTTCTCCCAAAAACAGCCTCCGAAGAAGCAAAAGTATCAAATTTGGAAAATTTGGAAAAGGTGTGAAGCGAAGACCAAGTCGCGGCCTTGCAAATCTGTTCAACAGAGGCTTCATTTTTAAAGGCCCAGGTGGAAGCCACAGCTCTAGTAGAATGAGCTGTAATCCTTTCAGGGGGCTGCTGTCCAGCAGTCTCATAGGCTAGGCGTATTATGCTCCCAAGCCAAAAGGAAAGAGAGGTTGCTGAAGCTTTTTGACCTCTCCTCTGTCCAGAGTAAACGACAAACAGTGTAGATGTTTGACGAAAATCTTTAGTAGCTTGTAAGTAAAACTTCAAGGCACGGACTACGTCCAGATTATGTAAAAGACGTTCCTTCTTTGAAGAAGGATTAGGACACAATGATGGAACAACAATCTCTTGATTGATATTCTTGTTAGAAACCACCTTAGGTAAAAACCCAGGTTTGGTCCGCAGAACTACCTTATCTGCATGAAAAATCAGATAAGGAGAATCACATTGTAAGGCAGATAACTCAGAGACTCTCCGAGCCGAGGAAATAGCCATCAAAAACAGAACTTTCCAGGATAAAAGTTTAATATCAATGGAATGAAGGGGTTCAAACGGAACTCCCTGAAGAACTTTAAGAACCAAATTTAAGCTCCACGGGGGAGCAACAGGTTTAAACACAGGCTTAATTCTAACCAAAGCCTGACAAAATGCCTGGACGTCTGGAACCTCTGCCAGACGCTTGTGCAAAAGAATAGACAGAGCAGAAATCTGTCCCTTTAAGGAACTAGCTGATAATCCTTTGTCCAAACCCTCTTGGAGAAAGGACAATATCCTAGGAATCCTAACCTTACTCCATGAGTAATTCTTGGATTCACACCAATGAAGATATTTGCGCCATATCTTATGGTAGATTTTCCTGGTTACAGGCTTTCGTGCCTGTATTAAGGTATCAATGACTGACTCGGAGAAGCCACGCTTTGATAGAATCAAGCGTTCAATCTCCATGCAGTCAGTCTCAGAGAAATTAGATTTGGATGATTGAAAGGACCCTGTATTAGAAGGTCTTGTCTCAGAGGCAGAGTCCATGGTGGAAAGGATGACATGTCCACTAGGTCTGCATACCAGGTCCTGCGTGGCCACGCAGACGCTATCAGAATCACTGATGCTCTCTCCTGTTTGATCTTGGCAATCAGTCGAGGGAGCAGAGGAAACGGTGGAAACACATAAGCCAGGTTGAAGAACCAAGGCGCTGCTAGAGCATCTATCAGCGTCGCTTCTGGGTCCCTGGACCTGGATCCGTAACAAGGAAGCTTGGCGTTCTGGCGAGACGCCATGAGATCCAACTCTGGTTTGCCCCAACGATGAATCAATTCAGCAAACACCTCCGGATGGAGTTCCCACTCCCCGGATGAAAAGTCTGACAACTTAGAAAATCCGCCTCCCAGTTCTCTACGCCTGGGATATGGATCGCTGACAGGTGGCAAGAGTGAGTCTCTGCCCAGCGAATTATCTTTGAGACTTCTAACATCGCTAGGGAACTCCTGGTTCCCCCTTGATGGTTGATGTAAGCTACAGTCGTGATGTTGTCCGACTGAAATCTGATGAACCTCAGTGTTGCTAACTGAGGCCAAGCCAGAAGAGCATTGAATATTGCTCTTAACTCCAGAATATTTATTGGGAGGAGTTTCTCCTCCTGAGTCCACGATCCCTGAGCCTTCAGGGAGTTCCAGACTGCACCCCAACCTAGAAGGCTGGCATCTGTTGTTACAATCGTCCAATCTGGCCTGCGAAAGGACATACCCTTGGACAGATGGACCCGAGATAGCCACCAGAGAAGAGAATCTCTGGTCTCTTGATCCAGATTTAGTAGAGGGGACAAATCTGAGTAATCCCCATTCCACTGACTTAGCATGCATAATTGCAGCGGTCTGAGATGCAGGCGCGCAAATGGCACTATGTCCATTGCCGCTACCATTAAGCCGATTACTTCCATGCACTGAGCCACTGACGGGCGTGGAATGGAATGAAGGACACGACAAGCATTTAGAAGTTTTGATAACCTGGACTCCGTCAGGTAAATTTTCATCTCTACAGAATCTATAAGAGTCCCTAGGAAGGAGACTCTTGTGAGTGGGGATAGAGAACTCTTTTCCTCGTTCACTTTCCACCCATGCGACCTCAGAAATGCCAGAACTATCTCTGTATGAGACTTGGCAATTTGAAAGCTTGACGCCTGTATCAGGATGTCGTCTAGATAAGGAGCCACTGCTATGCCTCGCGGTCTTAGAACCGCCAGAAGTGAGCCCAGAACCTTTGTAAAAATTCTCGGGGCTGTAGCCAACCCGAAGGGAAGAGCTACAAATTGGTAATGCCTGTCTAGAAAGGCAAACCTTAGGAACCGATGATGATCTTTGTGAATCGGTATGTGAAGGTAGGCATCCTTTAAGTCCACTGTGGTCATGTACTGACCCTCTTGGATCATGGGTAGGATGGTCCGAATAGTTTTCATTTTGAATGATGGAACTCTGAGGAATTTGTTTAAGATCTTTAGATCCAAAATTGGTCTGAAGGTTCCCTCTTTCTTGGGAACCACAAACAGATTTGAATAAAAACCCTGTCCTTGTTCCGTCCGCGGAACTGGATGGATCACTCCCATTACTAGGAGGTCTTGCACACAGCTTAGGAATGCCTCTTTCTTTATCTGGTTTGCTGATAACCTTGAAAGATGAAATCTCCCCTGTGGAGGAGAAGCTTTGAAGTCCAGAAGATATCCCTGAGATATGATCTCCAACGCCCAGGGATCCTGAACATCTCTTGCCCACGCCTGGGCGAAGAGAGAAAGTCTGCCCCCTACTAGATCCGTTTCCGGATAGGGGGCCGTTCCTTCATGCTGTCTTGGGGGCAGCAGCAGGCTTTCTGGCCTGCTTGCCCTTGTTCCAGGACTGGTTAGGTTTCCAGGCCTGTCTGGAATGAGCAACAGTTCCCTCTTGTTTTGGAGCGGAGGAAGTTGATGCTGCTCCTGCCTTGAAATTTTGAAAGGCACGAAAATTAGACTGTTTGGCCTTTGATTTGGCCCTGTCCTGAGGAAGGGTATGACCCTTACCTCCAGTAATGTCAGCAATAATTTCCTTCAAGCCAGGCCCGAATAAGGTCTGTCCCTTGAAAGGAATGTTGAGTAACTTAGACTTTGAAGTCACGTCAGCTGACCAGGATTTAAGCCATAGCGCCCTACGCGCCTGGATGGCGAATCCGGAATTCTTAGACGTTAGTTTAGTCAAATGAACAATGGCATCAGAAACAAATGAGTTAGCTAGCTTAAGTGTTCTAAGCTTGTCAATAATTTCAGTCAATGGAGCTGTATGGATGGCCTCTTCCAGGGCCTCAAACCAGAATGCCGCCGCAGCAGTGACAGGCGCAATGCATGCAAGGGGCTGTAAAATAAAACCTTGTTGAATAAACATTTTCTTAAGGTAACCCTCCAATTTTTTATCCATTGGATCTGAAAAAGCACAACTGTCCTCAACCGGGATAGTGGTACGCTTTGCTAAAGTAGAAACTGCTCCCTCCACCTTAGGGACCGTCTGCCATAAGTCCCGTGTAGTGGCGTCTATTGGAAACATTTTTCTAAATATAGGAGGTGGGGAAAAGGGCACACCGGGTCTATCCCACTCCTTGCTAATAATTTCTGTAAGCCTTTTAGGTATAGGAAAAACGTCAGTACACACCGGCACCGCATAGTATTTATCCAGCCTACACAATTTATCTGGTACTGCAACTGTGTTACAGTCATTCAGAGCAGCTAATACCTCCCCAAGCAATACACGGAGGTTCTCAAGCTTAAATTTAAAATTAGAAATCTCTGAAACAGGTTTCCCCGAATCAGAGATGTCACCCACAGACTGAAGCTCTCCGTCCTCATGTTCTGCATATTGTGACGCAGTATCAGACATGGCTCTTACAGCATTTGCACGCTCTGTATCTCTTCTAACCCCAGAGCTATCGCGCTTGCCTCTTAATTCAGGCAATCTGGATAATACCTCTGACAGGGTATTATTCATGATTGCAGCCATGTCCTGCAAAGTAATCGCTATGGGCGTTGATGTAATTGGCGCCATACTAGCGTGCGTCCCCCAAGCGGGAGGCAAAAGGTCTGACACGTGGGGGGAGTTAGTCGGCATAACTTCCCCCTCGACAGAACCCTCTGGTGACAATTCTTTTATAGATAAAGACTGATCTTTACTGTTTAAGGTGAAATCAATACATTTAGTACACATTCTCCTATGGGGCTCCACCATGGCTTTCAAACATAATGAACAAGTAGTTTCCTCTGTGTCAGACATGTTTAAACAGACTAGCAATGAGACTAGCAAGCTTGGAAAACACTTTAAACAAGTTTACAAGCAATATAAAAAACGCTACTGCGCCTTTAAGAAACACAAATTTTGTCAAAATTTGAAATAACAGTGAAAAAAGGCAGTTACACTAACGAAATTTTTACAGTGTATGTAACAAGCTAGCAGAGCATTGCACCCACTTGCAAATGGATGATTAACCCCTTAATACCAAAAACGGAATAATAAATGACAAAAAAAACGTTTTTCAAACAGTCACAACAACTGCCACAGCTCTACTGTGGCTTTTTACCTCCCTCAAATACGACTTTGAAGCCTTTTGAGCCCTCCAGAGATGTCCTGGATCATGCAGGAAGAAGCTGGATGTCTGTGTCTGTAATTTTTCTGCACAAAAAAGCGCTAAAATAGGCCCCTCCCACTCATATTACAACAGTGTAGAGCCTCAGGAAACTGTTTCTAGGCAAAATTCAAGCCAGCCATGTGGAAAAAAACTAGGCCCCAATAAGTTTTATCACCAAACACATATAAAAACGATTAAACAAGCCAGCAAACGTTTTATATTACATTTTTATAAGAGTATGTATCTCTATTAATAAGCCTGATACCAGTCGCTATCACTGCATTTAAGGCTTTACTTACATTAATCCGGTATCAGCAGTATTTTCTAGCAAATTCCATCCCTAGAAAAATATAACTGCACATACCTTATTGCAGGAAAACCTGCACGCCATTCCCCCTCTGAAGTCACCTCACTCCTCAGAATATGTGAGAACAGCCATGGATCTTAGTTACTTCTGCTAAGATCATAGAAAACGCAGGCAGATTCTTCTTCTAAATACTGCCTGAGATAAACAGTACACTCCGGTACCATTTAAAAATAACAAACTTTTGATTGTAGAAATAAACTAAGTATAAAACACCACACTCCTCTCACGACCTCCATCTTTGTTGAGAGTTGCAAGAGAATGACTGGATATGGCAGTTAGGGGAGGAGCTATATAGCAGCTCTGCTGTGGGTGATACTCTTGCAACTTCCTGTTGGGAAGGAGAATATCCCACAAGTAATGGATGATCCGTGGACTGGATACACTTAACAAGAGAAAAGGTCAGATGTCATCACATTTTGAATGGTCCTTGTGTGTAAAGGAAAGCTCACATATAGCAAGAGGTACGAACATATAAACTACACCTACTATCCAGTCCTGGTAATATATGGTTCTGTTACTTCATAATTACATAATAGATTTGTCATTGGTGTTTTCCCCATTCATTTCTATTCACATTATAAAATCTAGTGATTCCCTAGGCAGCTGCATGCTTTATGGAAAGGGACAATATGAGGCTAAACTCATTGCTCCCGTCATTCCATATTTTGTCCAGCTGCTGTACAGAGATTGTGTGTTAACTAATATATTTACTAGCTAAGAATACTGTAGTGTGTGCTTTTCATTCCACACTAATAAGGGATATTGATACAATTTATACATAAACTTTCATGAGTCTGAGTGTATAATTTAAAATTAAAAAAAATGTATTAGGTTTACATGGACACAGCACTAACCCCAGTCCTATCTTGAAGGGAAGCTACCCATTAAATGAATTCATTTTCTTCAGAGCACCCTCTTCACCTCCCAGTTACAGAGGCAAATAATGACTGGGGGAGTATGGGTAGTGGGAGGATACTTAACCCCTTAAGGACCACAGAACTTTTCCATTTTCTGACCGTTTGGGACCAGGGCTATTTTTACATTTCTGCAGTGTTTGTGTTTAGCTGTAATTTTCCTCTTACTCATTAACTGTACCCACTTTCTAACTCTCCCCCCACTCACTATTTGCTGCCATTTTGGGTGCTGGTTACCCACTTTTGAATAAATTTGCCCATTATATATATATATATATATCTTTTTTTTCTGTAGTGTAGCTGCTCCCACCCTCAATTATCTACCTCCTCCCAGACCCAGATCCATTTTTCATAATCATTTACCCCCTCCCACCATTCTTATATGCTCATATGAGCAGATCGCGTGCACGCGCACCTGTCCCGCATACACCGGCGAGTGAATTCACACTGCCTGCCGGAAGTTCACCATCGATGGTCGCCTCCCTGCAATGGCTACCACCCAATGATCGCGACCATCGATGGCCGATGCATCAGATGGCTAAAAAATGTTATGGGCGTGAAACGCGTCAGCTGTGAACAGTGTTGTGTGTGCTATGCCCTAATGTTGGACTTTTAACTGCTTATACGAATAAAGTTTACATTTTATTTTTCAAAGTCCTGGATTTCCTGATGTTCTATTTTCACCAGACACCCTGAATACTGTCATCTAATAATTTGCAATTTGTTATACGGAGGTCGAGGGGGAACCTTGACAGTTGGAGGTGAAAGCGGAAGCTGATTGGATACGATCGGCGCAAGGGAGAGGTAGTACGCAGCAGTATCTACACGCATTGTGTGCGCATACGGAGCACGGAGACCGCTTACGACTCACATGGTATGAGAACCTTCTGTGAGAGAGAGTGAGTGTCTCGAGTGTGTGGTGATACTAGCGGTAAGTCGTCTATATTCTTTCCTTTAATTGTGATGTTATGCTGGATGTTCTATTACTACAGTGGGACACGTTGAAACACACAGGAGACATATATATATACATATTCTGTTAAAAGGCAACAGACACAGTTAGCAGTTGCTTGAAGTGATCCTACTTAAAGACGGGATAATTGCTGAATTTATGCAAACCCTATTCTGTTAAAAAGTGAAAAATTTTATTGCAGGATGCCTCGATATCGAGGCATCACTGCATTAACATGAAAGTGGCTGGAAGCGACCACTTAAAAACACAGACGACGTACAGGGTACGTCCTTGGTCGCTAACGACCGTTTTTTGTAGGACGTACCCTGTACGTCGTTGGTCGTTAAGGGGTTAACCCCTTAATGACCACAGCACTTTTCCATTTTCTGTCCGTTTGGGACCAAGGCTATTTTTACATTTTTGCTGTGTTTGTGTTTAGCTGTAATTTTCCTCTTACTCATTTACTGTACCCACACATATTATATACCGTTTTTCTCGCCATTAAATGGCCTTTCTAAAGATACCATTATTTTCATCATAACTTATAATTTACTATAAATTTTTTTTATAAAATATGAGGAAGAAATGGAAAAAAACACACTTTTTCTAACTTAGACCCCCAAAATCTGTTACAGATTTACAACCACCAAAAAACACCCATGCTAAATAGTTTCTAAATTTTGTCCTGAGTTTAGAAATACCCAATGTTTACATGTTCTTTGCTTTTTTTGCAAGTTATAGGGCCATAAATACAAGTAGCACTTTGCTATTTCCAAACCATTTTTTTTTTTTCCAAAATTAGCGCTAGTTACATTAGAACACTAATATCTTTCAGGAATCCCTGAATATCCCTTGACATGTATATATTTTTTTTAGTAGACATCCCAAAGTATTGATCTAGGCCAATTTTGGTATATTTCATGCCACCATTTCACTGCCAAATGAGATCAAATACAAAAAATTGTTCACTTTTTCACAAATTTTTTCACAAACTTTCGGTTTCTCAGTGAAATTATTTACAAACAGCTTGTGCAATTATGGCATAAATGGTTGTAAATTCTTCTCTGGGATCCCCTTTGCTCAGAAATAGCAGACATATATGGCTTTGGCGTTGCTTTTTGGTAATTAGAAGGCCGCTAAATTCCACTGTGCACCACAGTGTATTATGCCCAGCAGTGAAGGGGTTAATTAGGGAGCATGTAGGGAGCTTTTTAGGGTAATTTTAGCTTTAGTTTAGTGTAGTAGACAACCCCAAGTATTGATCTAGGCCCATTTTGGTATATTTCATGCCACCATTTCACCGCCAAATGCGATCAAATTAAAAAAAACGTTAAATTTTTCACAATTTTAGGTTTTTCACTGAAATCATTTACAAACAGCTTGTGCAATTATGGCACAAATGGTTTGTAAATGCTTCTCTGAGATCCCCTTTGTTCAGAAGTAACAGACATATATGGCTTTGGCATTGCTTTTTGGTAATTAGAAGGCCGCTAAATGCCGCTGCCCACCACACGTGTATTATGCCCAGCAGTGCAGGGGTTAATTAGGGAGCTTGTATGGTTAATTTTAGCTTTAGTGTAGTAGAAAACCCAAAATATTGATCTAGGCCCATTTTGGTATATTTCATGCCACCATTTTACCGTCAAATGCGATCAAATTAAAAAAAAAACGTTACATTTTTCACAATTTTAGGTTTCTCACTGAAATTATTTACAAACAGCTTGTGCAATTATGGCACAAATGGTTGTAAATGCCTCTCTGGGATCCCCTTTGTTCAGAAATAGCAGACATATATGACTTTGGCGATGCTTTCTGGTAATTAGAAGGCCACTAAATGCTGCTGCGCCTCACACGTGTATTATGGCTAGCAGTGAAGGGGTTAATTAGGGAGTTTGTAGGGAGCTTGCAGGGTTAATTTTAGCTTTAGTGTAGAGATCAGCTTCCCATCTGACACATCCCACCCCCTGATCCCTCCCAAACAGCTCCCTTCCCTCCCCCACCCCACAATTGTCCCCGCCATCTTAAGTACTGGCAGAAAGTCTGCCAGTACTAAAATAAAAGTTTTTTTTTTTAAAAAAAGAATTATTTTTTATAGCATATTTACATATGCTACTGTGTAGGATCCCCCCCTTAGCCCCCAACCTCCCTGATCCCCCCAAAAACGCTCTCTAACCCTCCCCCTCTGCCTTATTGGGGGCCATCCTTGGGTACTGGCAGCTTTCTGCCAGTACCCAGTTTGCAAAAAAAAAAGTTTTTTTTGCCGGTTTTTCTGTAGTGTAGCTCCCCCCCCCTCCCCCACAGACCAACCCCCACCACCTAACTGATGGTTGTTTTTTTAATTATTTGTTTATTTTTCTAATCTTTTTTTTCATTTTTATACACTTTTTTCTGTAGTGTAGCGGTTCCCACCCGCTCCCTCCTTGTGCACGCGCCCGCCCCGTGCGCATGTCCGTGCGCGCCTCCGGCCATCCCCGCCCACGATCCCGACCCCCCTCCAGATCAGCAGGGCCATCGATGGCCGCCACCCGCCCTCCCATACCGGCTCCCACCCACCAACGAAAAGAGCCAACGATCTCCGGTGCAGAGAGGGCCACAGAGTGGCTCTCTCTGCACCGGATGGCTAAAAAATGTTATTGCAGGATGCCTCAATATCGAGGCATCCTGCAATAACCGGAAAGCAGCTGGAAGTGATTAGGATCGCTTCCAGCTGCTTTCCAGACCGAGGACGTGCAGGGTACATCCTTGGTCGTTAACTGACTTTTTTTTTGAGGACGTACCCTGCACGTCCTTGGTTGTTAAGGGGTTAAAGGAACATTAAACCCAATTTTTGTTCTTTCATGATTCAGACAGATAATTCAATTTTAAACAACTTTCTCATTTACTTCTATTATCTAATTTGTTTAATTCTTTAGATATGCTTTGTTGAAGAAATATCAATGCACATAGGTGAGCCAATCACACGAGGCATCTATGTCCAACTACCAATTAGCAGCTACTGAGCCTATTTAGATATGCTTTTCAGCAAAGGAAATCAAGAGAATGAAGCAAATTAGATAATAGAAGTAAATTAGAAAGTTGTTTAAAATTGCATGTTCTTTCTAAATTATCAAAGAAAAAAATGTGGGTTTCATGTCCCTTTAAGCTCTAGCTGGGGTGTTATTTGCCTCCTCCTGGTGGCCAGGCGGTTCCCAACAGTAATGAATGGAATCTTGGACTCTTCATGCCATTGGAAAGAAAAAAAATGTATTTACCCCTTTTTTGGTATCATTTTTTGCAACTTTCCATGAGAGCATACTGCGCACTATATGTACAACATTGTTACAAACATGCAGGCATTGCTGCCATATAGTGCACAAAACACGTGCACACTTCTGAGCCTACCTCTGAATGCTATCATGGAAAGAAGAAACAAAATGATGCTATGAGAAACAGGTACATTTGAATGGTTTTTACATTGTACGCACAATCTGAACCATAAAACTTTATTTTGACGTTCACATTATTTTAAAACAACTGGAGTATGGGGTTTCCTAGTGATATCCAATAGTGCTCATAAACACATGATTTGCAAAAGAAGATATTTTACCGTCAGTCATGAAAACATTCTTTAGTTTGTGACATTTTCTGAATATTTTTATAACCCCAGGACTGTCTCCGTAATCACAGTAACATTCTGCTAGAAAATGCTCAACCCCCTCATTTTCTGCCAGCGCAAAGCACTAAAAACATATTTTAGTATTTAATCTTATAAAAATATAATTTACTAGCTTTCTAATAACATTAAAAAAAGTCTTTGGTTGTAATTGCTCAAGAGATGGCAGTTTTTCTTTCATTCTTGCAGCAGCTCCACCATAAACACCCCAAAGCCTCTCACACAGACTCAAATTCCTTCTGCCAAGCGGTATATTTCTGAATCAGGTTCTTAGCGGAGGGCTTGGTGTGTGCAATGACTTCCATAAAGTCAGATGTGGTGACTGTGTCCAGACGGATAACCGGCAAGTCCTTGCTGCCTGAGGAAAGCATATACAGATTATAGGTGAAATATTTATGGTTATGTAGGAGGTTTTGTAGTGCAAAAATGGCATGCTATAATTTATTACTAATCAAATCAAATAAAGCGAGTAACTGTGATATATGTCAATCAAGTCCAAAGCTAAATCAAACACATTTTGTCATATGTCATATTAGAGACATGTTAATGAATAACGATAACTAGTGTTGAACTTCTTTATCTGATACATTAATCAAAATTGGTGAAAGATTCCAAGCTTATCAAATGAACACTACAATATTATAATGTAATTAAACTATCCTTTGGCTTTTACGCAGTGTTAGACAATTCCCACAGACAATCACAAGCATAACAACTTTTTTCCTTTGTTTTCAGCACAGAAACAAACCTTTTTTTTCTTAATATCAAAATTGTATTTAAAATACCTTGAATGTGATGCAACAAAACAAATGACAAAGTTATATAATCTATTCTGGCTAACAAGGTCCAGAACAGCAACATTCAGCTATTTTGACTGTGCGTCTGTGGTATATTCCATTGTTTTTAAATAACTATCTCCACCTTCTTACCCGGTTGGTGATTTTCAAGTGCATTAAAGATTTTCCTCACGGGTCTCATTGCTGCCTCTTTGCACACCAATTTTATGTCAGAACCGGAATATCCTTCTGTTTCCTAACATACACAAACAAAATTTATGCTTATCTCCTGGCCACTAAGAGGAGGTAAAGATTTCCAAAGCTCTAAGAGGACTTAATCCCTCCCACAAATTAATGTTCTAAAGAGTAGAAATTGTTTGTAGATATTGGATATATCCTAAATAAGGCTCTGATGATTGAAAGTGCCACGAAGGCAGCAAGATATTCAAAAGGGATCCGTTGCCATGTCGAGAAAAAGGCAGCTTTGTTGAGAGGCATTTTACTATACATCGCAATAGGTGTCGATGCTGGCAAAATATTCCAAACAAGCATTGCCACCTACATTGACAATGTAAAGTAAAGGATACCTTTTAAATATATCACCAATCCTAATAAACATACCTATTAACCCCTAAACTGCAAACTATCCCTACATTACTTAACCCCCTACCCACCATTACCCACTGCAAACTACCCCCAACATATTAACCCCCTAACCGCCAATACTCCACTGCAAACTATCCCTACACTACTTAACTGCCAAACATATCCCTTTTACAGTGTATACAGTATAACAGAGGGTAAAAGGTTACATGGAGTTGAAAGTCCAAGGTGAATTCGCTAAATAGAAATAGCAGCTATTACCACATAATAAAGTTTCTATAATTACTAGTCTAAGTAATAAAAGTGGAATTAGTCTGTAAGATGTGTATGTCCCATGTTTATGATGCACCTCAAAATTGGTGTACCTACTAATAGCCTGTGGGCTATGTGAGTGCAGGAAATGCCTGCACTTTAAGGGATAGTAAACACCAAAAATTTTATTGTTTAAAAAATAGAAAATCCCTTTATTTACCATTCCCCAGTTTTGCATAACCAACACTATTAATACACTTGTTACCTCTGATTTCCTTGTATCTAAGCTTCTGCTGACTGCCCCCTTATATTGGATCTTTTGACAGACTTGCATTTTAGGCAATTAGTGCTGACTCTTAAATAACTTCACATGCATGAGCACAGTGTTATCTATATGAAACACATGAACTAAACTAGCTGTGAAAGTACAAAAATACCATCAGAAATATTCATATTTTCATGTCGGGTTAGGGCACTTGAGAATATGTGATCTGTGCTCGAGTAGGGTGTTAGGTTCTCCCCATCCCCCCCCCTTTTTTTGCTCCATTGAATTCTATCAGGGAAAATGTTAACATGATCACAATATATGAAGTTTGGCTTTTTGCGCGCAAGTGAAAATTATTTACTTCTAGCAGAGTAAGTGCGCCAGTGAGAGCATTAAATACTGCTCCACTTGTCTTCTGGCCCAAAATGTTTAATTTAAGAAAATAAAACAATATTACAATATACTTTCATTATTATTTTGCCTGCTTTTATTGCAAAATACATATAACTTATTATTTCAGCCCCAATCCACAATCTAGAGTGCCTCTATTATACTTAAGTATGGTGACATTTATCAATATCTGCAACATCTTACACAGTGATAGGTTATCTCAGAGCACATGCTCAGACGAGATATTCTAAGAAGTCTCATCAGAACGGCAAGGCCCTTAAAAAAAATTTAGAAACACAAATTGTATCTTGAGAAATGTTTATGTTGCTTTGTAGGGTTCTTTATGTGAAACAGAGACTCCTACAATACAAGGTCTAAAAAAAAATTCAGAAACATTTTGTGGATTTCTCTCTATGCCTGCAAGGTTTTGAATATCAGATCCCCTAACACAGTAAATATGCCAGGATCATTAGCTTTATTAGTGACATTATACATTGTCATTGACTGCATTGTGTATGATCTCTCAATGACATAATCAGTGGCATCATCAATGAACATAATTTTAATTTCAAATTCTGAACCTTGGATGGGTTGAAACATATTTCTATCCTAAGAATATGGTAAGTCCACGGCATCCTCAATTACTGTTGGGACTATCACTCCTGGCCAGCAGGAGGAGGCAAAGAGCACCACAGCTAAGCTGATAAGTATCACTCCCCTTCCCACAAACCCCAGTCATTCTCTTTGCCTTCGGTGCAAGGAGGAGGTGAAGTTTTGGTGTCTGAAGAAGATTGGATTTATTTACACTTCAATCAAGATTTTATTATTTTGAAAGCCAGAGTAGGTTTACTCTGATCATTCTTTTCAAGATGGGTTAAGCGGTACTCCATGTTAGTCTCTTCAGTAGGGCGGGTGGTGGCTTTTAAGCAGTTAGAAACTTGTGGGTGTGTGCCTCACTGCAATTTCCTAACATTTTGCTGCCCTTGTGTAGAAAGAGCTGAAAAAAACAAAGACAGCGCATCCCATCTAAGAGTAACAGTTTTATTTAAACAGTGATAGCGCTTGCTAAAATAACACTTACAAGATAATAAGGGTAATCAGGCATTCAAAAAGAACATAGACAACCGCTCTGAGCCGTGCCGTGAGCGTATTACCAGACCGGACTGGGAGGTAGGTGGTAGCAGTCCCAAACGAGGTAGGCGCCAAAGTCTCTCGTGGGCTCTCCTGTCAGGATTAATTGGTTCAAGTGCGTGCGTGACGTCAGAGCGTTGATGACCTCAACGCGTTTCGTCCTATAACGTTAGGACTTTCTCAAGAGGGTGGATGTTAGAGGCTGCCGGGTGCACGCGCATATAGCTGGAGGTTACACCTGATTGGCTGGTGCTACAATTTGACCTTTGAACTGAAATACAATGTTCTCCGCTATATGCGACTGTACCCGGATAAATAAAATCCATAACAATAATAAAACACAAGTGGGTAAAATAGTACTAGTAAGCATAAAAAGAAATAATATATATGCACATATTGTCTAAAACGTACTTAAAATTCATCACATTGATCCTAAAAAACACAATATGTTGAATAAGTACCATACAACATAAAATATAATACATAAATACAATTCATCATTTGGAAATATATAGATAAAAATAAATATATATATATGTAATAAATACTGGGGACATAAAGTCAAGGGTGACCTAGAATTTATAAATATAAAATCTGATGTGTATGAAACCATAAAATAGATATTTTCACAAAAAGATGTTTTTACATAAAAGCATTCAAATCTAAGTCAATGTTTAACCCATTGGGTGTAAGTGTATTTAATTCGTGAATCCAGAATGTCTCTCTTTGACGGAGAGTTCTGAGTCTGTTCACGTGCTTGCTTGACGGTATCCCCTCAATAATTTTTACTTTTAGGCTATCTGGATTGGACCCATGATAGGTTTTGAAATGATAGGATACACTATGTGTCTCAAGCTCATGAGTGATGTTGTATTATGTTCGCTAAACCTCTTTCTCATAGTTCTCTTAGTACGTCCAATATAAATTAAATTACAACTAAGCATGTACACAATGTATGTAGAACTGCATGAGAATCTATTCTTAATTGAATATTTCTTCTCATTTTTGGAGTCGTGGAAGTAGTCTTGTTTACAAATATGAGAACACATTCCACACCTGGCTACTCCACATCTTCTAGTGCCTTTAAAATTACCTAACCAATTATTGCTCATACTATTATTTGATGGTGTCTGGGTGATAGGTCTAAGTTTCGAGGGGGGCCAAGATATTCTTAAGATCCCTACTTTTCTTGTAGGTAAAGATAGGTCTATTTGGAAGGGACTTTCCTAAAATAGGGTCTGCTTTAAGAATATCCCAATGGAAATTGATTATTTTTTCTATTGCTTTACTACCTTGATTGTAGGTAGTGATAAATCTAATATTATCATCTTTGTTTGTATCTTTTAATACTGGTTTAAGCATTTTGTGTCTGTCCATATTTTCTACCTGTATTTTTGCTTTCTCTAAAAGTCCTGGGTTGTAACCGTTTTCCTTAAATCTCTCGTCTAGAATGCAAACTTCTCTGTTAAAATCTGATTGTAGTGTGCAGTTTCTTTTAATACGTTGATACTGTCCTAAGGGTATATTCGGTTTCCATCTCGCAAGATGCCCACTATTGGTATTCAAAACCCATTTTTGTCAGTAGCTTTTCTAAAAAATGTAACCCGCTATTTTGTTATTAGTTGTTTTGAAAAGTGTGAGGTCTAGGAAATCGATATGCTCCTTTTGTGTGTTATGAGTGAACTTCAAGTTAAGGTTATTGTTATTAATGTGTTCAATGAAACAGTTGATCTGTGACTCTTCCCCTTTCCAAATAATAATTACATCATCAATATAGCGATGGTAATGGATGATGTTATTTCGGAATGGATTGTTCTGCCAAATATAGTTAGATTCAAATTTGCCCATATAGATGTTAGCCTATGATGGCGCAAAAGTAGTACCCATCGCGGTACCCTGGGTTTGTAAATAAAAGTTTTTTTCAAATTCAAAATAGTTATGATCTAATATGAATTTAATGCAGGACAGCAGGAATTAAAGTTGTTCAAACATCATTTCACTTATCATTAGACTGTCCCTGATGGCCTGTAGGCCCAGTTGGTGAGGGATGCAGGTATAAAGGGCAGTCACGTCACAAGTGAGCCAAATGAAGTTCTCCTCCCAATCTATTCCTTCAAATGTATTAATTACATGGGTAGTGTCTCTAATGAAGGAGGGGATATTTCTGACTATGGGCTGTAAAAAAAAGTCAATGTATGTGGACAAATTGCTGGTAAGGGAATTTATTCCAGGGATGATGGGCCTCCCTGGGGGGTCTGTGAGAGATTTATGGACCTTAGGAAGGTGATAGAATAGAGGGATACTGGGGTGTGGTTCGAAAAGGAAGTTGAATTCCTCCTTAGTAATGATGTTTTCCATTTTGGCCATTTTTAAGATTATTGAAAAGTTTTTTCGTAAAGGTCTCAGTAGGTTGAAGCTAAGTCTTTTGTATGTTGTTGTGTCATTTAGAATGTTAAAGGCTTCTTTGATATAATCAGACCTATTTTGAATAACCACCCCATTCCCCTTATCTGCGGCCCCTTATCACAATACTAGTGTCCGATTTAAGTTTAGAAAGAGTAAACTCTTTCCTAGCGGGTAAGGTTGTCATTAAATTTATTAACCCACTTTCCTTTGTTGTGTTCCCATAGTTTAGAAAAATCTTCATTAACTAGCTTGTTGAATATACTAATAAATTCACCTTTTGCACCTACAGGGTAGAAGGAAGATTTTCTTTTAAAATTTGTTGTGATAATCTTAACCTTATCTTCATGTATACTCCACTCCAAATCAGGCTCAGGGGAGATATCTGTGTGGGGCATTGAAGAACTAATAAGTGGGGGGGTGTTAGTAGGACTGTTATTTGGTCCCAAAAAGGGAGTTAGATTTGTTGTTTGATCCGACTCTATATTGTTAGATTTTCTATACTGAGTTGTATTACTAGAGTGTGGCGGATTTTTGATGAAATAGCGTTTCAATGTGAGTTTCCTAATTCAGCCCTTTGGCCAGAAGATTGGCTTCACATGTCTAATTTTCTATCAGATAAATTGTAAATATTATCTCTGTTGATCTTATTTTGTTTCCTCTTAGTTTTTATTGTCTGTAGTTTTCTTCCTGCTCTTGTTCCTCGCTTATTCTTTTTCTTTTTTGGTTTTGAGCTGGATTTGGGATCTGCTTTCTCCCTTGTTCTCTGATATATTTGGTGGTCTATTAGGGGGGGAATGTCCCTCTCTCTCCCTAAAAAATGTTGCTCATGCTGATTGTTATCGTTATATTGGTTGGGATTTCTATCCTGGTGAATATAATGTGGGACTCTTGGTCTTGCTCCCTGTTGGTCACAATGTGTATCGTGTTCTCTCTGGTATGAATGATGTTCATATCTATTATGAGCATAAGCACTGGTCTGAAAATTGATTTACCCTATTATATGGATGATATGAGTTATGATAAACTTGACCTCTAGGTGCTCTATTAGTACTAGTTGAATCATGCCTTAAATGAGATGGTCTGTGGGGTTCCAAATAGTTATTGTGAGGAAGTCGTGTTTGATTCTCATTCATTCTATTGCTAGAAATAACCCCTCCTCTATTGTCATGTACTCCTTTGTCTAGGGGTATGGGTAACCTATCTTTGTTCAATGTAATATGTTGTCTATTATTCTTGTAATTGTTATTCCTGGGAGTATGAGGATTAACATTAAGAGAGTTTGGTTTGTTAATTATGTTTATATGGCTAGAATCTACTGACCTTACCACAATTTGATGGACCAAAACGATAATCTGGAGACAATCTTTTGATATGGTACTGTGCCATTGTCACTGTGCATATTTCATATCATTTCATGGCTTATCTCATCACCTCTTGAATCATCAGCTATATCTGTATATCATTTGACCAAGACTGTCACTTTTTGTCCTGACTTGGGAAGCGCTGAATACTTTTTGTTTGTTTGCTTTTATGTCCCCTGTGTAGAAAGCCAGAGTAGGTTTACTCTATACTTTCTTTTTTCCACAGGTCTCTGTGAGGAGTGGCTTCCTCTAATGCCAGGTGCACGGTCTTCCTGCGAGACAGCTAGAGGTGCTGGTAAGTGCCACGATTTATCTTTTGTGTAGAGTCCAACTCCGTTGGTCTGAGGAAGGAGGTAGGCGCCTCAACTATACGCTGAGGTGTAAAGGGCTTGATGTATTACGGTTGTTTCTTTGCATAGTTAATTTGCAGACACTTTCCTGTTCTTTTTCACAAAATTGGGTATTAGTGTTACGCCTACTGAATGGGGTTAGGAGTACACAGAGTGTCCCTGGGGAGCGCAATTCTTACAGGGACAGTAATGTTTAATAAAATGTTTGCGTTTCAATATGGATCAGGAAATTTCCCCTATAGCTCAATGCAAACTTTGCTTAGATAGCTAGGTTGAACCTCCCCTGCCTTTCTGTTCCTCATGCATAGAGGACTCTACTACATAAGGATAGTATTTTTGCCTCTGAGCCACATTCTCCTCATAATGCTCTTCAGGCAATGCCGCAGCAGTCTCCTCCATCATCCCAAGCCTTAACGGCATCACAGGCAGTGCCCTGCGGTTCCTCTGAATCTCTGTGAGGAGTTTATATGAAAGCAGAAATTCCTGCCCAGGTATCTTCTGCAGTATCTACGGCATTAGCAGCTATTCCCTTGCTTCAGGGAAAACGCAAGAGGAAATTTAGAGATTCAGATGGGTTTCTGAGGTTACCCAAGTTGTTCTTTCTCATAAGTCTGATGAGGAAGATACGTCGGTAGACTCTGAGGGTGAACTCTCAGATTCAGACAGTGTAATTCCCTCATCTGATGCTGAAGTTGTATCCTTCAGATTTAAACTTGAACACCTCCATGTCTTGTTAAAGGAGGTTTTGGCTACCTTGGACACCTCTGATACTCCTGTTGGTGTCAACCCTAGGAAAGTATTTTGATGTTCCTTCCTCTGTGGAGGTGTTCCCTGTTCCAGACCGTGCTACGGAAATGATGGGAGAGACCTGGGATCCCTTTTTCACCATCTCCGATCTTAAAAAGATGTTTCCTGTGGCAGACTCCATAAAGGAGTCGTGGTAAACGGTGCCCAAAGTGGAAGGTGCGATTTCTTCTTTAGCTAAGAGAACTACTATTCCTATTGAGGATAGCTGCTCCTTTAAAGATCCAATGGATAAAAAGCTGGAGGCTTATTTAAAAAGGATGTTTGTCCATCAAGGTCTCCAATGGCAACCTGCGTTGCGCATTGCTACTGTGACAAGTGCGGCAGCCTATTGGTTCAACGCATTATCTGAGTCCCTTCAGGTAGAGACTCCCTTGGAAGAGATCCAAGATAGGATTAAGGCTCTTAAATTAGCCAATTCCTTTATTACTGATGCTTCATTGCAGGTAATTAAGTTAGGAGCCAAAATATCTGGCTTTGCTGTTTTAGCACGCAGAGCATTATGGCTGAAATATTGTACAGCGGCTGTTTCATCTAAGTCCAATCTTTTGGAGATTCCTTACAAGGGTAAGACCTTGTTTGGTCCTGGTCTGGCACAAATAATTTCCTATATTATGGGTGGTAAAGGGTCTTTTCTGCCACAAGATAAGAAGAATAGA
Organism: Bombina bombina; assembly: GCF_027579735.1. NCBI lineage: Eukaryota > Metazoa > Chordata > Amphibia > Anura > Bombinatoridae > Bombina > Bombina bombina. Next base: position 62,911,023 of record NC_069500.1, on the reverse strand, counting down.
ATGAAAGGACGTCATAGTTATTTTCGTTCCTTTCCTAATTTCAGAGGAACGTCTTCCAAGCAGGAACAACCCAAGCCTTCTTGGAAACCCAATCAGTCTTGGAAAAAAGGGGAAACAATCAAAGAAACCCAATACTGAATCCAAATCAACATAAAGGGTTTGCCCCCGATCCGGGATTGGATCAAGTGGGGGGCAGACTTTCTCGGTTCTCTCAAGCCTGGATACGAGACGTCCCAGATCCTTGGGTCGCGGACATAGTATCCAAAGGTTACAAATTAGAATTCAATACCTTCCCTCCCAGGGGCAGATTCCACCTCTCAAGATTATCTGCAGACCAGACAAAAAAAAAAAGAGGCGTTCTTGAAATATGTTCAGGATCTTTCCTCACTGGGAATGATAGTTCCAGTTCAAGTACAGGAACAGGGTCTAGGATTCTATTCAAATCTGTTCGTGGTTCCCAAAAAAGATCTAAAGTGTCTAAACAAGATTCTCAGAGTACCATCCTTCAAGATGGAAACTATATGTTCCATTCTTCCTTTGGTGCAAGAAGGTCAGTTCATGACGACCATAGACCTGAAGGATGTGTACCTTCATGTTCCCATTCACAGGGATCATCACAAATGTCTGAGATATGCCTTTCTGAACACACACTTTCAGTTTGTGGCTCTTCCATTTGGCCTTGCCACAGCTCCCAGAATTTTCTCAAAGGTTCTGGGAGCTCTCTTGGCAGTAATTCGGTCTCTGGGAATTGCTGTGGCGCCCTATCTGGACGACATTCTGATTCAGGCGCCATCTTTTCAACAGGCAAAATCTCACACAGAGATCTTGTTGTCTTTTCTACGTTATCATGGATGGAAAGTGAATCTGGAAAAGAGTTCCCTTGTTCCACCCACAAGGGTAGTTTTCTTAGGAACCATAATAGATTCCCTATCGATGAAAATATTTCTGACGGAAGTCAGAAAAACCAAGATTATTTCTTCTTACCTCTCTCTCTATAGTCTAATGTTCGGCCATCAGTGGCTCAATGTATGGAGGTAATTGGTCTGATGGTAGTTTCCTTGGAAATCATTCCCTTTGCTCGATTCCATTTGAGAGCTCTGCAATTGTGCATGCTCGGGCAATGGAACAGGGACTATGCAGATCTGTCTCAGAGGATAGATCTAGATCAGTCGACAAGAGACTCTCTCCTGTGGTGGCTTTCCCAGGAACATCTTTCTCAGGGAACATGCTTTCAGAGACCTTCCTGGGTGATTGTGACTATGGACGCCAGCCTGCTGGGCTGGGGAGCAGTCTAGGACTCGTTAAAGGCGCAGGGACTCTGTACTCGGGAGGAGTCTGCTCTCCCCATAAACATCTTGGAGTTCAGAGCGATCTTCAATGCTCTAATGGCTTGGCCTCAGTTGTCCTTAGCCCGGTTTATCAGGTTCCAGTCAGACAACATAACCTCAGTGGCTTACATCAACCACCAAGGAGGAACTCTGAGTTCCTTAGCCATGAAAGAGGTGGCTTGGATTATTCAGTGGGCGGAAGCTCACAATTGCTGTCTACCTGCCATCCATATTCCAGGAGTGGACAACAGGGAAGCGGATTTTCTGAGCAGACAGACCTTTCATCCTAGGGAGCTAGAGCTCCATCCGGAGGTGTTCTCCAGCTTGACCCTCAGATGGGGGATGCCAGAGTTGGATCTCATGGTGTCTCGGCAGGATGCCAAGCTCCTGAGGTACGGTTCAAGGTCAAGGGATCCGCAGGTCACTCTGATAGATGCTCTTGCAGGCCCTTGGGAGTTCAGGTTGGCATACCAGTTTCCTCTGTTCGCTCTCCTTTCACGAGTCATTGCTAGTATCAAGCAGGAGAGGGCGTCAGTGATTCTAATAGCTCCTGCGTGGCCTCACAGTATTTGGTATGCAGACCAAGTGGAAATGTGGTCTCTTCCACCTTGGAGACTGTCTCTGAGGGATGACCTTCTACTTCAGGGTCCCTTCCTTCATCCAAATCTCGTTTCTCTGAAGCTGAATGCTTGGAGATTGAACGCTTAGTTCTGTCTAACAGTGGGTTTTCTGAATCGGTCATTGAGGCCATGATCCAGGCTCCCAAGCCTGACTAGGAAGATTTACCATAAGATATGGCATAAATATCTTTATTGGTGTGAATCCAAGGGCTACGCTTGGAGTAGGGTCAGGATTCCGTCTTTTCTCCAGGAAGGTCTGGAGAAGGGTTTGTCGGTCAGTACCCTGAAGGGTCACATTTCTGCCCTATCTGTTTTGCTACATAAGCGTCTGGCGGATGTGCAATCCTTTTGTCAGGCCTTGGTCAGAATCAGGCCTGTGTTTAAGTCCATGGCTCCTCCTTGGAGCCTTAACCTTGTTCTTAGAGTTTTGCAGCAGGCTCTGTTTGAGCCTATGCATTCCATAGACATTAAGTTGTTGTCTTGGAAGGTTTTGTTTCTTATTGCTATTTCTTTTGCTATGAGAGTCTCTGAACTCTCGGCTTTGCAATGTGATCCGCCTTACCTTATATTTCATTCCGATAAGGCGATTCTGCGTACTAAGTTTGGTTTTCTTCCTAAAGTAGTTTCGGATAGAAATATTAATCAGGAAATTGTTGTTCCTTCTCTATGTCCTAATCCTTATTCTCATAAGGAACGTTTGTTGTACCACCTGGATGTTGTGTGTGCCTTAAAATTCTACCTACAGGCGACTAAGGATTTTTGCCAGTCTTCTGCCCTGTTTGTCTGTTTCCCTGGGAAACGTAAAGGTCAGAAAGCTACCGCTACTTCTCTTTCTCTCTGGCTGAGAAGTATAATCCGTTTGGCTTATGAGACTGCTAGACAGCAGCCTCCTGAGAGAATTACAGTTCATTCTACTAGGGCTGTCTCCTCTTCTTGGGATTTCAAAAATGAAGCTTTTGTGGAATGGATTTGCAAGGCCGCAACCTGGTCTTCTCTACATACTTTTAGGTCTACCTGTCTTGTCCCTCCCTACTCCTCTGTGTACTCTGGCTTGGGTATTGGTTCCCAACAGTAATTGACTACGCTGTGCGTCACTTCTTTTTTCTCCATTTACCTTTGGTCGAATGACTGGGGTTTGTGGGAAGGGGAGTGATACTTAACAGCTTAGCCATGGTGCTCTTTGCCTCCTACAGCTGGCCAGGAGTAATATTCCCAACAGTAATTGAGGACGCCGTGGACTCGCCATATCCAGAGATAAATACATTTATCAGGTACGCATACATTTTGTTTTTCTGCTTTTTTTAAGTTGCATTTTTGGCTGTTTGGTTTACATTTGTTAATGTTCCTGTGGATGCTAAATTCATATACGTTTTTGTTACAAAGGAAAGTTTAAATCACACCTTGAAAGTATTTGTACATCACCTAAGCATTAATTTCTGATTGCAATAAAGTGTTTGAGATTTAAACGTTAATTAATCCAAACAATTTGAAATTATTATTTGCACACATCATAAATTAATATTCAGCGAGATTACAAGTTTTGCACTATAATGGGTACGTAAATAACGCAAAAAAATGACATTATCACACTTTCGATAGTGCTGCCATTACAAGTTAAGCCAAAACCTTCTTTTGTTGTTCGGTATGGTGCGATAAGCTCCATACCGCACAAAAGCCAAGGCCTGACTTTCAGTGCTCGTGCACACTTCCCCCCATAGACATTAATGGAGCGTATTAGAAAAAAAACAACTAACACCTGTGATCGCGGAATGGCGATCGCCGTAACGCAACCCCATTAATGTCTATGGGGAAAAGAAAGTTATGTAAAAAAAAAAAACACCCTAACAAAAACCCCTAGTCTAAATAACCCTAATCCGCCTTTCCCCGACACTAAATAAAGTGATTAACCCCATAATCCGCCGCCCACGACATCGCTGAAACTAAATAAACCTATTAACCCCTAAACTGCCAGCCCCAACATTGCTACTAATAAAATAAACCTATTAACCCCTAAACAGCCGACTCCCCACATCGCTACTAATAAAATAAACCTATTAACCCCTAAATGGCCGGCCCCCCACATCGCAGCCTTCTATAATAAACATATTAACCTCTAAATCACCGGCTCCCCCACATCGCAACACACTAAATTAAACTATTAACCCCTAAACCTAACCCCCTAATTATAAATACATTTTACAATATAACTATCTTCAAATAAATAAAAACTTACCTGTGAAATAAAAAAAAACTAAGTTTAAATTATAAAGTAACCTAACATTACTATTTTAAAACTCTAAAATTACGAAAAATAAAAAACAAAGATTACAAAAAAGTAAACAAAATTTTCCAAAATAATAAAAAATTACACCTTATCTAATAGCCCTATAAAAACAAAAACGCCCCCCAAAATAAAAACACCCCCTAACCTAACCAACTACAATTAGCCTTTAAAAGGGCATTTTGTAGGGCATTGCCCTAAGTTAAACGGCTCTTTTACCTAAAAAATACTAAATCCCCCTAAAGTAACCCCCCCACCCCAGCCATTTGTTTCTCAAAATCCATAACTACTGGTCTCAGATTGCAGAATGGATCAGGGCGGTATAGGCTATAACGCTAGCATTTTAGCCGGACCGCAGAACCTGTAATATGGCGTTATGGAAATCCCACACTCAAACGTAATTTTTTGAGTGCGGAATGGATCAATGTGTTAAGGCTAAAATGCTTGCGATATAGTTATACCGCAGCATCTTGTAATACGGGAGACCTGCCATTCCACGCGCAATTAGCCAATTTTTCAGCGGCGTAGCCGTACCGCATCATACGGCAAAACCTGTAATCTCACTGATTATTTGCTATGGAAACAGAAACACCTAAATTCAGACATATTAGGCAGTTATCATTAGCTTTAAATTAATCGTCTATCATGTTTTAGTTTTGCTTTCACTTCATTTAGCTTTTGCTTCCATGAAGTTCATTGCTGTGTGGCCTCTTAAATATGTAAATGTATTGTCTGTGGCCCTGCAGAGTAAACAAATGACACGAGAGCTGAAGAAGATGATTTCACATGTTGTAGGCAGCCTCACAACATAAAGAGGCATGAGATCTTGATGTGCTATTCTACATTAATGTGGACGGTAGCTTTTAATTGTTGGTAATAGTTTTGAAAGAAGGGGGAAAAAAAAGGAAAAGACGGTAAGCAGAAACAGGGGTCATAAAGCAATAGACTATGTATCTTATTGGACAGATCATTACCTTTAATAATGTAAGTGATATTATTTGACTTTAGTACCCCTTTAAGTTAGTAGTTGGGTGATGTATGTGAACCGATTCAAAGAGAGACTTCCCTCTGCACTTACCTCTCCGAGCTTAGTGTATTCCAGGTCTGTTCTTAGCTCCACTCCTCCGCTGTTACTTACAGGAGGCAGCCAGTGTTGGATCATTGCCTGCCGCGCTTCTTTACTGGGCAAGTCCACCAGTATCCTCTTCTCTAAACGTCTCAACATGGCATAATCTAGCTCCCTAGGGCAAGAAGCATATAAAGGTTAAGTGCCTTAAAGGGACATGAAAACCAACATTTTTCATTCCTGATTCAGACAAAAACGTGCAATTTTTTTTTAACAACTTTCCAATTTAATTTTAATCTAATTTGCCTGATTTTCTTAGTATACTTTGTTGAAAAGATTACCTTTGTTTTGCTTAGGAATGGCAATGAACTAATGGGTGGCTGCATATAAAATGCCTCGTTATTGGCTCACCAGTAGTGCATTACTTCTCCTTCAACAAAGGATACTAAGGGACAAAGCAAATTTAATAATAAAAGTAAATTGGAAAGCTATTAAAGATTGTACACTCTAACTGAATCGTGAATGAATACTTTAGTGTTTCATGCCCCTTTAAATCTCAGTATTATCAAAACGTTGCATCTCTGTGTGACTCCAAAAAATGTGCTTGTTAAGGATACACGTCTTTACTGAGTGATTAAATCAATTTTATATCTGTAAATTACAATTTGCCTTAAAGAAGCAGATTATGACAGACTTTGCATCACATCTGCAGATAATTGTTAGTACTAATGGTGCTGTTCAATTCTAAACTCCTTTCTGGACAAATTCTTATTTTGTCTCTTTTTGAATATGAACTCACAAAAGCTGTCCATATAAGTCAGTGCTACAGTAAAGCTTTAGTCAATGAAAAGCCCATATGAGTAAAAATATAGTTATATAGTTTTGCAGATCAAAGTATAAATCAAGCCATAGTTCATTCCTTTTTTTTTTTTTTTTAACTATTTATTTCTTTTTATTTAAATACTGTATAGGAAAAATGGGATAATTTGTGAAATGGTTAAATTGTGGACTTTTACAATAAAGATTGACAATGTTGATATTAAAATAAGACACATATAAATGATTTACCAATCAGTATTTTATTGCTTTGTAACTGGAGTATTATCTTTATTAAAAAATAACACTCTTTAAAGATACTATCCTTTTAAATATGGGCAGTAATCATACGTAAAAATCCACAATTTACGCTTCAGTTTAAGACATATTCCATCTTGAAAATCAAACAAATATCTTTGAGAGAGCGCAGTCTGTTAATTATAGATTTTTTTTAGAAAGAGAAAATTCAAGACTAAGTTGGAATGTCAGATAACTATTTGTAAAAATTATCATTATTTTAATGTGAAATCAGAGTCTTTAGAAAGCAAGGTATTGTAAATAATAAAATGAAAATACAACTGCATATGAATAAGCTGATGGTTTTATTTATCTCAGACTTAGTGTTTTTGTTGGTAAGAAGTACATAATATGAAGATTATACCGAGATCAATATTGTCAAAGTTCTTATGTGATGCAGTAAAAGATCAGCCATCTTTCCAACATATGCACTTTCCCTTAAACCAGATTAAAGCGTCAGTAGAAGCCATCACTAAATGTAGACAATGCTTTTCGGTGCTGGAAGGTTTAAGTACTTTATAGTTGAAAGTTAAAACCCTTCTTAGCTAAACCATAGTAAATAACTTGGCTATAAACGGAAAGAGAACATTTTAAATATTGGCATATGGTGGCTTTGAGTTTATTAAAGATTATTTTTTTTGACCCTGAGAAAAAAAAAGTGAAACAGTCAAAGGAGAAAGCTCACAATTAATCTTTAAATGCTTTAAGTAAAAGTGAGGCCTTTTCTCCTGTAGGCTAAATAAAATCTTTATCTGTGCTTAGAGGATCGTGGACATGTATTCACATAGCATTCGTCATCTCTTACCATGGCAAATTGGAAGCAGCTAAAACAAACACAAGATCATCAGATCGGGCCAAGCCATCCATCTGCACCAGTAATTCCGTTTTCATCCGTCGGCTGCCCTCATGTTCGCCCCTGATGGGATTTAGAAGAACGTATTTCTTTATGTATTAAAAAGAGGGCCTTTTTTTTTATTAAACACAATTTAACTGTGGCTACAAAACACATTTGGCTAGCTTACGAGTTTTTGTCGGTAATAGTGTGCGGTGCTAACGAGCCTTTTTTTCTTACCGCTCACTTAAGACAACGCTGGTATTACGAGTTTTCTGCAAGCCGGCGTTAGCTTCAGAAAAGTGAGCGTTGAGCAAAATTTAGCTCCACATCTTACCTCAATACCAGCGTTGCTTACGGTAGCGGTAAGCTGGCTGAACGTGCTTGAGCACGATTTCCCCATAGGAAACAATGGGGCTGAGCTGGCTGAAAAAAAAACCTAACACCTGCAAAAAAGCAGCGTTCAAAAAAAAAAAAAAAAAAAATTATGTCTACACCTAACATGAACCCAGAGTCTAAACACCCCTAATATTACACTTATTAACCCCTAATCTGCCGACCCCGACATCGCTCGCTACCTGCATTTTATTATTAACCCCTAATCTGCCGCTCCGGACACCGCCGCCACCTACATTATCCCTATAAACCCCTAATTTTACACTTATTAACCCCTAATCTGACACCCCCGACATTGTCGCCACCTGCATAATATTATTAACCCCTAATCTCCCCCCAACGTGGCTGCCACTATATTAAATTTATTAACCCCTAAATCTAACCCTAACACCCCCTAACTTAAATATAATTTAAATACATCTAAATAAATTTACCATAATTAAATAAATTATTCCTATTTAAAACTAAATACTTATCTATAAAATAAGCCCTAAGCTACCTACAATATAACTAATAGTTACATTGTAGCCATCTTAGGGTTTTTATTTATTTTACAGGCAACTTTTGTATTTATTTTAACTAGGTACAATAGTTATTAAATAGTTATTAACTATTTAATAGCTACCTAGTTAAAATAAGTACAAATTTACCTGTAAAATAAACCCTAACCTAAGTTACAATTACACCTAACACTACACTATAATTAAATTAATTACCTAAACTACCTACAATTAATTACAATTAAATTAAATAAACTAAATTATGAAAAAAACACTAAATTACAGAAAATAAAAAAGAAATTACAAATTTTTAAACTAATTACACCTAATCTAATACCCTTAATAAAATAAAAAAGCCCCCAAAATAAAAAATTCCCTACCCTATACTAAATTACAAATAGCCCTTAAAAGGGCTTTTTGCGGGGCATTGCCCCAAAGTAATCAGCTCTTTTACCTGTAAAAAAAAAAAAAAATACAATACCCCCCCAACATTAAAACCCACCACCCACACACCCAACCCTACTCTAAAACCCACCCAATCCCCCCTTAATAAAACCTAACACTATTAATAGCCCTATCAAAATAAAAACAGAATTTATGCTTACCTGATAAATTACTTTCTCCAACGGTGTGTCCGGTCCACGGCGTCATCCTTACTTGTGGGATATCTCTTCCCCAACAGTAAATGGCAAAGGGTCCCAGCAAAGCTGGCCATATAGTCCCTCCTAGGCTCCGCCCACCCCAGTCATTCGACCGACGGACAGGAGGAAATATATATAGGAGAAACCATATGGTACCGTGGTGATTGTAGTTAGAGAAAATAATTCATCAGACCTGATTAAAAAACCAGGGTGGGCCGTGGACCGGACACACCGTTGGAGAAAGTAATTTATCAGGTAAGCATAAATTCTGTTTTCTCCAACATTGGTGTGTCCGGTCCACGGCGTCATCCTTACTTGTGGGAACCAATACCAAAGCTTTAGGACACGGATGAAGGGAGGGAGCAAATCAGGTTACCTAAACGGAAGGCACCACAGCTTGCAAAACCTTTCTCCCAAAAATAGCCTCCGAAGAAGCAAAAGTATCAAATTTATAAGATTTGGCAAAAGTGTGCAGTGAAGACCAAGTCGCTGCCTTACATATCTGGTCAACAGAAGCCTCGTTCTTGAAGGCCCATGTGGAAGCCACAGCCCTAGTGGAGTGAGCTGTGATTCTTTCAGGAGGCTGCCGTCCGGCAGTCTCATAAGCCAATCGGATGATGCTTTTAAGCCAAAAGGAAAGAGCGGTAGAAGTCGCTTTTTGACCTCTCCTTTTACCAGAATAAACAACAAACAAGGAAGATGTTTGTCTGAAATCTTTTGTAGCCTCTAAATAGAATTTTAGAGCACGGACTACGTCCAAATTGTGTAACAAACGTTCCTTCTTTGAAACTGGATTCAGACATAAAGAAGGTACAACTATCTCCTGGTTAATATTTTTGTTAGAAACAACCTTAGGAAGAAAACCAGGCTTAGTACGCAAAACCACCTTATCTTCATGGAACAGCAGATAGGGCGGAGAACACTGCAGAGCAGATAACTCTGAAACTCTACTAGCAGAAGAAATTGCAACCAAAAACAAAACTTTCCAAGATAGTAACTTAATATCTATGGAATGTAAAGGTTCAAACGGAACCCCTTGAAGAACTGAAAGAACTAGATTTAGACTCCATGGAGGAGTCAAAGGTCTGTAAACAGGCTTGATCCTAACCAGAGCCTGAACAAATGCTTGAACATCTGGCACAGCTGCCAGTCTTTTGTGTAGTAAGACAGATAAAGCAGAGATCTGTCCCTTTAGAGAACTTGCAGATAATCCTTTCTCCAAACCTTCTTGTAGAAAGGAGAGAATCTTAGGAATTTTTATCTTATTCCATGGGAATCCTTTGGATTCACACCAACAGATATATCTTTTCCATATTTTATGGTAAATCTTTCTAGTTACCGGTTTTCTGGCCTGAACCAGAGTATCTATCACAGAATCTGAAAACCCACGCTTCGATAAAATCAAGCGTTCAATCTCCAAGCCGTCAGCTGGAGGGAGACCAGATTTGGATGTTCGAATGGACCCTGAACAAGAAGGTCCTGTCTCAAAGGTAGCTTCCATGGTGGAACCGATGACATATTCACCAGGTCTGCATACCAAGTCCTGCGTGGCCACGCAGGAGCTATCAAGATCACCGAGGCCCTCTCCTGATTGATCCTGGCTACCAGCCTGGGAATGAGAGGAAACGGTGGAAATACATAAGCTAGGTTGAAGGTCCAAGGTGCTACTAGTGCATCTACTAGAGTCGCCTTGGGATCCCTGGATCTGGACCCGTAGCAAGGAACCTTGAAGTTCTGACGAGACGCCATCAGATCCATGTCTGGAATGCCCCATAATTGAGTTATTTGGGCAAAGATCTCCGGATGGAGTTCCCACTCCCCCGGTGGATGGAATGTCTGACGACTCAGAAAATCCGCCTCCCAGTTTTCCACACCTGGGATGTGGATCGCAGACAGGTGGCAGGAGTGATCCTCCGCCCATTGAATTATTTTGGTCACTTCTTTCATCGCCAGGGAACTCCTTGTTCCCCCCCTGATGATTGATATACGCAACGGTCGTCATGTTGTCTGATTGGAACCTTATGAATCTGGCCTTTGCTAGTTGAGGCCAAGCCCTGAGAGCATTGAATATCGCTCTCAGTTCCAGAATGTTTATCGGGAGAAGAGACTCTTCCCGAGACCATAGTCCCTGAGCTTTCAGGAATTCCCAGACCGCGCCCCAGCCCACTAGACTGGCGTCGGTCGTGACAATGACCCACTCTGGTCTGCGGAAGCTCATTCCCTGGGACAGATGGTCCAGGGTCAGCCACCAACGGAGTGAATCTCTGGTCTTCTGATCTACTTGAATCATTGGAGACAAGTCTGAATAGTCCCCATTCCACTGTTTGAGAATGCACAGTTGTAATGGTCTTAGATGAATTCGTGCAAAATGAACTATGTCCATTGCTGCAACCATCAACCCTACTACTTCCATGCACTGCGCTATGGAAGGACGAGGAACAGAATGAAGAACTTGACAAGTGCTTAGAAGTTTTGACTTTCTGACCTCTGTCAGAAAAATCCTCATTTCTAAGGAATCTATTATTGTTCCCAAGAAGGGAACTCTTGTCGACGGAGACAGAGAACTTTTTTCTATGTTCACCTTCCATCCGTGTGATCTGAGAAAGGCCAGAACGATGTCTGTATGAGCCTTTGCTTTTGACAGGGACGACGCTTGTATTAGAATGTCGTCCAAGTAAGGTACTACTGCAATGCCCCTCGGTCTTAGAACCGCTAGAAGGGACCCTAGTACCTTTGTGAAAATCCTTGGAGCAGTGGCTAACCCGAATGGGAGGGCCACAAACTGGTAATGCTTGTCCAGAAAAGCGAACCTTAGGAACTGATGATGTTCTTTGTGGATAGGAATATGTAGGTACGCATCCTTTAGATCCACGGTAGTCATAAATTGACTTTCCTGAATAGTGGGTAGAATCGTTCGAATGGTTTCCATCTTGAACGATGGTACCCTAAGAAATTTGTTTAGGATCTTCAAATCCAAAATTGGTCTGAAAGTTCCCTCTTTTTTGGGAACTACGAACAGATTGGAATAAAATCCCATTCCTTGTTCCTTTATTGGAACTGGGTGTATCACTCCCATCTTTAACAGGTCTTCTACACAATGTAAGAACGCCTGTCTCTTTATTTGGTTTGAGGATAAGTGAGACATGTGGAACCTTCCCCTTGGGGGTAGTTCCCTGAATTCCAGGAGATAACCCTGAGAAACTATTTCTAGCGCCCAGGGATCCTGAACATCTCTTGCCCAAGCCTGAGCAAAGAGAGAGAGTCTGCCCCCCACTAGATCCGGTCCCGGATCGGGGGCTACTCCTTCATGCTGTTTTGTTAGCAGCGGCAGGCTTCTTGGCCTGCTTACCCTTGTTCCAGCCTTGCATCGGTTTCCAGGCTGGTTTGGGTTGTGAGGCATTACCCTCTTGCTTAGAGGATGCAGAATTAGAGGCCGGTCCGTTCCTGAAATTGCGAAAGGAACGAAAATTAGACTTATTTTTGGCCTTGAAAAGGCCTATCTTGTGGAAGGGCGTGGCCCTTTCCCCCAGTGATGTCTGAAATAATCTCTTTCAATTCTGGTCCAAATAGAGTTTTACCTTTGAAAGGGATGTTAAGCAATTTTGTCTTGGATGACACATCCGCTGACCAAGACTTTAGCCAAAGCGCTCTGCGCGCCACGATAGCAAACCCTGAATTTTTCGCCGCTAATCTAGCTAATTGCAAAGCGGCATCTAAAATAAAAGAGTTAGCCAACTTAAGTGCGTGAACTCTGTCCATAACCTCCTCATATGGAGTCTCTCTACTAAGCGAGTTTTCTAGTTCCTCGAACCAGAACCACGCTGCTGTAGTGACAGGAACAATGCACGAAATGGGTTGTAGAAGGTAACCTTGCTGTACAAAAATCTTTTTAAGCAAACCCTCCAATTTTTTATCCATAGGATCTTTGAAAGCACAACTATCTTCGATAGGAATAGTAGTGCGTTTGTTTAGAGTAGAAACTGCCCCCTCGACCTTAGGGACTGTCTGCCATAAGTCCTTTCTGGGGTCGACCATAGGAAATAATTTCTTAAATATAGGGGGGGAACAAAAGGTATGCCGGGCTTTTCCCACTCCTTAGTTACTATGTCCACCACCCGCTTGGGTATAGGAAAAGCGTCGGGGTGCACCGGAACCTCTAGGAACTTGTCCATCTTGCATAATTTCTCTGGAATGACCAAGTTGTCACAATCATCCAGAGTAGATAACACCTCCTTAAGCAGTGCGCGGAGATGTTCTAATTTAAATTTAAAATGTCACAACATCAGGTTCAGCTTGTTGAGAAATTTTTCCTGAATCTGAAATTTCCCCATCTGACAAAACCTCCCTCATGTCCCCTTCAGATTGGTGTGAGGGTATGACAGAACAATTATCATCAGCGCCCTCCTGCTCTTCAGTGTTTAAAACAGAGCAATCACGCTTTCTCTGATAAGTAGGCATTTTGGATAAAATATTTGTTATGGAGTTATCCATTACAGTCGTTAATTGTTGCATGGTAATAAGCATTGGCGCACTAGATGTACTAGGGGCCTCCTGTGTGGGCAAAACTGGTGTAGACACAGTAGGAGATGATGTAGTATCATGTTTACTCCCCTCATCTGAGGAATCATCTTGGGCAATTTCATTATCTGTGGCAGTACTGTCCTTACTTTGTTTGGACGCTATGGCACAATTATCACATAAATTTAAATGGGGAGACACATTGGCTTTCATACATATAGAACATAGCTTATCCGAAGGCACAGACATGTTAAACAGGCTTAAACTTGTGAACAAAGCACAAAAAACGTTTTAAAACAAAACCGTTACTGTCTCTTTAAATTTTAAACAGAAAACACTTTATTACTGAATATGTGAAAAAGTATGAAGGAATTGTTCAAAAATTACCAAAATTTCACCACAGTGTCTTAAAGCATTAAGAGTATTGCACACCAAATTTCAGAGCTTTAACCCTTAAAATAACGGAACCGGAGCCGTTTACAAATTTAACCCCTATACAGTCCCAGCTATAGCATTTGCTGAGACCTAACCAAGCCCAGAGGGGAATACGATACCAATTGACGCCTTCTAGAAGCTTTTCCAGCAAATTTCAGATCCTCACACATGCATCTGCATGCCCTGCTCTCAAAAAACAACTGCGCAGTAATGGCGCGAAAATGAGGCTCAGTCTACAACTAGGAAGGCCCCCTGACTGGAAAAGGTGTCTAACACAGTGCCTGCCGTTTAATAAAGTTCCCCAAGTTTATAAATGTGAATTGTCAGCATAAATATGAATAAAATGCCCAAATAAAGCAATCGATTTAGCCCATAAAAATGTCTACCTGTTTTTTAGCCCATATTAAGCCCTTTATTCTGTTTGTTTGACTAAGAAAATGGCTTACCGGTCCCCATGAGGGGAAATGACAGCCTTCCAGCATTACATGGTCTTGTTAGAAATATGGCTAGTCATACCTTAAGCAGAAAAGTCTGCTAACTGTTTCCCCCAACTGAAGTTACTTCATCTCAACAGTCCTATGTGGAAACAGCAATCGATTTTAGTTACTGTCTGCTAAAATCATCTTCCTCTCACAAACAGAAATCTTCATCCTTTTCTGTTTCAGAGTAAATAGTACATACCAGCACTATTTTAAAATAACAAACACTTGATAGAAGAATAAAAACTACATTTAAACACCAAAAAACTCTTAACCATCTCCGTGGAGATGTTGCCTGTGCAACGGCAAAGAGAATGACTGGGGTGGGCGGAGCCTAGGAGGGACTATATGGCCAGCTTTGCTGGGACTCTTTGCCATTTCCTGTTGGGGAAGAGATATCCCACAAGTAAGGATGACGCCGGACACACCAATGTTGGAGAAAAAATACAAACAACCCCCCAACAGTAAAACCCACCACACACACAACCAACCCCCCAAATAAAATATTAACTAAGCTCCCCATTGCCCTGAAAATGGCATTTAGATGGGCATTGCCCTTAAAAGGGCATTTAGCTCTAGTGCAGCCCAAAGCCCTAACCTAAAAATACACCCACCCAATACATCCTTAAAAAAAACCTAACCCTCTGAAGATCGACTTACTGTTCTGAAGACCGGACATCCATCCTCAAGGAAGCGGCAGAGGTCTTCATCCAACCGGCCGAAGTCCTCAACGAAGCCGGGAGAAGTCTTCATCCAAGCCGGGCGAAGTGGTTTTTTTGTAATTTAACTAATTTAATTTATTTAATTGTAGTGTAGTGTTAGGTGTTAGTGTAACTTAGGTTAGGTTTTATTTTACAGGTCAATTTGTATTTATTTTAGCTAGGTAGTTATTAAAACATAATTTATGTAAGAACTTACCTGATAAATTCATTTCTTTCATATTAGCAAGAGTCCATGAGCTAGTGACGTATGGGATATACATTCCTACCAGGAGGGGCAAAGTTTCCCAAACCTTAAAATGCCTATAAATACACCCCTCACCACACCCACAAATCAGTTTAACGCATAGCCAAGAAGTGGGGTGATAAGAAAAAAGTGTGAAAGCATAAAAAATAAGGAATTGTAATAATTGTGCTTTATACAAAAAAATCATAACCACCACA
Organism: Bombina bombina; assembly: GCF_027579735.1. NCBI lineage: Eukaryota > Metazoa > Chordata > Amphibia > Anura > Bombinatoridae > Bombina > Bombina bombina. Next base: position 62,895,651 of record NC_069500.1, on the reverse strand, counting down.
AAAAGGGTGGGCCTCATGGACTCTTGCTAATATGAAAGAAATGAATTTATCAGGTAAGTTCTTACATAAATTATGTTTTCTTTCATGTAATTAGCAAGAGTCCATGAGCTAGTGACGTATGGGATAATGACTACACAAGATGTGGATCTTCCACGCAAGAGTCACTAGAGAGGGAGGGATAAAATAAAGACAGCCAATTCCGCTGAAAATAATCCACACCCAAAATAAAGTTTAAATCTTATAATGAAAAAAACTGAAATTATAAGCAGAAGAATCAAACTGAAACAGCTGCCTGAAGTACTTTTCTACCAAAAACTGCTTCAGAAGAAGAAATACATCAAAATGGTAGAATTTAGTAAAAGTATGCAAAGAAGACCAAGTTGCTGCTTTGCAAATCTGATCAACCGAAGCTTCATTCCTAAACGCCCAGGAAGTAGAAACTGACCTAGTAGAATGAGCTGTAATCCTTTGAGGCGGAGTTTTACCCGACTCGACATAAGCATGATGAATTCAAGATTTCAACCAAGATGCCAAAGAAATGGCAGAGGCCTTCTGACCTTTCCTAGAACCGGAAAAGATAACAAATAGACTAGAAGTCTTTCGGACATTCTTAGTAGCTTCAACATAATATTTCAAAGCTCTAACTACATCCAAAGAATGCAATGATTTCTCCTTAGAATTCTTAGGATTAGGACATAATGAAGGAACCACAATTTCTCTACTAATGTTGTTAGAATTCACAACCTTAGGTAAAAATTGAAAAGAAGTTCGCAACACCACCTTATCCTGATGAAAAATCAGAAAAAGGAGACTCACAAGAAAGAGCAGATCATTCGGAAACTCTTCTAGCAGAAGAGATGGCCAAAAGAAACAAAACTTTCCAAGAAAGTAATTTAATGTCCAATGAATGCATAGGTTCAAATGGAGGAGCTTGAAGAGCCCCCAGAACCAAATTCAAACTCCAAGGAGGAGAAATTGACTTAATGACAGGTTTTATACGAACCAAAGCTTGTACAAAACAATGAATATCAGGAAGATTAGCAATCTTTCTGTGAAAAAGAACAGAAAGAGCAGAGATTTGTCCTTTCAATGAACTTGCAGACAAACCTTTATCCAAACCATCCTGAAGAAACTGTAAAATTCTTGGAATTCTAAAAGAATGCCAGGAAAAATGATGAGAAAGACACCAAGAAATGTAAGTCTTCCAGACTCTATAATATATCTTCCTAGATACAGATTTACGAGCCTGTAACATAGTATTAATCACAGAGTCAGAGAAACCTCTTTGACTAAGAATCAAGCGTTCAATCCCCATACCTTTAAATTTAAGGATTTGAGATCCTGATGGAAAAAAGGACCTTGCGACAGAAGGTCTGGTCTTAACGGAAGAGTCCACGGTTGGCAAGAGGCCATCCGGACAAGATCCGCATACCAAAACCTGTGAGGCCATGCTGGAGCCACCAGCAGAACAAACGAGCATTCCTTCAGAATCTTGGAGATTACTCTTGGAAGAAGAACTAGAGGCGGAAAGATATAGGCAGGATGATACTTCCAAGGAAGTGACAATGCATCCACTGCTTCCGCTTGAGGATCCCTGGATCTGGACAGATACCTGGGAAGTTTCTTGTTTAGATGAGAAGCCATCAGATCTATTTCTGGAAGTCCCCACATTTGAACAATCTGAAGAAATACCTCTGGGTGAAGAGACCATTCGCCCGGATGTAACGTTTGGCGACTGAGATAATCCGCTTCCCAATTGTCTATACCTGGGATATGAACCGCAGAAACTAGACAGGAGCTGGATTCCGCCCATACCAGTATTCGAGATACTTCTTTCATAGCCAGAGGACTGTGAGTCCCTCCTTGATGATTGATGTATGCCACAGTTGTGACATTGTCTGTCTGAAAACAAATGAACGATTCTCTCTTTAGAAGAGGCCATGACTGAAGAGCTCTGAAACTTTGCACGGAGTTCCAAAATATTGATTGGTAATCTCACCTCCTGAGATTCCCAAACCCCTTGTGCTGTCAGAGACCCCCAAACAGCTCCCCAACCTGTCAGACTTGCATCTGTTGAAATTACAGTCCAGGTCGGAAGAACAAAAGAAGCCCCCTGAACTAAACGATGGTGATCTGTCCACCACGTCAGAGAGTGTCGTACAATCGGTTTTAAAGATATTAATTGAGATATCTTTGTGTAATCCCTGCACCACTGGTTCAGCATACAGAGCTGAAGAGGTCGCATGTGAAAACGAGCAAAGGGGATCGCGTCCGATGCAGCAGTCATAAGACCTAGAATTTCCATGCATAAGGCTACCGAAGGGAATGATTGTGATTGAAGGTTCCGACAAGCTGAGATCAATTTTAGACGTCTCTTGTCTGTCAAAGACAGAGTCATGGACACTGAATCTATCTGGAAACCTAAAAAGGTTACCCTTGTCTGAGGAATTAATGAACTTTTCGGTAAATTGATCCTCCAACCATGATCTTGAAGAAACAACACAAGTCGATTCGTATGAGATTCTGCTAAATGTGAAGACTGAGCAAGTACCAAGATATCGTCCAAATAAGGAAATACCACAATACCCTGTTCTCTGATTACAGACAGAAGGGCACCGAGAACCTTTGTAAAAATCCTTGGAGCTGTTGCTAGGCCAAACGGCAGAGCCACAAACTGGTAATGTCAAGTCAAATAAATGTTTGAATACATATATTTAGAACTTTTATATAAAAGTGCCCAACCATAGCTTAGAGTGTCACAGAAAATAAGACTTACTTACCCCAGGACACTCATCTACATGTAGTAGAAAGCCAAACCAGTACTGAAACTAGAATCAGTAGAGGTAATGGTATATATAAGAGTATATCGTCGATCTGAAAAGGGAGGTAAGAGATGAATCTCTACGACCGATAACAGAGAACCTATGAAATAGACCCCGTAGAAGGAGATCATTGAATTCAAATAGGCAATACTCTCCTCACATCCCTCTGACATTCACTGCACGCTGAGAGGAAAACCAGGCTCCAACCTGCTGCGGAGCGCATATCAACGTAGAATCTAGCACAAACTTACTTTACTTGTAAAACTGATTTGTGGGTGTGGTGAGGGGTGTATTTATAGGCATTTTAAGGTTTGGGAAACTTTGCCCCTCCTGGTAGGAATGTATATCCCATACGTCACTAGCTCATGGACTCTTGCTAATTACATGAAAGAAATAGTTAATAACTATTTAATAACTATTCTACCTAGTTAAAATAAATACAAACTTGTCTGTAAAATAAAAATAAACCCTAAATAGTTAATTATAGTAATTTTCTTTAAATTGATTTAAATTATATTTAAGTTAGGGGGTGTTAGGGTTAGACTTAGATTTAGGGGTTAATACATTTAATATAGTGGCGGCGATGTTAGGGGCGGCAGATTAGGGGTTAATAATATTTAACTAGTGTTTGCGAGGTGAGAGTGCGGCGGTTTAGGGGTTAATATGTTTATTCTAGTGGCGGCGATGTCCGTAGCGGCAGATTAGGGGTTAAAAATTTTATTATAGTGTTTGCGATGTGGGAGGGAGTTTATGGGTGTTAGTGTACTTTTTAGCACTTTAGTTATAAGTTTATGCTACAGCGTTGTACTGTAAAACTCATAACTACTGACTTTAGAATGCGTTATGGATCTTGGAGGTAGAGGATGTACCACTCACTTTTTGGCCTCCCAGGACAGACTTGTAATACCAGCGCTATGGAAGTCCCATAGAAAAAACAAAATTTATGCTTACCTGATAAATTTCTTTCTCTTGTGGTTCATCCGTTACTTGTGGGATATTCTCCTTCCCAACAGGAAGCTGCAAGAGGACACCCACAGCAGAGCTGTCTATATAGCTCCTCCCTTAACTGCCACCCCCAGTCATTCGACCGAAGACAAGCAAGAAAAAGGAGAAACTATAGGGTGCAGTGGTGACTGTAGTTTACACCTGGATAAAAACACCTGGATACACCACAAAAGAAAGAAATTTATCTGGTAAGGTGTATCCAGTCCACGGATTCATCCATTACTTGTGGGATACCAATACCAAAGCTTTAGGACACGGATGAAGGGAGGGACAAGGCAGGCACTTAAACGGAAGGCACCACTGCCTGCAAGACCTTTCTCCCAAAAATAGCCTCCGAGGAAGCAAAAGTATCAAATTTGTAGAATTTAGAAAAAGTATGAAGCGAAGACCAAGTCGCCGCCTTACAAATCTGTTCAACAGAGGCCTCATGTTTAAAAGCCCATGTGGAAGCTACCGCTCTAGTAGAATGAGCTGTAATTCTTTGAGGAGGCTGCTGGCCAGCAGTCTCATAAGCTAAACGGATTATGCTTCTCAGCCAAAAAGAAAGAGAAGTTGCCGAAGCCTTTTGGCCTCTCCTCTTTCCAGAGTAGACGACAAACAATGCAGATGTTTGACGAAAATCCTTAGTAGCTTGCAAATAAAACTTTAAAGCATGAACCACGTCAAGATTGTGTAACAGACGTTCCTTCTTTGAAGAAGGATTAGGACACAGTGACGGAACAACAATTTCCTGATTGATATTCCTATTAAATACTACCTTAGGAAGAAACCCAGGTCTGGTACGCAAAACTACCTTATCTGCATGGAAGATCAGATAAGTGGAATCACACTGCAAAGCAGATAACTTTGAAACTCTTCGAGCTGAAGAGATAGCTACTAAAAACAGAACTTTCCAAGATAAAAGCTTGATATCTATGGAATGCAAGGGTTCAAACGGAACCCCTTGAAGAACTTTAAGAACTAAATTTAAAATCCATGGCGGAGCAACAGGTTTAAACACAGGCCTGATTCTAACCAAAGCCTGACAAAACGCCTGAACGTCTGGAACATCAGCCAGGCGCTTGTGCAAAAGAATAGACAGAGCAGAAATCTGTCCCTTTAAGGAACTAGCCGATAATCCCTTTTCCAATCCTTCTTGGAGAAAAGATAGTATCCTAGGAATCATGACCTTACTCCACGACTAACCCTTGGATTCACACCAATGAAGATATTTACACCATATCTTATGATAGATTTTCTTGGTGACAGGCTTTCAAGCCTGAATCAAGGTATCAATGACCGACTCGGAGAAACCACGTTTTGATAAAATCAAGCGTTCAATCTCCAAGCAGTCAGACGCAGAGAAAACAAAATTTATGCTTACCTGATAAATTCCTTTCTCCTGTAGTGTAGTCAGTCCACGGGTCATCCATTACTTATGGGATTATATCTCCTTCCTAACAGGAAGTGCAAGAGGATCACCCAAGCAGAGCTGCTATATAGCTCCTCCCCCCTACGTCATATCCAGTCATTCGACCGAAACCAAACGAGAAAGGAGAAACTATAGGGTGCAGTGGTGACTGGAGTATAATTTAAAATTTAGACCTGCCATAAAAAACAGGGCGGGCCGTGGACTGACTACACTACAGGAGAAAGGAATTTATCAGGTAAGCATAAATTTTGTTTTCTCCTGTTAAGTGTAGTCAGTCCACGGGTCATCCATTACTTATGGGATACCAATACCAAAGCTAAAAGTACACGGATGACGGGAGGGACAGGCAGGATCTTTATACGGAAGGAACCACTGCCTGAAGAACCTTTCTCCCAAAAACAGCCTCCGAAGAAGCAAAAGTGTCAAATTTGTAAAATTTGGAAAAAGTGTGAAGTGAAGACCAAGTCGCAGCCTTGCAAATCTGTTCAACAGAGGCCTCATTTTTAAAGGCCCAAGTGGAAGCCACAGCTCTGGTAGAATGAGCTGTAATTCTTTCAGGAGGCTGCTGTCCAGCAGTCTCATAGGCTAAACATATTATACTACGAAGCCAGAAGGAGAGAGAGGTAGCCGAAGCCTTTTGACCTCTCCTCTGTCCAGAATAGACGACAAACAGGGAAGAAGTTTGTCGAAAATCTTTAGTTGCCTGCAAATAAAATTTCAGGGCACGGACAACGTCCAGATTGTGCAGAAGTCGTTCCTTCTTTGAGGAAGGATTAGGGCACAATGAAGGAACAACAATCTCTTGATTGATATTCCTGTTAGTGACTACCTCAGGTAAGAACCCAGGTTTAGTACGCAGAACTACCTTGTCTGAATGAAAAATCAGATAAGGAGAATCACAATGTAAGGCAGATAACTCAGAGACTCTTCGAGCCGAGGAAATAGCCATTAAAAACAGAACTTTCCAAGATAACAGCTTGATATCAATGGAATGAAGGGGTTCAAACGGAACACCCTGTAAAACGTTAAGAACTAAGTTTAAGCTCCATGGCGGAGCAACAGTTTTAAACACAGGCTTAATCCTGGCCAAAGCCTGACAAAAAGCCTGAACGTCTGGAACTTCTGACAGACGTTTGTGTAAAAGGATGGACAAAGCTGAGATCTGTCCCTTTAACGAACTAGTGGATAAACCCTTTTCTAAACCTTCTTGTAGAAAAGACAATATCCTAGGAATCCTAACCTTACTCCATGAGTAACTCTTGGATTCGCACCAATGCAAGTATTTGTGCCATATTTTATGGTAAATTTTCCTGGTAACAGGCTTCCTAGCCTGTATCAAGGTATCAATCACTGACTCCGAGAATCCACGCTTTGATAGAATCAAGCGTTCAATCTCCATGCAGTCAGCCTCAGAGAAATTAGATTTGGATGTTTGAAAGGACCCTGCACCAGAAGGTCCTGTCTCAGAGGTAGAGACCATGGTGGACAGGACGACATGTCCACTAGGTCTGCATACCAGGTCCTGCGTGGCCACGCAGGCGCTATTAGAATCACCGATGCTCTCTCCTGTTTGATCCTGGCAATCAATCGAGGAAGCATCGGGAAGGGTGGAAACACATAAGCCATGTTGAAGACCCAAGGTGCTGTCAGAGCATCTATCAGAACCGCTCCCGGGTCTCTGGACCTGGATCCGTAATAAGGAAGTTTGGCGTTCTGACGAGACGCCATGAGATCCAGATCTGGTTTGCCCCAACGCCGAAGTATTTGGGCAAAGACCTCCGGATGAAGTTCCCACTCCCCCGGATGAAAAGTCTGGCGACTTAGATAATCCGCTTCCCAGTTATCCACGCCTGGGATGTGGATCGCTGATAGGTGGCAAGAGTGAGACTCTGCCCAGTGAATTATCTTTGAGACTTCCATCATTGCTAGGGAACTCCTTGTCCCTCCCTGATGGTTGATGTAAGCCACAGTCGTGATGTTGTCCGACTGAAACCTGATGAACCTCAGAGTTGCTAACTGAGGCCAAGCCAGAAGGGCATTGAAAACTGCTCTTAATTCCAGAATATTTATGGGAAGGAGACTCTCCTCCTGAGTCCAAGATCCCTGAGTCTTCATGGAATTCCAGACAGCGCCCCAAACTATCAGGCTGGCGTCTGTTGTTACAATCGTCCAATCTGGCCTGCTGAAGGGCATCCCCTTGGATAGGTGTGGCCGAGAGAGCCACCATAGAAGAGAGTTTCTGGTCTCTTGATCCAGATTCAGCATAGGGGACAAATCTGAGTAATCCCCATTCCACTGACTTAGCATGCACAATTGCAGTGGTCTGAGATGCAGGCGTGCAAAGGGTACTATGTCCATTGCCGCTACCATTAAGCCGATTACCTCCATGCATTGAGCCACTGACGGGTGTGGAATGGAATGAAGGACCCGGCAAGCATTTAGAAGTTTTGTTAACCTGACCTCTGTCAGATAAATCTTCATTTCTACAGAATCTATAAGAGTCCCTAGGAAGGGAATTCTTGTGAGTGGCGATAGAGAACTCTTTTCTTCGTTCACTTTCCACCCATGTGACCTTAGAAATGCCAGTACTAACTCTGTATGAGACTTGGCAGTTTGGAAACTTGACGCTTGTATCAGAATGTCGTCTAGGTACGGAGCTACCGATATTCCTCGCGGTCTTAGTACCGCCAGAAGAGAACCCAGAACCTTTGTAAAGATTCTTGGAGCAGTAGCTAATTCGAAGGGAAGAGCTACAAACTGGTAATGCCTGTCTAGGAAGGCAAACCTTAGATACCGGTAATGATCTTTGTGAATCGGTATGTGAAGGTAGGCATCCTTTAAATCCACTGTGGTCATGTACTGACCCTTTTGGATCATGGGTAAGATTGTCCGAATAGTTTCCATTTTGAACGATGGAACTCTTAGGAATTTGTTTAGGATCTTTAAATCCAAGATTGGTCTGAAGGTTCCTTCTTTCTTGGGAACCACAAACAGATTTGAGTAAAACCCTTGTCCGTGTTCCGACCGCGGAACCGGGTGGATCACTCCCATTAGTAAAAGATCTTGTACACAGCGTAGAAACGCCTCTTTCTTTATCTGGTTTGTTGACAACCTTGAAAGATGAAATCTCCCTTTTGGAGGAGAAGTTTTGAAGTCCAGAAGATATCCCTGAGATATGATCTCCAACGCCCAGGGATCCTGAACATCTCTTGCCCAAGCCTGGGCGAAGAGAGAAAGTCTGCCCCCTACTAGATCCGTTTCCGGATTGGGGGCCCTCACTTCATGCTGTCTTAGGGGCAGCAGCAGGTTTTCTGGCCTGCTTGCCCTTGTTCCAGGTCTGGTTAGGTTTCCAGCCCTGTCTGTAGCGGGCAACAGTTCCTTCCTGTTTTGGAGCAGAGGAAGTTGATGCTGCTCCTGCATTGAAGTTACGAAAGGCACGAAAATTAGACTGTCTAGCTCTTGGTTTGGCTCTGTCTTGAGGCAGGGCATGGCCCTTACCTCCAGTAATGTCAGCGATAATTTCTTTCAAACCGGGCCCGAATAATGTCTGCCCTTTGAAAGGTATGTTAAGCAATTTAGATTTAGAAGTCACATCAGCTGACCATGATTTTAGCCACAGCGCTCTGCGCGCCTGAATGGCGAATCCGGAATTCTTAGCCGTAAGTTTAGTTAAATGTACTACGGCATCAGAAATAAATGAATTAGCTAGCTTAAGGGCTTTAAGCTTGTGTGTAATCTCATCCAATGGAGCTGTGTCAAGGGTCTCTTCCAGAGACTCAAACCAGAATGCCGCCGCATCCGTGACAGGCGCAATGCATGCAAGGGGTTGCAATATAAAACCTTGTTGAACAAACATTTTCTTAAGGTAACCCTCTAACTTTTTATCCATTGGATCTGAAAAAGCACAGCTATCCTCCACCGGGATAGTGGTACGCTTAGCTAAAGTAGAAACTGCTCCCTCCACCTTAGGGACCGTTTGCAATAAGTCCCGTGTGGTGGCGTCTATTGGAAACATTTTTCTGAATATAGGAGGGGGTGAGAAAGGCACACCGGGTCTATCCCACTCCTTGTTAACAATTTCAGTAAGTCTTTTAGGTATAGGAAAAACGTCAGTACACGTCGGTACCGCAAAATATTTATCCAACCTACATATTTTCTCTGGGATTGCAACCGTGTTACAATCATTCAGAGCCGCTAACACCTCCCCTAGTAATACACGGAGGTTCTCAAGCTTAAATTTAAAATTTGAAATGTCTGAATCCAGTTTATTTGGATCAGATCCGTCACCCACAGAATGAAGCTCTCCGTCTTCATGTTCTGCAAATTGTGACGCAGTATCAGACATGGCCCTAGCATTATCAGCGCACTCTGTTCTCACCCCAGAGTGGTCTCGTTTACCCCTAAGTTCTGGCAATTTAGATAAAACTTCAGTCATAACATTAGCCATGTCTTGTAAAGTGATTTGTAATGGCCGCCCTGATGTACTTGGCGTTACAATATCACGCACCTCCTGAGCGGGAGATGCAGGTACTGACACGTGAGGCAAGTTAGTCGGCATAACTTCCCCCTCGTTGTCTGGTGAATTTTGCTTAACATGTACAGATTGGCTTTTATTTAAAGTAGCATCAATGCAATTAGTACATAAATTTCTATTGGGCTCCACATTGGCCTTTGAACATATTGCACAAAGAGATTCCTCTGTGTCAGACATGTTTAAACAAACTAGCAATTAGACTAGCAAGCTTGGAAAATACTTTTCAAATGAATTTACAAGCAATATAAAAAACGTTACTGTGCCTTTAAGAAGCACACAAAAAAACTGTCACAGAGATAACAATGAACCGGTTTAGTTATAGCAATCAATTTTTCACATGAAATGCATTAATTTAGCAAAGGATTGCACCCATTAGCAAATGGATTATTAACCCCTTAATACCAAAAAACGAATAACAAATAAAATATATATGTTTTTATCACAGTCAAAGCACAGTCTCACAGGTCTGCTGTGAGTGATTACCTCCCTCAAACTAGTTTTGGAGACCCCTGAGCTCTGTAGAGACGTCCTGGATCATGCAGGGAGAATAAGGAAGACTGTGACTGAATTTTTAATGCGTAGTAAAAGCGCCAAAATAGGCCCCTCCCACTCAAAATACAGCAGTGGGGAAGCTCAGTAAACTGATTTTATTCAAAATAAACGACAGCCAAGTGGAAAATAATGCCCATAAATTTTTCACCAAGTACCTCAGAGAGAAAAACGATTAACCTGCCAGTAAACGTTTTAAATATATGAAATGATAATAAAAGCCTGTTGCTAGTCGCTATCACTGCAGAAAGGCTATAAGTTATATGTATACAGTATTTTCTTAGTGAAGTGCCATTCCCCAGAAATACTTTAGTGCCAACATACATACATAACAGCCTGATACCAGTTGTTACTACTGCATTTAAGGCTGTACTTACATTATATTGGTATTAGCAGTATTTTCTCAGTCAATTCCATTCCTTAGAAAATAATATACTGCAACATACCTCTTTGCAGGTGAACCCTGCCCGCTGTCCCCTGTTCTGAAGTTACCTCGCTCCTCAGAATGGCCGAGAACAGCAAATGGATCTTAGTTACGTCCGCTAAGATCATACACAAACTCAGGTAGATTCTTCTTCTAATACTGCCTGAGAAGAAACAACACACTCCGGTGCTGTTTAAAACAACAAACTTTTGATTGAAGAAATAAAAACTAAATTTAATAACCACACTCCTCTCACACATCCTATCTATTAGTTAGGTGCAAGAGAATGACTGGATATGACGTAGGGGGGAGGAGCTATATAGCAGCTCTGCTTGGGTGATCCTCTTGCACTTCCTGTTAGGGAGGAGATATAATCCCATAAGTAATGGATGACCCGTGGACTGACTACACTTAACAGGAGAAATTAGATTTGGATGTTTGAATGGACCTTGGAGTAGAAGGTCCTGCCTCAGCGGCAGAGTCCATGGTGGAGAGGATGAAATGTCCACCAGATCCGCATACCAAGTCCTGCGTTGCCCCGCAGGTGCTATCAAAATCACGAAGCTCTCTCCTGCTTGATCTTGGCAATCAGACGAGGACGGAGAGGAAACGGTGGAAACACATAAGCCAGGTTGAAGGACCAGGGCACTGCTAGAGCATCTATCAGCGCTGCCTGGGGATCCCTTGACCTGGACCCGTAACAAGGATGCTTGGCGTTCTGACGAGACGCCATCAGATCCAGTTCTGGTTTGCCCCAAAGTTGAATCAGCTGGGCAAATACCTCCGGATGGAGCTCCCACTCCCCCGGATGAAAAGTCTGCCGACTTAGAAAATCCGCCTCCCAGTTCTCTACTCCTGGGATATGGATAGCTGAGAGATGGCAAGAGTGAACCTCTGCCCATAGAATTATCTTGGAAACCTCCATCATTGCCAGGGGACTCCTTGTTCCCCCCTGATGGTCGATATAGGCTACAGTCGTGATATTGTCCGACTGAAATCTGATGAACTTGGCCGCAGCTAGTTGAGGCCAAGCCTGAAGAGCATTGAATATCGCTCTTAGTTCCAGAATGTTTATCGGAAGGAGGCCTTCCTCCTGAGTCCACAAACCCTGAGCCTTCAGGGAGTTCCAGACTGTCATTATAGTCCACTCTGGCCTGCGGAAACTCATTCCCCTGGACAGATGGACCCGAGATAACCACCAGAGAAGAGAATCCCTAGTCTCTTGATCCAGATTTAACAGAGGAGACAAATCTGTGTAGTCCCCATTCCACTGGTTGAGCATGCAAAGTTGCAGTGGTCTGAGATGTAGGCGGGCAAACGGAACTATGTCCATTGCCGCTACCATTAGGCCGATCATTTCCATACACTGAGCCACTGATAGCCGAGAAGTGGAATGAAGAGCACGGCAAGAAGTTAGAAGTTTTGATATCCTGACTTCTGTCAGAAAAATTTTCATTTCTACTGAATCTATCAGAGTTCCTAGGAAGGAAACTCTTGTGAGAGGAGAGAGAGAACTCTTTTCTATGTTCACTTTCCACCCGTGAGACCTCAGAAAGGCCAGAAAAATGTCCGTATGGGACTTGGCGATTTGAAAAGTCGACGCCTGAATCAGTATGTCGTCTAGGTAAGGGGCTACCGCTATGCCCCGCGGCCTTAGAGCCGCCAGAAGGGACCCTAGAACCTTCGTAAAGATTCTTGGTGCCATGGCTAACCCGAAGGGAAGAGCCACAAACTGGTAATGCCTGTCTAGGAAGGCGAACCTGAGGAACTGATGATGATCTCTGTGAATCGGAATATGGACATAAGCATCCTTTAAGTCCACGGTAGTCATATATTGACCCTCCTGGATCATAGGGAGGATGGTTCGGATTGTCTCCATCTTGAAGGATGGGACCCTGAGAAATTTGTTTAAGATCTTGAGATCCGAGATAGGTCTGAAAGTTACCTCTTTTTTGGGAACTATAAACAGGTTTGAATAAAAACCCAGCCCCTGTTCCTCTCTTGGAACTGGGTGGATCACTCCCATAACCAGTAGGTCTTGAACACAACGTAAGAATGCCTCTCTTTTTATCTGGTTTACAGATAGTTGTGAGAGATGAAATCTCCCCTTTGGAGATGAACCTTTGAATTAAAGAAGATATCCCTGGGAAACAATCTCTAGTGCCCAGGGATCCTGGACGTCTCTTGCCCAAGCCTGGGCGATGAGAGAAAGTCTGCCCCCTACTAGATCCGGTCCCGGATCGGGGGCTACTCCTTCATGCTGTCTTAGAGGCAGCCGCAGGTTTCTTGGCCTGTTTCCCCTTGTTCCAAGCCTGGTTAGGTCTCCAGACTGGTTTGGGCTGGGAAAAATTACCCTCTTGTTTTGCATTAGAATAAACTGAGGCTGCGCCACTCTTGAAGTTTCAAAAGGAACGAAAATTATTCTGTTTGGTCCTCTTATTGGACCTATCCTGAGGAAGGGCGTGACCTTTTCCTCCAGTAATATCAGAAATGATCTCCTTCAGACCGGGCCCGAATAGGGTCTGTCCCTTGAAGGGGATGTTAAGAAGCTTAGACTTTGAAATAACGTCTGCTGACCAGGACTTAAGCCATAGCGCCCTACGCGCCAAAATGGCAAAACCTGAATTCTTAGCCGTTAGTTTGGTTAACTGAAAAACGGCGTCAGAAATAAAGGAATTAGCTAACTTAAGAGCTTTAATCCTGTCTAGAATGTCATCTAGCGGAGTCTCCACCTGCAGAGCCTCCTCAAGAGACTCGAACCAAAAAGCCGCTGCAGCAGTAACTGGGGCTATGCATGCAAGAGGCTGGAGAATAAAACCTTGATGAATAAAAATTTTCTTAAGGAGACCCTCCAATTTTTCATCCATAGGATCTAGCAAAGCACAACTGTCCTTGACGGGGATAGTTGTACGCTTAGCTAGGGTAGAGACTGCTCCCTCCACCTTAGGGACCGTCTGCCACGAGTCCCGTACGGCGGCATCTATGGGAAACATCTTTTTGAAAGCAGGAGGGGGAGAGAACGGCACACCTGGTCTAACCCATTCCTTAGTAATAATTTCCGAAAACCTCTTAGGGACTGGAAAAACATCAGTGTGAACAGGCACTGCAAAGTATTTGTCCATTTTACACAATTTCTCTGGAACCACAATGGGGTCACAATCATCCAGAGTCGCTAAAACCTCCCTAAGCAATAAGCGGAGGTGTTCAAGCTTAAATTTAACGCTGTCATTTCAGAATCAGACTGAAGCAACTCCTTCCCCGAGTCTGAAATGTCACCCACAGATAGAAGCTCACCTGCCTCGGCTTCTGAGTATTGTGAGGGTATATCGGACACAGGCATTAAAGCGTCAGAAAGCTCTGTATTAGATCTAGCCCCAGAGCTGTCTCGCTTTCCTTGTAACCCTGGCAGTTTGGAAAATACCTCTGTGAGGGTAGCATTCATAACTACCGCCATGTCCTGTAAGGTAAAAGAATTAGACGCGCTAGATGTACTTTGCGTCACTTGAGCGGGAGTTATAGGTTCTGACACATGGGGAGAGCTAGATGGCATAATCTCCCTTTTTTCAGTCAGAGAATCCCCTGGAGATAAATCTTTAAGCGCCATAATATGGTCTTTATAGTTTATAGAGATTTCAGTACATTTGGTACACATTCTAAGAGGGGGTTCCACCATGGCTTCTAAACATATTGAACAAGGAGTTTCCTCTATGTCAGACATGTTTAACAGACTAGTAATGAGATAAGTAAGCTTGGAAAACACTTTAATAAAGGTGAAACAGCAATTAAACAAAAACGTTAATGTGCCTTTAAGAGAAAAAAAACTAACACTTAAACTGCAAAACAGTGTAAAAATATAGTAAAGTCTTTTAAATTGTTACAGTGTGTGTAAGGGACTAAAGCAACATTGCACCCACTTGCAAATGGATGATTAACCCCTTAGGCCCCAAACCGGATTTAAAAACGTTAAAAAACGTTACAAGACAGTTAAGCACCCTGCCACAGCTCTGCTGAGGCTCCTACCTGCCCTCAAGTACGATTTTGTGCAGAAATAAACCCCTTATAATGGTCTTCAGGTGCCAGAGGACTACTCCAGGGAAGCTGGATGTCTCAGTCTGAATTAAAACTGCGCATTTAGAGCGCTAAAATAGGCCCCTCCCACCATGTACTGGATGCCAGAGGGGCCTTAAGAAAATACTCCTAGGAGTATCTGATTAGCCATGTGGAAACTAGGCCCCTAATAAAGAGTTATCTCCCTCAGAGAAAAAACGTCCTATTTTTGAATTCATGTAAATGTTTAACTGTCACTAAGTAATAAGAGTATTACCCTGTTTTGTAAGCATGATCCCAGTCACTGTTAAATCACTGCATCAGGCTTACCTCAAATACACAAGGCTCTGTCAGCATTTTCTAGCATAGAATTCATCTCTCTAGAAATAAATATACTGAACATACCTCAAAGCAGGTAAACTGCAGACCGTTCCCCCAACTGAAGTTGTCCCATACTCTTCAGTTATGTGTGAGAACAGCAATGGACCTTAGTTACAAACCGCTAAGATCATCAACCTCCAGGCAGAACTCTTCTTCTAATTTCTGCCTGAGAGTAAAACAGTACAACGCCGGTACCGTTTAAAAACAACAAACTTTTGATTGAAGGTAAAACTACACTAAGTCACCACATATCTCTTGATACTTCCTATCTTGTCGAGAGCTGCAAGAGAATGACTGGGGGTGGCAGTTAGGGGAGGAGCTATATAGACAGCTCTGCTGTGGGTCTCCTCTTGCAGCTTCCTGTTGGGAAGGAGAATATCCCACAAGTAATGGATGAACCTGTGGACTGGATACACCTTACAAGAGAAAAGGGTGTACGAAGTTTACGTAAGTCGGTTTGCGGTAAGGCCAAAGAAGTGTGCGGTGCCCCTAAACCTGCAAGACTTGTAATAGCAGCAGTAGTGAAAAAGCAGAGTTAGGACCTGTTAACGCTGCTTTTTCAGCTTAACGCAAAACTCGAAATCTAGCCGAGTGTTTGTTAAAGGGAAGGTAAATACAAAATTAAATATATATACTAATAATATATACAGCAGAATTGCATAATCAACAAATGCATCATAAATAGACTATGCAATAACATTTACTTTTTTCGAACACATTTCAAATTTTCCTTCAACTTCCTTGTCCCTTTTGTCATGTGAGAGCCATCAGTCAATTACAGACTCCAACTTAAACTATGAAACTTGTGTATATATATATATATATATATATATATATATATATATATATATATATATATATATATATATATATATATATATATATATATATATATATAGTAAATGCAATCAATTGTTTATGATCACAATTAAAGTGTCAATCACAATATATCAGCTATCGGCTCCCGAAAATACTGGTTGAATTTGGAGCTGAGTTTTTCAAGTGATCACAATGCTATATTGCATAATTTTTTTTTAAACCCTGTTGCCACAAACAAATTTCCAGAAGAAAAGTTCCCGAAAAGGACTTTGAATACACTCAGGTTAAATTAAATTTTCATGATTCAGATACAGCATGTAATTTTCAACAACTTTCCAATTTACTTCCATTAAAAAAATGTGCACAGTCTTTTATATTTACAATTTTTGAGTCACCAGATCCTACTGAGCATGTGCAAGAATTCACAGACTATACGTATATGCATTTGTGATTGGCTGATTGCTATCTCATGGTACAAGGGGAGTGGAAATATACATAACTTTGAAATTTGTTATAAAAAATTCTACTACTCATTTGAAGTTCAGACTAAGTGCTATTGCATTGTCTTGTTATCTTGCATGTATTGATTATGCAAATCTAATGTGTTGACTGGTCCTTTAACAAACAATCTTTGAAATGGAAACTGAGAGCTCTTCCGAAAAGGACACATGCAATAGCCTATAATACAGCAAAGCTCTATTCATGTAAACCCTTTATTCACTCAACAAGGAAAATACTAATTTACATGTGTGACATTCACCTAATGAGGCCCATTTATCAAGCTCCGTATGGAGCTTGAAGGGCTGTGTTTCTGGCGAGTCGAAACACAAGTTATGGAGCAGTGGGCTAAAGACCGCTGCTCCATAACCCTGTCCGCCTGCTCTGATGAGGCGGACAGGAATCGCCGCAATTCAACCCGATCGAATACGATCGGGTTGATTGACACCTCTCTGCTGGCGGCCTGCAGGGGGTGGCGTTGCACCAGCAGCTCTTGTGAGCTGCTGGTGCAATGCTGAATACGGAGAGCGTATTGCTCTCCGCATTCAGCGATGTCTGTCGGACCTGATCCGCACTGTCGGATCAGGTCCAACAGACATATGATGAATTGGCCTCATTATCTTAACAATGCATCCTCAACACGTATCTTAGCAGGATGGGCATACTTCTATAGACACTTGAAGACAAAAACCATCTACAAAATGACGATTTTATTTTTCATATTTGATTATATTTCTCACTGGCAGGATTGTCACTAACAGTACAGGCGTTATGAAAATTAGGTTTTGAAAGGAATCCTGTTTCCATCCTCACCTCTGCTAACCAATCTAAATCTTGTAGGTTATCTGGATGGGCAGACTGCACTGTTTATCTATTGCTAAATAGGCGTTTGACAACTTTCACAAGGATTCTTTTCAACTATATTTATTTCTCTAGTTTGTTAAAGGCCCGGTTCCATTTTGTCATGAACAGTTAAATAGATGGGGGATACCAGTTTATATGCAAAAGACTTATACATTTATTTTTTATTATTTTACAGGATTTTCATTTAAACATGATTGCACAATTGTGAATGTGTTTTTATAAGGGACAAACCTCCATGCACGCCAAGTCAAAACTCGTTCACGGCAGTGCATATATTGTTGAATTTGTAATCTTGAACGAGCATTCGTGACCATGAGTTTAATAATATATGCACTGTAGTGAATGAGTTTGGACATAGCGGACCTGGAGGCTTGTCCCTAATAAAAACCCGCTCACGATTCTGCAATCTCATTTAAGGGTCTCTTAGAAAAATACAAAGCAGCAAGGAAGCAGGGTCACGAATTACAGGTTTTAAGAAGTAAAAATTCTGGAAAAAAAAACAACAAAATAAAAGTTGTCTTTTCCACCATAGAAGCATATCTACCATATTGTTTACAGTTCACAACAAAATGAAACAGGACCTTAACAAGAAAACGAAATATAGTTTAAAAAAATCCTTGTCAAAATGTTAACACCTATATATGATAGCAAAATAGTGGACTTTCTGACCATCCAAATAGCCTAAAATATACATTTAGATGGGTTAGCAGTGGTGAGAATGGGAACAGATTGCATTAGTTTACTATGAAAGCTGCGACTTGGCGATCTCTTTTAAAAACAAGATTTTCATAACCCCTGTAATGTTTGTGATAACCAACACAGGGCTTGTTTCCACTGAGCCGTAATTAGGTTTGTGTGCGCTCGCAAACCGTTAAATATACTGTCAGAAGCAATATTGTTCACCGACTGCTTCCAACGGCACTTTATAACAACTCCGGCTGCCAAAAACATTTTCGTGTCCCATAAAAAGTATCAGAACCCGCAAATCCTTAAATAATATCAAGTTTCCAATGACAGCGGAAACCGTTAATACACTGTCAGAGGCTGCCGATATATTAACAAAAATTACAACCAGCTCAACTTGGTGTAAAATAGGAAAAAGGAGCTTTTTAAAACCTTTCCATTCCCCCACATCGCAAATAACAATAAAATGTATTAACCTCTAAACTGCCACTCCCCCACATTGCAAAGTACCTATTTAAACTATTATCCCCTAATCCGCCATTCCCCTACATCGCAAATAACTGATCTAATCACTTAGCCCCTAACCTAACACCCCCTAAATTAACGATGAATACAAGGAAACAGCCGCACCACTTGTAATATCCAACTCCTTTATTCCATGTCAAAGAATAAAAAAATCCTAAATTACAATTAAAAAAAATCCTAATATTGCTTTAAAAATAAAACCTAAGATTAAAATAAAATAAATCTTAAAAGTGTGCGGTGACGATCATACGAAGAGGATTCTCCACGCTGGATGGCTCCGTGGTTGCCGGTTCTGTTCCACGGTTACCTCCGCTCTGGATGAAGATAGAAGAGATCCCCGCATGGAAGAAGACCTTCAGCGCCTGGAAGAAGACCTCCGCCGAACTTCAGGAACTGTAAGTACCTATTTGGGGGTTAGACTTAGGTTTTATTTTTTGGGTGGGTTTTGTTTTTAGATTATGGATTTTTTTTATTTTTTTTTAATGGGCTGCAAAAGAGCGGATTGTCCTTTTAAGGGCAGTGCCCATACAAATGCCCCTTTAGGGGCAATGGGTAACTTAGTTTTTTGGTGTTAGGTTTTTTATTTTGGGGGGTTTGGTGGGTTGGGGGATTTACTGTTAGGGGTTAATTTGTATTTTTAGGTAAAAGAGATGATTGCTTTAGGGCAATGCCCTACAAAAGGCCCATTTAAGGACTATTGGTAGTTTAGTCTTAGATTAGGGGTGTTTTTATTTTGGGGGGTATTAGATTAGGTTTAAAAAATATATATTTTTGATAATTTGGTTTATTTTTTTCTGAAATTTTAGACACAATCAAATATGAAATCACACAATTTATAGATGTAGGTGGTCTGAAGTGAGTTTTCCTGCAGATCCCCATAGCTGTATATGATATCACGTAGTCTTGACATTTATAAGTCTCTATACATGTAAAATATGTGCCCTGTTGACTGCATACAGTCTCTCCAATAGGGATGAATGGAGCTTTAATAAATCAGTACCACTGAGACTCTAGAATGTCTCCAGTGGCCATTTCAGAGTGTTTGGTGCAAGCTAAAAGACGGTTTGGAAATGGCTGTGAAAAACAGGTGCCCTAAAAGCCCCTCTAAGGACTCATCAAATGTATAGAGGTGCCGAATTTGATAAGCCAAAACTAGAGATGAAAAGTAGTTGAAAAGCAAGACCAAAATATATTGAGGTAGCAGAGTAGTTTTTGGCTCCATATGGTAAATAGAGTTTTTTTCTAGCAATAGAAAACCTGTCTGGTAGTGCGAGAATCTACCAAAATCATGCTATTGTGATTGTGACAAATCGAAAAGTAGCCTTTTTCACCCAAAAAAACTACTGAAAACGTGTCTCCGACAGACCGTGATTGTGACAAATCGAAAAGTAGCCTTTTTCACCCAAAAAAAACTACTGAAAACGTGTCTCCGACAGACCGTGATTGAGGCCCTAAAGGAACAGGAAACCCCAACATTTTCTTTCGGGATTTGGATAAAACACAATTTTAAACAACTTTCCAATTTACTTTGATTATCTAATTTGATTAATTCTCTTGGTATCCTGAAATAACAGCAATGCACTACAGGCAACGAGCTGAACACTTTTAGTTAGCCAATCACAAGAGACAAATGTGTGCAGGCACCAATCAGCAGCTAGCTCCCACTTGTGTATAGTATATGTGCGTATTCTTTATCAATAAGAGATATCAAAAGAATGAAGCACATTTGAAAATAGAAGTAAATGTAAAAGTGTTTTAAAATTAAATCATGCAAGTTTCAATTTGACTTTCCCATCCCTTTAATGTTTTGAGGATTCAATATTTTAATAGTTATCAAAATATGGAACTAATTATCTGTCAAATCGTTCTACCTTTTGGCCACGTATCTTTGTGAAGGTTATTACAAATAAATAACAAACAACCTGGGAAAGACAAAAAGAAATGAAACCCAGGACATTTTGGTCAGTTGGATCATGTTAGGATCATGCAGGTACTTAGCCGACAACAACTTATTCTGCATTTAGTGAAATAGATAAAAATTGATTTTGGATAAATTGCAGAGAGTTGGGTGTTTTTATACAGCTGTGGAACCATAACTGTGCGATTCATGCTTCATTTATCTTCCAATTGTATTTTGGTATTTTTATCAACACAGACAACTAAGGTAAAAAACAAACTGCTCTTACCCAGGGCCAGTTCCCCTCTGACTCATCACAGACTCTAATTCATCCAGGAAAATGGTGGAGGGTGCATGATATCTAGCAAGCTCAAATAACACCTGGGTACAGAGAATCAGATAAATACAGTTACAAAGCTAGTAGACCCGTTGCAGCCTTATTCCTGTACAATAATGTATACAAAAACCGGCTTACTGGTTTACACAGTGTTCTCTCCA
The DNA here is from genome assembly GCF_027579735.1 of Bombina bombina. Classification (NCBI taxonomy): domain Eukaryota; kingdom Metazoa; phylum Chordata; class Amphibia; order Anura; family Bombinatoridae; genus Bombina; species Bombina bombina. The sequence continues at coordinate 62,874,693 of NC_069500.1, read as the reverse complement.
GGGCCCATTTAATGGACACACATCCGGCTGATTTTACTGACCAACCATCAAAAACGTAATACTGAGCTAAAATTAGCTGATGTAAAATGTTTTAAATGTTTGTTGCTCAAACTATCATTAAATCAATTTATGTTAAATTATGCAATTAATGTGTGCTTTGCATAGCTTAAAGTGAAGGTCAATTTTGATGAATTAGTGCCCGGTTTGTAATAATCCTATTAAAAACATGGGCACTTTAATTAATCAAAATTGACATTCACTTGTTTTCTTCAAAAACTTACCTTTTAATCCTGGCAGCCGCTCTAGCGATTCCCCTGGCCGTCGGAAGCCTCTGCAGACGTCAGAAATGACGAATCCGGCTTCCACCAATCACGGCTTTTCCCCCCCCGGGGGAATCTTGGCCTGATGCAACACCGTGATTGGAGGAAGCCGGATTCGTCATTTTGGACCCGCGAAGACGGCTTGCGACGGGCGGAGGAAGGAGCGACTGCCAGGATTAAAAGGTACGTTTTTGAAGTCAACAAGTGAAATGTCAATTTTGATTAATTAAAGTGCCCTTTTTTTTTAATAGGATTATTAAAAACCGGACACTTATTCATCAAAATTGATCTTCACTTTAAGTAACATTTATAAATAGAAAAATAGATTATAAAATTACGTAGTATTACACTGTCCCCACCCAGCTACTTCATAACACCACCTGGCTGGAAAACACTGCTTTGTATGAGGGCTCATGAGCTTGATCTACCTACAATATAGAACTTAAACAAACTAAGAACCTAAATTGTTGCCCTACAATTTTATTAAAGGAACACAAAACCCTATTTTTTCATTCATGATTCAGATAGACCATGTGATTTTAAACAACTTTCCAATTTATTTATATTATCACATTTGTTTTGTTCTCTTGATATCATTTGTTGAAAACATAGGTAGGCTCAGGAGCTGCCGATTGGTGGCTGCACATATATGTCTCATGTTATTGGCTCACCCAATGTATTCAGCTAGGGCCCAGTAGTGCATTGCTGCTTCGTCAACAAAGGATACCAAGAGAATGAAGCAAATTAGGTCATAAAACTGTAAAGTTTAAAATTGCATTCTCAATCTTAATCATGGAAATAAAAAACAAAATTTATGCTTACCTGATCAATTATTTTCTTTCCCGGCATGGAGAGTCCACAAATCCATTCTAATTACTAGTGGGAATTCAACTCCTGGCCACCAGGAGGAGGCAAAGAACACCCCAGCAGAGCTGTTAAATTTTTAAATTGCTTAACCTTAAAGGGACATTAAACCCACATTTTTTCTTTCATGATTCAGATAGAGAATACAATTTTAAACAACTTTCTAATTTACTTCTATTGTTTAATTTGCTTAATTATTTTAATATTCTTTCCTGAAAAGCATATCTAGATAGGCTCAGTAGCTGCTGATTGGTGGCTGCACATAGATACCTTGTGTGATTGGCTGACTCATGTGCATTGCTATTTCTTCAACAAAGGATATCTAAAGAAAGAAGCAAATTAGATAATAGAGGTAAATTGGAATGTTGTCTAAAATTGTATTCTCTGTCTGGATCATGAAAGAAAAATTTGGGGTTTAATGTCCCTTTAAAGGACCAGGGCTATTTTTACATTTCTGCAGTGTTTGTGTTTAGCTGCAATTTTCCTTTTAAGCATTTACTGTACCCACACATATTATACACCGTTTTTCTCGCCATTAAATGGACTTTCTGAAGATACCATTATTTTCATCATTTCTTATAATTTACTATAAAAAATTATAAAATTTGAAAAAAAAAAAAAAACACTTTTTCTAACTTTGACCCCCAAAATCTGTTACACATCTACAACCACCAAAAAACACCCATGCTAAATAGTTTCTAAATTTTGTCCAGAGTTTAGAAATACCCAATGTTTACGTGTTCTTTGCTTTGTTTGCAAGTTATAGGGCAATAAGAACAAGTAGCACTTTGATATTTCCAAACCATTTTCTTTTTTCAAAATTAGCAATAGTTACATTGTAACACTAATATCTAGGCCCATTTTGGTACATTTAATGTCACCATTTTACTGGCAAATGCTATCAAATAAAAAAAATTGTTAACTTTTTCACTAACTTCACAAAGTTAAGGTTTCTCACTGAAATTATTTGCAAACAGCTTGTGCTATTATGGTAAAAATGCCGCTGCACACCACACTTGTATTATGCTCAGCAATGAAGGGGTTAATTAGGGAGCTTGTAGGGTTAATTTTAGCTTTAGTGTAGAGGTCAGCCTCCCACCTGACACATCCCACCCCCTGATCCCTCCCTGACCCCTCTCAAACAGCTCTCTTCCCTCCCCCACTTCACAATTGTCACTGCCATCTTAAGTACTGGCAGAAAGTCTGCCAGTATAAAAATAAAGGTGTTTTGTTTTTCAAAAATTTTTTTATATATATTTTTTTCTGAGGTGTAAGATACCCCATAACCCCCCAACCTCCCTGATTCCCCCCAAACAGCTCTCTAAGCGTCCCCCTCAACCTATTGGCCACCATCTTAGGTACTGTCTGCCAGTACCCAGTTTACAAAAAATGGGCCCCTGTTTTCTGAAAAAAAAAAAAAAAAAAAAACATTTTCTGTAGTGTAGCTTCCCCCCCCCCCTCTCCCTCCCGGATCCCTTTCCAAATTTTTTTTTCCTTTTCCCGACTCCCTCCTTTGGCTGAATATTCAATTTGATGTGACCGTGCACGCACACACGCGAGCGCGCTATTGAGCCCTGCCCCCCCCCCCTGTGCACTATCACGGACAGGATCAGGAAGTTGCTCCGGCGATGGGCCGTCCACCCGCCTCCCTGCTATAGCTCCCACCCACCAATGATTGGCACCACCACTGTAACCCTGCAAATCTATTTCTGCAGTGCCCCATTCGTGAGGCATGTAGAAATAGCGCAATCTCGTAATTTTGAGCAAGATCGCAGCAGATAGAAGCCCAGGACTGCAGTGACTTACAGGGTACATTGCTGGTCCTTAAGAGCATAACGGCCAGCGTCATACAGGGTACGCCGCTGGTCGTTAAGGGGTTAGGTATCACTCCTACTACCCATAAGCCCCCAGTCATTCAGCCAAAGGAATATGGAAAGAGAAGCTGACACAAGGGTATGGAGGTGCCTGAGGTTTATACAAAAAGCCGTCTTAAATCAAATTAAGGGCGGGTCGTGGACTCTCCATGCCAGAAAAGAAAAGAATTTATCATCAGATAAGCATAATTTTTTTTTTCTTTCCAATGGCATGGAGTCCACAAATCCATTCTAATTTCTAGTGGGAACCAATACCCAAGCTAGAGGACACAGAAAGAATGGAAGGGTGGGAGAACAAGACAGGCAGACCTAAACAGAAGGCACCACCGCTCAGTGGCGTAGCGTGGGGGGGGGGGGGCACAGGGGCGGTTGCTCCGGGCACATAATTCTTAGGGGCGTAGAATTTCAAAAGAAATTTACGCCCCTAAGGAATTTTGTTATAAAAATCGCAAGTGGGGGTTGCTTGTGAGGAAGTCACCTGCCAATTGCATCATGTATTTGTGTATCAGTATGGGGGGGGATCTGTGCAGGCTGAGGCTAGCTGCTGGTAAGCTGAAAGAGCCATCTCCTTATGAGGTGCGCTCCGCCGCTCTCACTGTCTCACATGCAGGGCCGGCGATCAGCATCAGCTCATTGCATCCAGCAAGCATCAGCTGACAGCCAATTGCCGGCTGGAAACCTCCACTCCGCGATGATTGATTGCTATTAACACTGCATGTAAGATGTTTCCATACAACGTTAAGCCAAATTGGAAACACGCCTCCCTTTCCATGCACCCAATCAGCTGCTAGTTGCTGCCAGCCAATGGCTGTGCTGTACAGTTTAGCTTGCAACCAGTGGCACAGTTTAGCTTCAGCCAATGGCTGTAGCCTGACTGTAGTTTAGTGAGGTTGAAACTCAGGCAGTGAGGCGACAAGGTGTGCTGACTGCCTTGCTTGAGAAGAAGATTAGTGCTACTGCTGCCTGTAATAAAAAATATATGTGTTTGGTAAGTGACAGTCTAAATTTGACTTTGTACTTTGAAATGACTTTGAAATTGTGCTGCAGTAAAATTATTCAAAATACACAGGAAACAACTTCATGAATCAACTTCATGCTCATGACGTTTGGTTCTAGTCTACTTTATTTGTAAATTTAAGATCTGTTAATTTTGTCGTAAAAATAAAGCTTTGTTTGTTTAAAAAAAAAACAAAAAAAACTGTCTCCTAAGTTGTTTACCTGGCTCCTAGATTCAAAGCAAATTTGCCAATCCTACTGTACTGGTGGAAGAGACTCAGTCAGTGCTAATGGGTTAGGGGGCGCAATACTTGCCTTGCCCTGGGCACTGACAACCCACGCTACGCCACTGCCACCGCTTGAAGAACTTTCCCAAAAGAAGCCGAAGCAAAAGTATTAAATTTGTAGAATTCGGAAAAGGTATGCAAAAAGGACCAAGTTGCCGCCTTGCAGATTTGTTCCACACAAGCTTCATTTTTGAAGGTCCAGGAAGAAAAGACAGCTTTAGTAGAATGAGCCGTAATTCTCTCAGGAGGCTGTTGTCCAGCTGTCTCATAAGCTAACCGGATAACACTTCTCAACCAGAGAAAGAGTTCAGACACCATCTTCCATTTCCTCCTAATGTATAAGGCAAATAATGACTGGGGGCTTATGGGAAGTTGGAGTGATACTCAACAGCTCTGCTGGGATGTTTTTTGCCTCCTCCTGGTGGCCAGTAGTTGAATTCTCACTAGTAATTAGAAAGAAAGAAATGTGGGTTTCATGTCCTTTGAAGGTTTTTATTGTAACTGGCTAATGCCTGTACTTTTGTGAGACCTGACCAAAATCCAGTACTATATCATTAGTCTTAAAAAGGGCACACGCACACACACACATTAGCTTATCATTAAACACTGAATAAACTGTCCTAAATTCTTTTTATGCACCCCCAGGGTATAATTAGGATAACTTGAGTGCTAAATTATAAAAGAAACACAATTTATTAATAGCAAACAAATAATAAAAATTATAGGAAATAATCAGCAACAATAAAACAGTAATTATGACAAATCTTTGGACAGCATCAGAATGTAACGAGTGTAATAATACAATTAGCAACCCGTTTCCTAAAGAAAGATAATACAACAAAAACTATTAGTATCAGAACTTGTAATATGCAAAGCAAATATAGAATCATATTTGCAATAGTTTTATAAAAAATACCAAGCAAAACAATAACATGTACAAGGGTCTATGTACTTAGGAAATTAAGATATATTTAGAAGTGAATCATTGCTTCATTCATTTCTATAATTTGCTATATGAAATATTTTTTTTTAAGTGTATTGTGTGTATCCTCTTGATATGAGAAACTTGTATGTAATTGTTAGTCTCATTTTTTGAACTATTCAAAAATATTATCTTGTAAAAATGATGTTCTAACCAACACATAATCTGTAAAGCAATATGGCAATATTATCCAATACACAATTATGATGAATCCTTTGTTTATAATTAATGGTAACTTTTTATTTCCAGAGTAACATCTGACATCTGGGGCTGTTAGTTTGGGTATTTGGGCTGAAGAAAAAATGTAGAACTTTAAACCACAGCCAAGATCTTACTATCCAATAAGAAATACCATCTGGTCTAAGGTTCTTGGATGATGAAGAGTCTCTATCACTGGTAAAAGTAGGTCAGCTATGACTTAGGGGAGAATTTATGAGTATCAAAGCTCACCAAACCAAATTGAAAAATATGAACTTAAAGAAAATATTAGAGGAAATTGAAAACTTAGAAGGAAACCTCCTAAGAGACCCTAGCAACCCCACCATAAAAGAGAACTTAGAAATACAAACAAACAAAATCAAAACCCTCCTAACATATGAATATAAATCCCAAGCGCTTAAATTACAACAAACATATTATGACGGGGATAATAAATGTAGTCGCTTATTCGCACGCAAACTGAAAGGTAAAACATATAAATCCTTTGTGCTAGACATTAAAGGCAAAGATAAAAAAAAAATATTCCACAACCGAACAAATAGCCGAAGCCTTCAGAACATACTATGAATCGTTATATAACCTGACACTCTCAGACACTATGGCAGGAATTGACCCTCCCCAGATTAAACAGCAGCAAATAGACACCTACCTAGACAAACTTAAATTCCCCCAAATCTCTAAAGACCAATCTGATTCCTTGGATAATCCCTTTACCTGTGAGGAGCTGGAGAGGGTCATTAAAGACCTTCCGTCTGGTAAGGCCCCCGGACCAGACGGGTTCACCAATTATTATTACAAAAAATTTAAAGAACACCTGATCCCTCACCTCTTACCAATCTTTAATTCCATCTCAGAGACCAACCCATTCCCCAAACTAGCACTTGAGGCCCACATAACAGTCATCCCAAAACCCAGAAAAAGCTCTGATAAGGTAGAAAACAATAGACCAATATCCCTACTGAACTCTGATGTGAAAATTTACACAAAACTTCTTGCTGTCCGTTTGAACCACATTCTCCCAGATATCATAGTAAATGACCAAGTAGGATTCATACCCACCAGAGAAGCCAGGGATAACACTATCAGGGCCCTCCATATTATCGATCAAGCATCATCTAACCAAAACCCCCTAACCATAGTGTCAACGGACGCGGAGAAAGCTTTCGACCGCGTCTGTTGGCACTTCCTCAAGTCTGTACTGTTTAGATTCGGACTAAGCGAATTCGTAATCTCTAAAATATTTGCCCTATATGTCAACCCAGGTGCTAGGGTTAGGGTGAATGGATCCCTCTCCCATTTGTTTACTATCTCAAACGGCACCAGACAAGGATGCCCCCTATCCCTGTTACTTTTCGCATGCCTGGTAGAAGCATTTGCTATACGGATACGTGCCCAACAAGATATTAAGGGAATACAGATTAAAAACACTACCCATAAGATAATGTTATACACAGATGACATTTTATTTTTTCTCACAAACTCATCCACCTCCATATTCCTCCACTCTTGGACGCCTTTACTGAATTCAGAGTAGTTTCCAATATTCTAATTAATGAATCCAAGTCGGAAATCCTTAACATCTCAATCCCATTTGAGGAAATACAACTGATTAAACGAATATGCCCCTTTAAGTGGCAAACAAAAAAATTGAAATACCTGGGTATTTTTCTAACACCTTCCTTAAATGACATCTTTGAGACCAATTTTAAAACACTACAAAAAACCCTGATAGCTGACATGTCCTTGTGGCGCTCTCGTAATATATCATGGTTAGGGAGAATAAATGCCTTTAAAATGAACATACTACCAAAAATTCTTTATCTTCTACAAACACTACCAATCCCCCTGCCTCCCCTCGTTCCTTAACACCCTCCAGAATCAAATTCTAGACTACATATGGAATTAAAAGCCTGCAAGAATTAATAGACACATCATGAGTTTAACCTTTAGCCAGGGAGGTCTAGGAGTCCCTAACCTAATTAGATACAGACAGTCTATCTTCTTACAGAGGATATTGGACTGGTTCTCTAACTATAACCAAAAAGCCTTGGTTAGCCTGGAGCACGACTTAGCAGGATACACACATCTAGGTGCCTTATGCTTGGGACCAAAAACCAATAAACTAACTACCCTACAGAAAAACGTAATCATACAAGAAACTTATAATATGTGGGAAAATATGCTAAAAGAATACCCCCTCCTCTCTAGTAAACCGTCCCCTCTGACCCCTCTTACCGATAACCCAGACTTTACCCCTGGGATAGGACAAATAGGACACGCAAAAAAACAAACCATAGGTCCTTAATGGCATACCAATTAGGCAACGAACAAAGATGGTTCACTGTTGATGAGTTAAGAGAAAAAGGGCTTACCTTCCTACAAGACTGGTTCAAACTCTACCAGTGCCACTCATACATAAACAACCACCCAGATAAGAGAAACATAATGAGACCACTCACCCAATTCGAATCATTATGCAGCAAACATACCCCAATAAATCATGCTTTATCACATATGTACGCCCTTTTGCAAAATCAATATGTTGGCCAATCTCCTTACTATATAGACAGGTGGGAACATGAACTCGGAATAGTTATCCCCCCGTCAGAAATTAAATGGATATTTTCCAACATTACCAAGACCTCCATCTCTAGCAGAACGCTCGAAATGAACATTAAACTAATGCACAGATGGTATCTTACCCCAGCCAGATGCCACAAATTATTTAACACAACGAGTAATCTATGCTGGAGATGTCACTCCCAGACGGGAACAATGTCACATATATGGTGGCAATGCCCAGATATCGCCTCCTTCTGGTCAGAAGTAAAAAAAGGAAACTACCTCCATCTTAGGCCCCAAAATCACTGATGACCCCCTTTTGTGGCTATTTAATCTCACTCCTAAAAAACTCACCATCTGTCAATCTAAACTCCTACATATTCTGATTAATAGTGCAAAAACACTGATTGTCAAGAATTGGAAAACACCCACAACCCCTTCCTTGGCCCAATAGATTGCCCAATGTGAAAATGCCTTAAACTTAGAAGAGTACCACTACATGAAAATTAAACACAAAGACGTATATTTAGAAATTCATGTACACATTTATAAATGTCTCTTCTGCAAATATTGTGGTGTCTAATTTCATGGTATTCCTGTATCTATGTTGTTTGATGTGGCAACGATGAACACTATTGTCAACTTCTGTTATTTCATTTGTTGATTTACTGTTTGTTTTGTTGATTAATGCTGTACGATGTATTTTCAAAATCAATAAAAACAGATTATAAAAAATAAAAAAAAAAGTAGATCAGCTATGAATGCATTTAACTCTTACTGCTTATAATACATGAGTATAAATTAATAACAATACATGTGCATATGTATGTGCATATATAGGTATATAATGGACAAAAACACAACATACATGATATCATATGCATTACATCAATATACAAACAGCTGTTCTCAGATTTTTAACCCTATAATTCTGCAATAGTGCTCATGCCTGAGCCTCTCATTGAAAGGAGATAGAAAAAGAACAAAAGTAAGTAAATTTGATAGTTTATCCCCATTGAACTTCCATGGTTCAGCCTTTTACAATTTTGACTGCCATCTACCTTAAAGGGTTATCCTGTTGTATATCTCAAAAGTGTAAAATGTTTCTAATCCGCCTTGACACTTAAAAGGCTATAATACAAAATAAAAATGGTGTTCTATCTAAAATAAAACGTTTCAAAATGTATTACAGTGCTTTGTTTTTTTTTTAAAAAACAGAGTCTGTGCTGAAACCAACTTTTTCTCTGTGAGATTTTCCTATCAACCAATGAGCAGTGGAGTCCGAGGACTCATACAAAACCATTTTTAAGATGTTTAACTGATACTCTTTCATATAGCCAATAGACAAAAATGTTGAGTACCATGTCATTTTAATAGTGATAAGAGCCTGTATGGTTGAAGATGTCCTCCATTGCGGTCTGGCTTGGCTTACACCTGCTGTACACACTCCTGTAGACCAGGTCATATTATTTCAGAATCAAACGGATACCAATTCCTTTTAGTTTAATTTTAACTACCAAACAGACAAGATAGTATTTGTCCCCAGGTTTAATAATTATGTTAATTTTGATAATAATGTTAAAATGAATCATGTTTTTATGAAAAGCATTCCTACCCGCACAAGTTTCTCTGAATCCCCTCTCCACTTGCTGACAATAGTAGAGGCTGAAATGTTAAAGAAAGTGGTGTCGCATTCCGTGGCCACAGCCTTTGCAAGTAATGTCTTTCCAGTACCTGGAAGGCAGAATTAAGCTGCATAATTACAATTTGAAGACTTTACGCTCTATATAAAACTACCAGTTAGCTAAAAAGCTGCTTAACCCTAGAGGGTCAATAACAAGGCCTACAGTGATTGCTCGCAGTAAATATTTAGTTACTAGATTACACCAACAAATTACATTTCATTATTTAAATTGACTAAAACCCACTGTAAATGTAAAGGGAGTGTATATAAAAAAAAGTATCTGTAAACTGATAATACACAAATATTCTGCTGGCTCCTGATTTGAAATACATTTCACAAAATATAAAATCACAATTACATTACAAATAAACAGTGCTTTTTTGTGTTTTGTAAAACATAATCACATATACATTATTAATGTTAAATGTGTAGATACTGTAGGTCAATGAGCAGTGTGTTTTATATGCAGATGCTTAAAAGATTAATTCAAAATTACATTCCTCATAAAACATTTCATTAGGAGTAGCTAAAAAGAAATTTGTAATGAGCATTCATAATTTATTTTGCCTGCTTTTCCTGTAATTTAGTGTTAAATTTGTGCTCCTTAATCAATGGTCGTAGCATCTAGTTTGTGGGCATTTAAATAAAATCTGACAAGAAAGATGACATTTTCCAAAGCCCTCTGGTTTGGCAAGATTATCTTAGAAGTCTCGTCAGTATTGCAAAGTCCCTCACATTTTAGAAAGGCAAATTTCTGGTTACCTGGTGGTCCATATAGCAAGAGCCCCTTCCAAGGAGATAATATTCCTGTGAACAGCTGAGGATACTGTAAAGCAAACAAATAACTACATTTAAATTAGTTTATTTCCAGTAGGAAAGAAGATTTCAGTTATACATCTATATCCATTATGCAATATAAATACGCCTGTGTAAAGGGAACAGTGTAGTAGTAAATGTGAGTTATATAAATCATTTTCAGATAAATCACATGTAGTCTTTGTTTTCAATGCCATTTTCTTTCTTGTGAACAAACCATTCTTTTCAACTACTTTTATGAACCACAAGGTATATATTGAACACTAATGAAATAAGGATTATTGATATTGGGACTCCAAAGAGAAAATTGTTCTCAGTAGACTGTGATACCTTATATTACTATAGTATTGGTCCTTACCCTAATAGGATACACAACAGCTTCCTTCACCAGTCGCTTTGCTTCATCAAGCCCTATGATATCGTCCCACCTCACATTGGGGTTCTGGAGATAAATATCCTATAACAACATTAAAAGGGACATTGTACACTAGATTTGTCTTTGCGTAAATGTTTTGTAAATTATCCATTTATATAGCCCATCTGGGAATGTTTTGTAACAATGTATAGTTTTGCTTATTTTTTTATAACATTGTGCTGATTTTAAGACTCCTAACCAAGCCCCAAAGTATCAGATGTATACCCAGGTCTACTGATTTCTGCTGCTATTGTTTGTGTAATCTGTCTTTTCATATACAGGGAAGGGGGGAGTGTTTGCTCTTCCTGATTTCTCAGTGGGTGTCCCAGCCTAACCTCATTAACAGTGCTAAACTGGTAGCTCTAAGTAAGTTTTTAAAAGGTTTTATACTGGATGTTTAGATCAGCATCTATGCATAATTCTTATTTATAGTAGTGTCTATTACATGCAGCTATATGAAAATTGGTGTACACTGTCCCTTTAATAAATTACTTCTACATACGATCATGTCTCATAGGATTAAATGTTCTTATATAAACAATTTCTTAAAAATTTAAAGGGGCATGAACCCCCAAAAATTTTCTTTCTTGATTCAGATAGAGCATGCAATTTAAAAAAAACAAAACAACTTAATAATTTACTTTTGTTATAAAATTTGCTTACTTTTCTTAGTATACTTTGTTGAAGGAGCAGCAATGCACACGTGGGAGCTAGCTGGACACATAGGGTGAGCCATAGGGTTAGCAGCTAGCTCATAGCAGTGCAGTGCTGCTCCTGGGCCTACCTAGGAATGCTCTTTCTGAATCATAATCTTGACTTTACGGTCTCTCACTTCTTCAGCTGCAGGTTTGCATAGCAATATCGAGTAGGGGTTTGCACTGAAAACATTTAATATTAAATCATTTGCAAGCTATAATGCAGAGAATCTTACCCGGCTAATGACTGCAGCTAGTTCTCTCATCTCGCTGTTTGCGCCAACAAATGCGCTAACAGGTTTTATTAACCTCTCCTGGTAACAGAAAAAAACAGATGTTAGAAACAGAATAATTGATATAGTCATAGAAGAATGAGGAGTAGTGAGGTACAGTAATGATGCCCATTCTTACCTCAGATTTGTATTATGATTTATTAAAGGGTCATAATACCCAAATGTTTAAACACTTGAAAGTGATGCAGCATAGCTGTAAAAAGCTGACTAGAAAATATCACCTGAACATCTCTACGTAAAAAAGAAAGATATTTTACCTCAAAAGTTCCTCAGTAGCCACATCCCATTGTAAAGGACTTCTAAGCCACATATTAGTATGTCTGTCCTGGGAAAGCTAAGGGGATGAGCCTCGTGCACTCTCATATTATTTTCCTATTCAGGTTAAAGGAAGCTTACTATGAAATCTCATGAGAGTTAAGTCAAATCTCATGAGATCACAGTAAAAGAGTTCATTTTTTTTTTTACCTGCAGCTGGGCAGCAGCTGAGTATAACATTTTACACAGAACTTACTCTGCTGAGCTGAGGAGATTGTGAGGTAAAATATCTTCCTTTTTTTAGATAGAGATGCTCAGGTGATATTTTCCTGTCAGCTTTTTACAGTTATACTGCATCAGTTTCAAGTGATTTAGCATATGAGTATTATGTCCCTTTAATACAAAAAGGGCTCCATTGATCTAGCTGCATATTAAGCTTTGGAGCACCTTTGGTGCTGGCATATTAAATTCACCTCAGACAAGTCCGAATAGGGTGATTGACAGCCCCTGCTCTCGCTCGATTCGCCTCACATGAGCAGGGGGTGGCATTGCACAAGCAGCTGCTTGTGCAAAATTACATGCGAGCAGCATACTGCTGCCCACGATGCCAGAAGGACAGGTTTGCAGAAGTGAACCTTGTCCGTCCGGCAATTGTTAAATAGGGCCCTTAATGTTTAGAAATACAGAAAAATTAACAGGTCTGTTTGTTGATACCAGTATAATAGTCAGTGGTTCAAAGCATGAACTGTAGAGATTTGCTAATAATTTTCCAAATATAAAAGTGGAAAATATCAGAAGGAAGTTAGCTCAAAATCCAAAAATAAAATAAAAAATCAACTCTTGATCAGTTAGTGGAGTATATACAATTAGTAGATATATTTATTGTGAAACCAAAATGTATACAATAATACAGATTTCTAGGAAAATGCAGATATTATTTATATTGTATGTGTTAGGACATTAAACTGCTGGGTACAACTACAGTAGTACGGTTACTGCTCACTGTGAGACTGTTTTTCTTCCTGTGTCTGCAGCTACTCTTATTTTAGCCTCTGGCAGGTGCTGGTTAGGGAAGATCCACATCTTTATACAGGGTACCGCCATCTTGGAGCTTAGTTCTTCTCGCACCCAGTGACAGAAGTGCTGCGTATTCACAGATTAGTGACATTAGAACAGTTTGACGAGAGTTGCAGGAACATAAGAATAAACAATAGTACTGTAGTGCTAATCCTGCTATATCATTATGCCCAGCAGTTTAATGTCCCGTTAAACTCAAACATATGAAAAAGCACAATTTAAACATTTTGGAGCACAATTGATAGCGTAGGGTATATTACTAGTGGATGGTTAAAAACATGTAACCAGAGCATCTTAACGTAGCCAAAGCTTTTTTAGCGCACCCTATCATTTTAACGGATAGTGCAGGGAGTGTTATTAGCTCACTCAATGCGCTTGCATTACAAGTGGTGAGTTAAGTGTTGAGCTTGAGTGCAATCCAAAATACAGCTATAAAATGTAGCACTTTTTGAGACCTGAAGTAAACCATTTTTATTTATAGTATAGCACTGATCTACATAAAGAACGCCGTTTCTTGCACCCCATACACTCATCCGAGTGCAAAAATAGAAGCACTATTGATTGCAATGTGATGTTAACTCACAATATTAATTTATTTTTGTGCTCCACTTGTAATCTTGGCCTTTTTTTTTATGTAAATTTTTCTTATAAAGTGTTGACATATTTTTTAGACTAAATGAGAGAAGCTTACTGGCTAATAAGGCCAACTCCCACAGAGGATAGGGAATTCCATTGGGAAGAAAATAAAATGCAAAGAAAAACTACTTTGAGTGGCTCCTTAACGAATATAGAGTTAAAAAATATCAAACATAATTTAAATCTTTAAAAAATAAAAAAAAGTCAAAGGACATAAGAACAACACACAGCAAAGTTTCTTTGCTGTAGAATTATCGACAGTGAAGGGCTTAGATGTAACTTACAGAAGGGTTAGGGTTGCAGCTCAGACTATTCAATGCTATTTCATTTGATGCTCCTTTTATTGCATCTTGGATCATCCCACGAAAGTCAATTATTTGCCCCTAAAAAGATAAACAAACGTGTTATTTAGCTAAGGAAACCCCCCAGTCATACAGCACTCATGTATATACTGTATCACATGAACAGATCAATTTAAAGGAAAAAGAAATCAGAAAACAAACACACATTTTAAATGTAATAAATTCACAGATGGTTATCACAGATCTCTGTGTATAGAAGTAATGGTTCTATTAAAGGAACATGAATCCGAAAATGTTTCTTTCATGATTTATACAGAGCATACAATTTTAAACAACTTTTCAATTTACATCTATTATTTAATTTACTTCCTTCTCTTGTTATCCTTTGCTGAATGGTTTATCTAGGCAAGCTCAGGAGCAGCAAATAATCTAGGTTCTAGCTGCTGATTGGTAGCTGCATATATATACCGATTGTCATTGGCTCACCTATGTGTCCAGTTTGAAACCAGTAGTGCATTGCTGCTCCTTCAACAAATAATACCAAGAGAATGAAACAAATTAGATTATAGAAGTAAATTAGAAAGTTGTTTAAAATTGTATTCTCTATCTGAATTATGAAAGAAACATGTTTGTGTTTCATGTCCCTTTAAGTCTGGAGATCTTTGTACTGAAGAGCCTATTTGGAGCATAGTGTATAATATTTTTTGGAAAACCGTTTGAAAAAACATAATTTTAACTTACTTACCTGATAAATTCATTTTTTTCATATTAGCAAGAGTCCATGAGCTAGTGACATATGGGATATACAATCCTACCAGGAGGGGCAAAGTTTCCCAAACCTCAAAATGCCTATAAATACACCCCTCACCACACCCACAATTCAGTTTAACAAATAGCCAAGAAGTGGGGTGATAAAGAAAGGAGTAGAAAGCATCAACAAAGGAAATTTGGAAATAATTGTGCTTTATACAAAAAATCATAACCACCATAAAAAGGGTGGGTCTCATGGACTCTTGCCAATATGAAAGAAATGAATTTATCAGGTAAGTTCTTACATAAATTATGTTTTCTTTCATGTAATTGGCAAGAGTCCATGAGCTAGTGCCGTATGGGATAGCAATACCCAAGATGTGGAGTCTTCCACTCAAGAGTCACTAGAGAGGGAGGGATAAAATAAAAACAGCCATTTTTTGCTGAAAAATGAAATCCCCAACCAAAAGAATACATTTTTCTTATAATTGAAAAGAAAAAAAAAAAAAAAACTTAAAACATAAGCAGAGGAATCAAACTGAAACAGCTGCCTGAAGAACTTTTCTACCAAAAACTGCTTCCAAAGAGGCAAATACATAAAAATGGTAGAATTTAGTAAATGTATGCAAAGAAGACCAAGTTGCTGCTTTGCAAATCTGATCAACTGAAGCTTCATTCTTAAAAGCCCACGAAGTGGAGACTGATCTAGTAGAATGAGCTGTGATTCTGAGGCGGGGCCTGGTCAGACTCCACATAAGCCTTATGAATCAAAAGCTTTAACCAAGATGCCAAGGAAAGGGCAGAAGCTTTCTGACCTTTCCTAGAACCAGAAAAGACAACAAATAGACTAGAAGACTTCCTGAAATATTTAGTAGCTTCAACATAATATTTCAAAGCTCTTACCACATCTAGAGAATGTAAGGATCTCTCTCTAGGATTAGGACACAAAGAGGGGACAACAATTTCCCTATTAATGTTGTTAGAATTCATAACTTTAGGTAAAAATTTAAATGAAGTCCGCAAAACTGCCTTATCTTGATGAAAAATCAGAAAAGAAGACTCACAAGAAAGAGCAGATAATTCAGAAACTCTTCTAGCAGAAGAGATAGCCATAAGGAACAACACTTTCCAAAAAAGTACTTTAATATCCAAAGAATGCAGAGGCTCAAACGGAAGAGCCTGTAAAGCTCTCAAGACCAAATTAAGACTCCAAGGAGGAGAGATTTATTAAATGACAGGCTTAATACGGACCAAAAGATAAGAGGATAAAAAGGGCGACTCCTGGTGCAGATCATTGATGCTTTTAGAGCCCAATATTGACCCAAGTATATAAGGGTACTCACATTTATCAAAGCACCCAATGGTGCATATGACACCTACTGGACTATTTTAGTGGCCCAGTGCACATAAACTTCGGTATCCTTGGTGTACTATTCCAAAGCGCCTCCAGTGATCATAGGTGGTAGGTAGAACAAAGAGACTCATAAAAAGTGCTTAATTAATAAAAAATGGAGTTTATATTAAAAAAAGCATAACAATGTAACATAAAAACAGAAGTACTATTTGCTACGCAATTCTCTGCGTCTACTGCGCCGTTTCCTCAGGCATATAGTACTCACAGCACTTTGAGTCTCAAATATACAATAACCCTACCAATCGTAAACAAGTACCCTCCCCAGTTAACAGGTGTCTAATTAACAAGCAGTATTCACAGCATAGATCAGAACCAAATACACAATGTGATGTTGTCTGAACAGTCCAATCCATATAAACAAAAGCATTACACATATTGTGATCCTAGTAAGTAAATGGGAAACCGCTTATAATCTGTTTGTAATAGAATCACCTACTTGATTAAAGCTGGACCTAATATAAGATCTAAAGTCTAGACTCTACAAAAATGTTTGTATCAATAATTGCAAATGATAATTCGAGCCTGTTATACAAAATAACACTTTGTGCCCATATTACTCGAGGACAATAGCATATTAAGCAGAAACAATATATATACAAACTTTCATTTCCAATAGAGTTAGCGATAAACAATACAATGTGATTAAATGCACTAATGATATGGTAGTAATAGATGACGTGTGTGAGACCCTCCCGCCCAAGTGGATGACATCGTCTCCATACGAAACAGTAGGGACGGAGCCAAAACAACCAATAGCGTCTCTCCCTTGCAATATACATCCACCAGGATGACTGGGCAGCACACCGCTATATAATTGAATAGAACAGCACCTGTTGAAACGGTCAGCGCTTCCTATAACACTATATGTGATTCTAATATACACACACAGTTGTTAACTACGATCATTGAGTCAGATCTAGTTGTATGTTTTGAAGGAGATATCTCGATAAACTCACATTGTGTCGAGACAGTTCCAAAAAAATTTGATTTAACAATTTAGACTGTAATATAAGAAATATAATAATACGATTTACACCATTAGTCTGATTACTAACCAGAAAACAATATAAGCCCGCAGTGTATGCTGCATCACTAATGTGTGATTGCATGTAGACCTGTCATAAATCTAACATAGATTAGATTCAATAATATAAATGTAATTTAAATAAATACTATATAGAATGTATAAAGAATTAAATGAAGTGATGACTATAGCAATTAACCACTTAAGGACATATGACGGAATTTTTCCGTCATAAAACAATTGAGCAAACTGAAAGCTGTGTCCTTAAAGGGTTAATATTAATATATAGTGAAGTGGTGAAAAGTCTAAAGATGTGTTATTAATGTTTAAGTGATCAGGATCAATAATTTGAAAAATGTTGTGATAAGAGGTATTATGTGATATTATATCTGTATTAATACGAACCAAAGCCTGAACAAAACAGTGAATATCAGGAAGATTAGCAATCTTTCTGTGAAATAAAACAGAAAGAGCAGAGATTTGTCCCTTCAAGGAACTCGCAGACAAACCTTTATCCAAACCATCCTGAAGAAACTGTAAAATTCTATGAATTCTAAAAGAATGCCAGAATTTATGAAAAGAACACCATGAAATGTAAGTCTTCCAAACTCGATAATAAATCTTCCTAGAAACAGATTTACGAGCCTGTAACATAGTATCAATCACTGAGTCAGAGAAACCTCTATGACTAAGCACTAAGCGTTGAATTTCCATACCTTCAAATTTAATGATTTGAGATCCTGATGGAAAACCGGTCCATGAGACAGAAGATCTGGTCTTAAAGGAAGTGGCCAAGGTTGACAACTGGACATCCGGACAACGTCCACATACCAGAACCTGTGAGGCCATGCTGGTGCTACCGGAAACACAAACGAATGTTCCATGATGATCTTGGAGATCACAATGCAAACAGCATAGCCCTCTGAGCATAGAAAAAGGCAAGAGGCATATAAGAAGTGGGGTTTAAATAATAAAATTATTTGGCGGCAAGTATGACGCACAACGCAAAACAACATCAGGAAATGACGCAACTCGCGTCATGGCAGACGCAACCTTGTGCAAGGAAACCTGGCGTCAACTAAGACGCCGGAAATGGAGAATTTGCGTCACTGAATGTACCTTCGCACCAAAAAAATACTCACGCCAAGAATGACGCAATAAATATCAGCATTTTGCGGCCTCGCAAGCCTAAATTTTGCCCACGAAAATGAATGAAAACAGTCAATTTTGAAGAAAAGACCCCAGGTAAGAAAAAATAACTTCCTAAATATGTTTTTCCCAATTTGAAACGGATAGTCTGCAAAAGGAAAACATAATTTATGCTTACCTGATAAATTCCTTTCTTCTGTTGTGTGATCAGTCCACGGGTCATCATTACTTCTGGGATATAACTCCTCCCCAACAGGAAATGCAAGAGGATTCACCCAGCAGAGCTGCACATAGCTCCTCCCCTCTACGTCAGTCCCAGTCATTCGACCAAGAATCAACGAGAAAGGAGTAACCAAGGGTGAAGTGGTGACTGGAGTATAATTTAAAAGATATTTACCTGCCTTAAAACAGGGCGGGCCGTGGACTGATCACACAACAGAAGAAAGGAATTTATCAGGTAAGCATAAATTATGTTTTCTTCTGTTATGTGTGATCAGTCCACGGGTCATCATTACTTCTGGGATACCAATACCAAAGCAAAAGTACACAGATGACGGGAGGGATAGGCAGGCTCATTATACAGAAGGAACCACTGCCTGAAGAACCTTTCTCCCAAAAATAGCCTCCGAAGAAGCAAAAGTATCAAATTTGTAAAATTTGGAAAAAGTATGAAGCGAAGACCAAGTTGCAGCCTTGCAAATCTGTTCAACAGAGGCCTCATTCTTAAAAGCCCAAGTGGAAGCCACAGCTCTAGTGGAGTGAGCTGTAATTCTTTCAGGAGGCTGCTGTCCAGTAGTCTCATAGGCTAAGCGTATTATGCTACGAAGCCAAAAAGAGAAAGAGGTAGCGGAAGCTTTTTGACCTCTCCTCTGTCCAGAATAAACGACAAACAGGGAAGAAGTTTGGCGAAAATCTTTAGTTGCCTGCAAGTAGAACTTGAGAGCACGAACTACATCTAGATTGTGTAGAAGACGTTCCTTCTTTGAAGAAGGATTTGGACACAAGGATGGAACAACAATCTCTTGATTGATATTCCTGTTAGTGACTACCTTAGGTAAGAACCCAGGTTTAGTACGCAGAACAACCTTGTCTGAGTGAAAAATCAGATAAGGAGAATCACAATGTAAGGCTGATAACTCAGAGACTCTTCGAGCCGAGGAAATAGCCATTAAAAACAGAACTTTCCAAGATAACAATTTTATATCAATGGAATGAAGGGGTTCAAACGGAACACCCTGTAAAACGTTAAGAACTAAGTTTAAACTCCATGGCGGAGCAACAGCTTTAAACACAGGCTTGATCCTAGCTAAAGCCTGACAAAAAGCCTGGACGTCTGGATTTTCTGACAGACGCCTGTGTAATAAGATGGACAGAGCTGAAATCTGTCCCTTTAATGAACTAGCTGATAAACCCTTTTCTAACCCTTCTTGTAGAAAAGACAATATCCTAGGGATCCTAACCTTACTCCAGGAGTAACGTTTGGATTCGCACCAGTATAGGTATTTACGCCATATTTTATGGTAAATTTTTCTGGTAACAGGCTTCCTAGCCTGTATCAGGGTATCAATAACTGACTCAGAAAAACCACGTTTTGATAAAATCAAGCGTTCAATTTCCAAGCAGTCAGCTTCAGAGAAGTTAGATTTTGATGTTTGAATGGACCCTGTATCAGAAGGTCCTGTCTTAGAGGTAGAGACCAAGGCGGACAGGATGACATGTCCACTAGATCTGCATACCAAGTCCTGCGTGGCCATGCAGGCGCTATTAGAATCACTGATGCTCTTTCCTGTTTGATTTTGGCAATCAATCGAGGAAGCAGCGGGAAGGGTGGAAACACATAAGCCATCCCGAATTTCCAAGGTGCTGTCAAAGCATCTATCAGAACCGCTCCCGGATCCCTGGATCTGGACCCGTAGCGAGGAAGTTTGGCGTTCTGGCGAGACGCCATGAGATCTATCTCTGGTTTGCCCCAACGTCGAAGTATTTGGGCAAAGACCTCCGGATGAAGTTCCCACTCCCCCGGATGAAAAGTCTGGCGGCTCAAGAAATCCGCCTCCCAGTTCTCCACTCCCGGGATGTGGATTGCTGACAGGTGGCAAGAGTGTGACTCTGCCCAGCGAATTATCTTTGATACTTCCACCATTGCTAGGGAGCTTCTTGTCCCTCCCTGATGGTTGATGTAAGCTACAGTCGTGATGTTGTCCGACTGAAACCTGATGAACCCCCGAGTTGTTAATTGGGGCCAAGCCAGAAGGGCATTGAGAACTGCTCTCAATTCCAGAATGTTTATTGGAAGGAGACTCTCCTCCTGATTCCATAGTCCCTGAGCCTTCAGAGAATTCCAGACAGCGCCCCAACCTAGTAGGCTGGCGTCTGTTGTTACAATTGTCCAGTCTGGCCTGCTGAATGGCATCCCCCTGGACAGGTGTGGCCGATGAAGCCACCATAGAAGAGAATTTCTGGTCTCTTGATTCAGATTCAGAGTAGGGGACAAATCTGAGTAATCCCCATTCCACTGACCTAGCATGCACAATTGCAGCGGTCTGAGGTGTAGGCGTGCAAAAGGTACTATGTCCATTGCCGCTACCATTAAGCCGATCACCTCCATACATTGAGCTACTGACGGGTGTTGAATGGAATGAAGGGCACGGCATGCATCTTGAAGCTTTGTTAACCTGTCCTCTGTCAGGTAAATCTTCATTTCTACAGAATCTATAAGAGTCCCCAAGAATGGAACTCTTGTGAGAGGAAAAAGAGAACTCTTCTTTTCGTTCACTTTCCATCCATGCGACCTTAGAAATGCCAGAACTAACTCTGTATGAGACTTGGCAGTTTGAAAGCTTGAAGCTTGAATTAGAATGTCGTCTAGGTATGGAGCTACCGAAATCCCTCGCGGCCTTAGTACCGCCAGAAGGGCACCCAGAACCTTTGTGAAGATTCTTGGAGCCGTAGCCAATCCGAATGGGAGAGCTACAAACTGGTAGTGCCTGTCTAAGAAGGCAAACCTTAGATACCGGTGATGATCCTTGTGGATCGGTATGTGAAGGTAAGCATCCTTTAAATCCACTGTGGTCATGTACTGACCCTCTTGGATCATGGGTAGGATTGTCCGAATAGTTTCCATTTTGAACGATGGAACTCTTAGGAATTTGTTTAGAATCTTTAAATCTAAGATTGGCCTGAAAGTTCCCTCTTTTTTGGGAACCACGAACAGGTTTGAGTAGAACCCTTGTCCTAGTTCCGACCGCGGAACCGGATGGATCACTCCCATTGTTAACAGATCTTGTACGCAGCGTAGAAACGCTTCTTTCTTTATCTGGTTTGTTGACAACCTTGACAGATGAAATCTCCCTCTTGGGGGAGATAATTTGAAGTCTAGAAGGTATCCCTGAGATATGATCTCTAGTGCCCAGGGATCCTGAACATCTCTTGCCCAGGCCTGGGCGAAGAGAGAGAGTCTGCCCCCCACTAGATCCGGTCCCGGATCGGGGGCTCTCGGTTCATGCTGTCTTTGGGGCAGCAGCAGGTTTCCTGGCCTGCTTGCTCTTGTTCCAGGACTGGTTAGGCTTCCAGCCTTGCCTGTAACGAGCAACAGCTCCTTCCTGTTTTGGTGCAGTGGAGGTTGATGCTGCTCCTGTTTTGAAATTCCGAAAGGGACGAAAATTAGACTGTCTAGCCTTAACTTTGGCCTTGTCCTGAGGTAGGGCGTGGCCCTTACCTCCCGTAATGTCAGCGATAATTTCTTTCAAACCGGGCCCGAATAAGGACTGCCCCTTGAAAGGTATATTAAGTAATTTGGACTTAGAAGTAACATCAGCTGACCAGGATTTTAGCCACAGCGCCCTGCGTGCCTGTATGGCGAATCCTGAGTTCTTAGCCGTAAGTTTGGTTAAATGTACTACGGCCTCCGAAATGAAAGAATTAGCTAGTTTAAGGACTCTAAGCCTGTCCGTAATGTCGTCTAGCGTAGAGGAACTAAGGTTCTCTTCAAGCGACTCAATCCAAAATGCTGCCGCAGCCGTAATCGGCGCGATACATGCAAGGGGTTGTAATATAAAACCTTGTTGAACAAACATTTTCTTAAGGTAACCCTCTAATTTTTTATCCATTGGATCTGAGAAAGCACAGCTATCCTCCACCGGGATAGTGGTACGCTTAGCTAAAGTAGAAACTGCTCCCTCCACCTTGGGGACCGTTTGCCATAAGTCCCTAGTGGTGGCGTCTATTGGAAACATCTTTCTAAATATTGGAGGGGGTGAGAACGGCACACCGGGTCTATCCCACTCCTTAGTAACAATTTCAGTTAGTCTCTTAGGTATAGGAAAAACGTCAGTACTCGCCGGTACCGCAAAGTATTTATCCAACCTACACAGTTTCTCTGGTATTGCAACGGTGTTACAATCGTTGAGAGCTGCTAAGACCTCCCCTAGTAGTACACGGAGGTTCTCCAATTTAAATTTAAAATTTGAAATATCTGAGTCCAATCTGTTTGGATCAGAACCGTCACCCACAGAATGAAGCTCTCCGTCCTCATGCTCTGCGAGCTGTGACGCAGTATCAGACATGGCCCTAGCATTGTCAGCGCACTCTGTTCTCACCCCAGAGTGATCACGCTTGCCTCTTAGTTCTGGTAATTTAGACAAAACTTCAGTCATAACAGTAGCCATATCTTGTAATGTTATCTGTAATGGCCGCCCAGATGTACTAGGCGCCAAAATATCACGCACCTCCCGGGCGGGAGATGCAGGTACTGCCGCGTGAGGCGAGTTAGTCGGCATAACTCTCCCCTCGCAGTTTGGTGAAATTTGTTCACATTGTACAGATTGACTTTTATTTAAAGTAGCATCAATACAGTTAGTACATAAATTTCTATTGGGCTCCACCTTGGCATTGGAACAAATGACACAGATATCTTCCTCTGAGTCAGACATGTTTAACACACTAGCAAAAAAACTTACAACTTGGTTATAATCTTTTTTAGCAAAAAAACGCACTGTGCCTCAAAGAGGTACTAACGATTAAATGACAGTTGAAATAATGAACTGAAAAACTGTTATAGCATCAAACTTTAAAACAACACAACACTAATTAAATTTGTACATAAGAAAATAAAACAACGTTTTTATTCACAGTCACTATAAGGATTCTCACAGCTCTGCTGAGAGAATTTACCTCCCTTCAAAGAAGTTTGAAGACCCCTGAGATCTGTCAGAGATGAACCGGATCATGCAGGAAATATAAAAGTAACTGACTGGAATTTTTTGATGCGTAGCAAAGAGCGCCAAAAACGGCCCCTCCCTCTCCCACACAGCAGTGAAGAGAAACGAAACTGTCACAATTAAAGCAAAAAAACTGCCAAGTGGAAAATAATGCCCAAATATTTATTCACACAGTACCTCAGCAAAGTTAAACGATTCTACATTCCAGCAAAAACGTTTAACATGAGAATAGTTATTAAAAGGATTAATGACCTTTAACAGAGTAGTTCCGGTGAAATACCATCCCCAGAATACTGAAGTGTATACATACATGTCATTTTAACGGTATGGCAGGCTTTTCTCATCAATTCCATTCAGAAAATAAAAACTGCCACATACCTCAATGCAGATTCATCTGCCCGCTGTCCCCTGATCTGAAGCCTTTACCTCCCTCAGATGGTCGAGAACAGCAATATGATCTTAACGACTCCGGTTAAAATCATAGTAAAAATCTCTGTCAGATTCTTCCTCAAACTCTGCCAGAGAAGTAATAACACGCTCCGGTGCTATTTTAAAATAACAAACTTTTGATTGAAGTCATAAAAACTAAGTATAATCACCATAGTCCTCTCACACATCCTATCTAGTCGTTGGGTGCAAGAGAATGACTGGGACTGACGTAGAGGGGAGGAGCTATGTGCAGCTCTGCTGGGTGAATCCTCTTGCATTTCCTGTTGGGGAGGAGTTATATCCCAGAAGTAATGATGACCCGTGGACTGATCACACATAACAGAAGAAATATACATAAAACTGATTTATGGCCAATATAAGTACAATACATATATTTAATACTTTACATTAATAAAGTGCCAAACCATAGCTGAGAGTGTCTTTAAGAAATAAAAACATACTTACCGAAAGACACCCATCCACATATAGCAGATGGCCAAACCAGTACTGAAACAGTTATCAGTAGAGGTAATGGAATATGAGAGTATATTGTCAATCTGAAAAGGGAGGTAAGAGATGAATCTCTACGACCTATAACAGAGAACCTATGAAAAGAATTCAAGCGAGGAAAACCATGGAATTCAATAGGTGATACTCGCTTCACGTCCCTCTGACATTCACTATACTCTGAGAGGAATCAGGCTTCAAAATGCTGAGAAGCGCATATCACAGAAGAAAATCAAGCACAAACTTACTTCACCACCTCCATAGGAGGCAAAGTTTGCAAAACTGAATTGTGGGTGTGGTGAGGGGTGTATTTATAGGCATTTTGAGGTTTGGGAAACTTTGCCCCTCCTGGTAGGATTGTATATCCCATATGTCACTAGCTCATGGACTCTTGCCAATTACATGAAAAAAAATATAGATTAATTTCCTTTATTCCAATCAACACCAGGAAAGTTTGTATGGGGAGGCAGGGAGGCTAATATAAAGATAAATTTCCTTTATTCCAATCAACACCAGAAAAGCTTGTATGGAGAGGCAGGGAGGCTATTATGCAGTCCCTATCTCCTCCTTTGTTTTACTTAAAGAGAGATTAGACCCCACATATGAAAGCAGGAAATTCCCTCTTTTGAATGAGGTGTGCACATTACACTTTACTTTGCAAGTGGTTACTGCACTAATGCTGATCACATGCCCAATGAGCTTTCCAATGTGGTGTCTCATACCCTTGTCATTAAAAGGGGAGCTAAATAAAAATGGCAATAACCTACATAATGTATCTACTATAGGGGTAGAGGCTATAAAGAGGCCCTTGCCAATAATACAGCACACTCACAATTTCTCTCAAATGAAGGGTCTCATACCCCTCTAGATAGCAGGTGATTGATATAGACTATCACTCATCTACTACCTGACTTTAAGTTTCCTCTGAGCACATAAAGAGAGCTAAGCACCCCATATATGCACTAAAACTTTTTTAAGAAAGATATGAGGCCCCTCTTTCAAATGAGCAGTCATGTGTTCAGGTGGCTATCAGGTGATCACTTTATGCCCCTAAAATACACAGTGGGATATAAAAGATGTAATCCTGCTCTAATAAGTGGCTCTATGTCCATCCAGCTTCCAGGTGTTTGTTGTTTTCAAGGTTCACAGATCCCTCTTTCTTCAAGCTAATAAAAGAATGCAGGAATATAGATTAACAGGAGAACTGAGTGTTTAGTTTTTTTCTAGAAAGGCTGATGTTTGGTAAATAATAATAATAATAATAAATATATATATTTATTATATTTATTATTTTTATGTGAATATGAATAGGAGTAGGAGCATACTGCATTATCATCCCTCTGTGAAATGTATTAATTTAAATTTTGTTGGTAGATCTTTAATTTCTACTTTGTTAAACTGTAAGATTATGCAAAAAAGAAAATTTATGCTTACCTGATACATTTATTTCTTTTATGACACGATGAGTCCACGGATCATCTTAATTACTAATAAGACACTCACCCCCCAGTCAGCAGGAGGAGGCAAAGAGCACCACAGCAGAGCTGCCAAATAGCTCCTCCCCTCCCTCCCACTCCAGTCATTCGACCGAAGTTAGGAAGAGAAAGGAAAAGCCAAGGTGCAGAGGTGTCTGAAGTTTACAATAACCCACAGCCTGTCTAAAAGAATAGGGCGGGCCGTGGACTCATTGTGTCAAAAAAGAAATACATTTATCAGGTAAGCATAAATTTTCTTTTTTAAGACACGATGAGTCCACGGATCATCTTAATTACTAATGAGAATCAATACCCAAGCTAGAGTACACAGATGATATGGGAGGGACAAGACAGGTAACCTAAATGGAAGGCACCACTGCTTGAAGAACCTTTCTCCCAAAAGCGTCCTCAGCCGAAATAAAAATATCAAATTTAAAGAACTTTAAAAAAGTGTGAAGAGAGGACCAAGTTGCAGTCTTGCAAATCTGTTCCACAGAAGCTTCATTCGTTAATGCCCATGAGGAAGCAACAGCCCTCGTGGAATGAGCCTTAACTCTCTGTCCAGCAGTCTCATATGCAAAACGTATGTAATGGTACTCATTTTATCGACCTTGGAAGGATGAAGGGCTGAGTCAGCCCAGCTGGGACCTTTGGACAGGCTTTTGTAGTCAGGGTATTTTACCAACGGAGCCACCTGACTGGATATACTCTTCAGTCAAAAAGAAGAGAAGTAGCCGTAGTCTTCTGTCCCTTACATTTTCCTGAGAAAACAACAAAGAAAAAAACTGACGAAAATCCTCAGTCGTCAGCAGGAGAAAACTTTAAAGCATGGACCACGTCCAGATTGTACAGAGTCGTTCCTTCTGAGAAGAAGGATCAGGACACAAGGAAGGAACAACAATCTCCTGATTAATGTTCCGATCGGAAGTAACCATAGGAAAAAATCCTAATGTAGTACATACTGCAATGTCGAGAGTTCTGCCACTCTACAAGCAGAGGAAATATCAACAAGAAATAAATCTATCCAAGATAACAACTCAATATCTAAGGAATGCATAGGCTCAAACGGAGCCCCTTAAATAACCTTAAGAACTAATTTCAGACTCAATAGAGGAGTAACCGATCTGTACACAGGCCTGATCTTGACCAAGGCCTGACAAAATGATTGTACATCTGGAACATCCGCCAGACACTTGTGAAATAAAATAGACAAAGCCGAGATTTGACCCTTTAGGGAACTTATCGATAAACATTTCTCCAATCTTGGAGAAAAGACAAAAAATATATGAACCCTAACTCTACTCTATGATTAGCCCTTGGAGTCATACCAATAAAGATTTTTACGCCATATTATATGGTAAATCTTTCTAGTTACAGGCTTACGAGCCTGAATCATAGTCTCTATGACCGAATCAGAAAAACCTCGCTTGGATAGAATTAAGCGTTCAATCTCCAAACAGTCAGCTTCAGAGAAACTAAATTTAGGAGAAGTAAGGACCCTTGAATTAGAAGGTCCTTCCTCAACGGAAGTCTCCAAGGTGGCAGAGAAGACATTTCTCCAGATCTGCACACCAAATCCTGCTAAACCAAGCAGGGGCTGAATCAGCGATGTCCTCTCTTGCTTGGTTCAAGTAATGACCCGAGGAAGAAGCGCAAACGGAAGAGACAGGAATGCTATACTGAAAATCCAAGGAACCACCCAGGGGTCCCTGGACCCTGCCCCGTATCTCGGGAACTTGGCATTCTGTCAAAATGCCAGGAGATCTAATTCCGGCTGACTCCACTCGAGAATCAGGCTGGAGGACACTTCCGGATGGAGTTCTCCCTCGGATGAAAGGTCTGCCTGCTCAGGAAGTCCGCCTCCCAGTTGACCACCACTAGGGTGTGGATTGCCGACAGGTAGCAAGAATGGGCCTCCGCCCACTGAATTATCTTGGTAACCTCTGTCATTGCCAAGGAACTCCTCGTTCCTCCCTGATGAGTGACGTAAGCCACTGAAGGTATTGTCCGACTGGAACCTAACAAACTGGAGCCAGGCCAGAAGAGCATTGAAGATCATTCTCAGTTCCAGGATGTTTTAGGAAGAACTGACTCTGACTGAGTCCAAACACCCAGAGCCGTTAGGGAACCGCAGACAGCTCCCCACATGAGAAGACTGGCGTCTGTTGTCACAATCACCCGAGACGGTCTGCGAAAGCAGATTCCCTGGGATAGATGAGCCAGAGACAACCACCATTGAAGAAAGGTAAGCATAAATTCTGTTTTCTCTTACATTGGTGTATCCGGTCCACGGCTTCATCCTTACTTGTGGGAACCAATAGCAAAGCAATAGGACACGGATGAAGGGAGGGAACAAGTCAGGTAACCTAAACGGAAGGCACCACTGCTTGTAAAACCTTTCTCCCAAAAATAGCCTCAGAAGAAGCAAAAGTATCGAATTTGTAAAATTTGGCAAATGTATGCAGTGAAGACCAAGTCGCTGCCTTACAAATCTGTTCAACAGAAGCCTCATTCTTGAAAGCCCATGTGGAAGCCACAGCTCTAGTAGAATGAGCTGTAATTAGTTCAGGAGGCTGCCTTCCAGCAGTCTCATAAGCCAGTCTGATGATGCTTTTCAGCCAGAAAGAAAGAGAGCTAGCAGTTGCTTTTTGACCTCTCCTCTTGCCAGAATAGACAACAAACAAGGATGATGTTTGTCTGAAATCTTTAGTTGCTTTTAGATAGAATTTTAAAGCACAAACCACATCAAGATTGTGTAACATTAGGACACAGAGAAGGAACAACTATTTCCTGGTTAATATTCTTATTGGAAACCACTTTAGGAAGAAAACCAGGTTTGGTACACAAAACAACCTTATCTGTATGGAACACCAGATAGGGTGAGTTACACTGCAAAGCAGACAACTCAGAAACTCTTCGGGCAGAAGAAATAGCTACCAAAAACAAAACTTTCCAAGATAGTAACTTAATATCTATGGAATGCAAAGGTTCAAACGGAACCCCTTGAAGAACTGAAAGAACTAAATTTAGACTCCACGGAGGAGCCACAGGTCTGTAGACAGGCTTGATTCTAACTAGGGCCTGTACAAACGCCTGAACATCTGGCACAGCTGTCAGACACTTGTGTAACAGAATAGACAGAGCAGATATCTGTCCTTTTAAGGAACTAGCTGACAGCCCTTTCTCCAATCCTTCTTGGAGAAAAGACAATATCCTTGGAATCCTAACCTTACTCCACGAGTAACCATTGGATTCGCACCAACAAAGATATTTTCGCCATATATTATGGTAAATTTTCCTGGTGACAGGCTTTCTAGCCTGGATCAGAGTATCTATAACTGATTCAGAGAACCCACGCTTAGCTAGAATTAAGCGTTCAATCTCCAAGCAGTCAGTTGCAGAGAAACTAGATTTGGATGCTTGAATGGACCTTGGATTAGAAGGTCCTGCCTTAAAGGTAGCTTCCATGGTGGAGCCGATGACATATCCACCAGGTCTGCATACCAAGTCCTGCGTGGCCACGCAGGAGCTATAAGAATTACCGAAGCCTTCTCCTGTTTGATTCTGGCTACTAGCCGAGGGAGAAGAGGAAACGGTGGAAAGACATAAGCTAGATTGAATGACCAAGGCGCCACTAAGGCATCTATCAATGTCGCCTTGGGATCCCTGGACCTGGACCCGTAACGGGGAACTTTGGAGTTCTGGCGGGACGCCATCAGATCCAGTTCTGGAATGCCCCGTAGTTGGGTTAGCTGAACAAAGACCTCCGGGTGGAGTTCCCACTCCCCCGGATGGAAAGTCTGACGACTCAGGTAATCCGCCTCCCAGTTGTCTACTCCTGGGATGTGAATTGCAGATAGATGGCAGGAGTGATCCTCCGCCCATTTGATGATCTTGGATACCTCCCTCATCGCCAGGGAACTCTTTGTACCTCCCTGATGACTGATGTACGCTACAGTCGTGATGTTGTCCGACTAAAATCTGATGAATTTTGCCTCCGCTAGTTGAGGCCAGGCCTGGAGCGCATTGAATATCGCTCTCAATTCCAAAATGTTTATCGGGAGAAGAGATTCTTCCCGAGACCATAGACCCTGAGCTTTCAGGGAGTCCCAGACCACACCCCAGCCTAAGAGACTGGCGTCGGTTGTGACAATGTGTCAGGAATTCTGTTCCACCTTTACAGAAAGGCTGTAATCTCTCTATACCACCTTTACAAACTCAGGCCAACCCCTTACCCTATTTAAAGTTACTCTTGAGGCCAGCCAGGTGCTTAGTGATAAGAAATCAACCTAACTGAGCTCCCTGCACATGTTTTGTGCTCCAGCTATTTCAAACCTTAGAAAGTTTATTCCTAAATCTTTAACCTGAATTTCTACAAGGAAACTGGATTGCTTTCTGCCTAGGCAGAACTTGCTACTTCTGCTCCGCTACTGCTGAAGTTTATCAAGTGATTTATTGACACTACAACAGCGTGACCTGCTTGTCACAATTTGCAAGATTGATACTGTTACAATTCCCGGTAAGCTGTTTACCTCTAATTCAACTGCCAGTCTGCATTGCAAGTTTCAGCAAACACGGAGCTGCTCACAGCAAGACATTCCTAAGCAGTGACATCACAACTATTCCAGACGGCTCAGCTTACAAGCAGATTTCATATCAGCTGTTCTACCATTCTGTCTCAGCCTGTCTCACTGATTCACACACTCTGCTGCTACAGAACATTTTCCTGCTAATCTCTATATGCAGGTAGTGTGGTCTCAGTGGTTTCCTAAACATTTTGGCTGTACTTAGAATTATATTACCAGCATAAAATCTTCATTGCTATTTTTCCAGTGTGGAAATTTATACTTTATTATTTGCAAGTATAAACATAGTGAGAGATTCTTCACCTATTCACAGATTAATCCAAGTTTGTGAATTCAATATAAACTCACTTTGTGCCCTAAAATTAACATTTATCCATATGTTAATTTACAGCTAAGTGATACAAAACCTATCATCCACAGTTGTGATCCATACAAAGGATTGAATTGATACAGTGAATTAATTCATTACACAATGATCCACTCCGGTCTGCGGAAACTCATTCCCTGAGACAGGTGATCCTGAGACAACCACCAGAGGAGCGAGTCTCTGGTCTTCTGGTCCATTTGTATCTGGGGAGACAAATCTGCATAATACCCATTCCACTGTTTGAGCATGCACAGTTGCAGTGGTCTTAGATGAATTCGGGCAAAAGGGACTACGTCCATTGCCGCAACCATTAGACCAATTACCTCCATGCACTGAGCCACAGAAGGCTGAGGAATGGCATGAAGAACTCAACAAGTATTCGAAAGTTTTAACTTCCTGACCTCCGTCAGAAAGATTTTCATTTCTACCGAGTCTATTAGTGTTCCCAGGAAGGGAACCCTTGTGAGCGGGGACAGAGAACTTTTTTCTACGTTCACCTTCCACCCGTGAGACCTTAGAAAGGCCAGAACAATGTCCGTATGAGCCTTTGCTCTGTGACAGGACGACGCTTGTATTAAGATGTCGTCTAGGTAAGGTGCTACTGCAATGCCCCGCGGTCTTAGTACCGCTAGAAGGGACCCTAGCACCTTTGTGAAAATTCTGGGAGCAGTGGCCAACCCGAAGGGAAAGGCCACGAACTGGTAATGCTTGTCCAGAAAGGCGAACCTTAGGAAATGATGGTGATCTTTGTGGATAGGAATATGCAGGTACGCATCCTTTAAATCCATGGTAGTCATATATTGACCTTCCTGGATCATCGGTAAGATTGTTCGCATGGTTTCCATCTTGAATGATGGAACTCTGAGGAATTTGTTTAGGATTTTTAAATCCAGTATTGGCCTGAAAGTTCCCTCCTTTTTGGGAACTACAAACAGGTATGAGTAAAAACCCAGTCCTTGTTCTGCGGTTGGAACTGGGTGTATCACTCCCATCTTTAGAAGATCCTCTACGCAGTGTAAGAACGACGCCTGTCTCTTTGTCTGGTCTAAAGACAAGCGAGAAATATGGAACCTTCCCCTTGGAGGAGAGTCCTTGAATTCCAGAAGATACCCCTGGGCAACAATTTCCAATGCCCAGGGATCTGGAACATCTCTTGCCCAAGTCTGAGCAAAGAGACAAAGTCTGCCCCCTACTAGATCCGGTCCCGGATCGGGGGCTACCCTTTCATGCTGTCTTGGTAGCAGCAGCAGGCTTCTTGGCCTGTTTACCCTTGTTCTAGCCCTGCAAAGGTTTCCATGTGGGCTTGGGCTGGGAAGCGTTACCCTCTTACTTAGTGGCTGTAGAGGTTGAAGCAGGTCCGTTCCTGAAATTGCGAAAGGAACGAAAATTGGCCTTGTTTTTAGATTTGAAGGGTCTATCTTGTGGAAGGGCATGGCCCTTTCCTCCAGTGATATCTGCAATAATCTCTTTCAACTCTGGCCCGAATAGGGTCTTACCCTTGAAAGGAATATTAAGCAATTTTGTTTTGGACGACACGACCGCCGACCATGACTTTAGCCAAAGCGCTCTACGCGCCACGATGGCAAAACCAGAATTTTTCGCCGCTAATTTAGCTAACTGTAAAGCGGCATCTGTGATGAAAGAATTAGCCAGCTTCAGGGCGTGAATTCTATCCATGACTTCGTCATAAGAAGTCTCCTTCTGGAGCGAGTTTTCCAGTTCCCCAAACCAAAAGGCCGCTGCAGTGCTTTGCAAGTGTTGAAACTGCCCCCTCTACCTTAGGGACCGTCTGCCACGCGTCCCGTCTAGGGTCAATTATGGGGAACATTTTCTTAAATATAGGAGGGGGAACGAAGGGTACACCTGGTCTCTCCCACTCCCTAGTCACAATATCCGCCACCCTCTTAGGGATCGGAAACGCCTCAGTGTGTACCGGGATCTCTAAGAATTTGTCCATTTTACACAATTTTTCTGGGACCACCAAGGGGTCACAATCATCCAGCGTAGCTAAAACCTCCTTAAGCAGGACGCGGAGGTGTTCTAGCTTAAATTTAAACGCTATGGTATCTGGCTCTGCCTGCTGAGAAACTTTTCCTGAGTCAGAGATTTCTCCCTCAGACAGGCCATCCCTCACCGCCAAATCAGATTGTTGTGAGAGTACTACAGATAAATTATCCAACGCTTCCGATTGCTCATTTTCTGTATTTAAAACTGAGCTATCGCGCTTCCTTGGAAATACTGGCAGTTTGGATAAAAATGCTGCAAGTGAATTATCCATTACTGCCGCTAACTGTTGCAAAGTAATAGGGATCGATGCACTAGAGGTACTGGGCATCGCTTGCGCGGGCATAACTGGTGTCGACACAAGAGGAGAGGAAAGAGTACTATCCTCAATACCTTCTGCTAAAGAATCATCTAGGGCTACATTTCTCTTGTTAAGTGTATCCAGTCCACGGATCATCCATTACTTATGGAATATATTCTCCTTCCCAACAGGAAGTTGCAAGAGTCCACCCACAGCAAAGCTGCTATATAGCTCCTCCCCTAACTGCCATATTCAGTCATTCTCTTGCAAGCCTCAACATAGATAGGAGGTCGTGAGAGTCTGTGGTGATTTATACTTAGTTTATTCTTCAATCAAAAGTTTGTTATTTTTAAATGGCACCGGAGTGTGCTGTTTATCTCAGGCAGTATTTGGAAGAAGAATCTGCCTGCGTTTTTCTATGATCTTAGCAGACGTAACTGAGATCCATTTGCTGTTCTCACACATTCTGAGGAGTGAGGTACTTCAGAGGGGGAATGGTGTGCAGGTTTTCCTGCAGATAAGGTATGTGCAGTAAAATATTTTTCTAGGAATGGAATTGACTAAGAAAATACTGCTGATACCGAAGTAATGTAAGTAAAGCCTTAAATGCAGCGATAGCGACTGGTATCAGGCTTATTAATAGAGATACATACTCTTATAAAAAACATAATTTATGCTTACCTGATAAATTCCTTTCTTCTGAAGTGTGATCAGTCCACGGGTCATCATTACTTCTGGGATATTACTCCTCCCCAACAGGAAGTGCAAGAGGATTCACCCAGCAGAGCTGCATATAGCTCCTCCCCTCTACGTCACTCCCAGTCATTCGACCAAGGACCAACGAGAAAGGAAAAGCCAAGGGTGAAGTGGTGACTGGAGTATAAATTAAAAAATATTTACCTGCCTTAAAAACAGGGCGGGCCGTGGACTGATCACACTACAGAAGAAAGGAAATTATCAGGTAAGCATAAATTATGTTTTCTTCTGTTAAGTGTGATCAGTCCACGGGTCATCATTACTTCTGGGATACCAATACCAAAGCAAAAGTACACGGATGACGGGAGGGATAGGCAGGCTCTTTATACAGAAGGAACCACTGCCTGAAGAACCTTTCTCCCAAAAATAGCCTCCGATGAAGCAAAAGTGTCAAATTTGTAAAATTTGGAAAAAGTATGAAGCGAAGACCAAGTTGCAGCCTTGCAAATCTGTTCAACAGAGGCCTCATTCTTGAAGGCCCAAGTGGAAGCCACAGCTCTAGTAGAATGAGCTGTAATTCTTTCAGGAGGCTGCTGTCCAGCAGTCTCATAAGCTAAACGAATTATGCTACGAAGCCAAAAAGAAAGAGAGGTAGCGGAAGCTTTTTGACCTCTCCTCTGCCCAGAGTAAATGACAAACAGAGAAGACGTTTGTCGAAATTCCTTAGTTGCCTGTAAGTAAAATTTTAGAGCACGGACTACATCCAGGTTGTGCAGTAGACGTTCCTTCTTTGAAGAAGGATTTGGGCATAAAGAAGGAACAACAATCTCTTGATTGATATTCCTGTTAGTAACTACCTTAGGTAAGAACCCAGGTTTAGTACGCAGGACTACCTTATCCGAATGAAAAATCAAATAAGGAGAATCACAATGTAAGGCTGATAATTCAGAGACTCTTCGAGCCGAGGAAATAGCCATTAAAAATAGAACTTTCCAAGATAACAACTTTATATCAATGGAATGAAGGGGTTCAAACGGAACGCCCTGTAAAACATTAAGAACAAGGTTTAAACTCCATGGTGGAGCAACAGTTTTAAACACAGGCTTAATCCTGGCCAAAGCCTGACAAAAAGCCTGGACGTCAGGAACTTCTGACAGACGTTTGTGTAACAGAATGGACAGAGCTGAGATCTGTCCCTTTAATGAACTAGCAGATAAACCCTTTTCTAAACCTTCTTGTAGAAAAGACAATATCCTAGGAATCCTAACCTTACTCCAAGAGTAACCTTTGGATTCACACCAATATAGGTATTTACGCCATATCTTATGGTAAATCTTTCTGGTAACAGGTTTCCTAGCCTGTATTAAGGTATCAATAACTGACTCAGAAAATCCACGTCTTGATAAAATCAAGCGTTCAATTTCCAAGCAGTCAGCTTCAGAGAAGTTAGATTTTGATGTTTGAAGGGACCCTGTATCAGAAGGTCCTGTTTCAGAGGTAGAGACCAAGGTGGACAGGATGACATGTCCACCAGGTCTGCATACCAAGTCCTGCGTGGCCACGCAGGTGCTATTAGAATCACTGATGCTCTCTCTTGTTTGATTCTGGCAATCAATCGAGGAAGCAACGGGAAGGGTGGAAACACGTAAGCCATCCTGAAGTCCCAAGGTGCTGTCAGAGCATCTATCAGGACTGCTCCTGGATCCCTGGATCTGGACCCGTAACGAGGAAGCTTGGCGTTCTGTCGAGACGCCATGAGATCTATCTCTGGTTTGCCCCAACGTCGAAGTATTTGGGCAAAGACCTCCGGGTGAAGTTCCCACTCCCCCGGATGAAAAGTCTGACGACTTAAGAAATCCGCCTCCCAGTTCTCCACTCCCGGGATGTGGATTGCTGACAGGTGGCAAGAGTGAGACTCTGCCCAGCAAATTATCTTTGATACTTCCATCATAGCTAGGGAGCTTCTTGTCCCTCCCTGATGGTTGATGTAAGCTACAGTCGTGATGTTGTCCGACTGAAACCTGATGAACCCCCGAGTTGTCAACTGGGGCCAAGCCAGGAGGGCCTTGAGAACTGCTCTCAATTCCAGAATGTTTATTGGCAGGAGACTCTCCTCCTGACTCCATTGTCCCTGAGCCTTCAGAGAATTCCAGACGGCACCCCAACCTAGAAGGCTGGCGTCTGTTGTTACAATTGTCCAGTCTGGTCTGCTGAATGGCATCCCCCTGGACAGATGTGGCCGAGAAAGCCACCATAGAAGAGAATTTCTGGTCTCTTGATCCAGATTCAGAGAAGGGGATAAGTCTGAGTAATCCCCATTCCACTGACTTAGCATGCACAGTTGCAGTGGTCTGAGGTGTAAGCGTGCAAAGGGTACTATGTCCATTGCCGCTACCATTAAGCCGTTTACCTCCATGCATTGAGCCACTGACGGGTGTTGAATGGAATGAAGGGTGCGGCAAGCACTTTGAAGTCTTGTTAGCCTGTCCTCTGTCAGGTAAATCTTCATTTCTACAGAATCTATAAGAGTCCCCAGGAAGGGAACTCTTGTGAGTGGAACGAGTGAACTTTTCTTTTCGTTCACCTTCCATCCATGTGACCTTAGAAATGCCAGCACTAACTCTGTATGAGACTTGGCAGTTTGAAAGCTTGAAGCTTGTATCAGAATGTCGTCTAGGTATGGAGCTACCGAGATTCCCCGCGGTCTTAGTACCGCCAGAAGAGCACCCAGAACCTTTGTGAAGATTCTTGGAGCTGTAGCCAATCCGAATGGAAGAGCCACAAACTGGTAATGCCTGTCTAGGAAGGCAAACCTTAGGTACCGATAATGATCTTTGTGAATCGGTATGTGAAGGTAAGCATCTTTTAAATCTACAGTGGTCATGTATTGACCCTCTTGGATCATAGGTAAAATTGTCCGAATAGTCTCCATCTTGAACGATGGAACTCTTAGGAATTTGTTTAGGATCTTTAAGTCCAGGATTGGTCTGAAAGTTCCCTCTTTTTTGGGAACCACAAACAGATTTGAGTAAAACCCCTGTCCCTGTTCCGATCGTGGAACTGGATGGATTACTCCCATTAACAAGAGCTCTTGTACGCAGCGTAGAAACGCCTCTTTCTTTGTCTGGATTGTTGACAATCTTGACAGATGAAATCTCTCTCTTGGAGGAGAGTATTTGAAGTCCAGAAGGTATCCCTGAGATATTATCTCTAGCGCCCAGGGATCCTGAACATCTCTTGCCCAAGCCTGGGCGAAGAGAGAAAGTCTGCCCCCCACTAGATCCGATCCCGGATCGGGGGCCCTCAATTCATGCTGTTTTAGGGGCAGCAGCAGGTTTCCTAGTCTGCTTGCCCTTGTTCCAGGACTGGTTAGGTTTCCAGCCTTGTCTGTAGCGAGCAACAGCTCCTTCCTGTTTTGGTGCAGAGGAAGTTGATGCTGCTCCTGCTTTGAAATTACGAAAGGAACGAAAATTAGACTGTCTAGTCTTGGCTTTGGCTTTGTCCTGAGGCAGGGCATGGCCTTTACCTCCTGTAATGTCAGCGATAATCTCTTTCAACCCGGGCCCGAATAAGGTCTGCCCTTTGAAAGGTATATTAAGCAATTTAGACTTAGAAGTAACATCAGCTGACCAGGATTTTAGCCACAGCGCCCTGCGTGCCTGAATGGCGAATCCTGAATTCTTCGCCGTAAGTTTAGTAAGATGTACTACGGCCTCCGAAATGAATGAATTAGCTAGTTTAAGGACTCTAAGCCTGTCCGTAATGTCGTCCAGAGTAGCTGAACCAATGTTCTCTTCCAGAGACTCAATCCAGAATGCCGCTGCAGTCGTGATCGGCGCAATGCATGCAAGGGGTTGCAATATAAAACCTTGTTGAACAAAACATTTTCTTAAGGTAACCCTCTAACTTTTTATCCATTGGATCTGAAAAAGCACAGCTGTCCTCCACCGGGATAGTGGTACGCTTAGCTAAGGTAGAAACTGCTCCCTCCACCTTAGGGACCGTTTGCCATAAGTCCCTTGTGGTGGCGTCTATTGGAAACATTTTTCTAAATATCGGAGGGGGTGAGAACGGCACACCGGGTCTATCCCACTCCTTAGTAACAATTTCAGTAAGTCTCTTAGGTATAGGAAAAACCTCAGTACTCGTCGGTACCGCAAAATATTTATCCAACCTACACATTTTCTCTGGTATTGCAACTGTGTTACAATCATTCAGAGCCGCTAACACCTCCCCTAGTAATACACGGAGGTTTTCCAGTTTAAATTTAAAATTTGAAATATCTGAATCCAGTCTGTTTGGATCAGAACCGTCACCCACAGAATGAAGTTCTCCGTCCTCATGTTCTGCCACCTGTGACGCAGTGTCTGACATGGCCCTAATATTATCAGCGCACTCTGTTCTCACCCCAGAGTGATCACGCTTACCTCTTAGTTCTGGTAATTTAGCCAAAACCTCAGTCATAACAGTAGCCATATCCTGTAATGTGATTTGTAATGGCCGCCCAGATGTACTCGGCGCTACAATATCACGCACCTTCCTCTGAGCGGGAAATGTAGGTACTGACACGTGAGGCGAGTTAGTCGGCATAACTCTCCCCTCGTTGTTTGGTGAAATTTGTTCAATTTGTACAGATTGACTTTTATTTAAAGTAGCATCAATACAGTTAGTACATAAATTTCTATTGGGCTCCACTTTGGCATTGCAACAAATGACACAGGTATCAGCCTCTGAATCAGACATGTTTAACACACTAGCAAATAAACTTGCAACTTGGAAATACAATTCAATTAGAATAATATTAAAACGTACTGTGCCTTTAAGAAGCACAGAAGATCTATGACAGTTGAAAATTAATAAATTGAAACAGTTATAGCCTCAATCCTTGTAAACAACACAACTTTAGCAAAGGTTTAATCCCATTAGCAAAGATAACAAATTCTGAAAGCAGGAAACAAATTACAGAATAAACGTTTTTTATCTCAGTCAAACTATAATTCTCACAGCTCTGCTGAGAGAAATTACCTCCCTCAAAATAAGTTTTGAAGACCCCTGAGCTCTGTAGAGATGAACCGGATCATGCAGGGAATACAATGAGTTGCTGACTGAAATATTTGATGCATAGTAAAAGCGCCAAAAAACGGCCCCTCCCCCTCACACACAGCAGTGAGGGAGAACAGAAACTGTCAGAAAAACAGATTAAGCAACTGCCAAGTGGAAAAATAGTGCCCAAACATTTATTCACACAGTACCTCAGCAAATGAAAACGATTTTACATTCCAGCAAAAACGTTAAACATAATCTCTAGTTATTAAACAGCTTTATGTATTTCTTACAGTGTAATTCTAGTGAAGTACCATTCCCCAGAATACTGAAGTGTAAAGTATACATACATGACATTATATCGGTATGGCAGGATTTTCTCATCAATTCCATTGTCAGAAAATAAAAACTGCTACATACCTCTATGCAGATTCATCTGCCCGCTGTCCCCTGATCTGAAGTTTACCTCACTCCTCAGATGGCCGAGAACAGCAATATGATCTTAACTACTCCGGCTAAAATCATAGCAAAACTCTGGTAGATTCTTCTTCAAACTCTGCCAGAGAGGTAATAACACACTCCGGTGCTATTTTAAAATAACAAACTTTTGATTGAAGATATAAAACTAAGTATAATCACCATAGTCCTCTCACACATCCTATCTAGTCGTTGGGTGCAAGAGAATGACTGGGAGTGACGTAGAGGGGAGGAGCTATATGCAGCTCTGCTGGGTGAATCCTCTTGCACTTCCTGTTGGGGAGGAGTAATATCCCAGAAGTAATGATGACCCGTGGACTGATCACACTTAACAGAAGAAATGTGTTTTAAAACATTTGCTGGCATGTTTAATCGTTTTTTAACGTACATTGGTGATAACACTGTAATGTTGGTATAGCCTTAAATGCAGTAAAAGCGACTGGTATCAGGCTTATTAATAGAGATACATACTCTTGTAAAAATGTGTTTTAAAACGTTTGCTGGCATGTTTAATCGTTTTTTAACATATGTTTGGTGATAAA
Source organism: Bombina bombina (assembly GCF_027579735.1). NCBI lineage: Eukaryota > Metazoa > Chordata > Amphibia > Anura > Bombinatoridae > Bombina > Bombina bombina. Next base: position 62,834,433 of record NC_069500.1, on the reverse strand, counting down.
ACTTATTGGGGCCTAAGTTTTTTCCACATGGCTGGCTTAAATTTTGGATAGAAACAGTTAACTGAAGCTTCCCACTATTGTAATATGAGTGGGAGGGGCCTAATTTAGCGCTTTTTTGCGCAGTTAAAATTACAAAATGAATTATCCAGATTCCCTCAGCAGTCCCATGAATACTACAGGACATTTCTAAAGGGCTAAAAAGACTTCCAAAATCGTTTTTAGGGAAGGTAATCCACAGCTCTGCTGTGGCAGTTTTGTTGTGTCTGTTTTTAAAAAAAAAAAACGTCTGTCGTTTTTTTTTTATCTGTTTTTTGCATTAAGGGGTTAATCATCCATTTGCAAGTGGGTGCAATGTTCTGTTACCTTATTACATGTACTGTAAAAATTTCGTTTGTTTTACTGCCTTTTTTCACTGTTTTTCAAATTTTGACAAAATTTGTTTCTCTTAAAGGCACAGTAACGTTTTATATAATTGCTTGTTAACTTGATTTAAAGTGTTTTCCAAGCTTATTAGTCTCATTATTAGTCTGTTCTAACATGTCTGACATAGAGGAAATTCTGTGTTCATTATGTTTTAAGGCCATGGTGGAACCCCATCTTAGAATGTGTACCAGATGTACTGATTTCATGTTAAACAATAAAGATCATTTTTTGTCTTTAAAAACATTATCACCAGAGGATTCTGTCGTGGGGGTAGTTATGCCGACTAACTCTCCCCACGTGTCAGACCTTTTGACTCCCGCTTTAGGGACTCACGCTCAAATGGCGCCAAGTACATCAAGGGCACCCATAGCGTTTATTTTACCAGGGGATTCTGTCAAGGGGAAAGTTATGCCGATTAACTCTCCCCACGTGTCAGACCCTTCGACTCCCGCTTCAGGGACTCACGCTCAAATGGCGCCAAGTACATCAAGGGCGTCCATAGCGTTTATTTTACAAGACATGGCAAAGGTGGTGAATAATACTCTGGCAGCAGTATTAGTCAGACTACCTGAAATTAAAGGAAAGCAGATAGCTCTGGGGGTAGATACAGAGCATACAGATGCTTTAAGAACCATGTATGATACTACCTCACAATATGCTTAGTCTGTGGGTGATTTTTTTTTTTTTTTTTTTTGACTCAGAGAAGATGATTTAACCTGATTCTGATATTTCTACATTTAAAATTTATGCTTGAGAACCTCCACTTGTTGCTCAGGGAGGCTTTGGCTGCTCTGAATGAATGTGTACAATCGCAGGGCCAGAGAAATTGTGTAGACTGGATAAATAATATGCAGTGCCGGTGTATACTGATGTTTTTCCAATACCTAAAGAGGTTTACGAAATTTTTTTTTAATAAGGAATGGGATAGACCAGGTGTGCCGTTCTCTTCCCCTCCTATTTTTTAGAAGAATGTTTTCTAATAGTTACCACCACGGGACTTCTGGCAGACAGTTCCTAAGGTGGAGAGAAGAGTTTCTACTCTAGCTAAGCGTACCACTACCTCTGGCGAGGACAGTTGTGCTTTTTAGATCCAATGGATAAAAAATGTTTATTCAACAGGGTTTTATCCTGCAGCCCCTTGCATACATTGCTTCTGTCACTGCTGCTGCGGCGTTCTGGGTTGAGTCTCTTGATGAGGCTTTACAGTTAGCGACTCCATTGGATGAATATATTTGACAAGCTTATGCTAAGCCAATTCCTTTGTTTTCTGATGCCTTTGTTCATTTGACTAGACTAACGGCTAAGAATTCTGTTTTTTACTATACTGGCGCGCAGAGCGCTATGGCTTATATCATGGTCAGCTGTCGTGACTTTAATAAATAAGCTACTTAACTTCCCTTCAAGGGGCAGACCCTATTCGGGCCTGGTTTGAAGGAGATTATTGCTTATATCACTGGAGGAAGAGGTCATGCCCTTCCTCAGGATAGGAATCAAGGGCCAAAAAAGGTCTAATTTTCGTGCCTTTTAAAACTTCAGGGCAGGTGTGGCATCCACTTCCTCTAAGGCAAAACAAGAGGGAACTTTTGCTCAGTCCAAGGCGGTCTGGAGACAATTGGACCTGGAACAAAGATAAGCAGGCCAAGGAGCCTGCTGCTGCCTCTAAGGCAGCATGAAGGAACGGACCCCTATCCAGTAACGGATCCTATAGGGGGCAGACTTTCATTCTTCGCCCGGGCGTGGGCAAGAGATGCCCAGGATCCCTAGGCATTGGAATTTATATCCCAGAGATAGCTTCTGGATTTCAAAGATTCCCCCCCCCCCCCAAAAAAAGGGGAGATTTCGCCTTTCACAATTATCTGCAAACCAGATAAAGAAGGAGGCATTCTTACATTGTGTACGAGATCCATCCAGTTCCAAGAGAGGAACAGGGACAGAGTTTTTACTCAAATCTGTTTGTGGTTCCCAAGGTGAGGGAACCTTCAGACCTATTTTGGATCTAAAGATCTTAAACAAATTCCTCAGAATTCCGTCATTTAAGATGGAAACTATTCGTACCATCTTAACTATGATCCAGGAGAGTCAATAGAGGACTAAAATGGATTTGAAGGATGCTTATCCTCACATTGTGATGCATAAAGATCACCTTCATTTTTCAGGTTTGCCTTTCTAGACAGGCATTACCAGTTTGTAGCTCTTTCCTTTGGGATATCTACAGCCCCAAGAATCTTTATGGAGGTTCTGGGGTCGCTTTGGCGGTCCTTAGGCCGTGGGGCATAGAAGTGGCCCCTTAGTTAGACGACATCCTGATACAGGCGTCAAACATCCAAATTGCCAAGTCTCATACGGACGTAGTACTGGCATTTCTGAGATCACATGGGTGGAAAGTGAACAAGGAAAGAGTTCTCTATCCCCAATCTCAAGGGTTTCCCTCCTAAGGACTCTGATAGATTCTGTAGAAATGAAAATTTACCTGACGGAGTCCAGGTTGTCAAAGTTTCTAAATTTCTGCCGTGTTTTTCATCCCATCCGCGCCCTTCGGTGGCTCAGTACATGAATGAAATCGGCTTAATAGGTAGCGGCAAGGGACATAGTACCGTTTGCACGTCTACATTTCAGACCGCTGCAACTATGCATGCTCAGTCAGAGGAACGGGGATTACACAGATTTGTCCCCCTGTTGATTCTGGACCAAGAGACCAGAGATTCTCTTCTCTGGTGACTATGTCGGGTCCATCTGTCCAAGGGTATGACCTTCCGCAGGTCAGCTGGGACAATTGTTACAATGGATGCCAGCCTTTTAGGTTGGGATGCAGTCTGGAACTCCCTGAAGGCTCAGGGATAGTGGACTTAGGAAGAGACCCTCCTTCTAATAACTATTCTGGGAGTGATATTCCATGCTCTTCAGACTTGGCCTCAGTTAGCAACTCTGAGGTACATCATACTCAGTCGGACAATATACACGACTGTGGCTTACATCAGCCATCAAGGGGGAACAGAAGTTCCCTAGTGATGTTAGAAGTCTTACAATAATTCACTGGACAGAGACTCACTCTTGTCTATCAGCTATCCATATCCCAGGTGTTGAGAACTGGGAGGTGGATTTTCTAAGTCGTCAGACTTTTCTTCCGGGGGAGTTTGATTTCCTCCGGAGGTCAAGACCAAGCAGGAGAGGGCTTTGGTGTTTTTGACAGTGCCTGCGTAGCCACGCAGGACCTGGTATGCAGATCTGGTGGACATGTCATCCTTTCCATCACGGTCTCTGCTTCTGAGACGGGTCCCTCTACCTCAGGGTCCTTTAAACCATCTAAATAGAATCAATCTGAGATGGACTGCCTGGAGACTGAACGCTTGATGTTATCAAAGCATGGCTTCTCCGAGTCAGTCATTGATACCTTAAATACAGACATGAAAGCCTGTCTCTAGGAAAATTGAACATAGATATGGTGTAAATATCTGATTGTTATGAATCCAAGGGTTACTCATGGAGTAAAGCCTGGATTCCCAGGATATTATTTTTTCTCCAAGATGTTTTTGAGAAAAGGGTTGTCAGCTAATTCCTTAAAAGGGACAGATTTTTACTCTGTCTATTTTTTTGCACCAGCGTCTGGCAGGTATTCTAGACGTTCAGGCATTTGGTCAGGCTTTGGTTAGATCCAAGCCTGTGTTTAAAACTGTTGCTCCACCATGGAGCTTAAACCTGGTTCTTAAGGCTCTTCAAGAAGTTCCGTTTGAACCTTTTTTGTTCCATAGATATCAATCTTTATCTTGGAAAGTTCCTTTTAGGTAGCTATTTCCTCGACTCGTAGAGTCTCCAAGTTATCTGTGTTACAATGTGATTCTCCTTATCTGGTCCTTCGTATGGATAAGGTAGTCCTGCGTACCAACCTGGGTTTTTTTCCTAAGGTGGTATCTAACAAGAACATCACTCAAGAGATAGTTGTTCCATGCTTGTATCCTAATCCTTCCTCAAAGAAGGAACGTCTATTACACAATATTGGACGTGGTTTGTGCTTAAAGTTTTACTTACAAGTTACTACAGTTTTCATCAAACGTTCACCTTGTTTGTTGTCTATTCTGGACAGAGGAGAGGTCAAAAGACTTCAGCAGCCTCTCTGTCTTTTTGGTTAAAAAGCATAATTCATTTAGCTTATGAGACTGCTGGACAGCAGCCTCCTGAAGGGATTGCAGCTCATTCTACTAGAGCTGTGGTTTTCACTTGGGCCTTTTTTAAATGTGGCTTCTGTTGAACAGATTTACAAGACGGAGTCTTGGTCTGCGCTTCATACTTTTTCAAATTTAACAAATTTGATACCTTGCTTCTTCGGAGGCTATTTTTGGGAGAAAGAGTTTTTTTACAGGCAGTGGTAACTTCCGTTTAAGTACCTGCCTTGTCCCTCCCATCATCCATGTACTTTAGCTTTGGTATTGGTATTCCATAAGTAATGGATGATCCGTGGACTGGATACACTTAACAAGAGAAAACATAATTTATGCTTACCTGATAAATTTATTTCTCTTGTAGTGTATCCAGTCCACGGCCCGCCCTGTCACTTTAAGGCAGGTAATTTTTTCATTTGAACTACAGTCACCACTGCACCCTATGGTTTTTCCTTTCTCTGCATGTTTTCGGTCGAATGACTGAATATGGCAGTTAGGGGAGGAGCTATATAGCAGCTTTGCTGTGGGTGGACTCTTGCAACTTCCTGTTGGGAAGGAGAATATATTCCATAAGTAATGGATGATCCGTGGACTGGATACACTACAAGAGAAATAAATTTATCAGGTAAGCATAAATTATGTTTTTTAAGTGTCACTGCATGGTCCTTAAAATGTTTAGATGCTATAGCACACTTTAAACATAAATGCAATGGGGGTACCGCCATGGCTTTTAAACACAAAGAACAAGGTCTATCTGAAGGCTCAGACATGTTTGACAGACTTAGACAGTACTATAATGCAAGAAAAAACACTTTTTGAAAAAACGTTACTGTGTCTTTAAATAATAAAAAGCACACACTTTTTTACCAAAACATCAAAAAACATCCGATCTTAATGAAATTTTCACCACATCATCCTAATGCTTTTAAATGATTGCACACAAATTTTCAAATCAATTAACACCTTAATGCTCAAACCGGAGCTAAAAGAAGCAGGCAACCGGTTGAAAACACTACAGCACGATGCCACAGTCTCTACTGTGGCTTTTACCTTCCTTAGGGATTATTTGAAGATGAAAATAAGCCTCTCTGAAGTCCTCACTGAAGTCTCTGGACTCTACACGTGAAGCTGCATGAACTGTCTAGTAAAACAACTGCGCAACTGAGGCGCGAAAATGAGGCCCCCTCCCTCTTCATTCCAGAGTGATGGGGCCTTCTGAGATAGATTAGGTGTCTAATAATATGCCAGGCGAATAAAAAAAAAAACAGAAAGTGTTTCATAAGTCTAAAAACGCTAGATTCAATATGAAATCATGCTAATAAGCAAACGATTTAGCCCAAAACAGAGTCAACCAGTATTTAAGCCCTTAACCTAAGCCATCCTTCTATACTGAGTCTCAGAAAATGGCTTACCTTCCCTCATGGGGATTCCTGTCAGTCTTCTAGCATTACTAGGTCTTGTTAGAAAAAATGACTGATCATACCTGAAGCAGTTAAGCCTGCAAACTGTTCCCCCCAACTGAAGTTCTCCGGTACTCAACAGTCCTGTGTGGGAACAGCAATTGATTTTAGTTACGAGTGCTAAAATCATATTCCTCTCAGCAGAAATCTTCATCACTTTCTGCCACAGAGTAAATAGTACAAACCGGCACTATTTTAAAATAACAAACTTTTGATTGAAGAAATAAAAACTACAAATCTAACACAACAAACTCTTTACCCTCCCGTGGAGATGCTACTTGTTAGAGGGGAGCTATATGGACAGCTCTGCTGTGTGCTCTCTTTGCCACTTCCTGTAGGGATTGAGAATATCCCACAAGTAAGGATGAAGACGTGGACCGGATACACCAATGTAAGAGAAATCTATAGACTACTGTCAGAAATATCTTCATTGATGGGATCTATTATTATTACTAAGAAAGAAACCCTTGTACTTGGGACTAAGGAACTCTTTCCTAAATTTACCTTTTATCCCTGAGATCTCAGGAAGGATAATACCATGTCCGTGTAGAAACTTGATTGTTGTAAGAATGGCGCCTGGACTAGTGATGTCGTCCAATTAAGGTGCCACTGCAATGCCCCGTGGCTGAAGCATCGCCAACAGCGATCCCAGAACCCTTTAAAGAAAGAGTTTTTAGTTGAACACAAGCCTCCTTACCTCCAAGGACAGCCATACATGGTACAATACAAAGTACCAGCACCTGGGGGTAGATTTGAAGAAACTTGTAATGACCCCAGTGAATAGGAACATGGAAGAACGCGTCCTCAAATCCACCATTGTCAATAAATTGACCCTCCTGGACCGAATCCAGACCCTGGTTCTAATTGGAAGAGGAATTATCACTCCCCGGTCGGAGAGGTCTCCTATGTAGAGCAAGAACGCCTCTCCTCTTGTCTGGTCTGCCGACAATCTTGAAAGCAGAAACCTGCACCTGGGAGAAAGTCTTGAACTCTAATTTGTATTCCAGGAACACAAAATTCCCAAGTGATCATGAACTCACAAACCCCAAGCTTGATCGAAGAAGGAAAAACCTGCTCCTTTACGTATCAGGCACACGCCCCTCATGCTGTCCTTGATTTAACAGCAGGAAACATGGGCTGTTTTCCCCTATTCTAAGCCTGGCTGGGGGTACCAGCAGGCTGAGACTGCTCCTGCTTGGGAGAAGGAGTGAAAGTATTTCCCCAGAAAACTCGGAAGAACTGAAATTATCTCTTCGCTTATTTCTTATTCTGTAGATGAGACAACCGCAGACCAAGATCTTGACCATAATGCTCTGCGGGTCAGTATGGTAAAGCCTGAATCCTAGTGCCCATCACTCCTCTATATTAAAGAAGATTACTCACTTAAAGGCCTTTACACTTTTCAGTCAAAGGGGAGAGTGTCTGTCCAATAGAATCAGACAACACATCAAACCAGTATTCCGCTGCACTGGAGACAGTAGCCCTACCAACCGCAGGTTATCCATTTAAACCTTCAAACTTCCCTTCATAGGGTTCTTTTCCTGCATCAGTTCCAAAAAGAACTACTATCCACTATGGGAATAGTATCTCCCTACTGCAAAGACTCTGTTATAGAGTCTACTATATAAAACATCCTAATTAATATAGGAAAGGAGAAAAAAGGTAATAACCAGATTCTTCGATTCCTCTGCAAATATCCTGATAGCCCTATCTGGTATAGGAAATACATCCACCATGAAGTGCGCGTCACAATATTAGTATAAGTAAACAGGACTCTCTAGGATAGACTACGCCGGTAGAGACGGAGTCGCCCATGGTAGCCAAAAACTTCTTTAAGTAATCAATAGAAGTAATCAAGCTACAACTGAAAGAAAAACAACCTAAGAATCAGATAGGGGAACTACCTTATCTGAGTCTAAGAATTCCCTCAGAAAAAGTAACTTCCTCTGTCAGGTTACAGGGAAAAAATCTTCGTGATAGCTACTACTAAACAATCATACGTAACTGATTGAAAATATATCCTCTTGCACTTTTCCCTACAGTGTGGGAAAAACAGAAAATGTTTGAAATGCAAGGTACCTCCAAATGGAGAGTGAAAGGAACCGCAGTGCACTGCATGTGGGCTATACATTTTTTGGTATTCTACGGGAGAAATTTGTGGCATAGCTTGACTCTTGACAATAGACTCCTAAACAGCATGAGCCTTAGAAGGAGAAAGTCTATTTTTATAAAATAATTTTCTCACCATAGATGAGAAAACATAAAGGAATGAAGGTACCATTATATATAAAGCTCAAGACAAGAAAGCCTCTTGGACCATCCTGTCTACAGGATGAGATAATCAAGTAAACAGTTTAAATTTTTAAAAGAAAAAAAATCACATAAAAATGTTACTGTTTCTTTAAATTTGAAAAATGTTACCGTTTCTTTAAATTTTAAAACACAATTTTTTATTTTCATGTGCAGCAGGAAGGTAACTTAGCACTCAGTTACTGTCAAACCTATCAACTCCTCAGCATACCCTGCTGAGGTACCTATCTGAAAACGTTACTGTTCCTTTAAATTATAAACACAAAAATAAAAAATTATGTGCAGCAGGAAGGTAACTTAGCACGCAGTTACTGCCCAACCTGTTAACACCTCAGCAAACCCTGCTGAGATACCCATCTGAACGTTACTGCTTCTTTATCCCTTTATTTTGTAAAAACGAAGCCCTTAGAGAACGATGTCAATATATTCTAACTGTCTACATCTCTAGGCATAAGAAGTCCTGAACGTAACTGTATACTTTGTCCGGCCCCCTGAAGCAGGAAAAACACTAAGTACATTGCTAAAAAGAAAAACTCCTCCTTCCGTTGCCTAAACTCGGAAGTGGAGAAGTATGCAGCCGAAATTGGCGCCACACGTAGCTCCACCCATCGTGTGCGTTACAATACAAAACTCCCGGTCGCCATTATGATAGTTAAAGCAAATAAGCCACCGGGAGCAAACTGACTATATGCGTTACTTTATGAAGTCTGGGGGCAGATAGGGCTACCGCTTGCTGGACAGCAGCTTAGCCTCTAAATGAAACCAACGTATCACTTCCCACTGAGAGTTTATCTTCCCTCAGCCCTAGTGAACATAAGGTCCCCAGATATAAAACAACTTATTTTTCTCCTCAGCCCCAGTGCCTGCTTATAATGTGCTGTCGCTGAAAAACCCCTCCTTTAGTATTTAGGAGATAAGTCCCAGATCAATAAGTGCTCCACTTCTACTGACACCCAGACCCAGAATAAAAAGTCAGCACTTACCTTTTGTATTCTGCCCGACAGCAAGGCAGCTCAGCAGGTTTAGGAGGTCCTCTCCCTCCCATAGCCCTGTGGAGAAAGATAAAGCCTGAGTAATCTTGCTTAGGCTATCAGGGTTAGGGCAGCATAAATATATGGGAGGCGCAGTGAGAATTATGTCCCACAAGTTCCCATTGCTCTAAAGCCACCATAGGCTCTACTGTAGAGACTGATATGGACTATGGCTACACCCTAGAACAAAGCAGCACACTCTGGCACTACTTTAAAAATAATAAACTCTTGATTGAAGAATCTAAAAACAGAATTTATGCTTACCTGATAAATTACTTTCTCCAACGGTGTGTCCGGTCCACGGCGTCATCCTTACTTGTGGGATATTCTCTTCCCCAACAGGAAATGGCAAAGAGTCCCAGCAAAGCTGGTCACATGATCCCTCCTAGGCTCCGCCCACCCCAGTCATTCGACCGACGGACAGGAGGAAATATATATAGGAGAAACCATATGATACCGTGGTGACTGTAGTTAGAGAAAATAATTCATCAGACCTGATTAAAAAACCAGGGCGGGCCGTGGACCGGACACACCGTTGGAGAAAGTAATTTATCAGGTAAGCATAAATTCTGTTTTCTCCAACATTGGTGTGTCCGGTCCACGGTGTCATCCTTACTTGTGGGAACCAATACCAAAGCTTTAGGACACGGATGAAGGGAGGGAGCAAATCAGGTCACCTAAATGGAAGGCACCACGGCTTGCAAAACCTTTCTCCCAAAAATAGCCTCCGAAGAAGCAAAAGTATCAAATTTGTAAAATTTGGCAAAAGTGTGCAGTGAAGACCAAGTCGCTGCCTTACATATCTGGTCAACAGAAGCCTCGTTCTTGAAGGCCCATGTGGAAGCCACAGCCCTAGTGGAGTGAGCTGTGATTCTTTCAGGAGGCTGCCGTCCGGCAGTCTCATAAGCCAATCGGATAATGCTTTTAAGCCAAAAGGAAAGAGAGGTAGAAGTCGCTTTTTGACCTCTCCTTTTACCAGAATAAACAACAAACAAGGAAGATGTTTGTCTGAAATCTTTAGTAGCCTCTAAATAGAATTTTAGAGCACGGACTACGTCCAAATTGTGTAACAAACGTTCCTTCTTTGAAACTGGATTCGGACACAAAGAAGGTACAACTATCTCCTGGTTAATATTTTTGTTGGAAACAACTTTCGGAAGAAAACCAGGCTTAGTACGCAAAACCACCTTATCTGCATGGAACACCAGATAGGGCGGAGAACACTGCAGAGCAGATAACTCTGAAACTCTTCTAGCAGAAGAAATTGCAACCAAAAACAAAACTTTCCAAGATAATAACTTAATATCTACGGAATGTAAGGGTTCAAACGGAACCCCTTGAAGAACTGAAAGAACTAGATTTAGACTCCAGGGAGGAGTCAAAGGTCTGTAAACAGGCTTGATCCTAACCAGAGCCTGAACAAATGCTTGAACATCTGGAACAGCTGCCAGTCTTTTGTGAAGTAAAACAGATAAAGCAGAGATCTGTCCCTTCAGAGAACTTGCAGATAATCCTTTCTCCAAATCTTCTTGTAGAAAGGATAGAATCTTAGGAATTTTTATCTTGTTCCATGGGAATCCTTTAGATTCACACCAACAGATATATTTTTTCCATATTTTATGGTAAATTTTTCTAGTTACAGGCTTTCTAGCCTGAATCAGAGTATCTATTACAGAATCTGAAAACCCACGCTTTGATAAAATCAAGCGTTCAATCTCCAAGCCGTCAGTTGGAGGAAAACCAGATTCGGATGTTCGAATGGACCCTGAACAAGAAGGTCCTGTCTCAAAGGTAGCTTCCATGGTGGAGCCGATGACATATTCACCAGGTCTGCATACCAAGTCCTGTGTGGCCACGCAGGAGCTATCAAGATCACCGAGGCCCTCTCCTGATTGATCCTGGCTACCAGCCTGGGAATGAGAGGAAACGGTGGGAATACATAAGCTAGGTTGAAGGTCCAAGGTGCTACTAGTGCATCAACTAGGGTCGCCTTGGGATCCCTGGATCTGGACCCGTAGCAAGGAACCTTGAAGTTCTGACGAGACGCCATCAGATCCATGTCTGGAATGCCCCATAATTGAGTTATTTGGGCAAAGATTTCCGGATGGAGTTCCCACTCCCCCGGATGGAATGTCTGACGACTCAGAAAATCCGCTTCCCAATTTTCCACTCCTGGGATGTGGATCGCAGACAAGTGGCAGGAGTGATCCTCCGCCCATTGAATTATCTTGGTCACTTCTTTCATCGCCAGGGAAGTCCTTGTTCCCCCCTGATGATTGATATATGCAACGGTCGTCATGTTGTCTGACTGAAACCTTATGAATTTGGCCTTTGCTAGTTGAGGCCAAGCTCTGAGAGCATTGAATATCGCTCTCAGTTCCAGAATGTTTATCGGGAGAAGAGACTCTTCCCGAGACCATAGACCCTGAGCTTTCAGGGATTCCCAGACCGCGCCCCAGCCCACTAGGCTGGGGTCGGTCGTGACAATGACCCACTCTGGTCTGCGGAAGCTCATTCCCTGTGACAGATTGTCCAGGGTCAGCCACCAACGGAGTGAATCTCTGGTCTTTTGATCTACTTGAATCGTCGGAGACAAGTCTGTATAATCCCCATTCCACTGTATGAGCATGCACAGTTGTAATGGTCTTAGATGAATTTGTGCAAAAGGAACTATGTCCATTGTTGCAACCATCAATCCTATTACTTCCATGCACTGCGCTATGGAAGGACGAGGAACAGAATGAAGTACTTGACAAGAGCTTAGAAGTTTTGATTTTCTGACCTCTGTCAGAAAAATCCTCATTTCTAAGGAATCTATCATTGTTCCCAAGAAGGGAACTCTTGTTGACGGGGACAGAGAACTTTTTTTTTTTTGTTCACCTTCCATCCGTGAGATCTGAGAAAGGCTAGGACGATGTCCGTATGAGCCTTTGCTTTTGACAGGGACGACGCTTGAATCAGGATGTCGTCCAAGTAAGGTACTACTGCAATGCCCCTTGGTCTTAGAACCGCTAGAAGGGACCCTAGTACCTTTGTGAAAATCCTTGGAGCAGTGGCTAATCCAAATGGAAGTGCCATAAACTGGTAATGCTTGTCCAGAAAAGCAAACCTTAGGAACTGATGATGTTCCTTGTGGATAGGAATATGTAGGTACGCATCCTTTAAATCCACGGTAGTCATAAATTGATTTTCCTGGATAGTAGGTAGGATCGTTCGAATAGTTTCCATTTTGAACGATGGTACCCTGAGAAATTTGTTTAGGATCTTTAGATCCAAAATTGGTTTGAATGTTCCCTCTTTTTTGGGAACTATGAACAGATTGGAATAAAATCCCATTCCTTGTTCTCTTATTGGAACTGGATGTATCACTCCCATCTTTAACAGGTCTTCTACACAATGTAAGAATGCCTGTCTCTTTATTTGGTTTGAAGATAATTGAGACCTGTGGAACCTTCCCCTTGGGGGTAGTTCCTTGAATTCCAGGAGATAACCTTGAGAAACTATTTCTAGCGCCCAAGGATCCTGAACATCTCTTGCCCAAGCCTGAGCAAAGAGAGAAAGTCTGCCCCCCACTAGATCCGGTCCCGGATCGGGGGCTATCCCTTCATGCTGTTTTGGTAGCAGTGGTAGGCTTCTTGGCCTGCTTACCCTTGTTCCAGCCTTGCATTGGTTTCCAGGCTGGTTTGGGTTGTGAAGTATTACCCTCTTGCTTAGAGGATACAGAATTAGAGACTGGTCCGTTTCTGCGAAAGGGACGAAAATTAGGCTTATTATTAGCCTTAAAAGACCTATCCTGTGGGAGGGCGTGGCCCTTTCCCCCAGTGATGTCTGAAATAATCTCTTTCAAATCAGGTCCAAATAATGTTTTACCTTTGAAAGGAATGTTAAGCAATTTTGTCTTGGAAGACACATCCGCTGACCAAGACTTTAGCCACGACAGAAAACCCTGAATTTTTCGCCGCTAATCTAGCTAATTGCAAAGCGGCATCTAAAACAAAAGAGTTAGCCAATTTAAGTGCTTGAACTCTGTCCATAACCTCCTCATACGAAGATTCTTTACTGAGCGATTTTTCTAGTTCCTCGAACCAGAAACACGCTGCCGTAGTGACAGGAACAATGCATGAAATTGGTTGTAGAAGGTAACCTTGCTGTACAAAAATCTTTTTAAGCAAACCCTTTAATTTCTTATCCATAGGATCTTTGAAAGCACAACTATCTTCGATAGGAATAGTAGTGCGTTTGTTTAGAGTAGAAACCGCCCCCTCGACCTTGGGGACTGTCTGCCATAAGTCCTTTCTGGGGTCGACTATAGGAAATAATTTCTTAAATATAGGGGGGGGAACAAAAGGTATGCCGGGCCTTTCCCACTCTTTATTAACTATGTCCGCCACCCGCTTGGGTATAGGAAACGCGTCGGGGGGCACCGGAACCTCTAGGAACTTGTCCATCTTACATAATTTCTCTGGAATGACCAAATTGTCACAATCATCCAGAGTAGATAACACCTCCTTAAGCAGTGCGCGGAGATGTTCTAATTTAAATTTAAATGTCACAACATCAGGTTCAGCTTGATGAGAAATTTTTCCTGAATCTGAGATTTCTCCATCAGACAAAACCTCCCTCATGGCCCCTTGAGATTGGTGTGAGGGTATGTCAGAACAGTTATCATCAGCGTCCTCTTGCTCTTCAGTGTTTAAAACAGAGCAATCGTGCTTTCTCTGATAAGTAGGCATTTTGGATAAAAGATTTGCTATGGAGTTATCCATTACAGCCGTTAATTGTTGCATGGTAATAAGTATTGGCGCACTAGATGTACTAGGGGCCTCCTGTGTGGGCATAACTGGTGTAGACACAGTAGGGGATGATGTAGTATCATGTTTACTCCCCTCATTTGAGGAATCATCTTGGGCAATATCATTATCTGTTGCATTACTGTCCTTACTTTGTTTGGACACTATGGCACAATTATCACATAAATTTAAATGGGGAGACACATTGGCTTTCATACATATAGAACATAGCTTATCTGATGGTACAGAAATGTTAAACAGGCTTAAACTTGTCAACAAAGCACAAAAAACGTTTTAAAATAAAACCGTTACTGTCACTTTAAATTTCAAACTGAAAACACTTTATTACTGAATATGTGAAAAAGTATGAAGGAATTGTTCAAAATTCACCAAAATTTCACCACAGTGTCTTAAAGCATTAAAAGTATTGCACACCAAATTTCAGAGCTTTAACCCTTACATTAACGGAACCGGAGCCGTTTTTACATTTAACCCATATACAGTCCCAGAATGAGGCTCTGTCTATAACTAGAAAGGCCCCCATCTGAAAAAGGTGTCCAACACAGTGCCTGCCGTTTTTCTAAACGTTCCCCAAGATTATAATACCAATAATTAGTTAGAATCTGCATAATATGCCTAGTAAAGCAATTGTTTTAGCCCAGAAAAATGTCTACCAGTTTTTAAGCCCTTTTTGAAGCCCTTTATTCTTTTATGTTTAACTAAGAAAATGGCTTACCGGTCCCCATGAGGGGAAATGACAGCCTTCCAGCATTACACAGTCTTGTTAGAAATATGGCTAGTCATACCTTAAGCAGAAAAGACTGCTAACTGTTTCCCCCAACTGAAGTTACTTCATCTCAACAGTCCTGTGTGGAAACAGCAATCGATTTTAGTTACTGTCTGCTAAAAATCATCTTCCTCTTACAAACAGAAATCTTCATCCTTTTCTGTTTCAGAGTAAATAGTACATACCAGCACTATTTTAAATTAACAAACACTTGATAGAAGAATAAAACTACAAAAAACTCTTAACCATCTCCGTGGAGATGTTGCCTGTGCAACGGCAAAGAGAATGACTGGGGTGGGCGGAGCCTAGGAGGGATCATGTGACCAGCTTTGCTGGGACTCTTTGCCATTTCCTGTTGGGGAAGAGAATATCCCACAAGTAAGGATGACGCCGTGGACCGGACACACCAATGTTGGAGAAACTAACACCTCACGTTACCTCTTCCTATCACTAACGTAGGCAAAGAGAATGACTGGTGTGTGAGGGATGGGTGGAGCTATTTGGCAGCTCTGCTGTTGTGCTCTTTGTCTCCTCCTGCTGACCGGGGGGTAAGTGTCCCATTAGTAATTAAGATGATTCGTGGACTCATCGTGTCTTAAAAAAAGAAATAACTATTTTCTTCAACTATTAATTTTATTGCACAACATAGGAATTTAATCCAATTTTTTACAATAACAATATGGCTTAAAAAGAAAAAAATATATATCATAATACATTGCTTAGGAATTAAAACATTAAAAGTTAAAAACTATTGTCAGAATGAGGTTTGTTTATTCACATACTGACCCTTTTTGGTTGTCCGCCTTCACCACTCTTGTTAATTGATGACACATTGAGACCAAATTCAGAGACCTCTGAGGAATTACTATATTCATTTTCCTGCAGAAAAAAATATTATATTTGAAAGAGAAATACAATAACAGAAATATAACATATACAGAATACATACAAAATAACTAAACTTGTACGAGGCATAGAAATTTAAGTGTTTGTTTTGTGTGTTTAGAAATAAAGTCATAATCTACAGTATCAGAAAAAGCAGCAGGCAAATGCCATATTTTTCTGTATATAAGGTGCATTAGAATATAAGATGCCTCAAATGGTTAAAGACTACAGATGTAAAATAAAAACCATAATGGATTTGGAACATTTTAAAATGACCATATATTGTAAGAAAATGCTTCATTAAGTTGAACTTTCTAAAGTTAACAGCAATTTCTGTAAACTGCAGACAAGGAATATAGAATGTAAATTATTTTCATGTTTTGTGGAGTTTTTGTATTATTTTTAATTAAACACACATTAACCATAATCTAAACTAGTTCTTTAAGATTGCTTATTACAAATATTTATACTCAATGCAAATGAAGTGGGAAACATTGAATGTGATTTCCACAGTTTAATAAAACACTAAAATGTTGTCTATAAAATATTTATGCATAGAAACAGTGCAGTTTACTGTCATTATTTATTTTGCCTGTTTTTAATTTTGAAATTACCGCTAAGAGTGGCTGCAGTACCTTGTGCAAAAGCACTGACCTTGCAACATTCTACTGAATAATTGCATGATCATTGCAAGAGCTCCTTTATATCTGTCCCTAACTGGCAGCAGTAAAGGAGATAAATACCAACGCACTTCCTTACACTGTCAGCCTCTCCCCTAATCTACCTTAAACGCTCCCTAAAGACATGTTTGTCCCTATGGGGAATAGGGCCCTCAATTCCTCCTGTGTTTATCAAATTTTGTCTTGTCTCTTACAAGTTTTGTAACATTGTTTTTTTTTAAGCTAATTGTACCCATGGCCAGCACTTCGGAATATGTTGGAGCTTATAAATAAAGTATAATAATAACATATTTAAACGTTTCACGCTGTTAGGACGTTCCATGCTGTCCTAAAAGCATTGGGCTTTAATGACATTAGGAAGGCATGAAACGTCCTACCTTATATGGCATCCTGCAGCCTACTCCTTTTAGGGAATGAAAAATTGGACTGGGGGACATGCCTAGCATCATAGGCAGTCCCCCATGATCTGATTGTGTGATTGCATCGACGATTGAGTGATTTCATTTTTCCAGCAAGTGTTTACATCAGAACTTCGGCATAAAAGGGTTAAGAGGCATGTCAAGAAGTATGATAATAATAATAATAATGTATATTTGGAATACTGATGTTTTGAAGGTAATATATTTAAAACCACTGCTTGAAAGGAACCTTAAGATTTATTTTTTTTTTATTTTTTTTTAAGTACCAGCCCTGTGGCCATGCGTGGCGCTAAAGATAGTTTAAATTATTAATTTGGCCCCATCAATTTTTTTAGGGTTCTAAGAGATGTAAGAAGTTGATATTCGGTTCTAAGAGATGTAAGAAGTTGATATTCTATATAGGCACTGACAAGATAAATATAAAGACAAGCATTGGACAGTGTAGACTCCCATTATGCACTTCTTGGATAAATGTCACCTTTTATTCAGTTCCAGAGTGATCACTTCACTTGGCACTCACAAGATAAATATACACTGTGTATGTCTATTGTGGTTTACAGCTCCTACCATGCACTACTACTTGGGTAAATGTCACTTCCAGTTTCTAGTATATCAAGTTTCAGAGCACTCACTCTGTTAAAGTGGCCCTTTATGGGAGAAGAACACTAGGCCAGTGGCCCCCGGATACAATGAGCTTGATACACCTGATTTAAAGGGATATAAAAGTTAAAAACGTTCATGATTCAGATAGAGCACGTATTGTTTTCTCATCGAGGGTAAACATTTCCTGCAATGACAAACAGGACACATACCTAGAACTTATACCTTTTCTCTGATGATCACATTGTTACCTGAGAAGCTCAGACAGCATTCAATAAATCTAAATAAGTTGGTTTAACTGATATTAAACTATACCCTAAGGACACCTGCAATCTGTGAAACAAATGACGTACACTAACCCATTCACCTGCTTAGGACTTTCTTTTTGAGGTGCTCTACGATGCTCTGACGATCTCGTGTTAGATGTAGACTTTGGTCTTTGCACTATACGATGTGGTCCAATTCTTGGAAGACCTTGAGATGCGTTACTACAGGTTCTGTGGCACAAAGTTTTTCTTGCATTAAAGTCAGCACAATAAAAGTGCTATCAAGTTGAGATGATAATAGAAAAACATGTCTGGTCACCAAACAAATCACTTGTCTGGAGGTTGAATAACACAATAAAATGTACAAATGATCAATGTACTGTACTAGGCACAGAATTAATGATGCATAAATGTTACTACGTACAGTAAGAATTTGTCACAAAAGCAAAACCGAGTCTGATATTTCCATACAAAGAGCAGCACATTATAAACAACAGAGCGTTAAACACACACCATTTGACTTCCAAACCTAACATTATACTACATATACAGTTAGCTAGTGAAGAAGTTATAGGTTAAGCACAAACATTCAGTTATAACCACATTTTACAAATGTTAAAACACTCGAGTTTATTAAACAAATTAGCATTTTATCATGGGCTCCTAATCACTACAAACCAAAAATATGAAGTAAATGGGTTCAGTAGTTTTTGAAATTAAGACCAAAAAAGGAGTAAACTCAGTTCAACCCCTCCGCTACAGGGACTTTCAGAGAAGAACTTTTAGCATCTTTGCTATCACTCCATTTAAACAGAAATAGAGCCTTGTTTTTTTATTTTATTTATTTACCTGTCAAAACTACATACATTTTATTAAGAAGACAACCCAAGGTATTGTTCAGAAATAGCAGCCTCAGTTTTTTGGTAATTAGAATGCCGCTAATTGCAGCTGTGCACCACACTCCTATAATTCTTAGCAGTGAAGGGATTAATCAGGTAACTTTAGTGTAGGGATTACCCTCCCACCCCCTGATCCCTACCTGATCCCTCTGAAACAGCTTTCTTACCTCCCTCACCCCCACTGGTCACCACCATCTAAAGGTACTGGCAGGAAGCCTGCCAGTATGTAGTTAGGTTGTTTTTTTTTTTATTGGTTTATCAATTGGAATTACATTACATCGTATATATGTTTGATGCACTGACTTGATGGAGCACATGCACTCGCAGGGGATTTATTATCTTACATCAGGCTTTACCCACAGCTGCTTGGGTAATATCCGTTTTCCCCAGGTAATCCAAGGATTACCCAAAATCTGACTTTACCCATAACACACACACACACTTCCATTACCAGGAGAGAAAAAATAAATAAAAATTATATATATATATATATATATATATATATATATATATATATATATATATATATATATATATATATATATATATATGTGTGTGTGTGTGTGTGTGTGTGTGTGTGTATGTAAATTAATCTATTATCACTTTGGTTGGTAAGGAGTGCAGTACAAGCATTACCTTCTTAGTTTTCCTCCACTGTGAGGCTTGTACTGAAGTCTGTTATCTAAAAGAAAATAGAATTACATTTAGAAAGCAGAGATGCATTTTTCCCCCTTTTTTTCTGTGTGATATGCAGGTGAAGTCCCGTATAAAGTATACAGCATGCCTATATTGCCAATATTACCCCCAAGCAACAGCACAATGACATGCTGATCATCTACTGTTACTGATTTAATAAAAAAATGAATAAATAAGGCGCTGAAAATGACTGATTTCAGCTGTCCAGCAGCAGCACTGCCTAGACATCATATAGGACAATAGAGGCAGGGTCTGAAGGCAAAGGAGACTTAAAAGTGTAAACAGTGTACTCAAGCAAGCAGCTGACCAGAGATGATTGTATTCAAAGAGGCTACAGGAACACCCTTTCAAGGGGGCTAGGCTTTTTCTCCTACTGGAAGGTTGATTTCTGCTCCTGTGTCTTGTTTACATCACGTTTCTACAGGGAGTGCAGAATTATTAGGCAAGATGTATTTTTGAGGATTAATTTTATTATTGAACAACCACCATGTTCTCAATGAACCCAAAAAACTCATTAATATCAAAGCTGAATAGTTTTGGAAGTAGTTTTTAGTTTGTTTTTAGTTATAGCTATTTTAGGGGGATATCTGTGTGTGCAGGTGACTATTACTGTGCATAATTATTAGGCAACTTAACAAAAAACAAATATATACCCATTTCAATTATTTATTTTTACCAGTGAAACCAATATAACATCTCAACATTCACAAATATACATTTCTGACATTCAAAAACAAAACAAAAACAAATCAGTGACCAATATAGCCACCTTTCTTTGCAAGGACACTCAAAAGCCTGCCATCCATGGATTCTGTCAGTGTTTTGATCTGTTCACCATCAACATTGCATGCAGCAGCAACCACAGCCTCCCAGACACTGTTCAGAGAGGTGTACTGTTTTCCCTCCTTGTAAATCTCACATTTGATGATGGACCACAGGTTCTCAATGGGGTTCAGATCAGGTGAACAAGGAGGCCATGTCATTAGATTTTCTTCTTTTATACCCTTTCTTGCCAGCCACGCTGTGGAGTACTTGGACGCGTGTGATGGAGCATTGTCCTGCATGAAAATCATGTTTTTCTTGAAGGATGCAGACTTCTTCCTGTACCACTGCTTGAAGAAGGTGTCTTCCAGAAACTGGTAGTAGGACTGGGAGTTGAGCTTGACTCCATCCTCAACCCGAAAAGGCCCCACAAGCTCATCTTTGATGATACCAGCCCAAACCAGTACTCCACCTCCACCTTGCTGGTGTCTGAGTCGGACTGGAGCTCTCTGCCCTTTACCAATCCAGCCACGGGCCCATCCATCTGGCTCATCAAGACTCACTCTCATTTCATCAGTCCATAAAACCTTAGAAAAATCAGTCTTGAGATATTTCTTGGCCCAGTCTTGACGTTTCAGCTTGTGTGTCTTGTTCAGTGGTGGTCGTCTTTCAGCCTTTCTTACCTTGGCCATGTCTCTGAGTATTGCACACCTTGTGCTTTTGGGCACTCCAAATGGCCAAACTGGTGGCAAGTGGCATCTTGGCAGCTGCACGCTTGACTTTTCTCAGTTCATGAGCAGTTATTTTTGCGCCTTGGTTTTTCCACACACTTCTTGCGACCCTGTTGACTATTTTGAATGAAACGCTTGATTGTTCGATGATCACGCTTCAGAAGCTTTGCAATTTTAAGAGTGCTGCATCCCTCTGCAAGATATCTCACTATTTTTGACTTTTCTGAGCCTGTCAAGTCCTTCTTTTGACCCATTTTGCCAAAGAAAAGGAAGTTGCCTAATAATTATGCACACCTGATATAGGGTGTTGATGTCATTAGACCACACCCCTTCTCATTACAGAGATGCACATCACCTAATATGCTTAATTGGTAGTAGGCTTTCGAGCCTATACAGCTTGGAGTAAAACAACATGCATAAAGAGGATGATGTGGTCAAAATACTCATTTGCCTAATAATTCTGCACTCCCTGTATAGCCAATACTGCAGTATTGAAATTTTCAATATATGTGGCGGATTCAGCAGGTAAAAACTGTTATTTCATATTACAAAATAAAGTTAAAGGAGCCGTTTATAAACGATTAATACACTCCAAAAGGTAAAATGGATTAATGAGAGCACATTAAAAATTTACAGTACAGTTTCCATTTAAATAACCCTAAACCGAACATTAAAGAGAAATGAAGGTCAAAGTTAAAATGTCCTGATTTAGATATCACACAGTATGCTCTCCTGGAAAGGAGCTAAGTATTAACAAAGATAAATAGGGGAGGTTTTATCTTTTTATTTTTTTAATTGGGAGTTTGGATTTGAAGGCTTGACCTTAGGTGTAGAGGTGGGGCACTGAGTGTTGGGGGATAATGCTGTTGTGTAGTGAGACCAGCACTTTTCTATACAAGTTATTACTATTACTTGAGCCAGGTAACATAAGGTTTATTGTAGTAGATGGCTGGGGAGGTTAAAGCTTATTGTGGCGGGTAGGTAGGTTGCAGAAACACACACACATTAAAATTATGGTGGAGATAAAAGTCTGAGATTAAAGTCCTCATATAGGCATTTAGGCGATGTGGAAAAAGGCAATATTTTACATATATTGTACTTTTACGTATTACAAATAAATTAATGCAAAACAACCTCTCTTTAATTCTTCTTTAATGTACTGTTTTTTAAAAAACAGGACTAATCTAATGAAACTCAGAGCTTGAACAAATAGCTTTATCAATAGAACACATAATAATACCAATAAATAAGGGGATTTAGGAAACTTACCATTATCTACAGCCTTTTTAGTAACTTTAGGGTATTTCTGAAATTTGATATAATAATAGCTTTCATATTCCATTAAAATGGTCTCGAGATCAATGTTGTCACAAACTTCATAACGCCCCAGACCAAGCTTGGTTTCTTGTTCTAGAGCATTTGCAGAATCCATGTACCTGGAAGGTGAAAGCAAAGCATGATCTGTAATTACGCCCAGTGTATATAATATACAGCTCCTACAGTAAGTGCCCCTCATGGCATAATACACACAGATGGGACAATGTTCATCAGTGCAGTTAATAAATATCCGTAAGAATTGATGCTCTTTTGAGGTCAAAGAGTGCTCACACCAAATATTAAATTCATTTAGATTTTTCTTCTGTTTAATCACTTTTGTTACACCAGCCTAAACCTTTTTCACAGTAGTGTATATATAACTGTGCTCTTACATTCTGATAGTCTATTGGCTTGTCTCACGGTCGTTGTTTTGAGATGCTACTTTTACCCATTAATAAAAGATTGATCTTTTTTTTATAAGGAACAAGGCTTATTCGTCTCTTTTGGAACTTTATTTTTTCACACAGTAAACCTTGTCCTGCAACCCCATATTTAGGCAAAACAAATGAAATAACTGGGAACCTCCCTTCCCCAAATATAACTGAGAACACAAAAATAATCAAAAATAATAAATCATTTATTAGGGCATACACAAATTAAATGTTCAGAGCCTACAACAGGGATCCCTATATAAAAAATATCAATGCAAAGATATCAATACAAATCTCATTCAATGCATGAACTAAAGTGGGCTGTCTTTACTAGAGTCCATTGTTGTAAAAAAGTCTCCTCCCACAAGTATGTGGAATTGTTACCATTATGATAACCCACATAAAAGTAAGTCTCAGTTGTGCAATTAGCACAAAGTAACAAAAACTTGCCAAGTGAGTGAAATTGTTGCCGTTCCAATAACCCACAATACACAAAGTTCCTTAGTGTTGCACAGGGATATATAACGTCCTCCCTTCACTCAATGTGTACATATACCCGGTATTGAAGTAATGTTCCAAATTAGCCTTGGCCCTCCTAGAGATCAAGCTCACTGGACCATGGTAGAGGAAAACTAGGGGGCTTACCAGCAGTAAGAGCTGGATGACACGCTATGAGCTAGCAATAACGTTTCAGCTTATTGTGTAGCCATATTTTCCTCGGTGTGGCAGCGCTATACCCTATTTTACTTATTACAATACATGCTGGTGACTGTGTGCGGACAGAATTGCCAAAAGAACTAGGGGACACCAGACTCGGTATTAGCAGCACAACCCAGTCAGTGACGGAACCGGTGGAAGCGGATGCACAGTACAGTTGTGACCTAGAAACTACAGACGCCAGTAACTGGCGAGAGAGGGTGAGAATCGGATGAACGTCATCTCGATATTCTGTTTAAACACCCGATACCAAGTTGGAGCTGGCATTGATATTGCTTATACAGGGTTCCTTGTTGTAGGCTCTGAACATTTAATTTGTGTATGCCCTAATAAACGATTTATTATTTTTGTGTTCTCAGTTATATTTGGGGAAGGGAGGTTCCCAGCTATAGTATTTGTTTTGCCTAAATATGGGGTTGCAGGACAAGGTTTACGGTGTATTACTTTTGACATTCATTTAAATTGATAAAAACCTCCATGCACCAGGACACCCATAACTTACTGTTTATATGTGGTGTCTTGTCCATAGCAATTTATATCCCCATTAGCGGGTGCTGCTCATTTTATCAACCTCGAAAGGAGGAAAGGCTGAGTAGACCTCCTTGGGGATCGAACTTGCAACCCTCGGTTTGCTACAATGCAGAGTAGCCACAGTGCATTAGTATGCTGAGCTAGCTTCCAGCTAGCATAAGGAACTCCAGAAAAAAAAAAAAAAAACTAAAAAGGGCACGAGTCCTAAATAAAAACACAGAGCAAAAACCTGAGAAACCGGGTCAGGCTAACAGAGACCCAACCAGTCTCATAGAAACAAGGGGAGGCAACACCCAGACCCCAGAAATACAGAAACCACAGGATAAGGCCGGGAGTATGAAACAGAGAGAGGATCTTCCCCTAACATAGTACAACCGCACTCTAGAAAGCAACTGAAGACAAAGGTCCCCAAGTCGCAAAAAGGTATCTCAGAATACCGAAATATTCAGAACGAAACCTCATGCAGCAAC
The DNA here is from genome assembly GCF_027579735.1 of Bombina bombina. Classification (NCBI taxonomy): domain Eukaryota; kingdom Metazoa; phylum Chordata; class Amphibia; order Anura; family Bombinatoridae; genus Bombina; species Bombina bombina. The sequence goes on along the minus strand of NC_069500.1, from coordinate 62,810,071 downwards.
CTCATATAGGTCTGAAGAACAACACCTGAAGCAAAAACACTGCACACTGCAGTCATCTAAAAATGACTCTGAAACTGCAGGGCAAGTAGAAAGCAGCTGAAGATAGGATCCTTCAGATTGCTAAGTATCCACTAACCAGTGGATAACGTTGCAAGTTATCTAAGAGCCGCCAGTCCTTCCCACAAATCTTGAATGTGGAGAAAGAAGAAACATCAAAAAGGCTTACTGTACCTCGAACACTCCGAGGACGAAATAGCAGAGCAACAGATCTCAGATCCTGTTCCAAACCCAGACCAGCCCAAGCGACAGACATGTCTGATAGACAGGGGGACAGAAAGACCCCAACCACAAGCCCCCAGGGAATGGAAGAAAAAAGGGGGGACTCAGCCACCCCAACAGAGCTTGGGTGCCAACCCAATCCACTCCTCCAAAATAAGGCACTCCCAAGGAGAACCCCTAGGACCTGGAAAAGAGAAAAGTCCAATAGATCCGTAAGAAGACCTGTCACAACTCTCTTAGACAGTCTCTACGTAGAGAGATCAATTTCCAACAGGTGGAACAGAGCCCACAGAGCAGCAGATGCTGCCCCTTACAGAAATAAGCCACCTGATCCAACCTCCTACACACAGGGCAGGACAAAGACCCTCCAGAGAGAGAAAACCCCAACTCATAAGGAAGATAAACTATCCCCACCAAAGGAAAGGGCACAGATAAGAACAGCATATATGACCACAAAACATGAAGCCATAGTATGATCAAAACACGGACCGAATGAAAAATCATCCAGACACCACTGTTGACCCAACAGAGAAAAAAAAAACTTCCGATAGAGGAGCACACTCCGTCCAAAGGACAAGTTAGGCCTTAAAAGTTTATAACCAGTACCCGAAGATGGATGAGAATTCTGGCCTACCTGCTTGCAAGCCCAATGAGCTAGCCCATATGTCGCAACATAGGGTCCTTGAAAAAAACTGGGTTGTCCCGAACCAGTCTACCGGATCATAAGTCTCCAGACATCCAAGAAGGATCTAAGACAAGAACTCCGGACCCGGGACCCAGAATCATTCTAGAACGAACGACACCCTCAGGGAACACAAGATACCCCGATTGAAGCAATCAGACCTCACAGGGGATGAGAACCGGGAAACCTGGAGAACAGGTACAGGACTCACTCGTAATTCCCAGCCCAAAAGGGAAGAGAACACCCTTAGCCGGAGGTCAACACCCCCCCAGCAAGGTACTAGGCCGCGACAAAGTCACGCAATTTCTCTAGAGCCCAAAGGCCCCAAGGGCAGCATTAAGGGAAATGAAAACGAGAACAGGGTCACCCGAAAGAGAGTAGAAAGAAAGGCTAGTCTCCATAATCCTTTCAGATTAACGTTCCAGATAACACCTCATATCGCCCCTGATATGGAGACGACTAACTCCCGAAGGAAGACAGAGCCTCACGGCTTTCACTTCCTAATTAAGCAGCCAAAGCCGCCCGAAAAACCGGACAAAGTCCAGAAAGTCTCGACCCAAAGGAAGAGAACCTCTAAAAAGGAATAAGTCCTAAAAGGACACTTCCAAGAGACCGTGAAAGGCAAAACCGTAAGAATGGCAGTATGAAGGACCTAAATCCTCCAAGCCTTCAACCCACAATGGGAAGGAACACTCTAGTTCCCGAAAAATTCGGAAACGACTGAGCATGTCGCCACGGATCTCAACAGAGTGCCGGCCCACTAGATTGAAAGGGGATGAGGACTGAACCAATCCCCCATGCCCCTAAGCAACCATGGACCATCAAGTCCTCTCAGAATGCTAGTTGAAGCTTGTAAAACAAGACAATCACACAAATCATATTGTGATCACTAGGCGCCCTCACCGGACCAACCGGACATAAAAAGGTGCCACGTGTCTGAACTAGGCCTCAAAGACAGAAGGATTTGTACCCAGTCAGGACCAGCTTGAAACCAAGGGCCCCAGCACTGTCAATGCCACATAGAGAGTCTCCCCCAACGATGGAGGGATAAAGAACAGTCAGACAGACTTTTGTAAACAGAGCGACCACAAAATCACGAGTATCAATTCCAGAAGTGAAAGTTCACGAAGGAAACATCACACCACAACATGAGCTTTAAACCAAATAAAACTCATCCTCACCGGATGAAAATAAAAGATAAGGCAATCTGTAGGTTATCGCCCAGGAAGAACGGACACACCTGCAGGAACAGCTAAACAGGGGTCCGAGACTTCCAAGCTCAGAACTGGAAAAGGATACACAAATAACAAAGGACTATAAGAAGATTACTTCATCCCCTTATGTCTATGTATGCAAGCCAGTCGAAGAGTAAGACTGAGAATCCCCATACCCATTAAGAGTGGGATCCTCCAGCAATGCCAAAAACGTGCCTTAGTAGGACACGAAGGAGCACCAGTCTATATAATGAAAGGTGCAACATACTTCCACCGGGACAAAAGGAAATATCGGCCCCAAAGGTTGACCCCCTGAGGCCTCAGGGGCAGTCGCTCACCCAGAAAGCTGAACTAGACCAGGCGATCCCACTCCTGACGAGCCCCGGTTAACTAAACAAGGACAATATCCTAAGCACACTCCCGGGAGGTGCAGATGCCCCAGCGCCAAAGATATGGCCATGCGGAACCGTGTTGTTACCTCCGGTGGGAACAGGCCACACTCCCTAGAAAGGATAAGTAGCATTTGGGTTACCTGCATGCGTAGTAAAAGAGTTGAACGTAGGCAACACGTCTCGTGAGAAATAGAATAGACGGATGGCTAAGTGGGCACCCGATTCCCCGATCCCAAGGAACAGAGCACCCTAAAACGGCATTCGGAACATAATTGATGGGCATGTATAACCCGGGCCAATTCATATTCTTCGCAAGAAGCAGAGTCTGAATCAAGAGACATCCGTCTCCAAGAATCCTCCATAACTCGGACACTGCCGCCTCCAGAGAACCAGACACCAGTGGACCAGGATTTCTTCGTCGCCATGCGATCAGGAAAATGCAAATAGGGTCAAATGGTAAACCGTGCAGTTCATGCAAAAGCGCGCCTGACCAAAAATGCTGCGTTACTAGACATAGGCCGTTATGTTCAGAAATGGCCATGAGCAGAAGAAACACTACACAGTAGCAGACAGAATCACATAACAAACATGATTATAAACCCCCCTGTTCAATAACCCCCCTCAGGAGATATTAACCCTTGATTCCTAGATACAAAAAGGAGCATCACTGAGACCCTATGTTAAAGTTATCCCCAAAGGTTGTAGCCCCTCTCGTATAACCAGTTGAAATTACAATACATCCACGATGAAAGTAAAATGAAACGATCTTACCGGAATCTACGCCGTGGAACAGGAACACGGCCCTTCAAGTGTGACAAATAGTAGCGTCACCTCTGCCATGGACTTGAGAGAAAAAAGCAGGCAGCGAAACTCGTCAACGCTGACTGCTTGTGGAGCTGTTAATATGGGTCGGGATGGTTTCGCAGAAAGACTCTCCCTGCATCTCCGGACTCTAACTTTCACCCATGCTCTCACTGAGAGGCTGACAGGACTACTTAAAACTCCAGTCCCATGCCGAAGAGTACTACCTTCCATAAGAGACTATGGAAAACTTCTGAAAACCTCCTGGGACGAAAGACAAAGAATGACTGGGGGATGAGGGAAGTGGGAGGAGTATTTAAGCATTTGGCTGGGGTGTCTTTGCCTCCTCCTGGTGGCCAGGTTCTAAATTCCCAAAAGTAATGAAAGCAGCTGTGGACTCCCCTGCCCGGTCATTCATAACTGAAGGCTATAAGGACTGAAACAATCCTTTCCCGCCTTGTGAACCCACAGGTCCTCTCGAATGCTTAGTTGAACAGAAAAAAACAATGATAACTTGAGCACTCAGCGCTACTACCGATCCAGCAGAAACAGCGCCACGTGTCTGAACAGCCACAAGACTAAACGAACCCGACAGGGCCAGCCTGTACTCAGTGTCCTAACTGGCAAGCTGCATAAATTCTCCCACATAGGGGAAAAAAAAAGGAAAACAGACATTATTAAACATAGGACTAACATGTCCAAACAACTTCCAAAGAAGTAACAAAGAGTATCGATCCCAGATGGTTCCTGAAGGAAGCAAACACAAATAAAAGACATCCCATAGGATACAAAATAAAATATAATATAAGGCAACCCGAAGGTAAACGCCAAAAAGACACAGGTCAAACAAAACAAATGACAAACAGGAGATAACCCCACATGCCTGATGAGGTGCACCATTCGAATTATCAGACTTTAAGTCCCCATATCTGTTAACGATAGTGTCATTCAATAACTGAAAAAGATGTCTAAGCAACACGCAGGCGCGCAATCCTGTAACGAAAAGCACAACACTCCGGAACAGTTACACCCACAGGGAACTGTAGAGGCCCACCCCAAGGCGGAAGACCCGGGACAATAGGGCACAAGCACAATCTCAAATGAACGTCAGGACTCTGCAGACGGACCATCGCTAACATTATCTGGAAGCGAAAACGTGCTGCAACCTCCAGGGGGGAACACGCCACCCTGCATGGAGGAACCAAAGACTGGGTTATCCGCATATGTAGAAGTATGAATTGGTAGGCAGCGCATATGAATAGACCGGTCCGGTCGCCAATGGCGAGTAAAATTCCTGCGGGCAAGTAAAATTTACAATTTACCAGCCCGGCTGGCGATCTCACCATTGGCAGCTTTGCACTATTTTTTGGGGGGCATAATATTGTGTTCTATCTTTTTTTTTCATAATACTGCAGCCGCACTATTTCTTGCACTATTTTTTTTACAGCAGCGCCTTAATACTAGCGCAGCGCATTAATTCCATCTAGCTTGTCCGTTGTTAGTGATGTCACATCAGGGCGTACTATAGCATACACACTTTTATTTGGGAGCATTGATACAAGCTTGTGTTCCGGATCACATTGATGTCACAGCAAAGCTCCTTGTTAACGGCAGACGCTTTATGTTTTGTGGGGCACCTTGTTAGCGATGTTGAAGCTGATGCACAATTTTGTATGGACTACAATAGCAGCGGAAATAATGAAAGAAAGTGCTGCTCAGGTTTGCATTACTCTATATTTTTCTGACATACCGACCAGGCTTCTGGAAGTTACCTTAGCAATGTCACAGCATACGCACTATTTTTTGGGAGCAGAATACCGGTAGCAGACACTGCTGCTCAGGTACTGATAAATCCTGTTCCATTTCAAAGTGATGGCTATATGATGTGGCGCTATCTTAATAATGTCAGTGAACCATCAAAGAAGAAGAAGGTAGATGATGCAGAAAAGAGAGAAAGGGCCAGACAATATGAAAAGGAAAAGAGAGAGAGACAATTCAAAGACAGCTGGATGATTAATGATAAGGGGGAAAAGAGAGAGTGGCTTGTGTACAACAGCTCAAAACAGGTTATGCTATGTAGTGTATGCCAGGCATTTTCAAACAAATGGAATGCATTTGTGGAAGGTACCAGCACAATGAAACTTGAAGGTATTCGATCACATGAGCTTTCATCAGGGCATCTGTGGAGTGTCCAGTGTGAGTCAAACCGAAAATTAAAGCAGACTGAAACACCTGCTGGACAGGCAATCGCTACCATGACAAAGGCACAGACAGAGAAACTAAAACTACTGTTTTGCAACGCTCATCTCCTTGACATTAAATCGAGGCCTTTCTCTGACTTTCCAGATTTGTGCAAGTAAGTGTATGCTTTTATTGTATGTGTTTGGCTTTTCCCTAACTGTGTGCTTGGTTTATATTACTTTCTGTCCAAAATGCTAATTTTTATCTCTTGACTATTTTGTTTCTACAGACTTGACAAAATGAAGGTTTTGGATGTGGGAGATACCTATCTTAATGCCATATCAGCACGGTCATTTGTACACTTTATTGCACAGGAAGAAAGAAAACATACAAAAACAAAATATGCAGCTGCCAAGTTTCTTGCAGTCTTGTGTGATGGTTCAGTTGATAGTGCAGTGGTGGAGGAAGAAATTATTTATGCTAGATTTGCAATAGAAGGCAAGGTACACACAAGATTTGTGGCTTTGCAGTCAGTTGAAAAGGCTGATGCTGAAACAATTTCTCAGGCAGTAAATACAGCAGTTACACAACACCTTGAGCAGTTGTGGAAGGAGAAACTAGTTGCAATAGGCACTGATGGAGCAGCAGTGATGCTGGGAAAAAATGGAGGAGTTGTGTAGAAGCTAAAAGGACAGAGAAAGCATGTTGTTGCAATTCACTGCATGAGTCACCGCTTGGAGCTAAGTGTCAGGGACACAGCAGCCAATAATGAGAGTCATCAGAAGTTAAAGGATCTACTTCTAGGGTTATATTTATTTTATTACAAGTCAGAACTCAATCATGCAAATCTTAAGAACAGCTATGCTTCTTTGAAAATTAGGACACTATTGCCTACACGAGTAGATGGGACACGATGGGTAGGCCACTTCTGGCGTGCACTTGACCATTTCCTCAATGGTTATAAAGCAATTATACAACATCTTGATCAGGTATGTAGACCTCTGCCCCTTCCCTCTACTATCTCTATCTCTCCAGCCTTCCCTTGCTTTCTCCCCATGTCTCTCAAGCCCCCTTTCTCTCCCTCCATTTCACCCTCCCCACTCCTGTTCCTCCCTATCTGTCCCTTTCCCCCTACCTCTAATTCATTTTATCTCTCCTGTGCTGCTCTCATTCACTCTCTCTACCTCTCCCGTCCTCTCTCTGTCTCTCAAAATTGAGAGAGAGAAGAGGAGGAAGAAGAGGAAGAAGAAGAAATAAAAAATGAGAGATAAGCAGGGCAATTATGTATACTTTCTCTTTATTTCTAGGTCCAATCTCCTGATGCAAAAGGTGTGAGAGGAGAACAGCAAGCAAAGGCCAGATGCTTTTACAGAGCTGCTACAAGTCTGTCAATGGTCCAGTATGCTTGCTTCATGTATGATGTGCTTTTACAGCTATGCAACTTGTCCAACACTCTTCAGAACCGAAATGCAAGTGTTGCAGATGTCCACAACAGTTTGGAAGTGACAAAAAAAATACTGATCACTCTGAAAGAAAGGTATGTACTTTTTTGTTTTGCTGTTTTGTTCTATAAGAGGTTTTGTTCTTATGTTCATATATGTTCCAGGCCTGTACCTGGGTCACTTCATTCTATTCAGTATGATGAAGAAGGCTCAGCTAGGTTTGAAGGAGTTGAGTTGAAAGGAAAGAATGCCTTCAAGAGTTCAAAAAAGAAGTTTCTGGAAGCAATACAGTCCAGCTTTGAAGATCGCTTTGAAGACATTGAAGAAGGGGTTCTTCAGGCAACATCGGTGACATCCTTCAAAACATGGCCTGACAAAGAAAACTCAGAAGGTATTTCTACATTTAAAACGTAATTAGAGATGTTCTCTAATGTAAAATATTATTAGGACATATTAAACAAAAAGATGTTATTGAATTACATATATTTTGTTTAATATGTCCTAATTAGTATAGTTTATTTTTAGTAGAACAAAATAAAATGCATCAAACGTGTTTGCAAGGAATTTCTTGTTTTCTTTCTTCCAGACTTTGGCAACTCAACAGAGAATTCGGAGATAAATGTGGCCATCTTCTGAGTTTGATGGACTTGATCCTAACCTTGCCAGTCAGCACATCAGAATGTGAAAGAGGCTTTTCCAAAATGAAGATGATCAAAAGTGACTGGCGCTCCTCCCTCATAACTTCAACATTGTCAGATTTAATGATTGTAAACCTTCATTCTGCACCAGTAGATCAATGTGATGCAGTAAGGCATTGGGCAACAGCAGGACCAAGAAAGAGAAATGTCACATACAAAAGGTCTACAAATGAAATCTCAAATTTAGTAATTGCTGAGGTTGCAGAGGTTCCAATCCCTTTTGATCATCTTGAAAATGATGAGGACAAAGCAGAAGAGTTTGAGGTGTCAAGACTTAATGAGGTTTATGATTGTGAGTTGAACTTCCCAGACCACTCTGACTCAGATTGATATCTGTTAACAGTTTCAACAATGTTTCATGTGCAGCATAGATCAGTTACTTTCTGTATTGACTTCAATACAATGGCTGAGGCTCAGTTACTAATTTTATTTTCAAATTTGCTTAAAATATATCAATACTAGTTCACTAAAAGTCTAATTTTGCACTATTCCATAGTTCAATGATTGTATAATTGGACTAATGTCAGGAATGTATACAAAAATAAAGAATACAGGTTTGTGAGATTATAACAACAAGGTGTCTTTTGTCCTTTTTAATGTATAATGTACACATATGCAGATGCGCACGGGCGAGTAAATTTTCCTGCGGGCTGGTAATTTTTTTCAGTTACTCGCCCGGTGGGCGAGTTTATTTTTTGGGTAATCATAGGCCCTGGGTAGGGAACTCGCCTCTTGGAGGACGGGGCCCCCAGAGACGGATGGCTCAGCAGTCCCCTGATTCCCCGAGCCAGAGAAACCAGGCACTCTCATATGGCAAACGGAGCGCCTGGTTGTGTCAACGAGGCCAATCCAGAGTCATCATCAGACACAGAATCTGAAATTAAAATAGTCTTGGTATCAGAATCTTCCGTAACTGAATCTGAAATGAGCACAGTCTCAGCATCAGAATCCTCCATAACTGGATAAGGAACGATCAATATGGACTAAAGTATTAAAACAAAAACGCCACCTGACACCCACAATGGCTGGGGCACTCACCACCTCCTATGACCAGACCCCTGCGGACTTGAATATTTCCTTCGCCACGCTGTCAGTAATGCGCAAATGGGGAACGGAGCGTAATCACGCCCTTACACAAGGTGAACCGCACAATCCAAAAAAAGCGTACCAACCAAAAGGCCGCGTCACTTCCAAAGGCCTCAATGTTCCAACCACGAGCCCATAAACATCACACATAAGCAGGTTGAATCACATAAGAAACATGATTATAAACCCCCCTGTTCAATAACCCCCCTCAGGAGATATTAATCCTTGCTTTCAAGATACTAACAGAGATTCACTGAGACCCTCATGTCATATAGTTAGACCCACAAGGTATGTAGCCTCTCGGGAAAACATTCACATTACAGTACATTGACGATAAAGTAAAATGAAACGATCTTACCGGAATCTACGCCGTGGAACAGGAACAAGCCTTTCAAGTGTCGAAATGTGGCATCGCCTCCACCATGGACTTAAGTGAAGAAAGCAGGCAGCGGAGCGAAGTTAGACAACGCTGATTGCTTGAGGAGCTGTTAATATGAGTCGGGATGGTTTCGCAGAAAAACACTCCCTGCATCTAAATTCCCAAAAGTAATGAATGCAGCTGTGGACTCTTTCCATTCAAAAAAGTGAGGGGTGTACACACACACATATATATTTACAGAGAAGACACAGTTCTCCATAGACCACAATGTAAAGGCACTTTTCAGTGCCGTTATTTTTTTTTTTTTTAGATCACCCCACACTTGCCACTTTTTTTTTTTTTTTAATAAAAAACTATAAGTCTCTTAAATTTGGGGCCAATTGGTGCACTTTTGGAAAATTAAACAGAGATCTTAGTTCACGGTTCACTCCACTTGTAATCTTGCCCATTGTGTTGTGGTCTGACATGATTACCTAGAACCATCCATCTAAGTTCAGGTTTTAACAATTATTGCCATACATGTTCAGATCCAGGACATTTGGCTCAAGTCATTGATTATAGGAACAGTCTAGACAAAATTAAGCTTTCATGATTCAGATAGGGCATGCAATTTTAAACAACTTTCCAATTTACTTTTATCATCAAATTTGCTTTGTGCTCTTGGAATTCTTTGTTAAAAGCTAAACCTAGGAAAGGGTCATATGCTAATTTCTAAGCTCTTGAAGGCCGCCAATTATCTCAGGGCACTTTGACAGTTTTTCACAGCTAGACAGCGCTAGTTCATTTGTGCCCTATAGATAACACTGTCAGCACTGATTGGCTAAAATGCAAATCTGTCAAAAAAACAGAGGTAAGGGGACAGTCTGCAGAGTCTTAGATATAAAAACAGAATTTATGCTTACCTGATAAATTTATTTCTCTTGTGGTGTATCCAGTCCACGGATCATCCATTACTTGTGGGATATTCTCCTTCCCAACAGGAAGTTGCAAGAGGATCACCCACAGCAGAGCTGCTATATAGCTCTTCCCCTAACTGCCATATCCAGTCATTCGACCGAAACTAGCCGAGAAAGGAGAAACCATAGGGTGCAGTGGTGACTGTAGTTTAAAATTTAGACCTGCCTTAAAAGGACAGGGCGGGCCGTGGACTGGATACACCACAAGAGAAATAAATTTATCAGGTAAGCATAAATTATGTTTTCTCTTGTTAGGTGTATCCAGTCCACGGATCATCCATTACTTGTGGGATACCAATACCAAAGCTAAAGTACACGAATGAAGGGAGGGACAAGGCAGGTACTTAAACGGTGCCTGTAGAACCTTTCTCCCAAAAATAGCCTCCGAAGAAGCAAAAGTATCAAATTTGTAAAATTTTGAAAAGGTATGAAGCAAAGACCAACTCGCCGCTTTGCAAATCTGTTCAACAGAAGCCTCATTTTTAAAGGCTCAGGTGGAAGCCACAGCTCTAGTAGAATGAGCTGTAATCCTTTCAGGGGGCTGCTGTCCAGCAGTCTCATAGGCTAAGCGTATTACGCTCCGAAGCCAAAAAGAAAGAGAGGTTGCCGAAGCCTTTTGACCTCTCCTCTGTCCAGAGTAAACAAAAAACAGGGAAGATGTTTGACGAAAATCTTTAGTCGCTTGTAAGTAAAACTTTAAAGCACGGACTACGTCCAAATTATGTAAAAGACGTTCCTTCTTTGAAGAAGGATTAGGACACAATGATGGAACAACAATCTCTTGATTGATATTCTTGTTGGAAACTACCTTAGGTAAAAACCCAGGTTTTGTACGCAGAACTACTTTATCTGAATGGAAAATCAGATAAGGAGAATCACATTGTAAAGCTGATAACTCAGAGACTCTACGAGCCGAGGAAATAGCCATCAAAAACAGAACTTTCCAAGATAAAAGTTTGATATCAATGGAATGAAGGGGTTCAAACGGAACTCCTTGAAGAACCTTAAGAACCAAGTTTAAGCTCCATGGAGGAGCAACAGGTTTAAACACAGGCTTAATTCTAACCAAAGCCTGACAAAATGCCTGGACGTCTGGAACCTCTGCCAGACGCTTGTGCAAAAGGATAGACAGAGCAGAAATCTGTCCCTTTAAAGAACTAGCTGATAATCCTTTATCCAAACCCTCTTGGAGAAAGGACAATATCCTAGGAATCTTAACCTTACTCCATGAGTAATTCTTGGATTCACACTAAATGAAGATATTTGCGCCATATCTTATGGTAGATTTTCCTGGTTACAGGCTTTCGTGCCTGTATTAAGGTATCAATGACTGACTCGGAGAAGCCACGCCTTGATAAAATCAAGCGTTCAATCTCCAGGCAGTCAGTCTTAGAGAAATTAGATTTGGATGATTGAAAGGACCTTGTAGTAGAAGGTCTTGTCTCAGAGGCAGAGGCCAAGGTGGAAAGGATGACATGTCCACCAGGTCTGCATACCAGGTCCTGCGTGGACACACAGGTGCGATCAAGATCACCGATGCTCTCTCCTGTTTGATTTTGGCAATCAGTCGAGGGAGCAGAGGAAACGGTGGAAACACATAAGCCAGGTTGAAGAACCACGGTGCTGCTAGAGCATCTATCAGAATCGCTTCTGGGTCCCTGGACCTGGATCCGTAACAAGGAAGCTTTGCGTTCTGGCGAGACGCCATGAGATCCAATTCTGGTGTGCCCCAACGATGAACCAATTGAGAAAACACCTCCGGATGGAGTTCCCACTCCCCCGGATGAAAAGTCTGACGACTTAGAAAATCCGCCTCCCAGTTCTCTACACCTGGGATATGGATCGATGATAGATGGCAAGAGTGAGTCTCTGCCCAGCGAATTATCTTGGAGACTTCTAACATCGCTAGGGAGCTCCTGGTCCCCCCTTGATGGTTGATGTAAGCCACAGTCGTGATGTTGTCCGACTGAAATCTGATGAACCTCAGGGTTGCTAACTGAGGCCAAGCTAGAAGAGCAATGAATATTGCTCTTAAATCCAGAATATTTATTGGGAGGAGTTTCTCCTCCTGAGTCCACGATCCCTGAGCCTTCAGGGAATTCCAGACTGCACCCCAACCTAGAAGGCTGGCATCTGTTGTTACAATTGTCCAATCTGGCCTGCGAAAGGTCATACCTTTGGACAGATGGACCCGAGATAGCCACCAGAGAAGAGAATCTCTGGTCTCTTGATCCAGATTTAGCAGAGGGGACAAATCTGTGTAATCCCCATTCCACTGACTGAGCATGCATAATTGCAGCGGTCTGAGATGTAGGCGCGCAAATGGCACTATGTCCATCACCGCTACCATTAAGCCGATCACTTCCATGCACTGAGCCACCGAAGGGCGCGGAATGTAGTGAAGAACACGGCAGCAATTTAGAAGCTTTGATAACCTGGACTCCGTCAGGTAAATTTTCATTTCTACAGAATCTATCAGAGTTCCTAGGAAGGAAACCCTTGTGAGGGGTGATAGAGAACTCTTTCCCTCGTTCACTTTCCACCCATGCGACCTCAGAAATGCCAACACTATGTCCGTATGAGATTTGGCAATTTGGAAGTTTGACGCCTGTATCAGGATGTCGTCTAGATAAGGGGCCACTGCTATGCCCCGTGGTCTTAGGACCACCAGAAGAGACCCCAGAACCTTTGTAAAAATTCTTGGGGCTGTAGCTAACCCGAAGGGAAGAGCCACAAACTGGTAATGCCTGTCTAGAAAGGCAAACCTTAGGAACCGATGATGATCTTTGTGAATCGGTATGTGAAGGTAAGCATCCTTCAAATCCACTGTGGTCATGTACTGACCCTCCTGGATCATAGGTAGGATTGTCCGAATAGTTTCCATTTTGAACGATGGAACTCTGAGGAATTTGTTTAAGATCTTTAGATCCAAAATTGGTCTGAAGGTTCCCTCTTTTTTGGGAACCACAAACAGATTTGAATAAAATCCCTGTCCTTGTTCCATTTGTGGAACTGGATGGATCACTCCCATTATTAGGAGGTCTTGCACACAGCGTAAGAATGCCTCTTTCTTTATCTGGTTTACAGATAATCTCGAAAAGGTGAAATCTCCCTTGTGGGGGGGAAGCTTTGAAGTCCAGAAGATATCCCTGAGATATGATCTCCAACGCCCAGGGATCCTGAACATCTCTTGCCCACGCCTGGGCGAAGAGAGAAAGTCTGCCCCCTACTAGATCCGTTGCCGGATAGGGGGCCGTTCCTTCATGCTGTCTTAGAGGCAGCAGCAGGCTTTCTGGCCTGCTTGCCTTTGCTCAAGGCCTGGTTAGATTTCCAGGCCGGCTTGGATTGTGCAAAAGTTCCCTCTTGTTTTGTAGCAGAGGAAGTTGATGCTGCACCTGCCTTGAAGTTTCGAAAGGCACGAAAATTAGACTGTTTGGCCCTTGATTTGGCCCTGTCCTAAAAAAGGGTATGACCCTTACCTCCAGTAATGTCAGCAATAATTTCCTTCAAACCAGGCCCAAATAGGGTCTGCCCCTTGAAGGGAATGTTAAGTAATTTAGACTTTGAAGTCACGTCAGCTGACCAAGATTTAAGCCATAGCGCCCTACGCGCCTGGATGGCGAATCCAGAATTCTTAGCCGTTAGTTTAGTCAAATGAACAATGGCATCAGAAACAAAAGAATTAGCTAGCTTAAGTGTTCTAAGCTTGTCAAGTATTTCAGTCAATGGAGTAGCTGTCTGAAAGGCCTCTTCCAGAGACTCAAACCAGAACGCCGCAGCAGCAGTGACAGGAGCAATGCATGCAAGGGGCTGCAGGATAAAACCTTGTTGAATAAACATTTTCTTAAGGTAACCTAATTTTTTATCCATTGAATCTGAAAAAGCACAACTGTCCTCGACAGGGATAGTGGTACGCTTTGCTAAAGTAGAAACTGCTCCCTCCACCTTAGGGACCGTCTGCCATAAGTCCTGTGTGGTGGCGTCTATTGGAAACATTTTTCTAAAAATAGGAGGGGGGGAAAACGGCACACCGGGTCTGTCCCACTCCTTAGTAATAATTTCTGTAAACCTTTTAGGTATTGGAAAAACGTCAGTACACACCGGAACCACATAGTATTTATCCAGTCTACACAATTTCTCTGGCACTGCAATTGTGTCACAGTCATTCAGAGCAGCTAAAACCTCTCCAAGCAACACCCGGAGGTTCTCAAGCTTAAATTTAAAAGTAGACATATCTGAATCAGGTTTCCCCGAGTCAGAGACGTCACCCACAGACTGAAGCTCTTCCTCAGCTTCTGCATATTGTGACGCAGTATCAGACATGGGCATTAAAACATCTGCGCGCTCTGTATTACGTCTAACCCCAGAGCTATCGCGCTTTCCTCTGAATTCAGGCAGTCTGGCTAATACCGTTGACAGGGTATTATCCATGATTGCCGCCATGTCCTGCAAAGTAATCGCTATGGGCGTCTTTGATGTACTTGGCGCCATTTTAGCGTGAGTCCCTTGAGCGGGAGTCAAAGGGTCCGACACGTGGGGAGAGTTAGTCGGCATAACTTCCCCCTCGTCAGAATACTCTGGTGATAATTCTTTTAAAGATAACAGCTGATCTTTATTGTTTAAAGTGAAATCAATACATTTAGTACACATTCTCCTATGGGGTTCCACCATGGCTTTTAAACATAATGAACAAGGAGTTTCCTCTATGTCAGACATGTTTATACAGACTAGCAATGAGACTAGCAAGCTTGGAAAACACTTTAAATCAAGTTAACAAGCAATATAAAAAAACGTTACTGTGCCTTTAAAAGAAACAAATTTTGCCAAAATTTGAAATAACAGTGAAAAAAGGCAGTTAAACTAACGAAATTTTTACAGTGTATGTAACAAGTTAGCAGAGCATTGCACCCACTTGCAAATGGATGATTAACCCCTTAATACAAAAAACAGATTAACAAAACAAAAAATATGTTTTTTAAACAGTCATAACAACTGCCACAGCTCCTACTTTTGAAGCCTTTTGAGCCCTTCAGAGATGTCCTATAGCATGCAGGGGACTGCTGAGGGAAGCTGAATGTCACAGTTTGTAATTTTAACTGCACCAACTGTAACTTTTATACTATAACAGTGGAAAGCCTCAGGAAACTGTTTCTAGGCAAAAATAAAGCCAGCCATATATAAAAACGATTAAACATGCCAGCAAGCGTTTTATATTGCACATTAATCAGACTATATACCTCTGATAGCAAGCCTGATACTAGTCGCTATTAAATCACTGTATTTAGGCTTTAACTTACATTAATCCGGTATCAGCAGCAATTTCTAGCAAATTCCATCCCTAGAAAAACTTAACTGCACATACCTTATTGCAGGATACCCTGCACGCCATTCTCCCTCTGAAGTTACCTCACTCCTCAGACATATGTGAGAACGGCAGTGGATCTTAGTTACTTCTGCTAAGATCATAGAAAAACGCAGGCAGATTCTTCTTCTAAATGCTGCCCGAGATAAAATAGTACACTCCGGTACCATTTAAAAACAATAAACTTTTGATTGAAGAAAAAACTAACTATATTTTACCACTTTCCTCTAACTACCTCCAGCTATGTTGAGAGCTTGCAAGAGAATGACTGGGTATGGCAGTTAGGGGAGGAGCTATATAGCAGCTCTGCTGTGGGTGATCCTCTTGCAACTTCCTGTTGGGAAGGAGAATATCCCACAAGTAATGGATGATCCGTGGACTGGATACACCTAACAAGAGAAAAGGTAATCACAAAGGTAAAAAGTATATTAATCACATATATTGTTTTTCAATGGCCAAATGCCCCTCCAACTTGTCTTATTTAAAAGTAGCAATCCACACTTGTTATTAGAGTAGACAAGGCTAGCCACTGCCATTCTGATAAAATGTTGCATTGTTTGTTTAATATTAATCGCCTCTGCTGAGTCAGTTAGGCAACAGATATGTGGTAGGGCAAAGCTTTTAAAGTCTGCACTTTGCACTTCCAATTCTCAGAATTTTAAAACCCACACATTTCAGAGGTAAAACTACAGCAAAAGGGGGGCAAAATAAATAATGAAAGTATATTGAGAAGTTTTTTTACTATTCATAACAGAGCATTTTAGATTGCTATCTCAATGTGCTTCATATATAATGTGCACATATCCATTCCAAAATCTATATAAACCGTATGATCAGCCTCACACACACATACGTATCTAAATCTCTGGCGGAACATACCCTTCCTGCAGTAAGTAATGCATGATGAGTATGAGGAGGTTTTTACGTCGTGCTTCTGTACGCAGTTCTTCCTGCAATATAAGAAATGGCTTAGAATATGTGCAATTAACTAAGAAACAAGGGCATCTTATTTCAGATTACCTGGATAATACTTTGAAGGGACATGATTCCCAAATGTTGAAAGACTTGAAAGTGATGCAGCATAGCTGTAAAAAAATGACTAGAAAATATCAACTGAGCATTTATCTATGTAAAAAGGAATATATTTTACATCAAAAAATTTCTCAGTAGCCAAATCACATTGCAAAGGGGCTATAAGCAGCCAATCAGGATGTTAGCCCTAGGACTTGCAAGGAAGTGTGCATCTGTCATGTTATTTCCCTCCTCAGTTTAAGGAAGTTTTATCTTACAGTTACACTACATCATTTTCAAGTGATTTTGCATATGGGTATTATGTCCCTTTAATGTGCATTCAAAAAAGAATATCCAGAACTTGTCCCTGTCTGATTTCCCTAGTTTACGAATATAACACCCAACTAATTGCTCAGCTACCCCCATTATAATTTATTTGAAAGGCCTCTCCCATAGAGCTGGTACAACAATGCATGAAACATACATATATTAAACTTAAAGGGACAGTAAACTCAAAAAGGAGCAGCATTTAAACAAGACAAGTAATTTAGCATAAAAAAGGTTAAGTTAATGCTGCTCATTTTGTTATTGACACAATTAGGATGCGCAGATAAAGACAACTCCTACAGGTACAATGGTGGATTGCAACAAACCCCCTAAATTCAGATACTTTTGTCTTAGGACACAAACATCCATAAAAATGCAGCCTCTTAACCCTTTGACTGCTAAGCACTTTCCCACCTGGGTGCTAAGATTTCTTAAGTTTTTTGTTTTTTTTTAACACAATTTCTTTAACTTTTTTTTTTTTTTTCAGATCCCCAAGACTTACACTGTTGGAAAGGTTAGGCGGTTACCTTTCCAACGGTGGCTCTTGGGGTTCTGTAGCTGCTTAGATGCCTGAGATACAGGCTTCTAAGCAGCATGTCCCCTGCTCCTATATTTAACATTGTTAAGTATAAATAAAGTTGTGCATGACGTCACCGCACATAACGTGAAGCCCCGGTGATGCCTGTCACTATGCAGGCCCGATCGCCGGGGTAGGAGCGGGTGGGAGCCCCCAGATCTCCCTCAAGGTGGGAGAGTGCTAGCGACGGCTCTGAGCCGTCGTTAGCACTCAAGGGGTTAAAGGTTAAAGGATTAGAAACAATTGTGTCTTTTCTGGTTAAGACAGAGCATACAAAAAAATAACTTCTGTTATCAAATTTGCTTTCTTTCCTTTCTTTGCTGAAGAGATACCTAGGTAGCACTACATGACAGGAAATAGTGCGGCCGTCTAGTGCTCTTGCAAATGGATAACATTGTTATATAACTGCTGTCATATAATGCTACAGACACATGCTAGCGCCTGAGCTTACGGCACTGTTTTTCAATAAAAGATACCAAAAGAACAAAGACGATTTGATCATAGAAATTAATTAGAAAGCTGTGTGCTTTATCTGAATCATGAAAGAAATGTTTTATGTCCCTTTAAGCAAAATATCTGTATATTAAATAAAATGTTCTATAAGCAAGAAGAGGGTCACATCCTTTAAAAAAAAGTAGTATATTTTATGTTGTTATCTCCTTTGGTCACTTGTGCAGCTATAAATGAGCCCCTGCACAGATTCAGAAATCACTCTGTAGCATGTAGCGGGGTTAGGTATCTGAATACTGCTTGATGCAGCCTCTCTGAGGGCAGTGGAAAAGCCAGTTTGCAGAGTTAAAATAACAGGAAAAGCAGGCAAAATAAATAAATGAAAATACATTAAAGGATTTTTTTTACTAAACCTAAATATTTTATGGAGAATTTCTTTTTTATTTAATGTCCCTTTAATGACAAGACATATCCATCACTTCGTAAGTAAAGCAATATATTGTACAACCAATAAATGCACTTTCTGCAGTAGATCTAGAAATCAGGGGTGGGCAATTACCGGCCCTTCAGATGTTATGGACTACATCTCCCATGATACTTTGCATGCATTATGGCTGAAAGAGCATTATGGGAGATGTAGTCCATAACATCTGTGGGGCCGATAGTTGCCCACCCTGATCTAGATAGTGCCAATGACACATGCACACTACTGAGCATATATGGAAACAGTGTTTGCAACAATGTATAATATTGTAACAAAAATTGTAGAGCTGTGCAATTAATCACATGATGCAATTAATCGCAATATAAGGCTACGCAATGTCTAAATCGCACAAGGCTCAAAAAAAAAAGTCTGAAATGGCTTCCTTAACATGTCAGTCACACAAATGCCCCAGCCCAGCAACAGCACTGATCACATCCCCAGGGGGTCGGAGCAAGAAGCAACTATCTGTGTCACAGCACATAGCACAGTCCTAAAAAAAAAGAAGATATTTTAGCACCTTATTGTGCAGTGTATTGGCGGCAGCAGCAGCAATAACAGGCCTTGGCGTGGCGGTGGTCTGGTGGTGGCTACTATGTAACCACAGCACAGGCAGTTCATTTCATTTAAACTAGTTTTGTTGTTTGTATTTTAATGCTGTCAGCCTGTACTGAACAATGAGAAATATGTTGTTTTAAAATTCTATACATTTTATTGCATTTTTTTATTCAGAAATGTATGTTTAACAGTTATTTAAAAAAAAAATCACAATTGTGATATTTCATGGCCAAAATCACAATATTCGTTTCTTCCAATATCACACAGCCCTATACTGCGGCCATATAGTGCTGAAGACAAAGAGCACTTTTCTTTGGATACCTAGATATGATCTTCAACAAAGGATACAGAGAGTGAGAAGGTGCTCCCATCCTGCACCTTATCACGTTTATCGAACACATTTTTCTTTTTGGAATAATCTTCCCTTTATCCACCCAATCCATAGACCAGCTGATAAGGTCCCACAAGTTAAACATTCATAAAGACTTTTCAATTGATGTCTATTATCAAATGTACTTTTGTCTTGGTTTCCTATATCAAAAAGCAAATCTAGGTAGGCTCAGAAGCAACAGTACATTTCTAGAAGCTAGCTGGTGATTGGTGGCTACACACATCTCTAGTCATTGGCTCACCCGATGTGTTCAGCTAGCCCCCAGTAGTGCATTGCTGCTCTGGTGTGCACTTTAACTGGTTAACCACTTAATAGCCAATAATAAAATGATCCAACACATTTTTTTTTTGCAGCTTTATATCTTTGTAACAGCTTTCATGTAAACAAACAGTATAGATAAAGATAAAACGCTGATTGTTTAAATCGAAAGTGCCATTTTTAACACACAAAAAAAAATGTGTTAAAGTGCACAAAAAGATATAATGTCCAGGGGTCTTCTGTGAAAATGTCCTTAAAAAAAGGAGGAGGGGAAACAAATAATAGTGAAGTCCTGACTCCTGTATACAAAATGAAACAAGCACTGTTAATTCTGTAAAAGTATGTTGACTATTGTTTCAGGAAGCTGCGACTTCCAGTTTGTACCTCATAATTTGACAATAAAGTCGATATTAAAAAAACAAAAAAAACAAAAAAACAGAATTTATGCTTACCTGATAAATTACTTTCTCTTGTGATGTATCAAGTCCACGGATTCATCCTTTACTTGTGGGATATTCTCCTTCCCAACAGGAAGTGGCAAAGAGAACACACAGCAGAGCCGTCCATATAGCTCCCCCTCTAGCTCCACCCCCCAGTCATTCGACCGAAGGTTAGGAAGAAAAAGGAGAAACCATAGGGTGCAGTGGTGACTGTAGTTTAAACAAAAAAAGCTACCTGACTTAATAGCCAGGGCGGGCCGTGGACTCGATACATCACAAGAGAAAGTAATTTATCAGGTAAGCATAAATTCTGTTTTCTCTTGTAAGATGTATCGAGTCCACGGATTCATCCTTTACTTGTGGGATACCAATACCAAAGCTTTAGGACACGGATGAAGGGAGGGACAAGACAGGTACCTTAAACGGAAGGCACCACTGCTTGTAGAACCTTTCTCCCAAAAATAGCCTCCGAAGAAGCAAAAAGTACCAAATTTTTAAAATTTGGAAAAAGTATGAAGCGAAGACCAAGTCGTCGCCTTACAAATCTGTTCAACAGAAGCCACTGCTCTGGTAGAATGAGCAGTAATTGTTTCGGGAGGCTGCTGGCCAGCAGTCTCATAGGCCAAACGGATGATGCTTTTCAGCCAAAAGGAAAGAGAGGTAGCAGTCACCTTCTGACCTCTCCTCTTACCAGAATAGATAACAAACAATGAAGGTGTTTGTCTGAAATCCTTAGTGGCTTGTAAATAGAACTTAAAAGCATGAACCACATCAAGATTGTGTAACAGACGTTCCTTCTTCGAAGAAGGATTAAAACACAGAGAAGGAACAACAATTTTCTGGTTAATATTCTTATTAGACACAACCTTAGGAAGAAAACCGGGTTTGGTACGCAAAACCAGGTAAGGTGAATCACACTGTAAAGCAGATAACTCTGAAACTCTTCGAGCAGAAGAGATAGCTACCAAAAACAAAACTTTCCAAGAGAAAAGCTTAATATCTATGGAATGTAAAGGTTCCAACGGAACCCCTTGCAGAACTGAAAGAACTAAATTCAGACTCCATGGCGAAGCCACAAGTCTATAAACAGGCTTGATTCTGACTAAAGCCTGACTAAACGCTTGAACGTCTGGTACCTCTGCCAGACGTTTGTGTAAAAGAATAGACAAATCAGATATCTGTCCTTTTAAGGAACTAGCTGATAATCCTTTCTCCAATCCTACTTGGAGAAAGGACAATATCCTGGGAATCCTAATCTTACTCCATGAGTAACCCTTGGATTCACACCAAAAAAGATATTTTCGCCAAATCTTATGGTAGATTTTCCTGGCGAAGGGCTTTCTAGCCTGAATCAGGGTATCAATAACCGACGCTTGATAGAATTAGGCGATCAATCTCCAAGCAGTCAGACGCAGAGAAATTAGATTTGGATGCTTGAAAGGACCTTGTATTAGAAGGTCCTGCCTCATTGGTAGTGTCCATGGTGGGACATATGACATGTCCACTAGGTCTGCATACCAGGTCCTGCGTGGCCACGCAGACGCTATCAGAATCACCGAAGCCCTCTCCTGCTTAATTCTAGCAACCAGACGAGGGAGGAGAGGAAACGGTGGAAAAACATAGGCCAGATTGAAGGACCAAGGCGCTGCTAGAGCATCTATCAGCACCACCTGGGGATCCCGGGACCTGGACCCGTAGAGAGGAAGTTTGGTGTTCTGACGGGACGCCATCAGATCCAATTCTGGAGTGCCCCATAGCTGAGTCAGCTGGACAAATACCTCCGGGTGGAGTTCCCACTCCCCCGGGTGAAAAGTCTGACGATTTAGAAAATCCGCCTCCCAGTTGTCTACTCCTGGGATGTGAATTGCTGAGAGATGGCAGGAGTGATCCTCCACCCACCTGAATATTTTGGTTACTACAGTCATTGCTAGGGAACTCCTTGTTCCCCCTTGATGATTGACGTAAGCTACAGTCGTGATGTTGTCCGACTGAAATATGATGAATTTGGCCGCAGCTAGCTAACGCCATGCCTGAAGCGCGTTGAATATCGCCCTCAGTTCCAGAATGTTTATCGGGAGAAGAGCTTCTTCCCGAGACCATAAGCCCTGAGCTTTCAGGGAGTCCCAGACTGCACCCCAGCCCAACAGACTGGCGTCTGTCGTTACGATGATCCACTCTAGTCCGCGGAAACACATTCCCTGAGACAGGTGATCCTGAGGCAACCACCAGAGAAGAGAATCTCTGGTCCCCTAATCCAGCTGTATTTGAGGAGACAAATCTGCATAATCCCCGTTCCACTGTTTGAGCATTCATAGTTGCAGTGGTCTGAGGTGTATCCGTGCAAAAGGGACTATGTCCATTGCCGTTACCATTAGTCCGATTGTCTCCATACACTGAGCTACAGATGGCCGAGGAATGGAATGAAGGGCTCGGCAAGTGATTAAGAATTTTAACTTTCTGACCTCCGTCAGAAATATTTTCATTTCTACCGAGTCTATCAAAGTTCCTAGGAAGGAAACTCTTGTGTGGGGGGAGAGAGAACTCTTTTTGATGTTCACCTTCCACCCGTGAGACCTCAGAAAGGCCAATACAATTTCCGTGTGAGACTTTGCTCTTTGGAAAGTCGAAGCCTGAATTAAGATGTCGTCAAGATAAATAAACAGCAAAGTGGAAAAAGTTTTTGAGAGAGAGAGTAACCACGGCTTTGTTGGTAATATCAAAAAACAACTGGGAAATGATATATGCAATCAATTGATTCCCAGCTCGAGTGCACCCCGTAGATAGATATATACTGACAAATTACAGGATCACAGTCCTAAAGGGGTTTCCCCACCCCAACCAGGGCTGGTAAGGCTGGTATCCTACCGTTCTTAAGATGCACAGTAGATAGATAGGTGTGTAACTCTAATATTCAATGTTACTGAAGTCATCAGCTGTGTATTGTAAAGTTCACAAACTCATACCTTGCATCCGCTGCGGGACTGAGAGGGCAACCCCCGGAGGCTATAACGGTATCAACGCTCACCTTCATGTGCAGAAACCCTACGTCCACTTGCTCCCAGCTCTGTGCAGTGTCTGTAGTGATCTCCAATGTACACGGTAGGCAGCTCCTCCTTCCGTCGTCGTCCTGGGTGTTTGATGTGCTGTGCGGTCAGGAGAATCGTGCGTACCCGGCCACCGTGCTACACTACTTAAACCGGCCAATTGAGAACAAAAGAGGAAAAAAAAAGGAGCACAGGCAGCGGTACAATGCACTTAAAAAATGTGTTTATTACACAAATAGCGCCATAGCGCAATGAGTGAATACAGATACAGATACACGTATGTTAGGCAACAACCAAACATAAAAATAACGTGAGAAGGGATAAACACCCCGGGGTTAATACTGTGCTGAAAAAGTCCTTGACAGGCTGCAAACTAACAGGTATACGCGTTTCAGCTAACAGCCTTACTCATTACCTCATAATGAGTAAGGCTGTTAGCTGAAACGCGTATACCTGTTAGTTTGCAGCCTGTCAAGGACTTTTTCAGCACAGTATTAACCCCGGGGTGTTTATCCCCTCTCACGTTATTTTTATGTTTGGTTGTTGCCTAACATACGTGTATCTGTATCTGTATTCACTCATTGCGCTATGGCGCTATTTGTGTAATAAACTCATTTTTTAAGTGCATTGTACCGCTGCCTGTGCTCCTTTTTTTTTTTCCTCTTTTGTCGTCAAGATAAGGCGCCACTGCTATGCCCCGCGGTCTTAGAACTGCCAGGAGGGACCCTAGCACCTTTGTGAAAATTCTGGGAGCAGTGGCCAACCCGAAAGGAAGAGCCACAAACTGGTAATGCTTGTCCAGAAAGGCGAACCTGAGAAACTGGTGATGAGCTTTGTGGATAGGAATGTGCAGATACGCATCCTTTAAATCCATGGTGGTCATATATTGACCCTCCTGGATCATTGGTAAGATTGTCCGAATGGTCTCCATCTTGAATGGTGGGACTCTGAGGAATTTGTTTAGAATTTTGAGATCCAGGATTTCTGAAAGTTCCCTCTTTCTTGGGAACTACAAACAGGTTTGAGTAAAAACCCAGCCCCTGTTCCGCAATTGGAACTGGGCGGATCACTCCCATTGTATGTAGGTCTTCTACACAGCGTAAGAACGCCTCCTTCTTTGTCTGGTCTGTAGACAGATGAGAAATGTGGAACCTTCCCCTTGGAGGGAAGTCCTTGAATTCTAGAAGATATCCCTGGGATACAATCTCTAAGGCCCAGGGATCGTGTACATCTCTTGCCCAGGCCTGAGCCAAGAGAGAGAGTCCGCCCCCTATTAGATCCGGTCCTGGATCTGGGGCTACCCCTACATGCTGTCTTTGAGGCAGCTGCAGGCTCCTTGGCCTGTTTGCCCTTGTTCCAGCCCTGGTAAGGTTCCCAGGCTGACTTGGGTTGGGAAGCGGTACCCTCTTGCTTTGCAGCAGGGGAGGATGAAGCGAGACCGCTCCTGAAATTCCGAAAGGAACGAAAATTATCTTGTAGGTCTGAAATAATTTCTTTCAATTCAGGCCCGAAGAGGGTCTTTCCTTTGAAAGGGATGTTCAAAAGTTTGGATTTTGACGATACATCGGCCAACCAGGACTTTAGCCATAGCGCCCTGCGCGCTAAAATGGCGAAACCTGAATTCTTTGCCGCTAACTTAGCTAGTTGTGAAGCGGCATCTGTGATAAAAGAATTATCCAGCTTAAGAGCCTTAATTCTGTCCATAATATCCTCATATGAGGTCTCCGTCTGGAGCGCTTCTTCCAGCGCCTCGAACCAGAAAGCAGCTGCAGTAGTTGCAGGAACAATGCACGCAATGAGTTGGAGAAGAAAACCTTGTTGAACAAAAAATTTCTTAAGTAAACCCTCTAATTTTTTATCCATAGGGTCTTTGAAAGCACAACTTTCTTCAATTTGTATGGTTGTGCGTTTAGCAAGTGAAGAAATGGCCCCCTCCACCTTAGGGACAGTCTGTCACGAGTCCCGCATGGGGTCAGATATAGGGATCTATCCCACTCCCTAGTAACAATATCCGCAATCCTCTTAGGGACCGGAACACATCAGTGTAAACAGGAACTTCTAGGTACTTGTCTATTTTACATAATTTCTCTGGAACCACCATAGGGTCACACAGTCATCCAGAGTAACTAATACCTCCCTGAGCAATAAGCGGAGGTGTTCTAGTTTAAATTTAAAAGCCGACATAACTGAATCTGTCTGAGGAGAAACCTTTCCTGAATCGGAAATTTCTCCCTCAGACAGCACATCCCTCACCCTAACTTCAGAGCATTGTGAGGGTATATCGGATACGGCTACTAAAGCTTCAGAATGCTCAGTATCTGTTCTTAAAACAGAGCTATCACGCTTTGCAGGTAACACGGGCAGTTTAGATAAGAACTCTGAGAGGGTATTATTCATAACTGCCGCCAAGTCTTGCAAGGTAAAAGAGGTAGACGCACTAGAGGTGCTAGGCGTCGCTTGAGCAGGCGTAACTGATTGTGACACTTGGGGAGGGGTTGACGGCCTAACCTCGTTACCTTCTGTCTGAGAATCATCTTGGACCACATTTTTAAGTGCAACAATATGTTCTTTAAATGTATAGACATATCAGTACAAGTGGGACACATTCTTAGAGGGGGTTCCACCATGGCTTCTAAACACATTGAACAAGGATTTTACTTGGTGTCAGACATGTTTAACAGACTAGTAGTAAAACAAGCAGGCTTGGAAATCACTTTAATCAAGTAAAAACACACTTTGAAAAAAACGTTACTGTGTCTTTAAGAGATAAAAAAGGC
This sequence comes from Bombina bombina, assembly GCF_027579735.1. NCBI lineage: Eukaryota > Metazoa > Chordata > Amphibia > Anura > Bombinatoridae > Bombina > Bombina bombina. The sequence goes on along the minus strand of NC_069500.1, from coordinate 62,784,285 downwards.
ACACAATTTTGCAAAACAGTGAAAAATGCAGCAAACTTTTCGAAATTTTTACAGTATGTACCTAAAGCATTAGTAAGATTGCACCACTAGCAATAAATACGATTAACCCCTTAATACCCAAACCGGATCGACAGTAAGCTAAAAGACTGGTTAAAAAACGTTCAGCACCTTGCCACAGCTTTCTGCTGTGGCCCTACCTGCCCTTAGGAACCAGATTTGTGGGGAAAAAGCTTCTTATAGGCCCTCAAACTGCAGCCGGACCCTCCATGTGAAACAGCCTGAACTTCTAGTCAAAATATAACTGCGCATCTGAGGCGCGAAATTAGGCCCCTCCCCCGCCTCACTACGGCGCTTGTGAGGCCTAAAGAAACACTCCCGAGTGTTTTAATAATAGCCATGTGGGTAACAACCCCTGAAAGAAAAACAAAGGAACCTTCAAAGTGTCTAAAAAAAACAACGATATTTTCAATAAAAACCGTTTGCCAAGAAAGTAGTGTCAACCAGCATAAACCAGCCCTGTTATGTAAGCTTGAAATTCCATACTTAGTCTCTGAATACAGCTTACCCTTCCCTCATGGGGATATTATCAGTCTTTTCTAGCATTATCACAGTCTTGTCTAGAAATAAATGACTGAACATACCTTATTGCAGCCTAACCTGCAAACCGTTCCCCCAAACTGAAGTTTTCTTGCACTCCTCAGTCCTTTGTGGGAACAGCAGTGGATTTTAGTTACAACATGCTAAAATCATCTTCCTCCTGCAGAAATCTTCATCTCCTTTCTGCTAGAGAGTAAATAGTACACACCGGTACCATTTAAAATAACAAACTCTTGCTTGTAGAAAATAAAAACTACATTTTTTACACCACATTCACTTTACCCTTCCGATTGCTTAGAGCCGGCAAAGAGAATGACTGGGGGGTGGAGCTAGAGGGGGAGCTATATGGAAAGCTCTGCTGTGTGCTCTCTTTGCCACTTCCTGTTGGGAAGGAGAATATCCCACAAGTAAAGGATGAATCCTTGGACTCGATACATCTTACAAGAGAAAAAAAAAAATGAAACAAGCAGGTGAATGGAGATGTTCTCACACAAACCAGAGCTATGGATTAGCTCTTAGTATTAGGGCTGCAACTAACGATTATTTTCTTAATTGATTAAATCGGCCGATTATTTTTTCGATTAATTGACTAATCGGATAAAAAGAGAATCAATAATAGTTTTCTATGTTTTAAATAACATCCACATAATGAGTGTTACAAATATAAACTTCAGACTAAAACTTTACATTAACACAACTGTTTCTTCAATTTTTAAGCAGAAGAGCACAGTTTTATAATTATACAGAACAAAACCACAAACTGTTTGAAAAGAGGTAGAACTAGAAAGAGTTAAGACTATCACTGTTAATAACATTCTGTTATTCACTCTTTCAGGAACTTTGCATTGAAATGCAAAAATCTCAACATGTCCACATGCTTCTGGCTAAGGCTGGTTCTCTGTTTGCAGCTATATTTCCTGCAGCAGAGAAAAGGCTGTTGAGTTGTATAAGTAGGGTTTTGCCAATTTCACCAAAGTGGGATATTTATCTTTGTTAGCTCTTCACCAATGCTAAGTGTTTTCTACCTTGGCAAGGGGCCTCTCAATAAAGTAACCCTTGACTTCATTCTAACATAAAAATATCTTGAATATCTATATGCAATGGTAAATAACCAGCTATAAGGTTAGGGGAAATATCTAGTCCGCTCTAAAAATAACAGATATATACTTATAAAGGTTGAATCTGGTACATATTATCACAATTTATTAAAAATATAAAAAAACAATAAAAAACTAAAACAGAAGTGCTAAGGACTGTATATCAATTAGCTGCGGTGATGGTAGGTGGCGCAAATAAATGCTGATTCCCTGTGGTGAAGCGTTAATTTCTCAATGTTTATTGTTAGTTACGTGAGTTCCGTGGTGAATTCTATTGGCTATGTTTGAATTAAGATAATGTCGATTTCTATTATTATTATTAATTTCAATTAATAATATACTCCTTATATGAATATAAATAAAATTAAAAATGCCTTAAGTTGGTAAATAAAAACAATTTATTTTCACAAATATTTAAAATGTATACACTTAATGTGCTATTGACACCGGTGTCGGCGGTAACTGTAAAAGATGCTAAAATTGGACAAGCTAAAATAAAACAAAATACAATTTAAAATAAACAAGATACAGTTAAAATGATATAATTTCTAGTTTACAACGATACTTTTACGTTGAGTATTCTTGTTACACTTTGCTAATTTCCACAGTGTGGCCTAATTTCAACGTTATGTTACACTATTATTGACATTCATATGCTTTAGCAGTGGACTGTTATTATTCACAGTCTTTTGACGAAATGACCTTATAGTGTTGGCCAGGTATAGGTGATAGTACACTATATTCTAGTAGTGCTGGTTGGGCTGTTTTAACAGTGCTCTAAAGTACCTTGAAATGTATCCGTCTGTTGTTGCTGTATCTGTTGGGGAATGTTGCGGTTAAATATATGCCGCTACTTGGTTCCCTTCAGTGTGTCTGTTTAATGACACGTTTTAAGTATGCAGCATACTTAAAACGTGTCATTAAACAGACACACTGAAGGGAACCAAGTAGCGGCATATATTTAACCGCAACATTCCCCAACAGATACAGCAACAACAGACGGATACATTTCAAGGTACTTTAGAGCACTGTTAAAACAGCCCAACCAGCACTACTAGAATATAGTGTACTATCACCTATACCTGGCCAACACTATAAGGTCATTTCGTCAAAAGACTGTGAATAATAACAGTCCACTGCTAAAGCATATGAATGTCAATAATAGTGTAACATAACGTTGAAATTAGGCCACACTGTGGAAATTAGCAAAGTGTAACAAGAATACTCAACGTAAAAGTATCGTTGTAAACTAGAAATTATATCATTTTAACTGTATCTTGTTTATTTTAAATTGTATTTTGTTTTATTTTAGCTTGTCCAATTTTAGCATCTTTTACAGTTACCGCCGACACCGGTGTCAATAGCACATTAAGTGTATACATTTTAAATATTTGTGAAAATAAATTGTTTTTATTTACCAACTTAAGGCATTTTTAATTTTATTTATATTCATATAAGGAGTATATTATTAATTGAAATTAATAATAATAATAGAAATCGACATTATCTTAATTCAAACATAGCCAATAGAATTCACCACGGAACTCACGTAACTAACAATAAACATTGAGAAATTAACGCTTCACCACAGGGAATCAGCATTTATTTGCGCCACCTACCATCACCGCAGCTAATTTGTATAAAACATTGGGATAAAGTTTTATAAGGTGTGCACCATTCCCGCCTTAGTATCAGTCCAACCACTATCAAAAACGACTGTATATCAATAACAGGACAAAGCCTTACACATGTATTTATACAGTACATATAATCAGCAATAGCAAGCAATACGCTAATAATTGTGCAAACAGATAATAGTGCACAACAATTTAAATAACTCGCAACAATCTAGGGCAAGGTGTAAATAACAAGCTTGGCACTATATCATAAAAAGCATAGTTCCGAAACACCAGATTTAATATAAACAATGCAAATGATGACTATTATAGCTGGGTTGCACATAAGCCAGGGGTAGTTGTAAACTTATACTGTCCTGAAAAAGTAAAAAGTAGACGTCCTTTAGGCTAAGGACATAACCATAAAACACAATACCATGTGCAGGAGTTCATTGGAGTGAAGCAGCTGGTGTTGTGCACAGACCAACTAATTGCAAACTAATCGATTAATCGATTATGAGATTCGTTGACAACTATTTTCATAATCGACTATTATCGATTATGATGATTAGTTGTTGCAGCTCTACTTAGTATAATAATGCCCATGATAAACCTTTAGGTATATAGAGTGGACTGGAGAGGCTTCCAACGGATTAAAAGATTTATTTAACAATAAAAATCAGACTTATAGAAGAACACAGCCGCATAAATTCAGCAAGGAATGATGACAATTATTTCATGATTCAGATAGAGCAGCAATTTTAAACAACTTTCCAATTTACAAAATGTGCACAGTCTTTTTATATTTACCCGTTTTGAGTCACCAGCTCCTACTGAGCATGTGCAAGATTTGGCTGATTGCTGTCACATGGTACAGGAGGAGTAGAAATAGGCATTACTTTGAAATTTGTCAGAAAAAAATTCAGACTAAGTGCTTTTGCATTGTATTGTTATCATGCATTTGTTGTTTGTGCAAATGTACTGGTCCTTTAAATAAAAATACACAAAACTAAAATATTAACAATCTCTGAATCAATTGCTTGAATACAATGGTTATGATCCTAGGATTATTTTGTTGCATCCTTTGTGTTTTTGCTGTAGATTTAGGAAGATTTCATTCTGTAGTGTAATGACAGTGTTTAATTGACTGGAAGTGCACGCCGTTAGTGATTATTACTATGTAAATAAACATTACAACTTTGAATGTTAAGTAAGATAAAAATGCATAAAGGCTAATAGCTCGAAATTAGGTAATTAAATTCCAAGCAAAGTGGTCTGCAAATAATTACTACAATACAAGCAAAAAGAACATCTCATTTACAAAAGCAATTAAAACTAATAAGTGCTACCATAATTGAGTAGCAAGTATTAATTGGAGAAACTTAAATTAAACCCTTTATTTACATGGAGCCGTTTTAGTTGTAAAATCTTTAGCAACTCAAGTTTAAAGGGGACATAAAACTACTAAAAGAAAATGGTCTAATGTACTACAGTATTTTATTACTGCACTGCTGCTTGCATGCAACTATGTGTTTAAAGGAACAGTGAGCAACTTGTAATTACAAGACATTTGCTATGGAATAACATATCAGCCAAGTCTAAATATTATTAAAAGGGACATCATTTCTGGGTCAAAATGTAAATGCACATAGATAAATTACATCTGTGAATAGAAACATATTTGTAATATACATGTACAGTATTGGCAAACATGCTTGTAAAGGTTATCACTGTTTTAGTGTTAACATTTTTCTATGTACGTGCATGTGAAGCATAGCTAGATATTCTCAGTGCACCAGTATTTTAAATACTGCAGCTGCTCAGAGCACCAGTGGGGCTTGTATCAAGTCAACAATTAAACTGTAATTACCAAATGGTACAAGCACTGAGCAAGTGCTGTGTTTAAAATGCTGGTGCACAGTGCATACCTAAAATATATAACTTTTATTAGAAGCATTTTTGCTAATACAAATATATTACAAAAATGCTTCTATTCAACACTAAGATGCATTCATGTGGATTCCAATTTTGGCTGGAATGTCCCTTTAAACCAAATTAACATCTTGTTTGTTAGAAGTAAAGGGACACTGCAAAAATGATTTAAAAAAATAAAAAGATTTAAAAGGAAAATCCTTTTAAAATTATGAATACATAGTACAATGATTTCTATTAAAGGGACACTGAACCCAAATTGTTTCTTTTGTGATTCAGATAGAGCATGACATTTTAAGCAACTTTCTAATTTACTCCTATTATCAAATTTTCTTCATTCTCTTGGTATCTTTATTTGAAATGCAAGAAAGTAAGTTTAGATGCCGGCCCATTTTGGTGATCAACCTGGGTTGTTCTTGCTGATTGGTGGATAAACTCATCCACCAATAAAAAAGTGCTGTCCATAGTTCTGAATTAAAAAGAGAACAAAGAAAAATTGATAATAGGAGTAAATTAGAAAGTGGCTTAAAATTGCATGCTCTATCTGTATCATGAAAGAAAAAATTTGGGTTCAGTGTCCCTTTAAGGATAAGACACTGCTTAAAGGATTACTAACTTTTGCATTTTTTACTCAAAACGAAAACACACATTTCAACACCTACATATACATAACCTCTTAAGGACATATGACGGATTTTTTCCGTCATAAAACAATTGAGCAAACTGAAAGCTGTGTCGTTAAAGGGACACTGAAACCAAATTTTTTCTTTCGTGATTCAGATAGAGCATGCAATTTTAAGAAACTTTCTAATTTACTCCTATTAGCAAATTTTCTTCGTTCTCTTGCTATCTTTATTTGAAAAAGTAGGCATCTAAGCTTTTTTTTGGGTTCAGACCTCTGGACAGCACTTTTTATTGGTGGATGAATTTATCCACCAATCAGAAAGAACAACCCAGGTTGTTCACCAAAAACGGGCCGGCATCTAAACTTACATTCTTGCATTTCAAATAAAGATACCAAGAGAATTAAGAAAATTTGATATTAGGACTAAATTAGAAAGTTGCTTAAAATGTCATGCTCTACCTGAATCATGAAAGAAAATTTGGGTTCAGTGTCCCTTTAAATAACTAACCTATATTCATTGTAAAACGAAGCTGAATAACGGCATAAAGACATATTTTACTAATTCATCCTGGCGTCACCTAATCCAGCTTTCCAATATGGGCAGTAAATTTCGAAAAGCACTAACCTATTGTATCTCCTTTTGCATATAATTAAGAGCCGATTACAGCATTTTGCGCATGCGCACTCTACTACATATGGAATTGTATCCTATCTCCTTCTTTTACATATAGTTTACTGCCGAATACGGCATTTTGCGCATGCACACTCTACTGCATCTAGAGCGGACATAACGATAGTGACGTAATGGATGACGTTGCGCCATCTTGCGCATGCACACAAGGAATAACGGTCGCCATATTCCAACTTTGGTTGTCAGCCGAGATTGGAAGAAGATAAAAACAATTAACGGAGTGGGTTTGGAAAGTGTTCAATTTTCCAAGCCAAATATCTTACAAACAGTAAATCATTTAAACAGATAGGGCACTGTAAATATATTTAAATTTGTACTTTCTTTTTAGCTGCGATTAGTTTATTTGTGCCTTCAGTGTCCCTTTAATGCTTTTTTTTGTTACTACAATGAAACAAGCTGTTTAAAATTGCTTAAATATATAAGTAAGTAAGTAATTGTCCCACTTAGATAGTCTTTATAAATGTAAAAGTGTGATTGGCTGCAGAATAGGCCGGTTAGAAGTTACTTCATTACATCCATTCCAATGCATAGAACAGAAGGGAGAGCCATCCTTACACATAGCTTATAAAACATACAAGCAAGCTCTGTGCTGCTGATGTGCCTGGTAGACGTTTGCCATTTATATGGTGTGTTATGTTATTCATGGGACACGGAACCCCAATTTTTTAATACACGATACGAATTGAAAGGTTTTTAAAGTTATACACTCTATTTAGGTCTTATGAAATGTACTTTGTTCTCTCTTTAGCCTTAGTTGAAAAGCAGGTAGGTAGAAGCATGGAGACTGATCATTTCTGTAGCTGTATTTGGCAGCACTTCTTTAACGTTGCTAACCATTGTGAGTGTAATGCTGCCATCTAGTGCTCAAAAGTATTATTACAAAACTTCTCCTTAATTTTCCTAACATTATCATCATCATTATCCTTTTATTTGTATAGAGCACTATAATTCTGTAGTGCTAGCTACCTAGGCATTCTCTTCAGCAATACCATGATTATTAACTAAATTTGATAAGACATAAATTGGAAGCTTTTTAAAACTGTTTGCTGTATGTATGAATAATGAAAACATTTTCAGTTTTATGTTCCTTTTGCCCTACAGAGACTAATGATCACCTATGAAATACAACATGCATTGTTTTTGTTTTTTTATATGCAGCATATTTAAATACTACATGCATATGCTTATTTCTAAGATTAACACATGTTAGAAATAGGTTGTATGTTATCACAACATCTCGCAGACAGGAAATGCCAAATAAGCTAATAACTTGTGCTCACTAGAAAAATGTAACACATGGCCATATGTATTACTGACAAAGCATAGCACAGAATGTATAATTCAGAAACAAAGAATAGTCATATACCACCTATCATCAGTGCTCACCTCCCAGCATCCCTTTTGGTAACCTAGGACCAGGAGGAGGAGTCAGGGCAGTCACACAGCATGGCTTGGCTGCTAAAGGTGCAGGTATAGGTTCCAGAAGATGAAATGGGATGATTATTTTTTTACAACAACCTCTGATTTTTGATCAGTAGAGGTTAACTCTGGATATGAGGGAGAAATGTAAGTACAGGCTTATTTTATAACTAGAAAGAGAATTATTCCATAAGGAGCAGTACTTCTGTAAAGGGCTGACTGGCTCATGAGTAATAATTTATCAGGCCATAGTTCTAGGGATCCACTACTGGATAATAAATATTTTTCTACCAGGAACGAACAACAGCTCATCAGCTAGTTCTATGTCGATTTACCACCCAGTAGCTGCCTTTTTTAGACCAGTGTGCTTTTTACAGAGGAAAACTTTCCAGACGTATATCAGTCTGAGCCCGCCAAGTAAGGTCAGTCCAGCACCGAAATACCAGGCAATTCTCCTCTGAACAAGGAACATGACAACCCCAGACGATCGTTTCGGCCTCCTATGGGCCTCGTCAGTGAGGGGCCACCACATTCCTCTAAGCACACTGGACAAGGAGTCCACGTCTGGTTTCCCCCATCACCCTTAGGGAGACTTCCCCAGGGTTATATTAATTTGCATACGAAGAGATAAATAAATCTTTTTCAACAGCTGGTAAAAAAAGAGCACTATCCTTGCTGGCCCAGGTGCCTCCTGGGTCAATATGCTAGTGGGGAAGTCAGACAAAGAGGGGAGAGAATTGATCAGCTCCAAACAAAATGGAAGCTGAAATACAACACATAACTGTGATCAACATTTTTTTGTGAAGTTAGACACTTTAATACCATCCTATAAAATACATGCACAAAAACTAAATTTATTCTTACCTGATAAATTTATTTATTTCCAGATATGGAGAGTCCACAACGTCATTCAATTACTAGTGGGAATATCACTCCTGGCCAGCAGGAGGAGGCAAAGAGCACCACAGCAAAGCTGTTAAGTTTCAGTCCTGTACCCATAATCCATAATAATAATAATAATAATAATAATAATAATAATAATAAAGGTGTAGAGGTGCCTGAGGTTTAGTAAAAAATAACTGTCTTAATAAAGGGTGGGGTCGTGGACTCTCCATATCCGGAAAGAAATACATTTATCAGGTAAGCATACATTTTGTTTTCTTTCCTAAGATATGGAGAGTCCACAACGTCATTCATTTACTAGTGGGAACCAATACCCAAGCTAGAGAACACAGAATGAACAGGGAGGGAGAACAAGAAAGGCAGACCTAAACAGAAGGCACCACCGCTTACAGAACCTTTCTCCCAAAAGAGGCCTCAGCCAAGGCAAAAGTATCAAATTTGGAAAAAGTATGCAGAGAGGACCAAGTTGCAGCCTTGCAAAGCAGTTCCACAGAAGCTTCATCTTTGAAAGCCCAAAAAGAGGAGACAGCCCTTGTGGAATGAGCTGTAATTCTCTCAGGAGGCTGCTGTCCAGCAGTCTTATAAGCAACCAGAGGTAAAGAGAAGTAGAAGTAGCCTTCTGACCTTTACGCTTTCCTGATAAACAAACAAACACGGCAGAAGACTGGCAAAAATCCTTAGTCGCCTGTAGGTAGAATTTTAGAGCATGCACAACATCCAAGTTGTGCAACAGACTTTTTTTATGAGAAGGAGGATTGGGACAGAGAGAAGAAACAACAATTTCCTGATTAATATTTCTATTCGAAACCACTTTAGAAAGAAACCCCAATTTAGTACGAAGAACTGCCTTATCCACATGAAAGATAAGGTAAGGCAAATCACACTGCAAAGCCGAGAGTTCCAAAACTCTCCGAGCAGAAGAAATAGCAATAAGAAACAAAACCTTCCAAGATAGCAACTTAATATCTATGGAATGCATTGGCTCAAACGGAGCCTGCTGCAAAACTTTAAGAACAAGATTAAGGCTCCAAGGAGAAGCAACAGGTTTAAACACAGGCCTGATTCTGACCAGGTCCTGACAAAAAGATTTAACATCTTGCAGATCTGCCAGACGCTTGTGTAACAAAATAGATAATGCAGAAAACTGACCTTTCAGAGAACTGACTGACAACCCTTTGTCCAGACCTTCCTGGAGAAAAGACAAAATTCTAGGAATCCTGACCCTACTCCAAGAGTAGCCCTTAGATTCACACCAATAAAGGTATTTACATCATACCTTATGGTAAATTTTTCGAGTAACAAGCTTGAGAGCCTGGGTCATGGTCTCAATTACCTCTTAGTCAGCTTCAGAGAAAAGAGATTTGGATGGAGGAATGGACCCTGAGTTAGAAGGTCCTTCTTCAGAGGCAACCTCAAAGGCAGCCGAGAAGACATCTTCACTAGGTCTGCATACCAGATCCTGCAAGGCCATGCAGGAGCTATTAGAATTACTGATGCTCTCTCTTGTTTGATACGAGCAATAACTAGTGGAAGGAGCTCAAACAGAGGAAACAGGTATGCTAGACCGAAATCCTAAGGAACCGCCAGAGCATCTATCAGAGCGGCCTGCGGATCTCTTGACCTTGAACAGTACCTTGGAAGCTTGGCATTCTGCCGAGACGCCATCAGATCCAACACCGGCACCCCCATTTGATGGTTAACCTGGAGAACACCTCTGGATGGAGAGCCCATTCCCGGGTTGAAATGTCTGTCTGCTCAGGAAATCCTCTTTCCAGTTGTCCACTCCAGGAATGTGGATGGCAGATAGACAACAATTGTGAGCTTCCGTCCATTGAATAATCAGTGCCTCCTCTTTCATAGCGAAGGAACTCAGAGTTCCTCCCTGGTGGTTGATGTAAGCCACTGAGGTGATGTTTTCCGACTGAAACCTGATAAACCGGGCTAAGGACAATTGAGGCCAAGCAATTAGAGCATTGTAAATCGCTCTCAACTCCAAGATATTTATGGGGAGAGCAGACTCCCCCTGAGTCCATAGTCCCTGCGCCTTTAACGAGTCCCAGATTGCTCCCCAGCCTAGCAGGCTGGCGTCCATGGTCACAATCACCCAGGAAGGTCTCCGGAAGCATGTGTCCTGAGACAGATGGTTCTGAGAAAGCCACCACTGGAGAGACTCTGAGACAGATCCAAATGGTCTCCGTTACATTGTCTGAGAATGCATAATTGCAGAGCTCTCAAATGGAATCGAGCAAAGGTAATGATGTCCATGGAAGCGACCATCAGACCAATTACCTCCATACATTGAGCCACTGATGGCCGAACAGTACACTGAAGAGAGAGGCAAGAGGAGAGAATTTTGGATTTTCTGACCTCCGTCAGAAACATTTCCATAGATAGGGAATCTATTATGGTCCCTAAGAAAACCACCATTGTAGCTGGAACAAGGAAACTCTTTTCCAGATTCACTTTCCAACCGTGGGATTGTAGAAAAGACAACAAGATCTCTGTATGAGAGTTTGCTTATTGAAAAGATGGCGCCTGAACCAATATGTCGTCCAGGTATGGCGCCACTGCAATTCCCCTGAGACCTGATCACTGCCAAGAGAGCCCCCAGAATCTTTGAGAAAATTCTGGGAGCTGTGGCAAGGCCAAAATGGAAGAGCCACAAACTGAAAATGTTTGTCTAGAAAGGCAAATAACAGGAATTTCTGATGATCTCTGTGGATGGAAACATGAAGATACACGTCCTTCAGGTCTATGGTCGTCATGAACTGACCCTCTTGGACCAAAGGAAGAATGGAATGAATGGTTTCCATTTTGAAGGACGATACCCTGAGAAACTTGTAGAGGAACTTTAGGTCTAACAGATTTGAATAGAATCCTAGACCCGGTTCCCTTACTGGAACTGAAACAATCACTCCCAGGGAGGAAAGGTCCTGAACGCAGTTCAAGAATGCCTCTCTTTTACATGGTCTGCAGATAATCTTGAGAGGTGGAATCTGCCCCTGGGAGGGAAAGTTTTGAAATCTATTTTTGTAACCCTGAGATACTATGTCCACAGCCAAAGGATCTGGGACATCTTGTCTCCACGCTTGAAAAAAAATGGAAAAGTCTACCCCCCACTTGATCTGAACCCGTACCGGGGGCCGACCCTTCATGCTGACTTATACTCAGCTGAGGGTTTCTTTGATTGCTTCCCCTTATTCCAAGACTGTTTGGGCCTCCAAGAAGACTTGGACTGCTCCTGCTTGGAAGAGGGAGACTTTTGACCTTTGAAGTTACGAAAGGAACGAAAATTAATTTGATGTTGTTTGTTCTTCTTGTCTTGTGGTAGAAAAGACTGTTTTCCACCCATAATATATATAAAAAAATTCTACCAGACCAGATCCAAACAAGGTTTTCCCCATGTAAGGAAGCGCCAGAAGCTTGGACTTAGAGGTAACATCAGCTGACCATAGGGATCAAAGTTCGGTTAGCCAGAGTAGAAATAGCCCCTTCTAGGCACCGTGCGCCAAGAATGTTTAATGGAGCCAGCAACAGGAAACATCGTTTTAAATACGGGAGATGGGGAGAAAGGAATCCCTGGCTTCTCCCATTCCTGTGAAATAACTTCCACAGAGGAAGAAACATCATAGTATTTATTAAGTTTACTAGACTTCTTAGGGTTGACAACGACAAAAGTATCTGAGTCGTCCAAAGTAGCCAATACCTCCTTTAAGAGTACACAAAGGTGTTCAAACTTAAGTCTGAAGTTTACTTCTTCAGTATCAGAAGAAGGAATAATACTGTCCGAATCTGAGATTTCACCCTCAGAGGCTACCGACGTATCCTCCTCATCAGACTTATGAGGGAGGGCAACCTGTGTAGCAGTAGGTGGAACAGAAACCTTACTATCTGAATGTCTAATTTTCCTCTTGTGTTTTCCCAGCATAGGAAAAGCATATAATGCCGCAGATACTGCAGAAGATACCTGTGCAGCAAAATCTGCAGGCAAATAAACTCCTACTGGAGGCCGAGAGGAACTGCAGGGCACTGTATGTGACACCATAGAGGCTTGGGACATTTGAGGAGAAAGCTGTGGCATTGCCTGAACACAGGGGCGTATTACCGCCTAGGCACACAAGGCACGGGCCTAGGGCGGCAGTTTTGGAGGGGCGGCACTTTTTGGAGCCTCAGTAGGAGCGGTGTTAGTATGTTACTAATTAAATCTGAATCTGAGTAGTGTCACTGTCCCAAATTGCTGTGCCATTGTCAGAGCGTGTCTAACAGATTTACCAAGACGCCCTTTGAAAAGGGCAGGCAGTGCGAACATATAGAGTACACACCCTGGCTGCCATACAAATGAAATGAGCTTTCCGTAATGAGCACCTCCTCATAACAGCAGCGCTTAAGGTTTAAAACGCTGTGAGATGCTGACAGCCTGACAGAGATACAGCGTCTGCTTATCTGCTGTGCACAGTGCAGCTGTACTTGTTGTTCCTCATCCTCATGCAATCTAACACATTTTAAAGTGCTGTTACAGAGGAATAGATCACGGACAGGCTCAGCCCATCTGCACATTCCATCTGGTGGGGGGGTGTGCACTCTATATGTTCGCACGGGCTGCCCTTTTGATTGACAGCTAGTGACCTATCCCCATGGCAACCAGAAAGCTTGTGCATTCTGTGAGACTGAGCCGAGGAAGTGAGGAAGGAACACCGGTATGCAGAGGAGAGCTGATCATGAGTGCACAGGGCAGGGACTTTACTGGCCCGCATTGTTCACAGCTTCTATCGGTCAGGCATTTAGGGCAGTACCATCTCACATTAAGGTATATATGCAGCCACTAAATAAGAAAAGATTATGAATATGTTGCTGTTTTGGCTGTCAATGAAATTTCAACCTATTTTTGCAATATAAACTCAAAAAAAAAAAAATAAGAAGAAAAACTACCCAGTATTTTAAATAGCACCCACATAGACTGTACAAACATAATAAAAACAAAATTGTTATGTACTGTCTCTCACTATTTCATTCCCTGTGTGTTTGGAGCCCCTATAACAATAACAGATGTTTTTATAGTGCTTTTATATATATATATATACATACACACATATATATATATATATATATATATATATATATATATATATATATATATATATATATATATATATACACACATATATATATATATATATATATATATATATATATATATATATATATATATATATATATATATATATATATATAAAAAAGTCCCATTACTCCCAGACTAAAAAATATTGACACAAAAAAAAGCCTAAAACCTAAGGGGGGGAGGGTTGGGGGGCAGCACAAAACCTAAATACACCACTGCCTGAACAGCATGATCCTGATAGACATTGGGCTCAGAGGGCAACAATTTAATCTTTAAATTGAAGTGTTCTAGCAACAATTTGTGCTTCTAGGCATAACAAGCATTTGTCAAAAAATACAGAGTCTTGGTCCATGTCCATAATACTAAATATAAAATTCCCCAAATTGTAGAAATGTTTTAAAATACACTGTCACTTTAAGAATTTTTAATACCACAATTTGACTGCCAGAAATCTCTAAAACGATTGTATAGTAGATTGACACTGAAGAGACTGAAATTCAATGATGCCGATCCACTCCATGAATATCCGACAGCAGAGAGAAATCACATGACCGCCAGAGAGAAGAAACTATGTAGCAAGTAAAAGGCGCGAGTTTCCTTTGCCTACAACATAAGATGCAAGTAGCTGCAGCTGGTTTCAAACTCAAGCAGTTTGCAAGTTAGCCTGCTCTAGCTAAGCAAGGAAAGAAAATCAACTGCCAAATTTTAAGTTTATACATAAATCCCTGTATAAAACATAAGCCCCACACACATACTAACAAAGTATTTCAACAAAATTAGCCCAAATAGGTAAAACGTCCCAATAAAGGGAAGATTAACCCCTAGTCTTAACATACATAATGTGCCTACCCAATGCCAAAGAAAATCCTGTATAAAGGATTTTAAAAATGTCCCCATCTACTGCATATGACATATTCTTCTGAAGTGCAAGTCTCCAAGACCTAGAAGACAAAAGCACTTACCTGCAGTCTAGCTGTCTGGCAGGAAGACAGCTCACAAGGCATGAAAAGACACAAACTCCTGAGTAACTAACTCTGGCTTTCTGTAACATGGGCAGCAATGTGTTTGGAAACAAAGCAAGGACTACCTCACAACTTCCTAACTGCTTAAAAGCCACCACTACTCTACTGAAGAGATTGATGTGGACTCAACTAAACCCAAATCCTTGCTTGCAGGGAAAAGTACCTGAAAAAGGAATTCATTTCATCAGACACCAAACTTCACCTCCTCCATTGACAGAGGTAAAGAGAATAACTGGGGATTATGGGTAGGGGAGTGACACTTAACAGCTTTGCTGTGGTGCTCTTTGCCTCCTCCTGCTGGCAAGCAGTGATATTCCCACTAGTAATTGAATGACGTTGTGGACTCTCTATATCTTAGGAAAGAAAAGTATGTGGACACCTGACCATCACAACTATTTTAGTTTATTGGACATCCTATTCTAAAATCATAGGCATTAATATAGAGTTGCCTTCCCACACACACACAAATTGAAGCTATAACAACCATTACTAATCTGGGAAGGCTTTCCACAAAACTTTGGAGTGTATCTGTGGGAATTTGTATCCATTCAGCCAAAAGAGCATTTGTGAGGTCAGACACTAATGGTGGATGAGAAGGTCTGGCTAGCAGCGTTCCAATAATTCCCAAAGGTGTTAAGTGGGGTTGAGGTCAGGGTTCTGTGCAGGCCATTCAAGTTCCTCCATACCAAACTATGCCTTCATGTGAATAGGGGCTCAAGTCAGTCATTCTGTAAAAGAAAATGGCCTTCCCCACACTGTTGCCACAAATCTGGAACCACTCAATAGTCGAAAATGCCTTTTTATCCTATAGCAGTAAGATGTCCCATAACTGGAACTAGCCCAAACCCTGAAAAATAGTCCCAGACTATTATCCCTCCTCTACCAAACTTTATAGTGGGGACTATGTTTTCTAGTAGGTAGAGTTCTCCTGGCATCAGCCACACCTATATTCTTCCATCAGACCTTCAGATAGTGAACAGTGATTCATCACTCCAGAGAACATGTTTCCATTACTCCAGAGTTCAGTGGAAACATACTTTATACCACTCCAGCCGAATCTTGGCATTGCACATTTTGATGTGAGGCTTGTGTACAGCTGCTTGGCCATGGAAACCTACCTCATGAAGCCAAAGTGTAAAGAAAGGAAGGATTGCCTTGTATTAACTTGCAGGTGTAGGAATCGATTAAGAGGATTTTGAGCAAACCCTTACTTGCATCTCTACTAGAAGAAGGCCAGGTAGAAACAGGTCTGCCAGAGAAAAAAAAATAGGCATGGGGCTGGTAGTAGTTTTAAAAAACAATTGTCAGTGGTAAGTTGAAGTCAAACCAAAAGAATAATTTAATAAAGCCGACATACACTACACAGAAAGCAGACAAAAAACTAAATTGCAATGAGGCTGTGAAGATCAAGTCGTAAATTAGTCCCAACATCAAGGCAAAAGTGGTAAACGGACAGAAGAATCCAGATACCAGCTAAAGGGTTCAGAGTCAGGAAAGCGGGTAACAAGACGTCAGGTAATCAGACAGAACTGTAGTGGACAGCCAAGATGAAGCACAAAGCAGGTCGCAAAGAAACAGTAGAGGGAAACCAGGAACACCACTGAGGGTATCTGGAAGCTGGGGAAACTAATGAACTGTCACTACAATAACCAAAAACTTTCTGAAAGGTGAATGTCACAGTGATGCAATAGTGTGATTGCTGATTGGTGGTTCAGTTATGGTACCAGCAATGAAGTAGGCTACAAAATGCGGCACAGCTTTGCTTAAAGGGACATTATACACCCAAAAAAATATGGCCTATTTAAATAAAGAATTCAAAGAAGATAAAGTTTGTAATTGGCATGTATTAGCAATTTTGCTGCTAAAGCTTCTAAAATTGATGATAAAGTGTCATTACCTGAGAATACGTTCGTAGGACACACTAGCTACAAAGCAAGACTTTTCTCCTCTCTCCCTATTGTCCTTACAGCCAGCCCCCATGCTGGAGCAGCTAATACTTGTCAATCTCCGAAGATCTATCTGTGAGCCGTGTTATTACTTTAGATGCAGAGATACAGTGAAGCAGTTAAACTCACAGCTTATTCTCATCTCTGCCTTCCGTTGTGTGTCTGCAGGAATTCCACACCCCTCCCGGTTACCACTGCATTTAACTATGTTATCCTGACACCGGAGCAACCTCTAACGCTGCTGAACCGGGAGGGGGGAAGGGGGGTGGAATTCTTGCAGAGACACAACGGAAGGCAGAGAGGAGAATAAGCTGTGAGTTTAACTGCTTCTCTGTATCTCTGCATCTTCTGCCTTCTGTTGTATTTCTGCAGGAATTCCACCCCCCTTCCTCCCCCTCCCGGTTACCACCGGAGCAACCTCTAACGCTGCTGAACGGGAGAGAGGAGGAAGGGGGGTGGAATTCCTGCAGAGACACAACGAAGGCAGAGAGGAGAATTGATATTCTTAACCCTCTGGCTGCCAGATTTTGATGTACAAAAAAATTGAAATAAAACACAAGAAAATAATGGAGCTCTAAAACGGCTGAATTTCTGAAAATGCTTTTTTTCTTTAAAAAAATATAAACAAATAAATAAAGGTGTGCATTAAGTATGCAGCTGCATACTGGAGTTTGACCCTTTTCCAAAAAAGTGACTGGAAAAAGTACAGTCTTAGATTACAATAGCAAGCTAGGGAACTGTGTTAAAAATAATCATAAAGCAGTTCCTTAAATACAGGATGGGATGCATAACTTTTTTTAAAGCATACAACACAGTACACTTTAAAATGCCTGTAAAATATTGTGTGTCTTATATTCCAAATCAAGATGGTCAGGTAGCCATACCCTATATTCTATAAATCAAAGCTGCATCCTATAGACACTTGCATCTTATATGCTGTAAAATGATCCAGTATATTATTTAGAATATAAAACTAAAAACCAATATGTGTTACACCATATTCAATATACACAAGGATGACAGGAAAACATCTACCCATCACAATGTTTTACAGTAGCGCATGCACATTGTCTAATGGGACAGTGGTTACATATATTAGACATAAATAGTGATTTATTTAGAACAGAACTGTGGGCTGAATTATGAATATTAACATTTTCAGGGATTTTTCTGAATGAGACTGTAAAATGAAATCCTAGAAAGTATGTAAAGAAAGGGTGTATAAATCATTACACAGATAGCTCCAGCAGGAGGGCTGTCAGTAAACACACTAGTTAGGGACTGAGGTAAAAGCTCTCTCTCTCTCTCTAAATAGTAGGTAGGATGATTGTCTCCATATGCAGTAAAAACACTGCAAGTTTCTTACCTATTTTAACTCTTTAGAAGTAAAAAAAATAATGCATGTCAATTGCAAACTTTGTACACATCAAGAGTTTTATTAAATTAGCCCAAATTTTTTTGTGTGTATACTGGCCCTTTAAGATAACACAGCCCCCAAAGTAAACCGGCATTCCATTAACACTGGCACAGCACCTAGCGTTCTGAAGCAGCCGACAGGTCCTACTCACTACTAGCCTACTCTGAGACACACCGTGATGGACCCATGGTAAGCGCAGCGCAGCTTCTGTCGTGCTGAGTTATCTTGCACAGAGGCAGTTTGGAACTCTGTAGTGAGTGATGCAAAAGATGATAGGAGGTCTTTACATGCTTCAGCAATCGGCAGCCCCACTCTGTGAGCTTTCATGGTCTACTACTTTCTGTCTGAGCGGTCGTTGCTCCTAGAAACTTCAACTTCCTTATAATAGCACTTACAGTTGACCGGGGCAGATATTTCATGAACTGACTTGTGTCTAAAAGGTGGCATCCTATGATAATGCCACTGAGCTCTTAAAGTGAAAGTCAATCCTAGTGTTTGTGAAAAGCTAGGATTGACCATTGGAACAAATAAAGGGGGCTTTTATTCATGAAGTATAAAATACTTCATGCAGAAAGCTACTTTATTTGTTTCAAGTGTTCGCCACACTGAGCTGCTCAGGCAGCCCACAGCAGAACGCTGTTTTGCTTCAGAAGTGACATTTTCATCTCTTAGCCAATAGTCGTGCGGGTAATCCGGCTGGCACTATGTGGCACCAGATTTCCTGCACGCTATTTGCTAAGAGGTTCACAAACGCTACAATTGACTTTCACTTTAAAGGGACATAAAACCCCCAAATATTTATTTGATTCAGATAGAGCACTGGTTTTCAAACCTATCCTCAGGCCTCCCCAGCAGGCCAAGTTTTCAGGATTACCTTGGGTGATTGAAGGTAATACCCAGGTTTACTAATCAGCTGATTATTTCCCCTGTGCTCCAGTTCAGTTATCCTTAAAATTTGTTCGGGAGGTCTGAGGACAGGTTTGAAAACCAGTGAGATAGAGCGTGCAATTTTAAATAACAACTTGAAGGGACAGGAAACCCCACATTGTCTTTCATAATTATGATAAAACATACAATTAACTACTTTTCAATTAACTTCATTCTCTTGTTATCCTTTAATGAAGGAACAGCCCTGCACTTCTGGCAGCTAGCTGAACACATCTAATTAGTCAATCAGAAGAGACAGATGTGTGCAGACACCAATCAGCAGCTAGCTCCCACTAGTGTAGGATATGTGCATATTCATTTTCAACAAGGGATACCAAGAGAACAAAGGACATTTGAAAATAGAAGTAAATTTAAAACAGTCTTAAAATGGCATGCTCTATCTGAATAATGCAAGTTTAATTTTGACTTTCCTATCACTTTAATTTACTTATATCAAATTTTCTTAATTCTCTGGGTTTTCTTTTTTTTTAAGGAGCAGCAATGTACTACTACTAGCAGCTAGCTGGACATATCTAGTGAGCCAATGAGAATAGGCATATGTGTGCAGCCTCCAATCAGCAGCTAGCTCCCAGTAGTGCATTGCTGCTCCTGAGCCTTCAAATTAGATAACAGGAGTAAATTGTAAAGTTGTTTAAAATTGTATCCTCTGTTTGAATCATGAAAAATAATAATAATAATTAAATTTACATTGTACAACCATGAAAACTCACATAATACAATGTATTTAATATGTAATCCTACAATACCAATATTCCACCACATCTCTCTGGAAGAGTCATTGGCTGATTAGTTTGACACCTTCTTAAAAACATTGGTTCTTTCATTTTCCAGTTTTCTATGTGACACATCTAATGTGCTATATATTCTAAATGAAAAAGAATTTATCGTAGCTTAAAGGGATTTCAAACCCAAATGTGTTTATTTTTTGATTCAGACAGAGAATACCATTAGTTTCCAATTTACTTATATTGAAATCAATGATTACGGCATCTTCTTGCCAAAACACGTCAGATCGAGCACGTTTGTCTGCTGTGTTTTAATCTTTTGTATACCTAATAAAGTTTTGATACTTTTACATTTTTGGAGCAGGAATATTTCCCTTTTTCATGCATTATCCAGAAGATGGGGACTTCCCTTTTTATTTCCTGCACCTTCTAACTCTGCTCATTTGAGGGTAAAGCAATGAAACCCCAGAGCTTATACTTTGTATTGGATTGTGGACACCCGGTATTCAGGACTCATTCATAGCCAGCTTTTGATTTCTATTGACAGCCGCATTGACACAGGAGTGGAGAGATGGTTCCATGGTGACTACACAACCACCTCCGGACACCAGTAGAGCAGGATGCCTGGTAAAGAAAATTAACTGAAGCTTTGAAAAGTTGTGTCTGCAGCAACATCTGCTCTTGAGAGTAAAACCGGTAGAGAGGGAAGGGACACAGATGCAATGGATGAGTCAACACCGAACAGATAATCTTGTGTCTCTGCAATTATTGTAATATTATGTTTGATATACCTTATTGTTTTCTTATGCAATTGCTACTGTAATACTGTGCCTTATGTGTTTAACTGGTTCCCTCTTTTGTAAAAATGCCTAATATCTTCTTATTCCTTTTTGCTGCCTTCTGTCTCTATAACAAACTACATTATTCAATTACTCCTTCTCCCTCTCCACCTGCACTGTTCATTAGCCCATCTCTCTTAATCTCACCTTACTTTTGTACTCATGAACTTTACCTATTCCTAAACACTCTCTCTCCCCCCTGCACCTTGTCTCAAAAGCAGTCTCACTACTGCAAATCTGTTTCTCATCTCATGTCACTCTCCCTCTTGCTTTTACTAACTGCTGGTGACATCTCCCCTAATCATGGTCCCCAACAACTGCCTAGCCATGCACATCCATGTATACCAACCCACAGACTCAAAAAACAAAACTCTGACAACCTTACTTACATTCCTCTTGCATCAAAAGCCACTTCCCCTTTCACTTGTGCACTTTGGAACTCTTGCTCTGTTTGCAACAAACTCACTTCTATACATGGCCTCTATCTCCCACTCCCTCAACCTTCTGGCCCTAACAGAAACCTGGCTCTCTCCCCTAGACACAGCATCTACTGCTAATCTGTCATATGGGGTCTCCACTTCAGCCACACTCCTAGGTCTGGTAATAGACAAGGAGGTGGTGTAGGTATTTTAGTTTCCTCTCGTTGCACCTTTCAACAAATACATTCCCTCACATTTTCCTAATTCGAAACCCACATGATTCACTTATTCTCTCCTCTTTCTATACGTGTTGCAGTCAACTCAATTTCTAGATCACTTGGCTACCTGGCTACATTATTTCCTTCCCTCAGACACCCCTTCCCTCATTCTTGGTGACTTCAACATCCCTCTTGACAATCCCACTGCCTCCTCTGCAAAACAACTTCTGCAACTCACTTCCTCTTTCGGTTTGTCACAATGGACTGATTCTACCACTCACAAAGAAGGTCACTCCCTTGACCTGATTTTTAGCTATCGATGCACCCTCTCAAACTCCCCCTTTCCTCTTTCTGACTACCATCTCCTTACTTGCAACATATCATCCCTCCCTACAACTCTCCCTCCTTCTGCTCCTCATACCAAACTTCACAGAAGCATTATGTCATTAGATCAACAACAGCTTTCTAATTCCCTCAAACCTCTCCTCTCATCCTTCTCATGCCCTGACCAATCTATCTGCCACTATAATTCCACCCTTACATCCGTCCTTGACAAACTCGCCCCTCTTACCATAGCTCGGAAATCAAACACTCATCCTCAGCCCTGGCATACTCCTCTGACACGATACCTACGCAGATGTTCCCGTAGGAACATCTGCATACTCTGCCCTTAATTTACATAAGCAACACTACTTCTCTACTTTTATCTCTAATCTTTCTTCAAACCCAAAACGTTTGTTCTCCACTTTTAATACTCTTCTCCGCCCTCCCCTACCTCCTAATACAACTTCTCTGTCAGCTCAAAACTTTGCCAACCACTTCAATAACAAAATCGACTCCATCAGAAATTAAATCAGCTCTCAACATAATTCCATTCTCTCACCCCCCTCAAATGCTCTCAATCATCCACAACCCACATAACCTTGAACTTAGCTCATTCTCCCCCTGTTACTGAGGAAGAAGTTTCGGCACTTATACTGCGCTCTCACCTCACTACCTGTCCCCTTGACCCTATCCCCTCACAGCTACTCCCCTCCCTCTCTGCCACCCTTACCCCTATACTCACACACACTTTCAACCTCTACCTCAGCACCGGTATATTTCCCTCATCGCTGAAACATGCACTGGTCACACCTATCCTCAAAAAGCCTTCCCTTGATCCTACCTCCCCATCCAACTACCGCCCTATTTCCCTCCTCCCTCTTGCATCAAAGCTTCTCAAAAAACTAGCTTATGCACGCCTATCCCATTTCCTTACAATAAACTCCCTCCTTGACCCATTGCAATCTGGATTTCATCCCCATCACTCCACAGAGACAGCAATTGTTAAGGTTACCAACGACCTACTTACAGCAAAAACAAAAGGCCACTTCTCTCTGCTTATCCTCCTTGATCTGCCCTCAGCCTTTGACACTGTTGACCACCCTCTCTTGCTCCAAACCCTCCAATCCTTCGGCATATGTGACACAGTCCTCTCGTGGCTCTCTTCCTACCTATCAAACCGTACCTTTAGTGTAGCCTTCTCTGGGGCCTCCTCTGCCCCGTCACCACTTTCTGTTGGAGTTCCGCAAGGCTCTGTCCTCGGTCCCCTTCTCGTCTCAATCTACACGTCATCACTAGGTTCCCTAATAAAGTCCCACGGTTTACAATATCATTTGTATGCCGATGACACCCAAATCTACTTCTCTGCACCAGACCTTTCTCCTTCCTTGCTAACCTGTGTCACTAACTGTCTTTCTCACATCTCCAACTGGATGTCCTCTCACTACCTCAAGCTAAATCTCTCCAAAACTGAGCTCCTTATTTTCCCCCCTTCTTCTAAACTCTCCACCCCCAATCTCTCTATAACTGTCGACAACTCCATCATTACCCCTACCCCGCATGCCCGATGTCTCGGGGTCACATTTGACTCAGATCTTTCTTTCACTCCTCACATTCAGTCATTGGCTAAAGCCTGCCGCTTCCACCTTAAAAACCATCTCTAAAATTAGACACTTCTTACACAAGACACAACTAAGATTTTAATCCACTCTCTCATTCTCTCCCGCCTCGATTACTGCAACTCTGTCCTCTCTTGTCTCCCCACCTAGCGCCTAGCTCCTTTACAATCCATAATGAATGCCTCTGCCAGACTCATCTTCTTTACACGTCGCTCTTCATCTGCTGCACCTCTCTGCCAATCTCTTCACTGGCTTCCTCTTGCCTCTAGGATCAAACACAAAATTCTCATTCTGACATACAAAGCCCTCAACTGCACTGCTCCCCCCTATATCTCAGACCTTGTCTCCAGATACTCTCCCTCCCGTCCCCTTCGCTCTGCTCACGACCTCCTACTCTCCTCCTCTCTTGTCACCTCATCACACTCCCGTTTACAGGACTTCTCCAGACTGGCTCCCATCTTGTGGAACTCTCTGCCTCGCTCCACAAGACTCTCTTCTAGTTTTAAAAGCTTAAAGTGCTCCCTAAAGACTCTACTGTTCAGGGATGCATACAACCTACGCTAACCTTTCTTTATACCAGTTCCTCTCCTCCATTGCTATCCCCTGAACCCCCTTAGCATGTAAGCCTAAGAGTCCAGCTGTTTGTCGATCACCTTCTCAAGAGCTGACTACAACAGTACAACTCTTGGCAGAGCCCTCTACCCATTTGATCCCTATAATTGTTTTGTTGTACTCTGCATTTGTTTATAGCGCTGCAGAATCTGTTGGCGCTCTACAAATAACCGATAATAATAATAAAAATAATAATAATTATGGAAGATAATGCCCTGTGTCTCTGCACTTATAGATATGCTTTTGGTTGAGTGCCACATAATTTTTTTAATTTAAAAAGTTTCAAATGTAGTTCCTTTATCCAATTTGCTTTGTTCCATGATATTCTGTGTTGAAGAGATATCTAGGTAGGCATCTGGAGCACTACATGGCAGGAAATAGTGCTGCCATCTAGTGCTCTTGCAAATGGATAACATTCTTGCACAACTGCTGCCATATACTGCTCCAGAAATGGGCTGGCTCCTAAGCATACGTCCCTTTTTTTTTATTTAAAGATACCAAGAGAACAAAGAAAATTTGATAATAGAAGTAAACTAGAAAGTTGTTTAAAATTGCTGCTCTATCTGAATCATGAAAGAACAATTTGGGGTTTCATATCCCTTTAATATTGATGTTGTTTCCTCTATTTCAGGATACTACACTAATAAGGGTGTTTACGCTATTAAATATAAAATTATAATTTTTAATGTTCTGAGTGGAACCTGTCCTGTAAAACCGCTGTATGGTTTTGCCCACCGTGCTGCAGCTTAGTTTCAGGGTATTGGCAATCTTCTTATAGTCTAGGCCATCTTTATGTAGAGCAACAATTCTTTTTTTCAGATCCTCAGAGAGTTCTTTGCCATAAGGTGCCCTGTTGAACTTCAAGTGACCAGTATGAGAGAGTGTGAGAGCGATAACACCAAATTTAACACACCTGCTCCCCATTCACACTTGAGACCTTGTAACACTAACGAGTCACATGGCACTGGGGAGGGAAAATGGCTAATTGGGCCCAATTTGGACATTTCCACTTAGGGGTGTACTCACTTTTGTTGCCAACAGTTTAGACATTAATGGCTGTGTGTTGAGTTATTTTGAGGGGACAGCAAATTTACACTGTTATACAGGCTGTACGCTCACTACTTTACATTGTAGCAAAGTGTCATTTCTTCAGTGTTGTCACATGAAAAGATGTAATAAAATATTTACAAAAAGGGGAGGGGTGTACTCACTTTGTGAGATACTATACATACATACATACATACATACAGTGGCTGCGTTCGGGCAGCGCTCCAAGCGAACCAGAACTCGCTTGGAGCGTTTTCCTCACACTTGCAAGTGAGATGTCTGGCGTTTTTTGAGCGCTCTGCTGACATAAGTCCCAGCCCTTCCAGCGTGCTGGAAAAACTGGGACTTTTCAGAGCAAGCTCAGATGCTTGGA
This sequence comes from Bombina bombina, assembly GCF_027579735.1. NCBI lineage: Eukaryota > Metazoa > Chordata > Amphibia > Anura > Bombinatoridae > Bombina > Bombina bombina. The sequence continues at coordinate 62,758,780 of NC_069500.1, read as the reverse complement.
AACATGGCAGCCTCCACACACGTGTTGCTGTGGAGGCAGACATATTTGTATATATATATATATATGAGCAAAAAAGATGAATGTAGGGATGGCGCAAATCTAAAACCTAAATCGACTTTCTTTCCTGTTCATTCTAAAGGTAACCATATTCCAGTTTTTTCCAAATTGGTACAAGAAGAGTTTGATGAGCTATGTAAGAACTATAAAATCAAAAAGGATAACCTAGATAAAACAGAGAAGGACTTTATTAAAAATTTGGAAAAAGACAATAATATCATAATCCGGGAAGCAGATAAAGGGGGAGGCATGGTAATACAAAACAGAGATGACTATTTAAAGGAGGCATATCGGATGTTAAGTGATGCAAACACTTATAAGAAACTCACTAATAACCCGACAAAAAAATATCTAACCCGACAAAAAAATATCTAATAGAATATAGCCATCTTTTGGATAACGCCAAATTTTCAGGTGTGATCAACAAAGAAGAATATAAATATCTCAACAATGAAACACCAACTATTGCAATACTCTACCATTTGCCCAAGGTCCATAAGGATCAAAAAAACCCTCCTGGAAGACCGATAGTATCCGGAATAGACTCATTAACTTCCAGGTTATCTGAATATATAGATATATTTCTTCAACCAATAGTATCCGAAATGAAATCTTATTTGAGAGATACTCCAGATACAATTGATAAATTGAGTAACATTACATGGGAAGAGGGCTACATCTGGGTTACACTAGATGTAAGTGCCCTCTATACTAATATACCCCATGACAAAGGATTGGAAACAATAGACTATTGGCTAAGAGAAAAAACAGCTCTATCAACGAATCACATAAATTTCATCCTAGAGTCAGTCAAATTTACTTTGGAAAAGAATTATTTTCTGTTTGAGGATAAATATTACCTCCAGATAAATGGCACAGCGATGGGGACGAAATTTGCCCCCAGCTATGCCAATCTTTATATGGGGGCATGGGAAGAGGAAACAATCTGGCACAACAATGACTATCTCCCCCATATTGTCATCTGGGGGAGATACATTGATGACATTATCTTCATTTGGAAGGGGAGTGAAATTTTATTGAATACATTCATAACAAAACTTAATACCAATGAATACAATCTTTCATTTACAGGCAAAATTAGTAATATGGAGATAGACTTTTTGGATGTAGTATTTTTTCAGGAAAATCAAAAAATTCAGACCAAGTTATACAAGAAAGATACAGATAGCAATGGCTATCTTCATGCCTCCAGCAGCCATAACCGTAAATGGATTAACAATATTCCCATGGGTCAATACCAAAGATTAAAAAGAAACTGCTCTAGAAAACAAGATTTTGACCAAGAGGCAAAAAACCTCACAGAAAGATTTATAGCTAGGGGATATAATAAGTACAAACTAAAAAATACACTCCAAAAGGTAAATCAGATGGATAGAGAGTCCTTATTAATTGTAGGAGAAAAGAAAGAACAACTAAAAGCGGCCAACAACACTAATCCGTATTCAGTCAATTTCATAACTACATACAACGAGGGATCTAGAGAAATCAGAAATATTATCACGAAACATTGGGAAATCCTTAAAAAAGATGAGTTTTTGAAACCTATTACTGAAATAGCTCCAAAAGTAATTTTCAGGAAAAACCGGAATCTGAAAAACATTCTAGCACCTAGCCAATTGAAAGATAAACCAGGTACAAATAAAAATTGGCTTAATAAATCCACAATTGGATTTTTCAAGTGCAACAGACGTAACTGTGTGGCTTGTGATCACCATTTAGGGAGAAATAAACCCACAAGGATGATCACTTCAGCTGTTACGAAAAAGAGCTATGAAATAAATTCATTATGTAACTGTCGCACAGAAAATGTGGTTTACATTTTAGAATGTGGGTGTGGCCTACAGTATATAGGCCGCACCACTAGACCCTATAAAAAAAGACTCTTGGAACATCTCAATAATATAGAAATAGGAGAAAAAAATCACAACCTCTCCGCACACTACCTCAAGAAGCATAATAAAGATCCTAGTTGTCTAAAAGGATCGATTTTAGAATATATACCTGAAAAGAAAAGAGGAGGAGACAGAGAATTGGACATCCGAAGGAGGGAAACATTTTGGATCTATACCTTTCAAACACTAGTTCCCAAAGGATTGAACAAAGATATTGATCTTGCTGCCTATCTCACTTAAGTCCATCCATCTATGCATATATGATACAATTTATTTCCAATGATTGTTCTTCCATTAAATAGAAAGGTTTTACCACAACTCTTTCCAATTTAATTTAATCCATTGAACTCACTTATATCCTAGTTAAACACCCAGACAATGAAATATTACTCAATCTCTGTTGGTATCTGTTGAAATCACCAATATGGACCACTGAAATTTGATAATTATACTATACTATGCAGTGATCCATAAATGGACCCATACACTGTCCCTCTATAAGTACAAGCCCCATTTAGCTCCTTATACAATTCTATTTTAGTATTACATAAAGTATTATCTATTCACATAACACGTATTCAGTGTTATGAATTTCAGTTTATATGATATTAAATTTAAATTTTACCTATTAATAGCAACAATAATAATTATGCCACTATTAACCATATTTTAAAAAAACATTTATTTTGGATTTTTTATACTAAAATCCTATAGCTCCACCCTCTTTTTTAAATAAATATTTAAATAAATTTTTAAATAAATTTTAAACATCATTTTCCATATAACATTACATCCACAGTATCAGTTATAGGATATACCCATTTATCTAGTCTCAAAAATAGAGGAGATGTTCAGTTCTCAATGATTCAAGAATTTCCAATAGTTTATTAGAATCTATTTATATATATAAATTTATCTAGTCCTAAAAACAGAGGCTATATATAGTTCTCAATGATTCAAGATTTTCCAATAGTGTATTAGAATCTATCTATTTATTTATTTATTTATATATTCTATTTAATTTTATTCTAGCGTATACAATTTATCAATTCATTTATTTATTTTCTAACACAAACAATTGTTATATTAATTTATCCTATTATCCAGCAAAAAATATTTTTTATTCAAAAAAAAAAAATATTTTAAATATTTAATTTATATAGTTTAAAATTTATTAAATAATAGAATATTTTCACACTCTTGAGATTTCTAGATATTTATGCTACAAAAAGGGCAAATGAATCATTTAATTTTTCACATTCTTATCTCTATAGCAAAATATCTCACAGTTTAGATACAACTAAACCAAAAAATCCGTCATCGCAAATATATTATTATTCTTTGTGTATTGTGCCCGATATACTTTTAACATCCTACACACTTTTACTTAAAACAAGCCACTACTACTTAAATGACTACACGAAACATATTTTAACAACATTATTTTAAGCCTTTCACTCGATTGGGTATTATCCGTAGTTCACGATGTTTCTATAGAAACAATATACACACTATTGAGATCCAATGGCATCAATGAAGTGCCACATGACATACTCACAACCGGAATCTAAACCAATAGAACAAACCAAACCGGCATGTGACCTTTAGAGACCAATGGCTACACTTACTAGCATCACGGGGCGTGCCGCCGCCCCGGCTTTTTAGTGTATTTAAGTGCAGCAAATGTATTAATCGGTAATTACCTCTGAGGAAGAAGGGCACAAAAGTTTTATATCCCTTCGAAACGCGTCAGGTTCCTTGTTTTTTACCAGTTTACCAGATTTTATGAGTATTTGTTCAGGAGTTAAAGAACAAAGAAAAAATATTTTTTACCAATGCTTTTAATTACCTCATATTATTGAGGTCTTTTGATGTAAGCGCATAATTGTTGTACAAATAAAAAGTGTGATATTTCCATACAATGTTGCACTATTGTATGTCCTTTCTCTTACATGATTGAGCCAAATTCGAGAGAGAGTACTAAAGAGATCTTTGGATCATAAGAGGACATCGCTCCACTATACCACAGACACCGGGAGGGAGAACTACCTATACACTGCACGGCACTTACCTCATCAGATTGAGGTAACGGAGTGTAAGTATACTCCAAACGGGCTCGTTGTGGAACGTGGATACATTTTTATATTTGCCTAAACATCTGCATAACTCGCATCTATTTACAGCTATTGAAGTTTTCCATCAATATTGGACTTATATTTTGAACTTTATTGAATTTCATTGGACTATATTTAGCGATCTAATTTCGATATTGAAATTGCTCTATCATTTTTATTATTATTTATTTTTTATCACTACATATGGTACGCTTAGGCTAATACAATATTCAAGTACCAAGCGTAGTCACATCTGCTAATATTTAGGTTACTCCTGAAGCAGATGGCAGCATTTTGATTTATACTCTTGTGTACCTAATCTGTCATACACTATTCAGTGGGAATCACACCAGTTACGTGGCTAGAACAACTATATTGTTAACTATATTCCATCATAGTTAACTGTGCATATTGTATACATTCATTTTTAGATACCATATGTTATTTAACTCTATAATAGCATTTAATAGTGCTACCAAACAACAACAGTTGTTCCTATTTCTTATCTACAGCATTTTTATTATTTGGATACCCAGACATATACATTAACCAGTTGTTTTATTCCAGCTAACTTGGTTTTTTACTCACTTATAAATAGATACCCATATCTAGGGTCTCACTTTTTGAGTGTTGCGCCATCTTGAATATTCCCCATTCCCCATTTTTCCTATTCCATTATATATATATATAAAAAAAAATATGATTTTTTGTGTGCTCTAGAGAATGTATTAACAAAAGAAGGACAGAGAAAGTGAAGCATATTGGGCACACTTATAAGGGTCAAAACCAATACTATATTGCAGTGTGGTGTGTCGTGTATTGATTAAAACTTAACTTTTATATTTAATTTGAATAAAAAAATTGTGGAGGTTCCCACCATTGAGTGTTTTAAAATTCTATTAAAATTGTGTCCGAGTAATACTCGGTACGCAAAGGCTCCTCTCAGGTTTGATACAGTGATCAGTCTGTATCACACTGTCCTGTTGGGTTAGTTCAACAGATTCAATGCTAATAACCTTAACTAAATATTATTCACACAGGATATTTAGTACCATAACCATTGGTTATATTATTGGATGATAACAAGTGCCAATTGATCATTCAAATATTACTCCATTCCCATATGTAAGGAGTGTGATGACGGTGTCAGTTTATTCAACCACTACTTGGATATATGTGGGAGTGTGTTATTACCACAGCATGATTATTTACGTTTTTTATAAAAAGCGTTATTATTTCAGTACAATTTTATTGATCGGTATCTGTGACCTTGAAGTTGTGACACAGTTCACTGATTTCTATTTGTATAGAGAACGACTCTTAAGGGATACGTATGTATCAAATTTGCTTTCCCATAAAAAATTATTCAGAGAAAAAATATATATCGCTTGTGGAAGTGTGATTGTTTTTATTCCCCGTGTTTTTTGTGACACTGTTAGCACTTCTATTTTTAATTAAGTTCAAATAAATGTTTGAACTGATATCGTATGATTCTAAGGTTATACAGAGTCAGGTGGCACTATACATGCTTGTAAATAGCGATAGCCTGAATTGTGTGCAATTGTATTATGAGGCTAAATAGCCAAAACCATTTAAATTCAAGCTATAAATATCGCTCCGGTGAAAAAGCGCTGTAGTTATACTAGACCATGAAATATAACCCAGAATCAATTGGTACTAAGATTGTCTCCTAGCGATAGCCTAAAGTTTGAGCAATATGCTCCGATACCAGTAAGGCTAACTTGAACCTAAATTGTTATTATTTACAGGCTAGTACTCGCTATGGTAGATGACCAGTGATTTAAATTAAAGTTTTTAAAGTTAAAGCTAAGGTGCCTAAAAGAGGCCAACAATTAATACTAAACCCAACGGACTGAGTGAGAGGAGCACTGCTCCTCTCACTCAGTCCGTTGGGTTTAGTATTAATTGTTGGCCTCTTTTAGGCACCTTAGCTTTAACTTTAAAAACTTTAATTTAAAGCTAAGGTGCCTAAAAGAGGCCAACAATTAATACTAAACCCAACGGACTGAGTGAGAGGAGCAGTGCTCCTCTCACTCAGTCCGTTGGGTTTAGTATTAATTGTTGGCCTCTTTTAGGCACCTTAGCTTTAACTTTAAAAACTTTAATTTAAATCACTGGTCATCTACCATAGCGAGTACTAGCCTGTAAATAATAACGATTTAGGTTCAAGTTAGCCTTACTGGTATCGGAGCATATTGCTCAAACTTTAGGCTATCGCTAGGAGACAATCTTAGTACCAATTGATTCTGGGTTATATTTCATGGTCTAGTATAACTACAGCGCTTTTTCACCGGAGCGATATTTATAGCTTGAATTTAAATGGTTTTGGCTATTTAGCCTCATAATACAATTGCACACAATTCAGGCTATCGCTATTTACAAGCCTGTATAGTGCCACCTGACTCTGTATAACCTTAGAATCATACGATATCAGTTCAAACATTTATTTGAACTTAATTAAAAATAGAAGTGCTAACAGTGTCACAAAAAGCACGGGGAATAAAAACAATCACACTTCCACAAGCGATATATTTTTTTTCTCTGAATAATTTTTTATGGGAAAGCAAATTTGATACATACGTATCCCTTAAGAGTCGTTCTCTATACAAATAGAAATCAGTGAACTGTGTCACAACTTCAAGGTCACAGATACCGATCAATAAAATTGTACTGAAATAATAACGCTTTTTATAAAAAACGTAAATAATCATGCTGTGGTAATAACACACTCCCACATATATCCAAGTAGTGGTTGAATAAACTGACACCGTCATCACACTCCTTACATATGGGAATGGAGTAATATTTGAATGATCAATTGGCACTTGTTATCATCCAATAATATAACCAATGGTTATGGTACTAAATATCCTGTGTGAATAATATTTAGTTAAGGTTATTAGCATTGAATCTGTTGAACTAACCCAACAGGACAGTGTGATACAGACTGATCACTGTATCAAACCTGAGAGGAGCCTTTGCGTACCGAGTATTACTCGGACACAATTTTAATAGAATTTTAAAACACTCAATGGTGGGAACCTCCACAATTTTTTTATTCAAATTAAATATAAAAGTTAAGTTTTAATCAATACACGACACACCGCAATATAGTATTGGTTTTGACCCTTATAAGTGTGCCCAATATGCTTCACTTTCTCTGTCCTTATTTTGTTAATAATTCTTATTATTTGGCATAAGGCACTACCTACTGTAAACACTCAGGTTCTGTTTCAATAGGTTCCAAGGGACAAAACCCCAAAACCTCCCCCCCTCTTTCCCTAGAGGTCATAGGGACTCCATACTCTAGAGAATGTAGCCCATTTCTTTTCACTTCATACGTAGTGTATGAAGTGAAAAGAAATGGGCTACATTCTCTAGAGCACATGAAAAATAATATTATATACACTGGATATAAAAAGTCTACACACCCCTATTAAAATGGCAGGTTTCTGTGATGTAAAAAAATAAATATAAATAATTTCAGAACTTTTTCCACCTTTAATATGACCTATAAACTGTACAACTCAATTGAAAAACAAACTGAAATCTTTTAGGTGAAGGGAAGTAAAAATAAAAATAATATGGTTGCATAAGTGTGCACACCCTTAAACTAATACTTTGTTGGAGCACCTTTTGATTTTATTACAGCACTCAGTCTTTTTGGGTATGAGTCTATCAGCATGGCACATCTTGACTTGGCAAGATTTGCCCACTCTTCTTTGCAAAAACACTCTAAATCTGTCAGAATGTGAGGGCATCTCTTGTGCACAGCCCTTTTCAGATCACCCCACAGATTTTTGATTGGATTCAGGTCTGGGCTCTGGCTGGGCCATTCCAAAACTTTAATCTTCTTCTGGTGAAGCCATTCCTTTGTTGATTTGGATGTATGCTTTGGGTCGTTGTCATGCTGAAAGATGAAGTTCCTCTTCATGTTCAGCTTTCTAGCAGAAGCCTGAAGGTTTTGTGCCAATATTGACTGGTATTTGGAACTGTTCATAATTTCCTCTACCTTGAATAAGGCCCCAGTTCCAGCTGAAGAAAAATAGACCTAAAGCATGATGCTACCACCACCATGCTTCACTGTGGGTAAGGTGTTCTTTTGGTCATATGCAGTGTTGTTTTTGCGCCAAACATATCTTTTGGAATTATTGCCAAAAAGTTCAACCTTGGTTTCATCAGACCATAACACCTTTTCTCACATGATTTTGGGAGACTTCAGATGTGTTTTTGCTAAATTTAGCTGGGCTTGGATGTTTTTCTTCGTAAGAAAAGGCTTCTGTCTTGCCGTCTACTCCAAAGCCCAAACATATGAAGAATACGGGAGATTGTTGTCACATGTACTACACAGCCAGTACTTGCTAGATATTCCTGCAGCTCCTTTAATGTTGCTGTAGGCCTCTTGGTAGCCTCCCAGACCAGTTTTCTTCTCGTCTTTTCATCAATTTTGGAGGGACATCCAGTTCTTGGTAATGTCATTGTTGTGCCATATGTTCTCCACTTGATGATGACTGTCTTAACTGTGTTCCATGGTATATCTAATGCCTTGGAAATTCTTTTGTACCCTTCTCCTGACTGATACCTTTCAACAATGAGATCCCTCTGATGCTTTGAAAGCTCTCTGCGGACCATGGCTTTTGTGTAGGACGCGACTAAGAAAATGTCATGAAAGACATTCTAGAACAGCTGAACTTTATTCAGGGTTAATCAGAGGCACTTTAAATGATGGCAGATGTGTGATGACTCTTATTTAACATGGTTTTGAATGTGATTGCTTAATTCTGAACACAGCTACATCCCATTATGCAACCACATAATTTTAGTTTTTTTTGTTTACTTCCCTCCACCTTAAAGATTTCAGTTTGTTTTTCAATTGAGTTGTGTAGTTTATAGGTCACATTAAAGATGGAAAAAGTTCTGAAATGATTTATCTTTGTCTAATTATTTTACATCACAGAAACCTGAGATTTTAACAGGGGTGTGTTGACTTTTTATATCCACTGCAGTGTATATATAAAAACATAATAGACCTGATGTTCAATTATTGTGCCTACTAACCACTATTTCCCTCACGGGGTGGGCTGGTGACGGTATTGGCAAAAAGTGGGGGTATTTTGTATTTATTCATAGTGAGACTTAGGCATAGTGGGGTATCTAATCACCGTTTCTTTCCGTGAATTCAGGGGTGGCAGGGCTACTTGAGTTTCGCTACACACATGCTCAACCCTCTGCAGCCCATTGGCTATTTATTAGCCCTATTTATTAATAAATAGCCAATGGGCTGCAGAGGGTTGAGCATGTTATACACAAGGGAGCTTAAACGTTCGCATGTGCTAAGTCCATTATTGTGAAGCAGATCCCTTTATGCATAGGCTTACCATAATTTTTAGAGGTGAAACTGGGACCACCTGGTGCGGTGCCAGTGGGGGTGTGGTCAGGAGCGTGGTCAAGGGGGCGTGGCAATTAACGGTCCTTTTAAAGTAGTAGCTTTTATGTGTGTAATGTTTCGTGGATACTCTACCCTTCTTCAGTCAAACAAGTGAATCACACAGTTTAAATAGAGCACAACACCACCCCCTAGTGAAAAAGACCCCATTACGTTGTCATGGCAAATAAATCATTAATCTAAATCTCAGATTCTAAATAATGCCAAACATCAAGCATAATTATCACTTTCATAATTATTAATTTCACAATTTAACATCTGCAGTGTAATATGTGTTTTATGTGTCTAATTAAGGAACAGAGCCAAATACTGATAAGGCATAAATACAATATTGAATGAAAGTAAAAAAGAAACACGTACCTGCTAAAGCTGTTTAAGAGGCTACTCTATACCATAATGCAGGACAATTACAGCCAAAATGCTATCCTGCATGAAGTAAAGAAAGATCGAAGCCAAAAATCCTGCCTGTCTGTACTTCCTAGTCATACCCATATGATTCCCCTAAGGGTGTATCACTGGCAATGTCACCAGGGGTTGGGGGGGGGTTAAATTCTTAGAAAAATAAACCAAGTAGTACTAAAAAATAAAAAATAAACTATGCTGCTCACTCAGTCGGTATTACTAAATGTAAACTTTGAAGGACACGAACGTTATGCTAAGCAGGGCTGTATGTAACAAAGTATCAGCATCCAACCATGCTGGAGAGCCACAGTCCAGTCATTTTGAATAATGTGTCTGGGTTTCAGGCGGTCTGAAACCTGGACACATGATTTGAAACCTGGAGGTGTCAACCCTACTGGGACAGAATGAACAACTGGGTGGGACACTGGGACAGCGCCTCCAAACCGGGACAATCCCAGTAAAAGTGGGACTTCTGGTAAGCCTATTTATGCATGCGAACATTTTCTCTAAGCTCCCTTGCCTGTGACGTCACCTAGCGCCACGTCATTGCTGGAAGCGAAGTGCCTCCACTAGCTCCTGAGCGCTGCCCGAACGCAGCCAGTATCTCACAAAAGTGAGTACATCCCTCACATTTTTGTAAATATTTTATTACATCATGTTGTGGGGAAAATAAGAAAATTAGATCTTTTTCTTATGTTGGAACAAATGATAAAATGATACTGTATACATCAGTAAACCACCAAGCACAGTCACATAGTGTTTAGTTATAGTTACATAAAGGTATAGAAGAAAACACGCACGTTCACTGCTAGTCATGCATGAGCACGTGAGCAGTAACGACCCCTACAAAAGCTCATTGCGCATGCACGGCCAACGGCGGAAGTAAATGGATGCATGTTGCGTTTCCATGACAACAAAAAACTTCATATAACTTTCGCTGTTTACGCTGCATTCAAAACATTATACCGGAAAGGTACCGGGCGGTGAGACAGATATAATTCTTAAGCAGGTGCTTTTACATCTCTCACATACTACTATAAAAACACCGCACAACACGGTCTATTACTAATGAATCGGTAACGCTCAGTACTTACCGCTTCTCGTGTCTGGTTTGCTGTCTTTATTGCCTGATATGAGAGCTCCATGGTACAAGCTCGGAATGCAAGTATCGGACAAAGCTAAAACACAAACCGGTACTGGGAACCAGCTGTGGGGCGAGCGCAACGCTGAGTAAGAAAACCAGCCAATCACAGCAGTTTATTGAAGGTGTCACTCACATTCTGCCCAGTGATACGAGAGCTGCAAATGTGAGCCCGCCCCCAGCTAGAGGCAAATGTGGTCGGGCTCTGTATAAATAACACTGTTGAGTGCGCGTGCTGCGCTATGTGTGACAGGGAAGGAACAGTTACAGTAACAGGTGTTAAAACAAAGGGATATTTAATTACTAATTACACTTACTGGATTACGTTTTAGAGGCACCATAGAAATAATATAATTAGCCGTCACCTAGCTCCCAGCTAAACTAAGTCACAGTATTTAAACAACGTTCTGAATTTCTTTTCACGTTTGAGTGAATGACATTAAACTCACAATGTAACTACTAATACAAGTGGAGAAAATAATGTCATTGTTCCTCCATTATTTGTCACTTTTAATGTATTTAGTTTTTTACTCAAATTGATTTTTTCACTACCAGGTTTGTTAAGGGGACACTGAACCCAATTTTTTTCTGGTAAAATCTTAGTTTAACGTTCTAAATCATTTTCTCAGCCATAGCTCATTATTTTCCTACAAAAATTGGCGTGGAGGTTCAGATGAGGGCTACCAACAATACTGCAGTGTTTGTGTCTCCAGGAACAAAAAGGGGAGCCCTATTTTGGGGTGTAAAGTCCCTGTTTTCCCCATAGACTTTCCACAGCCAGCCAGCTCTGCTCACCTACATGGATACATTGTATCAAACCCTCAGCCTACAGGTTTTATACATTTGTAACTGTTTACTGTACACAGACACTTAAAGCAGCCCTGTCAGTAACAACTGTACACACTGCTGAGGAAATAATGTTCACACAGCCTTAAAGGGCAGGATAGCACCTGTTCACACAGTCTTAAAGGGACAGACAACAAAAAAACACAGCCTTGAAATGGTCAACTAGCACCACACACACACAGCCTTAAAGGGACAGATCACCATAATGTGAATGCAGCGCAACCTTAAAGGGCAGCTCGACACCTGCGCACACAGCCTTAAAGGGACAGATCACAGTAATGTACACGCAGCGCAACCTTAAAGGGCAGCTCGACACTGCAGTATTGTTGGTAGCCCTCATCTGAACCTCCACGCCAATTTTTGTAGGAAAATAATGAGATATGGCTGAGAAAATTATTTAGAACGCTAAACTAAGATTTTACCTTTTTTCTTTCATGATTCAGATAGAGCATGCTATTTTAAACAACTTTCTAATTTACGCCTATTATCAAATTTTCTTCATTCTCTTGGTATGTTTATTTGAAAAGCAAGAATGTAAGTTTAGATAACCTGCCCATTTTTGGTGAACAACCTGGGTTGTCCTTGCTGATTGGACAGCACTAATAAATAAGTGCTGTCCATGGTTCTGAACCAAAAAATTGCTGGCTCCTTAGCTTAGATGCCTTCTTTTTAAAAAAAAAAAGATAACAAGAGAACGAAGAAAAATTGATAATAGAAGTAAATTAGAAAGTTGCTTAAAAGTGCATGCTCTTTCTGAATCATGATAGAAAAATTTGGGTTCAGTGTCCCTTTAAGTCAGATGGATTATAATTGCAGCAGAAATAATGGGGGGGAGGCTGCAGATGAGAGTTGGAATAATAGAAACAAACTTAGATCAGAAGTTGACAGGGTCAGGGAGGGTGGTTTGGGGGGTATATGGAGGTGGGAGATGGGTAGTTATAATAAAAGCATACAAACATAGGTCAAAAGATGTTCAAAGTCGGCCTTTCTAAAAGTATTTGGAAATAAGTGAGGGAATATAATTAGGTGTGAGGTTATTCAGTGGTTGGGGTGAATATTTTGAACTGTAATATAGAGCAAATTGGGAGCCAGTGTAGGGACAGACAGACTGGGGCAGCTGACATGGATCAATGGCGACTTAGGGCTTGTTTCCATTGGGCCACAATTAAATTTGTGCGAACTCGCAAAAGAAAAAAAACGCTGTTGAAAGGCATCAAGACAAACAGGATTACTTTAGAGACCATCCTGGAGTCATTTGATGATCATCAGACTACTTTCGAACAGTCATTGACACACAAGGTTTGTAAAGTCATCAGCTAAGGTAAAAAAAACTCTGGGTTATAACTTCAGAATGATTAGCAGATTACCTTACTGATTACTTCACAAGCATGAACAGCCTCTGAGCAAACTTCAGGATGGCTTCTGATGACTAGTCTGGAGTCATAGATTACGTCTAAAGGACTCCAGGCGATCATCCTGTTTGACGAGAGAATACACTTAACAAGTTTCCAAAGGTGCCTTTTCCACCATTATTGGCAGCGTAAGTCTGGCTGCAGAATACTTTTATGTGCCCCTTTAGAAAATAATAGAAGACGAAAATTGAAGTTTTACACCTGGTTTCTATTCAAGGTGACAACAGATAAAACTGTCGGGTGCTGTCATTAAAGGGACAGTTTACTCAAAAACGAAAATAATTTTAAACACAAGTTAATGAAATTGTAACCATAGTATTCCTTTTTTTTTTTTTTTAGTAATATAACGCACACAATTATATTTTAAAATTTCAGTTTTTAAAAATGAAGCGATCCCTATCATATTTTGTGGCTGTGCGGCCAGACCATCGCCACTGCTTCCCCTAAGCCTGCAAGTGTGAACACGGGTTTGCGCTGCATAAAAAGCGCAGCCGTGTTCATATGTGTAAAAAATAAATTTGGTGCCATATTTAGCATACTCTAATGATCGATACTTTAATATTGCACTACTAGTAAATGTGTGGCGCGGTTGGAAAATTTTGCGCATGTGCATACATCATTACTTATTCGTGCATCTAATTAATTGCACGCAAGTGATTGGATAAGGGGCAGGCTGTGAAAGCGCTGTTGCCCAATCCTTTCAACCAGGTGTTCCGGGAGCATTGAGGACTCCGTGTAACTAAGAAAATTAAAAAGGTAATATATTTCTACATATTCATTTTAATTATGTAGTACTACAAATCATCTGTATACATTGTGTTATTGCTTCAGGATTATTTGCCTAAATTGAGTAAACTCGTCCTTTAAAGTATCAAATATTATATACTATGCTCATCTATGTGTAAAAAAAATAAGTTTTTGAGGCCTCTTTTCCATTGAGATCTTAAAGTTTGCAAACAATGCAAGCTTTTCGCTTTATAATTTTATTTTTATATGTAATATTTAGTGATGTCCCAGACAGTTTAAAGTTAGGTTCTTAAATATATTTCAATATGTACTTACATATAAAATCATAATCAAGCACATAACTCCAATTAGATCTATGCCTGGGGCAGCACTAATATTACATATAAAAATAAATCTGACAATTAATAAAAACACAAAAAAATGGATGATCTTAATTTTAAATAAATTCTTTAAATTCTTTGATTATTTATTAGGTGAACAAATCACTCAACCTAGCTCATAAAACACCAAACTTCTAACACTGCAACTAACTACCGTGTCTTTCCCTCTCTAGCCGATCACAGGTAAGGAGTGCAAGCGCTATCATTTTTATAATCTAAGGTCGGGTTTCCATAGCAATGAACTTGTTATGGTGAAATTTTCAAGAAATCCCACTTTGGATGGAAGCGTTAACACAACGTTAACTGCACACACTGAACAATATTTCAATGGAAACCTGGTACTAAAATGGAGCTGTAAACTACTTTTAGCTGTCAGCTTTTTTGGTAAATTATGGCTCAATTTTTAACGATAATAATAGAAAAGAAAATAATGGAACTATTGTGACATTCTGAAAATAAATAAGGAAACGTAGTAAATAAAAACACACATATACTTGAACAAAAGTAAGTGACAAATAAAAGTATGATTATAAATGATGAAAAGGTTTTTATTATTAGGTTAGTATAATATTTGGGAGTATGGGGAGATGTATGTCAGGGGAGAAGGATGATATATTTATACACTGTAACAAAATTGCAAACAACATTATTTAGGGTTAATATAATACAATAAATGTACATAGGGCTCTACATAGAAAAAGTATACTGCTTACAAAGTGAGCAAGAAAAATTGTTTAAAAAAATTGTTAATAACATACGTTATAATTTTCTGGCCAATAGAATAAGAGCTAGGATTTTAAATAGGTGTATGTATTAAGCCTAGCCTATGGTTGCCACCCGTCCCTTAAAATACAGAACACTTATAAGTTACACATGCTGCAGGGTGCTGTCCAGAAACACAATACATGTTCCTCACTGCACACCCTGCAGCTTGTGTAACTCATATGTATCCAAGAAAACATGGCTGAGGTGGCAACCCTAGCCCTAGCCATACCAGTTATGAGTACGGCAGAAGGCTGAAACAGGTAAGCCATCTTTGTTATGGCGGATTTGTTAATGCAGCTCCTCCTGCTATGCTGTCTGTATTTTTAAAAAAGAAAATGAAATAAAAGTTATGTTTTAAGTGCTCCTCTTCACTCTTCGTTCCATTTTTAACGACTCAATGGAAAGGAGCCCTTAGTTGGATGGGTCAATGATGTTAGATTGAAGAGGGGGCAAAGACGGAACTTGGGAAGGACTTTTGGACACATTAAACGACAGTCTGGGAGTAATTTGTTTATTAAATATTTTAAACATACATTTTATGGTTTAATAGTTAGTATCCGATAAACTTTCTAAAGCAAAAAAAAATCAGGATTGCATACTTGTTTTTTGTTCAACAAAAAACTACTAATTGACAATCAGAAAATAAAATGTATTTTTTTTTTATCACTTTGCAACGTCTAGCAATCTATGCAGAAAATGAGTAGATCTAAAATATATAACCTTGAAAATATTAAATGCATGTTACAATAACACAAACCTCTGCTTTCACTGAAGGGTGAGTCCAAATGAATAAAGTATCCTATTTGTGACATCTTATGTTTATGGTTCTGTAATATATTCCTACTCATTGTCTAAATTGTAAGAATGTGCAAAGTGACACAATTATTTTCTATTATTACTATGGATGTATATTTTAGTGCAGGGTGATAGTAAATTGTTCTGATGTTGTATTGGAAAATGTAAATGTATAATTCTTCCTTTTGTGTTTCAGGAAGGTGAAATGATGCTAAGTAAAAATGAAAACAGCATTTGTACCCAACTTTTTTTTTTTTTTTATATGTACCCAACTTTCTTTTTTTTTTTTATATGTACCCAACTTTTTTTTTTTATATGTACCCAACTTTTTTTTTTTTTTTATATGTACCCAACTTTTTTTCTTTTTTTTTTTTATAATTTACTTTGCATTAAAAGGACATGAAACTTAAAATCTGTCTTTCATTAATCAGACAGAGAATACAATTTAAAAAAAAGTTTCTAATTTACTTCTATTATCAAATTTGCTTCGTTCTCATGTTATTCTTTGTTGAATAGATATCTAGATAGGTAGCATGCACATGCTTGAAGAACTACAACAGGAAATAGTGCTGCCATCTAGTGCTCTTGCCAATGTATAACATTGTTGCAAAACTGCTGCCAAATAGTACTAAAGATATGTACACACTCCTGAGCTTACATCCCTGCTTTTCAACAAAGGATCGCAAGAAAACAAAGACAATTTGATAATAGAAGTAAATTGGATTTTTTTTTTTTTTAATTCTTATTCTCTATCTGAGTCATGGAATAAAATGTTTGGGTTTTATATCCCTTCACTAGCAATTATGTTGCCACCATAAAAACACACTGGTACAGCATTGTTCCTATGTTTATTGAGTAAGTTGTTGTTTTTTTTTAGTTTATCATTTTTGTGCTTCTTGTTTTCAGATTTTAAAATAAGCCACCTGCTAGGTATCAAATTGCAGCTGCAGCAGATTACTGTTTGGCACAACTACTGTTACATTATAGAATAATCTATGGCCAAGTTAGAACTTGAGATATCAGGTGAGTTGAATTCTCTGTGTGTGATATATTTCCCCAGTGGGCTTGTGGTGTTGCATATGTAGAAGTTGCCATTTGTATCTGCACCATAGGTGAAAGTGAATTGGTATAGTTTGTATTATACAATCGTGTTATAGAACCAGCTTGAGGTCCCCATTATGTTGGAAAAGGCCACTAGATTTTGCAGCAAGGTGTGTCCCAGTAGGCAGCTATTGCTTTTTAAAGCCACTTCGACTCGTATCAAATCTGATATTCAGTTTTGTTCTATTTACAAGACATTGTTGCCCTTTATGTTCTTTCCAGTGTTTGTGAGACAAGTAAGGTGACAGTAGAATATCTGACAGTCTACTCACTTGCATGCAGTAGCACATTTTGTTTGTGTGCAGTTTCCAAGACACCTATTCAGAAACTGTAGATGTGAAAGATAAAAAAAGAAGGCGCCACCATGGTGCACAATCAGATGATTCAAACACGCCAAATGTACAAGTAAGACCGTACTTACAAGCTGTATGACACTTGAGAAGTGTCACAAATGCCTTCTGGACTGTTGGGAGTCGTCCAGCTAACTCACACTGATGGATGTCAGAGCAACTCTGGAACAAGGGAGCAACGACAGGCAAGCAGCATGCAGTAACCAGCCACAAGTTTAGCACCAAGCCGGATCGTCCACTTGTGTTGATGGATACACCAGTGACAGTAGATACACTATTGGATACAATGTATCAAAAGGACTCCAAATGTTAAAAAAGTTGTAAAGTATATGATTGAATAAAGATGATGATTCGTGGCAAAAGTCTAGTAAAAACAAACAGACTTTATTTACAGTATAGCAGCACAACGTTTCTCGGTCTTTCCTGACCGTTTCCTCAGGTGCAATATACCAAATGATTAAAACCACGAACTTTTATTGCCGAATTTTCGGCGTCTTCTAAAATGAACAGCGCATGCGTGGAGGTGTGACCACTACAAGGGCTACCATTGGTTGTCATTTATCCAATGTTAGGCCTCTATGAGAAGTATACAGCATGGGTAAAAAACTGCAACTCGTATTATATATACAAAAATCGTGCAGGATTATATTAAACGAGCACATTTAAGAGGAGTATTTAAAATGCACATAGATGAAATAAGTATATGTACATATATGTAATATAAATGCGAGTACGAAAATAAATAGTGATATACACAATGGGAGGCTCTTAGTAGTGACACCAATCGCATACGCAAAAAACAAACATAAAACAAATAAAACTAGAATATCTATCAATCTGAGTACAAATAGTACAATGTTTACAGAATAATACATCAAAATATTATATACATTAGCCTCATATAAGAGGCCTAAAGTAATAGATATCCATAGCATAAAACGTATATAATCCATATGAAATGTACACCTAAATAAAATGTGAGACTAAATAATTAAATGGGTGGTAAGGATAAAACCTACTGATAAAACATATTTGTAAATGGCCATCTGTACATGTATATATGCACCTATGCACGTTACATATCTAATGAGTATGGCTGAAACCACAACCCATAAAGTATCCCACATGGACTAAGATATATCGATCCCTCGTCATTCATGTCATATCTATATTAGTAATCACATAAAGTACAGATAATACCTACTTGTAAAACATATTTATAAAAATATGCAAATAAAATATCTAGCTTTACATGCATATATGCACCAATACACGTCACATATCCCATGAATATGGCTGAAACCACAACCCATAAGGCATCAAACATGGAATACGATATATCTATCCATCGCCAATCATGATATATCTATGTTTATTTCCACATAAGGCAATGGTAGTAGAAGTCACCATAAAGATACCATCAAAAATATATGTTAAAATATATTGAAAAACTAGTTAAAAGCTGCCATATCGATATTGGCATTGAGACCACCAGGGGACAGACTTTTGAGTTTCCAAATCCAAAAGGTCTCCCTTTGTCTCAAATGTAAAAACCTGTTCCTGCCCCACTTGGGTAGGATCTGTTCTAATGGGAATATAGAAAAACAATCAGTAGGTGAAGAGTGGCAAAGACTGGCATGTTTGGGAATACTATGGTTTTTGATATTGTTTTCGGGTATTGGTAATCTCACATGTAGTCTATCCGAATATGTGGATCAATTCCTAAAAAAATCAGTAGTCACTTTAACTTCATATATTCAAGACACTCCGGATCTCATTTATAAGATATCTAAAATTAAGAAGGGAAACAGGAAACTTTTATGGCTTACTTGTGATGTCTCGGCTTTGTATTCGAATATAGCCCATGATTTAGGCATTAATGCCATTGAATACTACTTAAAACAAGACATGTATATGCCAGAGAAACAAAGGAAATTTCTTTTGGAGTGTATCTTATTTGTCCTTAAGAACAATTATTTTGTCTATCAAGAAAAATTCTTTTTGCAGATCAAGGGAATGGCCATGGGGACCAGATTCGCCCCGAGTTTTGCCAATTTATTTATGGGCATGTTTGAGGACAGATACATCTATTCCTCTGACTCGGTGGCGAATCTGGTCTTTTATGGCCGTTTCATTGATGACCTCCTTTTTATTTGGGAAGGCAGCACTATAGAAGCCCAAAATTTTGTTGACAAATTAAATGATAACGATATGGGGCTGCAGTTTTCATCCAAAATGGACGAAACAAGTATGGATTTTTTGGATTTGATATTAGAATGGGACAATTTAGGTAACATCACTACCAAAACTTTTTTCAAACCAGTGGATGCAAACAGCTACCTTAATTTCAAAAGCAACCACCACTTACCGTGGAAAAAGAATATACCATACAACCAGTTCTGTAGGTTGCGCAGAAACTGCACTGATTTGAAAACTTTTGATATACAGGCTGACCTTTTAAAAGAAAAGTTTTTGGAAAAGAATTTTCCGAGTAGTCTAATTGAGACCAGCTTCCTTGAGGCCAGAAGGAAATGTAGAGAAGATTTTTTCTCTAAATACACAAGGGACAACCATGCGACTGATAAAGAAGTAAAATCCAAAAATCCCAGGGAGTCTAATAATACTGGGGTTAGATTTGTAACACAATTTAATAACAACCACAAAAAGATCAAAGGCATTTTAGAAAAATATTGGTACATCCTAGAGAATGATCCATTTCTTACCAACACTTTGAGTAAGCAACCAATATGTACTTACAGAAGAGCTCCCACCTTAAAAAATAAGCTGGCTCCCAGCAAGGTAGTCATGAAAGTACATCAGCCCAAAATAAATGGTTTTACCCCTAAAAATAGGGTTTCTACACTACTAGGAAAACCAGGTTTTTATAAATGTAATCGTGCACACTGTGGCCTATGTGTTTTCACAAATCCAAATAGAATTGAATTTAGTTCATTTATCACAAAAGAAAAATTTAACATTAATTCACATTTCACGTGTGATTCTCCCTTTGTTGTCTACCTATTAGAATGTGTATGTGGACTCCAATACGTGGGGAGGACCTCCAGGCCCCTAAAAAAGAGGTGGGGGGAACACAAAAGAAACATAGAAAACAATATCAAAAACCATAGTATTCCCAAACATGCCAGTCTTTGCCACTCTTCACCTACTGATTGTTTTTCTATATTCCCATTAGAACAGATCCTACCCAAGTGGGGCAGGAACAGGTTTTTACATTTGAGACAAAGGGAGACCTTTTGGATTTGGAAACTCAAAAGTCTGTCCCCTGGTGGTCTCAATGCCAATATCGATATGGCAGCTTTTAACTAGTTTTTCAATATATTTTAACATATATTTTTGATGGTATCTTTATGGTGACTTCTACTACCATTGCCTTATGTGGAAATAAACATAGATATATCATGATTGGCGATGGATAGATATATCGTATTCCATGTTTGATGCCTTATGGGTTGTGGTTTCAGCCATATTCATGGGATATGTGACGTGTATTGGTGCATATATGCATGTAAAGCTAGATATTTTATTTGCATATTTTTATAAATATGTTTTACAAGTAGGTATTATCTGTACTTTATGTGATTACTAATATAGATATGACATGAATGACGAGGGATCGATATATCTTAGTCCATGTGGGATACTTTATGGGTTGTGGTTTCAGCCATACTCATTAGATATGTAACGTGCATAGGTGCATATATACATGTACAGATGGCCATTTACAAATATGTTTTATCAGTAGGTTTTATCCTTACCACCCATTTAATTATTTAGTCTCACATTTTATTTAGGTGTACATTTCATATGGATTATATACGTTTTATGCTATGGATATCTATTACTTTAGGCCTCTTATATGAGGCTAATGTATATAATATTTTGATGTATTATTCTGTAAACATTGTACTATTTGTACTCAGATTGATAGATATTCTAGTTTTATTTGTTTTATGTTTGTTTTTTGCGTATGCGATTGGTGTCACTACTAAGAGCCTCCCATTGTGTATATCACTATTTATTTTCGTACTCGCATTTATATTACATATATGTACATATACTTATTTCATCTATGTGCATTTTAAATACTCCTCTTAAATGTGCTCGTTTAATATAATCCTGCACGATTTTTGTATATATAATACGAGTTGCAGTTTTTTACCCATGCTGTATACTTCTCATAGAGGCCTAACATTGGATAAATGACAACCAATGGTAGCCCTTGTAGTGGTCACACCTCCACGCATGCGCTGTTCATTTTAGAAGACGCCGAAAATTCGGCAATAAAAGTTTGTGGTTTTAATCATTTGGTATATTGCACCTGAGGAAACGGTCAGGAAAGACCGAGAAACGTTGTGCTGCTATACTGTAAATAAAGTCTGTTTGTTTTTACTAGACTTTTGCCACGAATCATCATCTTTATTCAATCATATACTTTACAACTTTTTTAACATTTGGAGTCCTTTTGATACATTGTATCCAATAGTGTATCTACTGTCACTGGTGTATCCATCAACACAAGTGGACGATCCGGCTTGGTGCTAAACTTGTGGCTGGTTACTGCATGCTGCTTGCCTGTCGTTGCTCCCTTGTTCCAGAGTTGCTCTGACATCCATCAGTGTGAGTTAGCTGGACGACTCCCAACAGTCCAGAAGGCATTTGTGACACTTCTCAAGTGTCATACAGCTTGTAAGTACGGTCTTACTTGTACATTTGGCGTGTTTGAATCATCTGATTGTGCACCATGGTGGCGCCTTCTTTTTTTATCTTTCACATCTACAGATCATAACATCTTGGGACACCAACAAGAATTTCGAAGAAGCAGCCTGCCATCTGTTCCAGACATTTGAATCTGGATTATGGACTAGACGAACTGTCCAAATTTCACATAACCACCATCTACCAGATTGGTTTGATTGGGACTTTTTATCACTCTGTATATTTATTTTGTAATGTTCACTCCCGCATTTATATATAGGGGTTTTTTATTATAGTATTGCACTATATGTTGACATCTTCACTTTTTATACACAGGTATTTGGCGCACTGGTTTTTTTTCACATTCAGTATTCAGAAACTAATTACATGGTACACAACCAACATCAAAGACAAATAAATGTGCAGTGATCAACACTTCCAATGTTTGACTGCACAGAAATTTAAATTTGGTAGTAGAATGAAATAGAAAAGTTGCATTCTCTATTTGAATCATGAAAGTTTAATTTTGACTTTACTGTCCCTTTAAAGAGATAGGAAAGTGAAAATTAAACTTGCAGGATTCGAAAGAGCATGTCATTTTAAGACACTTGTGATTGGCTCAGTAGATGTGTTTGGCTAGCCGCTGGTAGTGCAATGCTATTCCTTCAGCAATAGATCTACATTTAGCCACCAATCAGCAAGCGCTACCCAGGTGCTGAACCAAAGATGGGCTAGTAAGCTTACCTTCCTGCTTTTTTAACTCAAGATACCAAGAGAATGAAGAAACATTTAAAATAGGAGTAAATTAGAAAGTTGCGCTGGTATTACAAAGTGGAGCGCTTATATTGTTTGCATGCAAGCAATATTTAGCACTCTACTTGTAATCTGGCCCTATGTGTTTAACTCCCAAAAAAGAATTACACACAAAGTTAGTCATCTCAGGAGTGTCAATGTGCTGCTGATTCTACACGGCTGGTGAGCTAATTATGAGAAGCATATGTGTGTAGCCACCAATCGATGTCTGTGTTCGGCTCTGGAGAAGTACATTACTGGTTCAGAGGTAACTTAAACTTTGTTTTTATCCTGTTTGTGTGGTTAAACATATGCATATAGGCAAGCAATTGTGCAAAAAGAAAATGTTCTAACCGTCTAACACATCAAAGCATTTTCTTATTGTACACTTCATGCATTAATAAGAGTAGTAAAAATATTGGAATTTATAATGATTTATTTTCTCTGCTATTTATGCAATAACCTTTTGCTATTTGTGCAATAGCTTTAATTTTTAATGCCATGTTCTTCTCTCCTCAGGTGATCATTTGGGTATAGTGGAAAGAACATTAAACCTAACCTATCAGCAAGACATTTCTATTATCTAATGCAAATGAAGAAAGTCCAAGGATGTCAAAGAGAGTATAAACTTCACTTTTAATTGGTATTCAATAAAACAGTATTTTCGCCAAATAATAAAGCAGTCACCAGTACCACAAGTCTTGGAAGCGGACCAACAGCCTATGCGTTTCGTGCCGCAATTGGCACTTTGTCAGTGCCCTGACGAAGTGCCAATTGCAGCACAAAACACATAGGCTGTTGGTCCACTTCCAGGGCTTGATGGTACTGGTGACTGCTTTATTATTTGGCGAAAAACAAAATTTACACTTACCTGATAAATAATTTTCTTTCCTAGCATGGAGAGTCCACGAATCCGTTCTAATTACTAGTGGGAATTCAACTCCTGGCCACCAGGAGGAGGCAAAGAACACCCCAGCAAAGCTTTAAGTATCCCTCTCACTTCCTGTAATCCCCAGTCATTCAGCCGAGGAAATACGGAAAGAGAAGAGGAACACCAGAGGTATAGTGGTGCCTGAATTTAGAAAACAAAAATAAGCCGTCTTAAATATAGACAAGGGCGGGTCGTGGACTCTCCATGCCAGGAAAGAAATTAATTTATCAGGTAAGTATACATTTTGTTTTCTTTCCAATGGCATAGAGAGTCCACAAATCTATTATAATTACTAGTGGGAACAAGACAGGCGAACCTAAACTAAAGGTACCACCGCTTGAAGAACCCTTCTCCTAAAAGAAGCCTCAGCTGAGGAAAAAAATAATTTTAAAACGGTAGGACCATCTTCACACACCTCCATGATGTACAAAGGCAAAGAATGACTGGGGATTATGGGAAGTGGGAGTGATACTTAAAGCTTTGCTGGGGTATTCTTTGCCTCCTCCTGGTGGCCAGGAGTTGAATTCCCACTAGTAATTAGAATGGATTCGTGGACTCTATGCCAGTGTTTTTCAACCAGTGTGCCGTGAGAGATCCTCAGGTGTGCCGCGGCAGACTGACAACAGTGAGGGGGTGTCCCTCTTTCAAATTTTGAAATATTGGGAGGTATGTGACAGGCTCATCAGGCATCATTTACAACCATGACATTGACATTTATTCACAGACAATCATTATGATTGTTTGTGAATGAATGTCAATATGTCATGTATAGTTTGTAGGAGGCATGGCATGACAGCACAGTACAGTGTGTGTGTGTATATATATATATATATATATATATATCCTGTATTAGGCTACAATGTTTGATTTTGTAAAATTTTGGGATGGTGGTGTGCCGCAGGATTTTTTAATGTAAAAATGTGTGCCACAGCAAAAAAAAGGTTGCAAATCACTGCTCTATGCCATTGGAAAGAAATACTATTTTATTAAATAACAATTAAAAGTAAAGTTTTAACATCTCTTTCTTCATTTGCATCCACTTTGGAGCGGAGGTTGCTCCTGTCCATTTCTGATGACGTCACCATCTAGCGTGTCTCCCTATGGTGTCTTACAGCCATCACGGCATGATATAGTTAGTGATACAAGGTAGCGTTGATCAAGTTACTGAGGAGGACAGCACGCTTACCGCAAGTGAGTAAGAACTTCACCGAATGTTCATCGAAGTCTGAAGACGACCGATGGTGAGTGAACACATTGTGCTATTGCTTTAACAGTTCACATTTGAAAAATTACTCTCACATTGCGATATTTCACACAAGAGCTAAGATATATGTAAAGCTCGAACACTGTTATTACTACAAGCATTGGGTTACGCTATACTATACTTTGCTTTACTTGAAATCGTTACTGCCTACTAGTTGTGCCTCGATCACACAAAGGTGGCATATTGTAAACTGATTCGACTATAGAGGACTAATCTGGTCTGGTTGTGGCTATAGACTGATGCACATAAGTTCTCGTTGGACTGTACAGTTATTGAAACATAGTTTTGAATCTACATTTAGCTTTTAAGCTATTAGCTGTTCATTGAATTCACTATCTTATTCATATTTGGTGTATTGAAATAACTGTTCGAGTTCTGGTGTCTGATGTTTTAAAGTACTCTCCCTTACAGGTCATTAATATCACTGTAGTGTGTTGTTACCTCAACAACCCAGCACAGTAGCACTCTGGGCAACAGAAGGTCATGGGGCAGCCAGGTTTAAGACCAAGTGATACATACGTTCCTCCAAGGTAAATTACACAAAGAACATGTCATAATTTATGTGCTATGTACTTGTACTGCAATGGTATAGTTTCTGTCACAATACTTCTTGAAAAAAGATACACTATATGACTAATATCATGTGGTTACCTGACCATCACACCTATAAGAGTTTGTTAGACATCCCATTCCCAAACCATGAGCATTAAAGGGATACTGAACCTAATTTTTTTCTTTAATGATTGAGAAAGAGCATGCAATTGTAAACAATTTTCTAATTTACTCCTATTATCATTTTGTCTTCGTTCTCTTTGTATCTTTATTCAAAAAAGCAAGAATGTAAGCTTATTATTTGAAAAAGCAAGAATTGAAGCTTAAAGGGACTGTCAACAACAGAGTTGTTGTTGTTTAAAAAGATAGATACTCCCTTTATTACCCATTCCCCAGTTTTGCGTAACCAACATTGTTATATTAATATACTTTCTTTCGTATAGGTGGCAAGAGTCCACAAGCTAGTTGCTGATGGGATATACATTCCTACCAGGAGGGGGCAAAGTTTACCAAACCTCAAATGCCTATAAATACACCTCCCACCTCACTCATACCTCAGTTTTAAAAACTTTGCCTCCATAGGAAGTGGTGAAGCATGATGTGCTTGATTCTTCGGTGAAAGGCGCCTCTAAGCATATTGAAGCCCAGTTCCTCTCTAAGTGCAGTGTTTGTCTGAGGGATGTGAAGGGAGTATTGCCTGAAAATACCATGTTTTTGCCTATGGGAAGGCTTTTCATAAGGCTCTCTGTAAATCGGTAGCATAGATTCATCTACTGCCTCCCTTTATTGATCGACAATATACTCTTGTACCGTTACCTCTGCTGATATATTTCATTACTGGTTTGGCTGTATGCTATATGGGGATGGGTGTCTTACAGTGTAAGTATATACTTTTATTATATAAGACACTTTCAGCTATGTATTGGGCACTTTTTAAGTAAAGTTGTTATATATTGTTTGTATACATACTTTGAGTCAGTAATACAGTGTTCTTTTTTTAGCGACTTTATTTGTGGCTAAATATTTGTCAAGGTAGGTAGAGTCTGTGAAACATTAAGGTTTTTTTTTGGAGCTAGGAATTTATTTATAAATTAGGATGCTAAGTATTATGTTAGTCTGATGGAATTTTGATAATCACGTTTTATGCAGCTATAATAGAAGTATCCATTAGGCTTTATTTAGGTAAAATTTTTTTTTTTTTTTTTTGTATTTACAATCAAAGTTCTTACCTGCTTTTTAGAGTGAGAGGTGTATTAGAAATTCACTACAGCTTTGCATGTCGCGCATGTGATGATGCTATTTATGTCATAGCGTAAAAGTGTCATCATTTAGCGCCGCTTTTTTGGTGGCAAAAATTTCCCACCAAAATTGCCATTACAAGCTCCGCCCTCAGCTCATTCAGTGTTCTCAGAAAATACTTAGAGCGCTTTCATGCATCATTTTATGAATCAGTTTTCTTTCTTTTTTTTTATAATTTTTTGCTCTGTTTCCCATTCTCTCAAGCCTGTTATATATATCCTATATAGGAGCATGGATATAAATTTGCAGAATTAATTTTTTTTAAATTTAGGTTTTTTGCAATTATGTCTCAAACTGAACCTGCCTCTCATGTTACCATAGGATTTGAGCTGCCTGAACACGTATCTACCAAAGCTAAGTGTGTTTGTTGTAATAAAGCTGATCTAAATTCTTCAGCTCAATTATGTGGCTCTTGTTTTGACAAATTGTTAAATGCTGATAATATATTTGAGTACAAATACACCCACTGTTATTCCATCTGAGTTTAATGTACATAGCATTACTGCAGAAATGAAAGATTTATTGCTGCAGCTATAGAGAAGGCTATGACTGCTATATAGAGAAGGTTATGACTTATCTATAGGGAAGGAATGACTGCTATTCCACCTTCAAATAAACGTAAAAGGGTTTTGGAACATTTTCCTAAACCTAGTGAATTAAAGGGATAGGAAAGTCAAAATTAAACGTACATGATTCAGATAGAGCATGTCATTTTAAGACACTTTTAAATTCACTTCTATTTTCTAATGTGCTTCATTCTCCTGGTATCCCTTGTTGAAAAAGAATATGCACATATCTTACACTAGTGGAAGCTAGCTGCTGATTGGTGCCTGCTGACATTTTTTTCTTATGATTTTCTAAATACACAGGTGGCCCTCGGTTTACAACGGTTCAATTTGCACCATTTCAGAATAACAACCTTTTTTTCCAGTCATGTGACTGCTATTGAAAAGCATTGAGAAGCAGTGCATTGATTAAAATAGACAGTAGGTGGAGCTGTCCACTTGTGTTGCAGCAAAGCCAAGCAAGCTGAAATTAATCAGTTTAACCAGACCTGAGCTATCAAGCAGATTTCAAAGGAACAAGATCTTCCTGTCTATAAATCAGTCCAGATTGGAATGCATAGAAAGAACTGTTTGCAGAAAAATGCAAGTGAAGTCTGTGTTGTTTGATTATTTTATTAGGTTTATAATGCTGTTTAGCAAATGTTTTTGTTCATTTAACTTAGTTTAATTATATAGTCTGTGTTGTGTGATTATTTTATTAGGTTTATAATGCTATTTAGCATTTAAAGTCATTTCAAAGCTTTAAAAATAATGTATTAGCTGTTACTTATGACAAATTTGAGAGGGGTCTGGAACCCAACTCCCTCACTTCCCATTGACTTACATTATAAACTGGGTTTTAATTTACAACGGTTTCGATTTACAACCATTCCTTCTGGAACCTAACCCCAGCATAAACTGAGGGCTACTTGTATATGTGTTCAGCGAGCTGCCAGTAGTACAATGCTGCTCCTTCAGCAAAGGATAACAAGCTAATGAAGCAAATTTGATAATATAAGTAAATTGTAAAGATATTTTAAATTGTATGTTCTGTCTAAATCAAAAAAGAAAATGTTGGGGGTTTCCTGTCCCTTTAAGTTCTGACCTTCAGCATACTGATGTATCCTCTACTGATGAGGTTTACTCTGATTCAGAAAATGCCAATTCAGAGACAGATATAGACAAATCTTCTTTTTTATTTAACATAGAATATATTCGTTCTCTCCTAAAGGATAAGGAAGTTTTGTTTACTTTGGGTATTGAGGAGTCTAAACCTCCTGATGAGAAAGCTAGTAATCATCTAAATTCTGTATTTAAGACTACTGTTATTACTCCTGAAGTATTTCCTATTCCTGACGCTATCTTTGTTATTGCTAAAGAATGATCTAAGCCTGGTATCTTGTTTAACCCTTCTTCTAGGTTTAAGAAATTGTATCCTTTGCCTGTAGCCAATTTAGAACTTTGGGAAACAGTTTCGAAAGTTGATGGGGCAATTCCACTCCTGCTAAACGTACTACTATTCCTACGGAAGACCGTTTTTCTTTTAAGGATCCTTTAGATAGGAAGCTTGAATCTTATCCAAGAAGGGCATATTTACATAATGGCTATATTCTTAGTTATATATTCCTGTTATATCTATGGCTGATGTTGCTGCTGCTTCTACTTTTTGGTTGGACAGTTTAGCACAGCAGTTTCTTCAGAATCCATGTCTTTAGCCATTCTAACTAGAAGAGCTTTTTGGCCTAAATCTTGGAATGCTGACATGGTGTCTAAAACTAGATTATTATCTCTCTCTTTTCAAGGTAAAAATCTTTTTGGTTCACAATTGGATTCTATTATCTCCACTGTTACTGGGGGTAAGGGAGTTTTTCTGCCACAAGACAAGAAATCTAAGGGTAAATTTAAAGCTCCCAATCATTTTCATTCCTTTCGTCAGAATAGAGAACAGAAAACCACTCCTTCCCCTAAGGCCTCTGGCTCTAATTGAAGACCTTCTCCGAATTGGAATAAATCCAAGCCTTATAAGAAACAAAATCCTGCCCCTAAACCTACATGAAGGTGTGTCCCTCAAGCCAGTTCTTCTGGCAGGGGGCAGACTAAAGCTATTTCAAAGAGTTTGGACAGACTCTGTCCAAAATCAGTGGATTCAGAATATCATTTCTCAGGGGTATTGAATAGTATTCAGAATAAGACCTCCCTTGGGAAGATTATTTCTTACCCATGTACCAAAAAACCCAGTAAAAGCTAAAGCCTTTCTGAAATATGTTTCAGATCTAGAACTTTCAGGGGTAATTATCCCATTTTTACAGCAGTAACAAGGATTTCAAATCTATTCATTGTACCAAAGAAGGAAAATTCTTTCAGAGCAATTTTAGATCTGAAAACTTTATATCGTTTTGTAAGAGTCCCAACTTTCAAGATGGTGACTATAAGGACTATTTTGCCTTTTGTTCAGCAAGGTCACTTCATGTCCACAATAGACTTATAGGACGCTTACCTTCACAATCAAATTCATCCAGATCACTATCGATTTCTGAGATTCTCTTTTCTAAATAAGCATTACCAATTTGTCGCTCTTACGTTTGGCCTTGCAACAGCACCAAGAATATTCTCAATAGTTCGAAGTGCCCTTCTATCTGTAATCAGAGAGCAGGGTATTGCAGTGTTTCCTTATTTGGACGATATCTTGGTACTAGCTCAATCTTTTCATTTAGCAGAATATCACACAAAACAATTTCTGTTGTTTCTACAAAGACATGTTTGGAGGATCAATTTACCAAAGAGTTGATTCCTCAGACAAAGGTCACCTTTTTTAGGTTTCCAGATAGATTCAGTGTCCATGACTCTATCCCTAACAGAAAAGAGATGTTTGAGATTGCTTTCAGCTTGTCTAAACCTTCAGTCTCTTATAATTTCCTTCAGTGGATATGTGCATGGAAGTTTTAGGTCTCATGTTTGCAGCATCGTACGCGATCCCTTTTGATTTCATATGAGACCTCTAAAGCTTTGCATGTTGCACCAATTATACTCAGATATCACAAATGATATACTTAAATCCCAACAATCACCTTATTGTTCAAGGGGCCTCCTTTGTTCGTCCTACCTGGACTGTGATCACAATAGATGCAAGTCTCACAGGTTGGGGAGCTGTCTGGGGGTCTCTGACAGCACAAGGAGTTTGGAATCCTCAAAAGGCGAGGTTACCAATCAATATTAGAGCTCCGTGCTATTTTCAGAGCTCTTCAGGCTTTGCCTTTATTAAAGAGAGAACCGTATATTCGGTTTTAAACAGATAATGACACAACAGTGGCATATGTCAATAATCAAGGGGGGGACTCGCAGTCCCCTAGCAATGAAAGAAGTGTCTCTAATACTTTCTTGGGCTGAATCCAACTCTTGTCTAATCACTGCGATTCATATACCAGGTGTAGACAATTGGGAAGCGGATTATCTCAGCCGTCAATCTCTACAACCAGGGGAGTGGTCTCTCCATCCAGATGTGTTCTATCAGATTGTGCAAATGTGGGGTCTTCCAGACATAGATCTGATGGCCTCTCGTCTTAACAAGAAACTTCCCAGATACCTCTCCAGGTCCAGGGATCCTCAGGCAGAATAGATGGATGTTCTAGCAGTTCCATGGTTTTACCAACCTGCTTACATTTATCCACCTCTGGTTCTTCTTGTAAGAGTGATCTCAAAGATCATAATGGAACAATCTTTTATGTGTTTCTGATAGCACCAGCATGGCCTCACAGTCAACCTTCTGTCTCAAAGGCCTGTTTTTCCATCTAGATCTCAAATCTCTAAATTTGAAGGCATGGAAATTGAAAACTTAGTCCTTAGTCATAGAGGTTTCTCTGACTTAGTGATTCACACTATGATACAAGCTCATAAGCCCATTTTAAGGAAAATATATCACAGGGTTTGGAAAACTTATATTTCATGGTGTTCCACTCATGATTATTCTTGGCATTCTTTTAGAATTCCTAGGATTCTTCAGTTTCTTCAGGATGGTTTGGATAATGGATTGTCTGCCAATAATGACATCTCTGCTCTTTCTGTTTTATTTAACAGAAAGATTGCTAATCTTCCTGATGTTCACTGTTTTGTACAGGGTTTGACTCGTATCAAACCTGTTATTAAATCTATCTCTCCTCCTTGGAGTCTAATTTTGGTATTAGACTTTGCAGGCTCCTTCTTTTGAGCCTATGCATTTTTTGACATTAAACTACTTTCTTGGAAAGTGTTATTTATCTTGGCTATCTCTTCTGCTAGAAGAGTTTCTGAATTGTCTTCTCTCTTGCGAGTCTCCTTATCTGATTTTCCATCAAGATAAAGCTGTTTTGCATACTTTGTTTAAATTTTGTTGTGAATTCTAACAACATTAATAGGGAAATTATTGTTCCTTCATTGTGTCCTAATCCTAAGAATACTCTTGAAAGATCTTTACATTCTTTGGATGTGGTAAGAGCTTTGAAATATTATGTTGATGCTACTAAAGATTTCAGAAAGACTTCTAGGCTATTTGTTATTTTTTTCTGGTTCCAGAAAAGGTCAGAAAGTCTCTGCCATTTCTTTAGCATCTTGGTTAAAACATCTGATTCACAAAGCTTATTTGGAGGCGGGGCAGCTCTGTGTCAGAGAATAACATCTTATTCTACAAGATAAGTTGCCAGGTCTTGGGCTTTCAAGAATGAAGCTTCAGTTGATCAAATCTGCAAAGCAGCCACTTGGTCTTCTTTGCATACCTTTACTAAATTTTGCCATTTTTACATTTTTGCTTTTTCGGAAGCAGCTTTTGGTAGAAAGAATCTTCAGGCAGCTGTTTCAGTTTGATTGTTGTGCCAATGATTTATTTTTTTGAATTTTTAAGAAAACTTAAAGGGATAGGAAAGTCAAAATTAAACTTTCATGATTCAGATAGAGCAGGCAATTTTAAGCAACTTTCTAATTTACTTCTATTATCACATTTTCTTCATTCTCTTGGTATCTTGATTTAAAAAGCAAGAATGTAAGCATAGGAGCCGGCCCATTTTTTGGTTCAGCACCTGGGTAGCCCTTTCAGTCTAAATGTAGCCACCCAATCAGCAAGTGCTACCCAAGTTCTGAACCAAAAATGGTCTGGCTTCTAAGCTTACATTCAAATAAAGATACCAAGAGAACGAAGAAAAATTGATAATAAGAGTAAATTAGAAAGTTGCTTAAAATTGCTTGCTCTATCTGAATCATGAACGTTTAATTTTGACTAGACTGTCTCTTTAAATTATTTTTTTGGATTTAATTTCTCAGCGGAAATAGCTGTTTTTATTTTATCCCTCCCTCTATAGTTACTCGTGGACTTCTGCATCTTGGGTATTATATCCCATCAGTAACTAACTCGTCGACTCTCGCCATCTATATGAAAGAAAAACAAAATTTATGCTTACCTGATAAATTTATTTATTTATGGATATGGTGAGTCCACGGATTGAGTAATTACTGTTGGGAATATCACTCCTGGCCAGCAGGAGGAGGTGAAGAGCACCACAGTTAAACTGCTAAGTATCACTGCCTTACCCACAACCCCCAGTCATTTGACCGAAGGGAAATGAAAAAAAAGGAGTAACACAAGTCAAAAGAACAACGGTCTTAAAATAATGGGTGGGGCCGTGGACTCACCATATCTGGAAAGAAAGAAATTTATCAGGTAAGTATAAATTTTGTTTTTCTTTCCTAAGATATGGTGAGTCTACAGCTTGAGTAATTACTGTTGGGAACCAATACCAAAGCTAGAGGACACGGATCAATAGGGAGGGACAAGACAGGCAGTCCTAAACAGAAGGCACCACCACTTGAAGAACCTTTCTACCAAAAGAAGCCTCAGCCAAGGCAAAAGTATCAAATTTGGAAAATTTTGAAAAAGTATGTAGAGAAGACCAAGTTGCAGCCTTGCAAATTTGTTCCACAGAAGCTTCATTTTTGAAAGCCCAAGAAGAGGAAACAGCTCTTGTGGAATGAGCTGTAATTCTCTCAAGAGGCTGCTGTCCAGCAGTCTCATAAGCCAAACGAATTATATTTTGTAACCAAAAAGAAAGAGTAGTATCAGTAGCTTTCTGACCTTTATGTTTCCCAGAGAAACAGACAGAGGAAAGAGGACTGGCAAAAATCCTTAGTCGCCTGTAAGTAGAATTTAAGAGCACGTACAACATCCAAATTGTGTAAGAAACGTTTAGAAGAAGAAGGATTAGGACACAGAGAAGGAACAAAAACCTTCCAAAATAACAACTTAATGGCTATGGAATGCAACGGCTCAAACGGAGCCAGCTGTAAAACTTTAAAGAACAAGGTTAAGGCTCCAAGGAGGAGCAACAGACTTAGACAGGCCTGATTTTGTCCAAGGCCTGACAATAAGATTGCACATCTGGTATATCCGCCAAACGTTTATGTAGTAAAACTGATAAAGCAGAAATCTGACCCTTCAGGGTACTGACTGACAATCCCTTCTCCAGGCCTTCCTGAAGAAAAGATAAAATTCTAGGAATTCTAATTCTACTCCAAGAGTAGTCCTTGGATTCACACCAATAAAGATATTTACGCCATATCTTATGGTAAATCTTTCTAGTAACAGGCTTGCGAGCCTGAATCATGGTCTGAATCATGACTGACTCAGAAAAACCACGCTTAGACAGAATTAAGTGTTCAATCTCCAAGCAGTCAGCTTCAGAGACATGAGATTTGAATGAAGGAAGGGACCCTGAATCAGGAGGTCCTTCCTCAGAGGTAGTCTCCAAGGTGGGAGAAATGACATCTCCACTACGTCTGCAAACCAGATCCTGTGAGGCCACGCAGGGGCTATTAGAATCACTGACGCCCTCTCCTGTTTGATATGAGCAATGACTCGTGGAAGGAGAGCAAACGGAAGATACAGGTATGCCAACCTGAAAACCCAAGGAACTGCCACAGCATCTATCAGAACGGCCTGCGGATCTCTTGACCTTGAACCATACCTTGGAAGCTTGCCGATCTGACGGGAAGCCATCAGATCCAACTACGGCGCCCCCCATTTGAGGACTAAGCTGGAAAACACCTCCGGATGGAGTTCCAATTCCCTGGGATGAAATGTTTGTCTGCTCAGAAAATTCTTCCCAGTTGTCTACTCCTGGAATGTGGATGGCAGATAGACAGCAATTGTGGGTCTTTGCCCACTGAAGAATCCGAGTAACCCCCTTCATGGCTAAGGAACTCAGAGTTCCTCCCTGGTGATTGATATAAGCCACAGAGGTTATGTTGTCTGACTGGAACCTGATAAACTGGGGTGAGGACAACTGAGGCCAAGCCAATAGAGCATTGTAAATCACCCTCAACTCCAAGATGTTGATTGGAAGAGCAGACTCCTCCCGAGTCCAAAGGCTCTGAGTTTTTAACGAGTTCCAGACTGCTCCCCAGCCCAGCAGGCTGGTGTCCATGGTCACAATCACCCAAGAATGGTCTCCAAAAGCATGTGCCCTGAGACAGATGTTCCTGAAAAATCCACCACGGAAGAGAGTCCCTTGACGACTGATCTAACTCTATTCTCTGATATAGATCCGGATGGTCACCATTCCATTGTCTGAGCATGCTCTTGGAGAGCTTTGGAGAGCTCTCAAATGGAATTGCACAAAAGGAATGATGTCCATGGAAGCCACCATCAGACCGATTACATCAATACATTGAGTCACTGAAGGATAAGCAGTAGCCTAAAGAGAGGCAAGAGGAAATTATTTTGTTTTTCCTGACCTCTGTCAGAAAAATCTTCATCAATAGAGAATCTATTATGGTCCTTAAGAACATAATTTTCCAGATTCACATTCCATTTGTGGGAACGAAGAAAAGACAACAATATCTCTATGTGAGATTTTGCTTGTTGAAAAGATGGCACCTGAACCAATATGTCATCCAGGTAGGGTGCCACAGCAATTCCACGAGAACGGATCACTGTCAAAAGAGCCCCCAGAACCTTTGAAAAAATTCTGGGAGCCGTGGCTAGACCAAATCGAAGGGCCACGAACTGGAGATGATTGGTAGCGGTAAGGCACCTCAGAAAGGCAAATCACAGGAATCTGTGATGGTCCCTGTGAATAGTAACATGAATATACGCATCCTTTAGGTCTATGGTTGTCATGAACTGACCCTCTTGTACTAAAGGAAGAATGGAGCGTATAGTCTCCATCTTGAAGGATGGAACTTTGAGACACTTGTTTAGACACTTCAAGTCTGGAATGGGATGGAAAGTTCCCTCTTTTTTGGGAACCACAAATAGGTTGGAGTAAAACCCAAGACCCTGTTCCTGCACTGGAACTGGAACTATCACTTCCAGGGAGGAAAGATGTTGTAACATTTCAAGAACGCCTCTCTCTTTATCTGGTCTGCAGATAATCTTGAGAGATGGAATCTGCCTCTGGGAGGAAGTCTTGAATTCCAATTTGTAAACCTGGGATTCTATGTCCACAGTCTAGGGATCTGGGACATCTTGTATCCAGGCTTGAGAAAACTGAGAAAGTCTGCCCCCCACCTGATCCGATCCCGGATCTGGGGCAAACCCTTCATGCTGATTTAGAATCAGCTGCAGGTTTCTTTGATTGTTTCCCCTTGTTCTAAGACTGATTGGGTTTCCAAGAAGACTTGGATTGTTCCTGCTTGGAAGAAGAAGGGGAAGGCTTTTCTCTGAAGTTACGTCCTTTAGGCCTATTCTTCTTATCTTGAGGTATAAAATACCCTTTTCCACCCGTAATATCAGAGATAATTTCTGCCAAACCAGGTCCAAACAAGGTCTTTCCCTTGTAAGGAATCGCCAGAAGCTTGACTTTAGAGGAAACGTCCGCAGACCAGGATTTCAACCATAACGCCCTGCGGGCGAGGACAGTGAAACTAGAAGTTTTAGCTCCTAGTCTAACAACCTGTAAAATGGCATCTGCAATAAAGGAATTGGCCAACTTAAGAGCTTTAATTCTATCTTGAATTTCATCCAAGGAAGTCTCTACTTGAAGAGAATCAGACAAGGTGTTGAACCAATAAGATGCGCACTAGTCACTGTGGCAATACACACCCAAGGGTTGCTATTGGAGACCTTGATGAACATAAATCTTTTTCAAATAAGCCTCCAGCTTCTTGTCTATCGGATCCTTAAAAGAGCAAGTATCCTCAATAGGAATAGTGGTTCTTTTAGCCAGAGTAGAAATGGCCCCTTCAACTTTGGGTACAGTATACCAAGGGTCTTTAAAGGAGTCCTCGACAGGAAACATTTTCTTAAAAATGGGAGATGGGAAAACGACACCCCTGGTTTCTCCCATTCCTGTGAGATAATCTCCCTAGCACGGTCCGGCACAGGATAAACTTACAAAGTGGAAGGTTCATCAAAGAAACTATTAAGTTTACTAGATTTCTTAGGAGTGACAACGACAGGGGTATCAGAGTCATCTAAAGTAGCTAAAACCTCCTTTAACAAATACACAAAGGTGTTAAAGCTTAAATCTGAAGGATACCACCTCAGTCTCAGAAGAAGAAATTAGACTGTGTCTGAATCTGAGATTTCACCCTCAGAAAGTCCTGATGTATCTTCCTCCTCAGACGTATGAGAAAGGGCAACTTGGGAAGCAGACCTGAGTACAGGCACCTTCGTTTCTGAATTTCTAAATTTCCTCTTGCGTTTTCCCTGTAATCTGGGAATAGCAGCTAATGCCGCAGATAACGCTGAAGATACCTGGGCAGCAATTTCTAAAATACCCCTCAGGCAACCCCACACCTCAATTACTGAGGTGCCTTACCGCTACCAATTAAGACGGGATCACCCAGAAATGGAGAAAAACTACTTTTTCCTCAGAAACATTATGAAGTAAAGCCGGTCATGTGATCGCAACTGCCGAACTCAAATTACTGCTGCGACTCAGAGAGGCACTACTTCGTGGTACACGCACTACTTCCTGGTACACTGAGTACCAGAAATAAACCGTTTTTTCAAACCTGACAGTTTAAAATGTTGCATCGTTTTATTTTAAAGCAAAGGGAAAATGAATAAGCTGCTGAAATAGAAAATTCAGCCTTACTTTCAGTTTAAACTTGAATTGTTTTATCAAGTAAATATGTGTTAGAAAATAAAGCCTAATAAAAACATTTTACCCTTTCTTTTTAAAAGAGTTTAAATGTTAGTCTCTCACATGCTACAGTGCCTGCTTCATGCCCCAGTGTCACCCATACAACAGGATTATCTATGACCCAATAAAAAAGCAGTGTCTTTTAATTTAAGTGCATGGTCTCCCCAACTAGAACAAAAAGTACTTACCTGCTCCGCTGTCCAGCATGTAGACAGTTACAAGGTATGAGAAGGCACAGTTCCTCACAGAGACCTTTGAAAAAGAAAGAACAGAGTAGCCAACTCTGGCTTTCTAAACTAGGGCAGCAATTGTTAGGAAAACACAGTAAGTACCTCTTTACAAGTTCCTAACTGCTTTAAAGCCATCACTACCTGACTGCAAGGAATGACGTGGAATACAGCTATACCTTTAAAACTTGCCTGTAGATTAAATCAAAATTTTTCTTCAGACACCTAAACTTCACCTCCTCCATGCACCGAAGGCAAAGAGAATGACTGGGGGTTGTGGGTAAGGGAGTGATACTTAGCAGTTTCACTGTGGTGATCTTTGCCTCCTCCTGCTGGCCAGGAGTGATATTCCCAACAGTAATTACTCAAGCCGTGGACTCCCCATATCTTAGGAAAGAAAACATAATTTATGTAAGATCTTACCTGATTTATTTCTTTCATGGTCACGAGACCCACCTATTTTTTGTTTGGGTTATGATTTTTTGTATAAAGCACATTATTTATCCTTTTCCTTCTTTTTTATGCTTTTACTCCTTATACACTTCACTAACTTGGCTATATGTTAAACTGAGGTATGAGTGAGGTTGGAGGTGTATTTATAGGCATTTGAGGTTTGGGAAACTTTGCCTCCTTCTGGTAGGAATTAATATCCCATCCGTAACTAGCTCGTGGACACCATGAAAGAAATTAATTTATCAGTTAAGTTCTTACATAAATTATGTTTTTTACCTCTGTGATTAACTTGTATCTAAGCATCTTCTGACAGCCCTCTGATCACATGACATTTTACCCAATTGTCTAAAATATCTTTGTATCCTATAGCATTGAGAAGACCCTTCACTGGAACTAAGGGGCCTAGTCTAAACCCTGAACAAAAGCCCCAGACATTTGTCTCTTTTCAGAGCCGGATTTATCCTTATGAATGCACAGCACACAGATCTGTGCAAATGTAGATCTTAGTGTGTTGCACTTTCACAACATTATTTATTCTTGTCAAAATACAACACATTTAAATCTGAATTTGCACAGATCTTAGCGTGTTGCACTTTCACAAGAATAGATGCGGCTGTTAGATAGTGTGAGTCATCACACCAGAGAACACATTTACGCTGCTCCAGAGTCCAGTGGCAGTGTGCTTTACACCACTCAAGTCCAATGGTTGACATTGTACATGCTAAGGCTTTTGTACAGCTGCTCGCCCATGGAAACCCATTTCATGAAGCTCCCGAAGGGCAGTTCTTGTGCTAATGTTGCTTCCAGAGGCAGTTTGGAACTCTGTAGTGACTAATGCAACAGATGAATTATATACAATTTTACACACTTCAGCAATACACGGCATTGTCTACCTCCTCGTGGCTGGGCTGTTGTTGCACCTAGATGCTTTCACCAGTAGAGGACATAATGAATAGACTGGGCCCTGGCACAATGACAGACTGACAGCCGAGCTGGTAACTGTAAAAAGATACTGTAGGCATTGGACTGTAGGCATTGGTAATAAAACGAGTTGCAGACAAGATTAAACATGCAACATAACAGAAAACATAGCATGATAGAAACAGCAAAAAAAAACTTATTTCCTATCCCTTGTTAACTCTAGAGCTGACATTATCTATGTGTTTAACTCATTTGCAGGAGTTAAACACAGTTATATACAAGCAACAATGCAATGATTGAACATATTGCAGCATTTTCTTTTTGCACATTTAGAAATGTTACTAGTACGATCAGTATTGCTCATCTGCTGTATATTGAACATAAATTTCCACACTTTATATGTTCTATCAGGGAATAGACCCTAATGGGGAATGTGAGATGCAAAAGCAGATATGGAGATATGCTCCTGACATATGGAGTGCTGGATTTGTCCAAACTTAACAAGCAGGCAGAGTGTTTAGCAGCTAGCTGTGTATGAGTACACTTCAGGATCAAACTCATAACTGTTGTAAGTGTCCTACGCGGCTAATTCCTTGACTGCTGCAGCTGCTGCATTGAAATATGGGTACAAGTTTAACCTCTTGGTTGCTGTAAAGTTGTATACAACTCCACCTGCAGCTTTAACCCTTTGACATCTTCAGCAATATTGATTTGAATTTCATGCAGGAATAACCCCTTAGCTTCTAAATAGTTGTGGGCAACCTGCAAAGTAAACTATGGGACAATACATGAATACTTTAAGTGTATATGAGACATTTAATCCAATGGAAGCTGCACTGCTTGTGGTTGACATACAATAATTATCCCTCAGCATATGTAAGTATCCTAAATATTCAACCAATTGGATGCTGCAGTATAACATACTATTGTGTATGTATATTTAAACTAAAAATACTAAATCAATCGCATGTCTGAGCCACTCACTTCCCATTACTTCATAATGCAGCAATGGTAATTGTCCCATATTGATTTAAGGCACAATATTTCGTATCCTCTTATTATTATCCCCGCAACGAACACTGTGCACCCGCAGGCTCTACGCAAGATACTGCTGCAAGATCCACGCACACCATCCGGGTTTTTGACTGCAATCCCTGCAGCTGAGGGAAAGAAACAATTGTCCTGGCAGTTGGAGCAGGGATAGTCAGATTGTTCACATACACAGCAGGGCTGGCTGGCTTCACTATAGCTCACAAGCGGCTCTGTGAGTGCTTAATGCCCCAGGCCTGGACAACCGTGGTCTCCCCACATCACCCGCACCTGGATCATCTACAAAACAGGAGGAGGCAAAGAGCACCACAGCAAAGCTGTTAAGTATCACTTCCCTTCCCACAACCCCCAGTCATTCAACCAAAGAAAAAAGAGAGAGAGAAAATAACACAAGGTGTAGAGGTGCCTGGTTTTATAAAAAACTGTCTAAAACCAGGGAGGGCCGTGGACTCACTGTGTCAAGAAATAAATACATTTATCAGGTAAGCATGAATTTTGTTTTCTTTCTTAAGACATGGTGAGTCCACGTAATCAGAAATTACTGTTGGGAATCAATACCCAAGCTAGAGTACACAGATGATTAGGGAGGGACAAGACAGGTAACCTAAACAGAAGGCACCACCACTTGAAGAACCTTTCTCCCAAAGGAAGCCTCAGCCGAGGCAAAAGTATCAAATTTATAGAATTTAGAAAAAGTGTGCAAAGAAGACCAAGTCGCAGCCTTACAAATCTGTTCTACAAAGGCCTCATTCTTGAAGGCCCAAGAAGAAGAAACCACCCTAGTGGAAGGAGCTGTAATTTTCTCAGAAGGCTTCTGTCCAGCAGTCTCATATGCCAAACGAATAATACTTCTCAACCAGAGAGAAAGAGAAGTGCCAGTAGCTTTCTGACCCTTAAGTTTTCCAGAAAAGCAAACAAACAATGCAAAAGACTGACGAAAGTCACCTCTTCCTTGCACTGAAGGCAAAGAGAATGACTGGGGGTTGTCGGAAGGAAAGCGATACTTAACAGCTTTGCTGTGGTGCTCTTTGCCTCCTATTGCTGGCCAGGAGTGATATTCCCAACAGTAATTGCTAATTCCGTGGACTCACCGTGTCTTAAGAAAGAAATCAATGTTATATGCAGTTTTAATAAAATCATAAAAGAGCTTTTGAGTAGTAACCTTTTCCCCCTGAATGGTAAATAATGGTGATATCTTTTAAGCCCTTTTCAGCACCTTTTGGGTCTCATTTCACTGGAAGGGACATGAGATCTATCATCAAACCTACATTATATCTGTTATTATTTATATAGTA
Source organism: Bombina bombina (assembly GCF_027579735.1). Classification (NCBI taxonomy): domain Eukaryota; kingdom Metazoa; phylum Chordata; class Amphibia; order Anura; family Bombinatoridae; genus Bombina; species Bombina bombina. The sequence goes on along the minus strand of NC_069500.1, from coordinate 62,717,136 downwards.
AGTATGAGGGCAGGGTTATTAGATTCAACAATACAAAGACTGTATAACCACACTGTTTGACCTAAAATATAGAGTTACACGTGTAGTGCAAATAACCATGCAGGTGAAAAGAAATAACATGACCAGAAAACCAAGCATTACACATTGTTAAGGTTGAAGAAATAACATTGTCTATACAGGGACTTAAAACTCTCAACCTATAACTAGTTAATAGTCTATAAGGTGTAAATCTCCACTGTTAGGAATTCTTTCTCTTTTTTTTTTTCTTTTACTTTCTGTGCTCCAAATTGTGTTTATTGAGATGACACAGACAGACAGAAAAGCAAAATAAACAGATTATACAAATTAATACCTGGGGGGATAAAAGAAGTGTGAGTTTCAATAATTAGTATCAAGTCTAAAAATGTAACTGTTTTGCTGATACAGAAGCAATACTACAATGACCACTAGATGTCCTCATAGTCAAAGAATACAGTAATGCATTTTGCAAACAAAAAAAATATGTGCCTGTTCTTCAGTTTTAAAGTGAATGAAAATTTTGATGCTAAAGTGCCCGGTTTTTAAAATTTTTATTAAAAACAGGGGCACTTTAATTCATAAAAATTTACATTTCACTCCTGTTGTGAAAAAATACTTACCTTTTTAATATTGACAGCCGCTCCAGCTTCCTCCATCCGTCACAAAACCTCTTCATGGGTCTAAAATGAGGAATCCGGCTTCCTCCAATCATGGCATTGAATCAGACACTGATTCCCCCGGGGCGGGGGGGAAGCCATGTTTGGAGGTTGACTTATCCATCATTTCTGACATCAGAAATGGCTTGCGCCGACCGGAGGAAGCTGGAGCTGCTGTCAAGTTTAAAAGGTAAGTTTTTCTTCACAACACGAGTGAAATGTAAATTTTGATGAATTAAAGTGCCCCTGTTTTTAATCGAATTTTTAAAAAATGGGAACTTTAGCATCAAAATTTACATTCACTTTAAGGTAAATACATAGAAATGGAAGTAGACATTACAGAAAATACTGATAAAAGGTCATGGTGAGAGTAACCTTAATCAGAAATGCTCGTAGGACCATATTTAACAAAGTCCGGTGGACAGTGGTGTACATCTTTGCCCTGTCCACCCAGCATTGCGCCCCCACAATTATCATTGCATACTACAGCTAGTGTGTAACACCGCTCCCTGCGTGCAAGCAGGGGCTGTCAAATTTATCTGGTCGGAATAGTCTGGAGGGAGTAAGATACGCCACATAACAGGTGGCAAAGTGGGTTATGAAGAAGCGGTCTAATGACCGCTGCTTCTTAATTCTCGGTAGCAAGTTTGCTAATGTGAGCCTGCAGCTGGATCCTTTGATAAATATGGCGCTAAATGTAAGATGATTATTCCCTTCTTAATATAGACTAAAGTGGGGTAGAACCATGAAAGCCCATCAATGTATAATATCATTTAACATAGAAATTATATCTACTAATGCATTTCAAGCTGGGCCTAGTGACCCATCCAGAAGATACTTATGAAAGAAGGGTGAATGGCTGCATCTATTTTGGGCTTTTAAAGGACTGCTGTATAACGTCATGAATAATAATTATAGGAAGTCTAGGCTTTTCAGTCATTCCTATAAATGTTAGGAGGGCTTTGATTGAAAAAAAACATAATTTATGTAAGAACTTACCTGATAAATTCATTTATTTCATATTGGCAAGAGTCCATGAGCTAGTGACGTATGGGATATACAATCCTACCAGGAGGGGCAAAGTTTCCCAAACCTCAAAATGCCTATAAATACACCCCTCACCACACCCACAATTCAGTTTAATGACTAGCCAAGAAGTGGGGTGAAAAAGAAAGGAGTAAAAAGCATCAACAAAGGAATTTGGAAATAATTGTGCTTTATACAAAAAAATTATAACCACCATAAAAAGGGTGGGTCTCATGGACTCTTGCCAATATGAAAGAAATTAATTTATCAGGTAAGTTCTTACATATATTGTTTTCTTTCATGTAATTGGCAAGAGTCCATGAGCTAGGGACGAATGGGATAGCAATACCCAAGATGTGGAACTCCACGCAAGAGTAACTAGAGAGGGAGGGACAAAATAAAAACAGCCATTTCACTGACAAAAATTAATCCACAACCCAAATATAAGTTTATTCTCGAAAAATAAAAATAAAAACTTAAATCATAAGCAGAAGAATCAAAATGAAACAGCTGCCTGAAGAACTTTCCTACCAAAAACTGCTTCCGAAGAAGCAAATACATCAAAATGGTAGAATTTAGTAAATGTATGCAAAGAAGACCAAATTGCTGCTTTGCAAATCTGATCAACTGAAGCTTCATTCTTAAAAGCCCAAGAAGTGGAAACTGATCTAGTAGAATGAGCTGTAATTCTCTAAAGGCGGGTCTTTACCCGATTCCAAATAAGCTTGATGAATCAAAAGCTTTAACCACGATGCCAAAGAAACGGCAGAAGCCTTTAACCTTTCCTGGAACCAGAAAAGATAACAAATAGACTAGAATTTTTCCTCATAACAACATAATATTTCAGAGCTCTCACCACATCCAAAGAATGTAAAGATCTCTTCAAAGAATTCTTAAGATTAGGACACAAAGAAGGGACAACAATTTCTCTATTAATGTTGTTAGAATTCACAACCTTAGGTAAGAATTTAAATGAAGTCTGCAAAACTGCCTTATCCTGATGAAAAATCAGAAAAGGAGAATCACAAGAAAGAGCAGATAATTCAGAAACTCTTCTAGCAGAAGAGATGGCCAAAAGGAACAACACTTTCCAAGAAAGTAGTTTAATGTTCAAATGGAGGAGCCTGTAAAGCCTTCAAAACCAAATTAAAACTCCAAGGAGGAGAGATTGATTTAATGACAGGCTTGATACGAACCAAAGCCTGTACAAAAACAATGAATATCAGGAAGTTTAGCAATTTTCCTGTGGAATAAAACAGAAAGAGCAGAGATTTGTCCTTTCAATGAACTTGCAGACAAACCTTTATCCAAACTATCCTGAAGAAACTGTAAAATTCTAGGAATTCTAAAAGAATGCCAAGAGAATTTATGAGAAGAACACCATGAAATGTAAGTCTTCCAAACTCGATAATAAATCTTCTAGAAACAGATGTACGAGCCTGCAACATAGTATTAATCACTGAGTCAGAGAAACCTCTATGACTAAGCACTAATCGTTCAATTTCCATACCTACAAATTTAATGATCTGAGATCATGATGGAAAAACGGACCTTGAGATAGAAGGTCTGGCCTTAATGGAAGTGGCCAAGGTTGGCAACTGGACATCCGAACAAGATCTGCATACCAAAACCTGTGAGACCATGCTAGAGCATCAGCAGCACAAACAATTGCTCCATGATGATTTTGGAGATCACTCTTGGAAGAAGAACTAAAGGCGGGAAAATATAAGCAGGTTGATAACACCACGGAAGTGTCAACGCATCCACTGCTTCCGCCTGAGGATCCCTGGACCTGGACAGGTACCTGGGAAGTTTTTTGTTTAGATGAGATGCCATCAGATCTATTTCTGGAAGCCCCCACATCTGAAGAATTTGAGAAAACACATCTGGGTGGAGAGACCATTGTCCTGGATGTAAAGTCTGACGACTGAGATAATCCGCTTCCCAATTGTCTATACCTGGGATATGAACCACAGAAATTAGACAGGAGCTGGATTCCACCCAAACAAGTATCCGAGATACGTCTTTCATAGCTTGAGGAACGAGAGTCCCACCCTGATGATTGACATATGCCACAGTTGTGATATTGTCTGTCTGAAAACAAATGAATGGTTCTCTCTTCAACAGAGGCCAAAATTAAAGAGCCCTGAGAATTGCACAGAGTTCCAAAATATTGATTGGTAAACTTGCCTCCTGAGTTTTCCAAACCCCTTGTGCTGTCAGAGATCCCCAAACAGCTCCCCCAACCTGAAAGACTTGCATCTGTTGTGATCACAGTCCAGGTTGGACGAACGAAAGAGGCCCCTAGAATTATACGATGGTGATCTAACCACCAAGTCAGAGAAAGTCGAACATTGGGATTTAAGGATATTAATTGTGATATCCTTGTATAATCCCTGCACCATTGGTTCAGCATACAAAGCTGGAGAGGTCTCATATGAAAATGAGCAAATAGGATCGCGTCCGATGCTGCAGTCATCAGACCTAAAACTTCCATGCACATAGCTACTGAAAGGAATGACCGAGACTGAAGGTTCCGACAGGCTGCAACCAATTTCAAACGTCTCTTGTCTGTTAGAGACAGTCATGGACACTGAATCTATCTGGAAACCTAAAAAGGTTACCTTTGTCTGAGGAATCAAAGAACTTTTTGGTAAATTGATCCTCCAACCATGTCTTTGAAGAAACAACACTAGTTGATTCGTGTGAGACTCTGCAGAACGTAAAGACTGAGCGAGTACCAAGATATCGTCCAAATAAGGAAATACTGCAATACCCCGCTCTCTGATTACAGAGAGTAGGGCACCGAGAACCTTTGAAAAGATTCTTGGAGCTGTCGCTAGGCCAAAAGGAAGAGCAACAAATTGGTAATGCTTGTCTAGAAAAGAGAATCTCAGGAACTGATAGTGATCCGGATGAATCGGAATATGGAGATATGCATCCTGTAAGTCTATTGTGGACATATAATGCCCTTGCTGAACAAAAGGCAGAATAGTCCTTATAGTCACCATCTTGAAAGTTGGTACTCTTACATATCGATTCAAAATCTTTAGATCCAAAACTGGTCTGAATGAATTTTCTTTCTTTGGGACAATGAATAGATTTGAATAAAACCCCAGACCCTGTTCCTGAGACGGAACTGGCATGATTACCCCTGATAACTCCTGGTCTGAAACACACTTCAGGAAAGCCTGAGCCTTTACTGGGTTCGCTGGAATGCGTGAGAGAAAAAATCTTCTCACAGGCGGTCTTACTGTGAATCCTATTCCGTAACCCTGAGAGACAATACTCTGAATCCAATGATTTTGGATCTCTTAAATGGCTTGGATTTATTCCAATTTGAGGAAGGCTTCCAATTGGAAACAGATTCCTTTGGGGAAGGATTAGATTTCTGTTCCTTATGTCGAGAGGAACGAAAACGGTCAGAAGCTTTAGATTTACCCTTTGGTTTTTTATCCTGAGGCAAAAAAACTCCCTTCCCCCCCAGTGACAGTTGAAATTATTGAATCCAACTGAGAACCAAATAATTTATTACCTTGGAAAGAGATAGCAATCTGGACTTAGAAGTCATATTAGCATTCCAGGATTTGAGCCACAAAGCTCTTCTAGCTAAAATAGCTAAAGACATATATCTAGCATCAAAAGTTGAAGCAGCTGCAACATCAGCCAAATAAATTGCAGGCCTAAGAAGATGACCTGAATATAAATAAGCCTTCCTTAGATAAGATTCAAGTTTCCTATCTAGAGGATCTTTAAAAGAAGTACTTTCTTCCGTAGGAATAGTAGTACGTTTAGCAAGAGTAGAGATAGCCCCATCAACTTTGGGGATCTTTTCCCAAAACTCCAATCTAACTGCTGGCAAAGGATACAATTTTTTAAACCTTGAAGAAGGAATAAAATAAGTACCAGGCCTATTTCATTCTTTAGAAATCAGATCAGAAATAGCATCAGGAACTGGAATAACCACAGGAGGTTTATAAACAGAATTTAAACGTTTACTAGTTTTAATATCAAGAGGACTAGTTTCCTCCATATCTAATGTAATCAACACTTCTTTTAATAAAGAACGACTATACTCCATTTTAAATAAATAAGAGGATTTGTCAGTGTCAATATCTGAGACAGGGGGGCCTAGTTATCAAGCCGTCAACCTCAAATACGCTGGAATTCCGCAGCGTATTTGTGGCGAGGCTGATTCGCCTTAGTTATCAAAGGCTTCAGACCGGCAAAAGTAGAATTTTGTGACGTAAGCTTCGATCCGCCGGACTCCGTCCGACACAGATCGATTCTTACGTCACTCCAGATGTTCCGCACACAAGTGCGGCACAATCTCACTACGTTTGCTAGTTATCAAAAAACTAGCAGGTACGCTCGGCACTTTTACGGCCCAGCGTACCTGGTTTTCAATCCGCCAGCCTGGAGGCGGCGGATCCCATAGGAATCAATGGGAGTCTGACCATAGCGAAAGTACAAGTTTGCTGCTGCCAGATATCCAATTGATTCCTATGGGAGCTGTCTACACCTAACACCCTAACATGTACCCCGAGTCTAAACACCCCTAATCTGCCCCCCCTACACCGCCGCAACTAAATAAAGTTATTACCCCATAAACCGCCGCTCCCGGAGCCCACCGCAACTATAATAAATGTCTTAACCCCTAAACCGCCGCTCCCGGAGCCCACCGCCACCTACATTATACCTATTAACTCCTATCCTGCCCCCCCTATACCGCCGCCCTCTGTAATAAAGTTATTAACCCCTATCCTGCTGATCCCGCACCTCGCCGCAAATAAATAGTTTAACCCCTAAACCGCCGCTCCCTGAACCCGCCACAACCTATCTTAAATTTATTAACCCCTATCCTGCCCCCCCTACACCGTCGCCACCTATAATAAATTTATTAACCCCTATCCTGCCCCCCACTACACCGCCGCCACTGTAATAAAATTATTAACCCCTAAACCTAAGTCTAACACTAACCCTAACACCCCCTAACTTAAATATTAATTAAATACATCTAAATCATATTTATATTATTAACTAAGTTAATCCTATTTAAAACTAAATACTTACCTATAAAATAAACCCTAATATAGCTACAATATAAATAATAATTATATTGTAGCTATCTTAGGATTTATTTTTATTTTACAGGCATCTTTCAATTTATTTTAACTAGGTACAATAGCTATTAAATAGTTATTAACTATTTAATAGCTTACCTAGCTAAAATAAAGAGAAATTAACCTGTAAAATAAAAACTAACCTAAGTTACAATTACACCTAATACTACACTATACTTTAATAAATTATTCCTATTTAAAACTAAATACTTACCTGTAAAATAAACCCTAATATAGCTACAATATAATTAATAATTACATTGTAGCTATCTTAGGATTTATATTTATTTTACAGGTAACTTTGTATTTCTTTTAGCTAGTTAGAATAGTTATTAAATAGTTATTAACTATTTAATAACTACCTAGCTAAAACAAATACAAAATTACCTGTAAAATAAATCCTAACCTAAGTTACAATTAAACCTAACACTACACTATCATTAAATTAATTAATTAAACTACCTACAAATAACTACAATTAAATACAATTACATAAACTAACTAAAGTACAAAAAATAAAAAAAGCTAAGTTACAAAAAATAAAAGTTACAAACATTTAAAAACATATTACAACAATTTTAAGCTACTTACACCTAATCTAAGCCCCCTAATAAAATAACAACCCCCCCCCCAAAATAAAAAAATGCCCTACCCTATTCTACATTAAAAAGTAAACAGCTCTTTTGCCTTACTAGCCCTTAAAAGGGCCTTTTGTGGGGGCATGCCCCAAAGTTCAGCTCTTTTGCCTGTAAAAGAAAAATACAACCCCCCCCAACATTAAAACCCACCACCCACATACCCCTAATCTAACCCAAACCCCCCTTAAAATAACCTAACACTAATCCCCTGAAGATCATCCTACCTTTAGTTGTCTTCACTCAGCCGAGCCACCGATGGAACTGAAGAGGACATCCGGACCGGCAGAAGTTATCCTCCAAGGGGCGCTGAAGAAATCTTCCATCCGGGCGAGGTCATCTTCCAAGAGGCGCTGAAGAAGTCTTCTATCCGGGCGAGGTCATCGTCGAAGCCGGGTCTTGAATCTTCATCCCGCCGACGCGGAACATCCTCCTTTCCCGACGAACTACCGACGAATGAAGGCTCCTTTAAGGGACGTCATCAATTCCGATTGGCTGATAGGATTCTATCAGCCAATCGGAATTAAGGTAGGAAAAATCTGATTGGCTGATAGGATTCTATCAGCCAATCGGAATTAAGGTAGGAAAAATTTGATTGGCTGATGGAATCAGCCAATCAGATTCAAGTTCAATCCGATTGGCTGATCCAATCAGCCAATCAGATTGAGCTTGCATTCTATTGGCTGTTCCGATCAGCCAATAGAATGAGAGCTCAATCTGATTGGCTGATTGGATCAGCCAATCGGATTGAACTTGAATCTGATTGGCTGATTCCATCAGCCAATCAGATTTTTCCTACCTTAATTCCGATTGGCTGATAGAATCCTATCAGCCAATCGGAATTGAAGGGACGCCATCTTGGATGACGTCCCTTAAAGGAGCCTTCATTCGTCGGTAGTTTGTCGGGAAAGGAGGATGTTCCGCGTCGGCGGGATGAAGATTCAAGACCCGGCTTCGACGATGACCTCGCCCGGATAGAAGACTTCTTCAGCGCCTCTTGGAAGATGACCTCGCCCGGATGGAAGATTTCTTCAGCGCCGCTTGGAGGATCACTTCATCGGATGGAAGATTTCTTCAGCGCCCCTTGGAGGATAACTTCTGCCGGTCCGGATGTCCTCTTCAGTTCCATCGGTGGCTCGGCTGAGTGAAGACAACTAAAGGTAGGATGATCTTCAGGGGATTAGTGTTAGGTTATTTTAAGGGGGGTTTGGGTTAGATTAGGGGTATGTGGGTGGTGGGTTTTAATGTTGGGGGGGGTTGTATTTTTCTTTTACAGGCAAAAGAGCTGAACTTTGGGGCATGCCCCCACAAAAGGCCCTTTTAAGGGCTGGTAACGCAAAAGAGCTGTTTACTTATTAATGTAGAATAGGGTAGGGCATTTTTTTATTTTGGGGGGGTTTGTTATTTTATTAGGGGGCTTAGATTAGGTGTAAGTAGCTTAAAATTGTTGTAATATGTTTTTAAATGTTTGTAACATTTATTTTTTATTTTTTGTAACTTAGCTTTTTTTATTTTTTGTACTTTAGTTAGTTTATGTAATTGTATTTAATTGTAGTTATTTGTAGGTAGTTTAATTAATTAATTTAATGATAGTGTAGTGTTAGGTTTAATTGTAACTTAGGTTAGGATTTATTTTACAGGTAATTTTGTATTTCTTTTAGCTAGGTAGTTATTAAATAGTTAATAACTATTTAATAACTATTCTAACTAGCTAAAAGAAATACAAAGTTACCTGTAAAATAAATATAAATCCTAAGATAGCTACAATGTAATTATTAATTATATTGTAGCTATATTAGGGTTTATTTTACAGGTAAGTATTTAGTTTTAAATAGGAATAATTTATTAAAGTATAGTGTAGTGTTAGGTGTAATTGTAACTTAGGTTAGTTTTTATTTTACAGGTTAATTTCTCTTTATTTTAGCTAGGTAAGCTATTAAATAGTTAACTATTTAATAGCTATTGTACCTAGTTAAAATAAATTGAAAGGTACCTGTAAAATAAAAATAATTCCTAAGATAGCTACAATATAATTATTATTTATATTGTAGCTATATTAGGGTTTATTTTATAGGTACGTATTTAGTTTTAAATAGGATTAACTTAGTTAATAATATAAATATGATTTAGATGTATTTAATTAATATTTAAGTTAGGGGGGTGTTAGGGTTAGTGTTAGACTTAGGTTTAGGGGTTAATAATTTTATTACAGTGGCGGCGGTGTAGTGGGGGGCAGGATAGGGGTTAATAAATTTATTATAGGTGCCGACGGTGTAGGGGGGGCAGGATAGGGGTTAATAAATTTAAGATAGGTTGCGGCGGGTTCAGGGAGCGGCGGTTTAGGGGTTAAACAATTTTTTTATTTGCGGCAAGGTGCGGGATCAGCAGGATAGGGGTTAATAACTTTATTACAGAGGGCGGCAGTATAGGGGGGGCAGGATAGGGGTTAATAGGTATAATGTAGGTGGCAGCGGTGTCCGGGAGCGGCGGTTTAGGGGTTAATACATTTATAAGACTTGCGGCGGGGTCTAGGAGCGGCGGTTTAGGGGTTAATACATTTTTAATAGTTGCGGCAGGGTCTAGGAGCGGCGGTTTAGGGGTTAATACATTTTTAATAGTTGCGGCGGAGTCTAGGAGTGGCAGTTTAGGGGTTAGTAACTTTTAGTTGCGGGGGGCTCCGGGGGCGCCAGTATAGGGGGTAGAACAGTGCAGTTTAGTGTGGGTGCTTAGTGACAGGCTGGCAAGAAAGCTGTCAAACAGCCGAAGAGCAGCGAGATTGGATGAGTGATAACTCTCACAGTCCGCTGCTCATCGCCCCGCGGCTTTTTGACAGCTTTTTTTGATAACTTAGGCGTATTTTTTCAGGTCCGCGGCGGCGATGTGAGGCGAGCTTAGGCGGGCGTATTGGGCCAGCGAAGTCAGAAAAGTTGACGGCTTGATAACTACCCCCCAATATCTTCTGAATCAGATAGATCCTCATCAGAGAAGGATAAATCAGTATGTTGCCGGCCATTTGAAATTTCATCAACTCTGAGAAGTTTTAAAAGACCTTTAACGTTTATTAGAAGGCGGAATGGCAGACAAAGCCTTCTGAATAGAATCAGAAATAAATTCTTTTAAATTTACAGGTATATCTTGTGCATTAGATGTTGAAGGAGAACAGCAACAGGTAATGAACTACTACTGATGGATACATTTTCTGCATGTAAATGTTTATCATGACAACTATTACAAATCACTGCTGGAGGTATAATCTCCACAAGTTTACAACAAATGCACTTAGCTTTGGTAGAACTGTTATCAGGCAGCAGGGATCCAACAGTGAATTCTGAGACAGGATCAGATCGAGACATCTTGCAAATGTAAGAGAAAAAAAACATATAAAGCAAAATTATCAATTTCCTTATATGGCCCTCTGACATAGAAAAAGGCAAGAGGCAAATAGGAATGGGGTCTTAAATAATGAAAATATTTGGCGCCAAGTATGACGCACAACAAACAGAAAAATATTTTTTGGCGCCAAAAACGTCCTAAAACGACACTCACGTCATAGATGATGCAACCTTGTGAAGGACTCAGCGTCAACTAAGACGCAGAAAATGACGAATTTGCGTCAACTGTTACTTCGTGCCAAAAATCTTGCGCCAAGAATGACGCGATAAACTTTGGCATTTCTAATTCTGCCTGCGAATTTAAAAGACTGTCAATTTGAAAAAGAGACTATACCCCAGGTAAGAAATACATTTTCATAAAAAAGCATTTCCCAGATATGAAACTGACAGTCTGCGAAAAGGAAATATACTGAAAACCTGAATCATGGCAAATAAGTACAATACATATATTTAGAATTTTATATAAATACATAAAGTGCCAAACCATAGCTGAGAGTGTCTTAAGTAATGAAAACATACTTACCAAAAGACACCCATCCACATATAGCAGATAGCCAAACCAGTACTGAAATGGTCATCAGTAGAGGTAATGGAATATGAGAGTATATCGTAGACCTGAAAAGGGAGGTAGGAGATAAATCTCTACGACCGATAACACAGAACCTATGAAATAGATCCCTGTGAGGAAAACCATTGCATTCAATAGGTGATACTCCCTTCATATCCCTCTGACATTCACTGTACTCTGAGAGGAATCGGGCTTCAAAAATGCTGAGAAGCGCATATCAACATATAAATCTTAGCACAAACTTACTTCACCACCTCCATAGGAGGCAAAGTTTGTAAAACTGAATTGTGGGTGTGTTGAGGGGTGTATTTATAGGCATTTTGAGGTTTGGGAAACTTTGCCCCTCCTGGTAGGATTGTATATCCCATACGTCACTAGCTCATGGACTCTTGCCAATTACATGAAAGAAAAGAAGATAAAAACAGAAAATGTAACTAGTCAATGACAATGGCCTTACTTCTTGTATTCAGAGTTTCAAATATTTAAGTATTAAAAAGAGCCAGTGTTAAATTGCTTAACTGCTGGTTGATTTTCATAATAAAGCTATATAGTTTATTCTTGTTTTTATTTTCTATTTTTTATTACCATAACGTAAATATTATATGTCCTTAGCTTATATATACAATCTACAAACCGTTATAAGTTATTGTGTTTCTGTTTTAATTGGTTTAATTGATTCTGTATGGTGTGATCCATGCAGTAAGAATGTATTACCTTCTTGTTCACTAATTGTTTTTGTCTGTTTAGATTGCTCAAAAGTGTCATGCCAAATGAGGAGGAGAGTCAGCAGAGGTACCACTTCTTTTCACCGACTTAATCGACCTGGTTTAAAAAATCCTAGACGTGAGACTGGTAGGAATTTTAAATTGATAGCTATTTCATGGAGATTTCATAATAAATATAAGCACATTTATACACTATAATAGATAGATCAGGATTTAAAAATTATTACTAAAATATTGGCTAATAGACTAAAGCAGATTCTACCGGGTTTGGTGCATCCGGACCAGGTGGGGTTTGTGATAGGCACCTGATAATATTAGATGCACGATAGTGATCATGACCCACCTGAATAAGACTAAAATGCCTTCTCTGGTCCTATCTTTGGACGCGGAGAAGGCGTTTGATAGAATAGACTGGTCATATATGTTCGCAGTGTTGGGTACTATGGGCTTTAAGGGACCCTTTATAGATGCAGTACAGAACATTTACTCAACACCCACAGCAGTGATTAGAACTATGGGATATCAATCTCAACCGATAGACATAAAAAACGGTACAAGGCAGGGATGCCCGCTGTCCCCTTTATTATTCGCCATCTGTATAGAACCGTTGGCGGCTTTAATTAGACAATCTCCTAACATTACAGGATTTAGGATTAAAAATAATGACTATAAAATATCTCTCTTTGCGGATGATGTGCTGTTGACACTAACTAAACCCTTGACCTCTCTCACATATTTGTATGAAATTCTCGGCCGGTTTTCTGCCATATCAGGTTACAAGATCAATTTAGACAAAAGTGAAGCTATGGCAATAGTGCTACCAAACCATACAAAAATACTTAGGAATTAACAAGCCAATATACAGACCTATACAATGCAAATTATATTCCCTTATATAAAGAATTGCGCAAAGAGATTAACAGATGGAAAAGTTGCCATTTTTCCTGGTATGGTAGAAGATCCACCATTAAAATGAACCTGCTCCCGAGACTTTTATATCTGTTCCGAAATTTACCTATACTGATTCCTAGAAAAGATATAAAAACTGTACAGTCGGAAATTACCCACTTTGTAAATGGGAAAAAGCAGTCCAGAATCCCCTTTCATACGCTTACTAAGCATTGTCAATTGGGGGGAGTAGGGGTCCCCAATGTCTTTGATTATTATGATGCTGCTAGACTAGCTCAACATATGTTGCTGGGATCTGTAGAGAAAAGATGTGATATGGCCCAAGCTAGAGTCAGACCTTGGAAACTTTGCCCCCCCAGAAGATCTCATCTGGGATAAGTCCCTTCACAAATCTATAGACCAAAATTGCCCTCAACCTACTAACTTCTCTACCCACCATTGGCAAACATTAACCAAAACCAAAAATATATTCCCGAAATACTTGGCTAAAATGCCAATTAAATATATTGTCCCAGTAGAGTACAGGAAGCAACTGGATAAATGGGAAAATAAAAGCTTTTACCGGGTGGGGCACTTATTGACTCAGGGCAAAATCCTACCCTTTTCTCAAGTACAAGCAGCTTTGTCCCCACTTCCTTTACCGTGGTACCTATATCTCCAACTTCAGTCGGCCCTAAGCAAGCTTATACCTAATATACCTAAACAACTTAGTAGTTGAGAGATTCTGTAGCACTAACACCAGACTGAAAAAGACGATCTCGCAGATATACATAACACTACAAACAATAACTAATACAACCAAATCTTCCATCATGCTTAAGTGGGAATCAGACACTGATAAAGTGCTAGACATACATGAATGGTGTGATTTACTACATTCAGCATACAGAGGTCTTCTAAATGCAGACCTTAGAGAGAATAGTATTAAAACCATCTTCAGATGGTACTTAACACCAACTAAAACATATCACTATGGGGAAGGAAAGAGTAAAAATTGTTATAGAGGATGTCACACGGAGGGCTCATATATTCACATGTGGTGGATATGCCCTGTGGTTGCCCAAATATGGACCAAACATGGTCAATGTGAACAAATCACATTGACCATGGAACAGGGTCTTCTCAATGCCCCATCACCGAGATTCCATAAACATATTAATACCTTCATAAAAATACTCTGTACAATAACAAGAACAACCATTGCAAGATATTGGAAGGAAAGACCCCCGACTTGGCGGGAAGTTACAGACAAATTTCGACTGACATACTCCCTACATGAAACGGCAGCGGTAATATTGGGGACAACGGAGGCGTTTCAAAGGGTGTGGTTTTACTGGATGATGCATCCATCGGTAGTTAACTCATCCTCCTTAAACATAAACAACGTACAGGGCGACCCACCTCCTAGACATAGAGAATAGATTATCTTAACAGGTAAGTAGGAACAAAACTTGCAGACGGTAATTCACTTACGCAATAATACAGTGGTGCTGCCTCTCTCTCCTCATGAATGATTCAGGATTTATTCTACTAATGCAGCATGGACACGATAATCGAACATATAGGACCGAAGGTTTATTATTTTTGTTTAAATGGTTTTGTTGTTTAAAAACTAACATAGAACATACACGGCTGATACTGACTTTATTCCAATACAAGATATCACCTGTTTTCTATTATGTAAGCCAAAAGGAGTTGACGAGCACCTTTCTGGTGAATTCTTGGAATACACTGTTTGTTTTCATTCCAGAGAATGGACAGATATCATGGGGAAATTTTGATGTGCAAGAAGACTATCTAACTCCAAAATACTTTTCTGTTTGGTGATTTGCTACCATAACCCAATGTATGTGATATAGATTTGTATGTTGATCCAGTTTCAATAAAAAAATATTTTAAAATAATAAAGCTATATAAAAATGTGATATGAGAGGAGCAATTTAGCTAATAGTATATAGCATTAAACACTGCCATACTTCAAAAAAACAGTCAATAATAACAATTCTTAATGTACATATGCAGTGTGTATACTAGAAAACTTTCACTGAACATGCTGAAGAGCAAAATAATCCTTGCTCAGCATCAAAGAAATCAGTCAAGGATCCAGCTCTATACATTTTCAAATGCATCTGTAAACAAACAATCTGAACATATATAACAAATAACTAAATAACGAATAACTAATAATAATAAATAACTCCAAAACATAACTATTTCTCATTTTAGCACCTAGCAAGGTTATGTTGCAACGTATGAGTAGAGTAAAATTGGTAATTACTAAATGGCTGCCAAAAACGTAATTGTAGGTGTTCATGTTGATACTGCAGCCACTGTAACTTACTTAAACACACTTCAACACACTCCTGTTTTCGTGATACAGTGTCCAGCATACTGAATAGTGGGGGAAGGGCCATAGTCCCTTAGCGAAAGGCTGAGCTTGCAAATATCGTATATATTTGGCCTGTAGTCAATGTTTTAAATACAAAAGCTGGAAAACCTGGAGAAGGTAACTTATAGAAATGCAGATTCCCGCTGCTGCATGTAGGAGTCGGCAGTGTGTTCTTGTAAATACAGTGCAGAAAACCCGCACCTCCATGCCCAAAATCAAGGCTGCATCTGAAGGTAAGGGGATCGATAATAGAGCCACAACAGACTCGTCAGCATTGAAGACTTGTGGCCGGGCTCTGTGCAGATGTTCTATACTGCAAGGCGTAAAGTATTGAGTTGCCAAGTCTGAGTGCATGTGTGTTTGAGGAACAATCCTCCACATAGGAAGGGAAGTTCCATATAGGAAGAGGTAGTCTCAGATTGATCATCCTGGTGGTCAAAAAGTATTATCAGATTATCACTGGCAGCTAAGCTCATGAGAGGGAACCGCAGCTGTGCTATCAAGTGCTGCATGTCCGCCTCCAAATTGTTCAATGTCCGAAGCAGTTGAATTGTGAGAGCAGGAACCATCGCACACCCTGGGTTAACTGGCTCTAAAGCCATTCTTATCTTAAGATACATCCCAGGTAAGCAGATGATACAATAGGAAAAGAAAAACTCTTATGCAACTATATAAAGTGTGAGAGCACAGAGCAGTTGTACACACATTAGTAAGTCAATTACAGATCAATATCAAGTATGAAACAACTTGAAGCATATACAAAAAAAAATATTGCCTTATGTTCACCATATAAAATAAACCTAATTTCTTTCCTAAGATATGGTGAGTCCACGACGTCATCATTTACTGTTGGGAATATCACTCCTGGCCAGCAGGAGGAGGCAAAGAGCACCACAGCAAAGCTGTTAAGTATCACGTCCCTTCCCACAAACCCCAGTCATTCTCTTTGCCTTCGGTGCATGGAGGAGGTGAAGTTTTGGTGTCTGAAGAAAATTGGATTTATTTCACTTCAATCAAGATTTTATTATTTTAAAAAGCCAGAGTAGGTTTACTCTGATCTTTCCTTTTCAAGGATTGGGTCTAGCTGTACTCCACATTAGTATTTTCAGTAGGGCAGTGGTGGTTTTAAAGCAGTTTGGAACTTGTGAGGTGGGCCTTGCTGCGTTTTCCTAACATACTTGCTGCCCATGGTATAGAAAGCCAAAGGTGGTTTACTCTGTTCTTTCTCTTCTACAGGTCTCTGTGAGGAAATGTGTCCTCTATCTATCTATCTATCTATCTATCTATCTATCTGGAACTTGTAAAGCGCAAACTAATCACCCTTGAGGGTCTCAAGGCGCTAAGGTAGATCGAGAAGAGGGGGGCATAAGGGAAGACGATTCAGTCAAAGAGGCAGGTCTTGAGGTCTTTCTTGAAGTTTGTAAGGGAGGTGGATTGTCTGAGGTGTAGAGGGAGGGTGTTCCATGTCTTTGCTGCCATATAGGAAAAGGGTCTTCCTCCGGCTGTTGCTTTTCTGATTCGGGGGATGACTGCGAGTGCTTGGTCATGAGATCAGAGTTGTCTGGGGGGGGGGTAGAAATTGACGCGGTGGTTGATGTATTCGGGGTTGATGTTGTGGAGGGCCTTGAAAGCGTGGGTTAGGAGCTTGACAGTGATTCTCTTGTTGACAGGGAGCCAGTGCAGGTTCCTTAGGTGTTCGGTCATGTGGCTTTGGCAAGGGATGTCGAGGATGAGTCTGGCTGAAGCGTTCTGGATGCGTTGGAGATGTTTTTGGAGCTTGATAGTGGACCCGGCGTAGAGTGCATTGCCGTAGTCCAGTCGACTACTGACGAGGGCGTGGGTGAGAGATTTTCTGGTTTTGGTAGGGATCCAAAATATTTTTCACAGTAGGTGAATTATGTGAAAACAAGTCGAAGAGATGGCGTTGATTTGGCGGTCCATGGAGAGTGGAGTCAAGGATGACGCCTAGATTTTGTGCGTGGAGGGTGTCTGAGGGCTGTGGGCCACCAGGAGTCGTCCCATGTGGATTCGGTGGGTCCGAGGAGGAGGATTTAGGTCTTGTCAGTGTTGAGTTTGAGATGGTTATTGTTCATCCAGGTGGTGATTGCTGTCTGTCCTTTGTGGACATTTTTCTTGGCCATGGGTGTCGTCGGTGTAGGAGACGATGCTGAAGATGTCGTCGGACGATGGTGGCGAGAGGGGCCATGTAGATGTTGAAGAGGGTGGGCTGAGTGAAGAGCCTTGGGGTATGCCGCAGCTGATTGCTGTGGGATTGGAGGAGAAGGGCGGGAGTCTGACTCTCTGGGTTGTGCCGCTGAGGAAGGAGGTGATCCTTTCCAGAGCCTTATTGCGGATGCCGGCATCGTGTAGGCGGGTGAGGAGGGTGCTGTGGGCTACAGTGTTGAATGCAGCTGAGAGGTCTAGGAGGATGAGGGCGGCGGTCTCTCGTTGGTCAAGCAGGGCGCGGATGTCATCTGTGGCGGCGAGGAGGGCGGTCTCGGTGCTGTGATCACTCCTGAAACCGGATTGGGAGGGTTTCAAGATGTGGTTGGTCTTGATTTGGTCAACAAGTTGTGCGTTGATTGCCTTCTCGATTACTTTGGCTGGAAAGGGGAGTAGAGAGATGGGGCAGCAGTTTTTAGGATCTTTGGGGTCTGCTGTGGGTTTCTTCAGCAGGGGTATCAGCTCTGCTTGCTTCCAGTCTTCTGGGAAAGTGCCGGTTTTGATGGAGCAGTTGATGGTGCGGCAGAGTTTGTGGGCAAAGTTAGTGCCTGCTTTGTTGAATATGTGGTACGGGCATGGGTCTGAGGGTGCTCCGGAGTGGATTGATTTCATGATTCTAAGTGTGTCCTCCGTGGTGAGGGGGATCCAGGTAGTCCATGGACGGTGGGGGGGTGGTGGGTTAGGGTGAGGTGTCGGTAGGTCGGTGGTGACGGGTGAGTTCAGGAGCTCGAGTCTGTCGTAGATGTTGATGATCTTGCGGTGGAAGTAGGTAGCGATGTTGTCGCAGAGGTCCTGGGAGGGTGGGTTGTCGTTGGTATTGCTGTTGGTTTTGGAGAATTCCTTGATGATTGTGAACAGCTCCTTGCTGTTGTGGGCGTTGGCGTGGACTCTGTCTAGGATGGCAGTTTTCTTGGTGGTTTTGATGAGGTGGTGGTGGGTGGTGATGGCTTCTTTATAGGCAGATTTGTCCGAGGGTGAATTGCTGGATCTCCATGTTCTCTCCAATCTTCTGCAGTGGCATTGGGAGTCCTGGAGGGTGGAGGTGAACCAGCTGGCCTTGTTGGTGGGCTGGCGGCTGGACGGTTTCTTGAGGGGGGCGAGGGTGTTGGCGCAGTCTGTGATCCAGTGATGTAGGGGGCGGCGGAGTTGGCATCAGTGGAGGTTTCTGGGGGGGGGACTTGATCAGGGTGGAGTACAGTTGTTCTTGGGTGATGTTGTTCAAGTTTTTGCAGGGCGGGTGGTGATGCCGGAGGTGCGTGTTGGGTTTCTTGAAGTTTATACAGTGGTGGTCAGTCCAGTGGAGTTTGGTTATGTGGTTGACCGAGATGTGGTTGCCTGCGGAAAAGATCGGGTCGAGGGTGTGTCCGCCTATGTGGGTTGGTGCGTTTACAAGTTGCTTCATTCCGGTGGTTCCAAGGTTTTCCAGGTTAGTGGTGTTATGGTCGTTGGGGTTGTCTAGATGGAAGTTGAGGTCACCGAGGAGGATGTAATCCTTTGAGGCGAGGGCGTGGGGTGCAAGGTGGTTGGTGATGGAGTCGCAGAAAGCAGGACGAGGTCCTGGAGGTCTGTGGATGAGGGTGCAGCAGAGGATGGTGTTGGGGTTGACCTTGATCTTGAAGTGTAGATGTTCGTAGTCTGGTGTGTGATCGTCGGAGGTGATTGTGACTTGGATGGAGTGTTTGTGGATGATGGCGATGCCTCCGCCGGGTCAGTTGCTGCGGTCTTTGTGGGAGTTTTCATAGCCGTCGGGGATGGCGATGTCTGGCACTGATGCGGGTTTGAGCCAGTTTTCGGTGAGAAAGGTGACGTCTGGGGAGGTGGAGTTGAGCAGTTTCCAGATTTCGATGGCGTGCTTGTGGATGGAGCGGGTGTTGAGGAGGATGCAGTTGAGGTTCTCGTGGCTGTTTGTGTGAGGGATGTTTGGTAGGTTTGAGGTCAGGAGGGAGGTGAAGGAGCCATTGCGGCAGGTGAATGGTCCTGTGGTGTTCGTGGGGGATGCAAGGTGGCATGCTGATGATTGAGAGCATGAAGGGTGCTGGCATCATATCAGTGGCGGGTGTGGAGGTCATGGTTCATGGCGCTAGGTGCGTTCCAGGCGCGGATATATAGAGGTGGAAGGGTTTGGAGCAGGGAAGAGGGCGGGCAGCGGCAGAGGGAAAGAAAATAGTCAGCAGGGCAGGGAGTCCCAGAGGGGACTGAAAAGATGCGGCAGCGACCGCAGATATATAGAGGTGGGAGGAGGGAGGGTTTGGAGCAGGGAGGAGGGCAGGCAGAGGGAAAAAGGAAAAAAAATAGTCAGCAGGGCAGGGAGTCCCAGAGGGGACAAAGAAGATGTGGCACCAACAACAGATATATAGAGGTGGGAGGGGGGAGGATTTGGAGCAGGGAAGAGGGCGGGCAGCGGCAGAGGGAAAAAGGAAAGAAAATAGTCAGCAGGGCAGGGAGTCCCAGAGGGGACTGAGAAGATGCGGCAGTGACCGCAGATATATAAAGGTGGGAGGGTTTGGAGCAGGGAGGCGGACGGGCAGCGGAAAAAAGTAAAGAAAATAGTTAGCAGGGCAGGGAGTCCCAGAGGGGACTGAGAAGATGCGGCAGCGACTGCAGATATATAGAGGTGCAAGGGGGGGAGGGTTTGGAGCAGGTAGGAGGGCGGGCAGAGGGAAAAAGGAAAGAAAATAGTCAGCAGGACAGGGAGTCCCACAGGGGACTCCTCTCATACTTTGTAATCTGTCCCCCTGCCGGATGGCTAGATGCAGGTAAGTGCTTTTGTCTTCCAGGGAGGAGATTTGCACTTCAGAGCTTTTTAATAAAATTTACAAAAGAAGGACATTTGTTAAGCTCTCTGCATTTTTCATATTGGGACTTAAAAAACAAGGAATCCTTAATTGAGGATTTGTTTTAGCAGGATGCAGGCACTTTTAAAGCATGTGGCAGGAGACTGAGAATTAATCCTTTTTATGGGCATGAAAGGGTTAAATTCTTATTGCGGCTCTTTACTTTTATTTAGCATCAAAGTTGTGGTAGACTTTTGCTTTCTTTTTGAAGAATTACCTGTCTCATAGTTTTATATTGTGACAAACTCTGCAATTTATAACTACCTTCTTCGTAACTGCTTTATTTCAAATAAGAGGCTTAGTTTCAATTTGAGCCGGCTGGGAAGCGCACAATTTACTTAATGGTGTCGCTTCTACCAGTTCGGTCATGTAACATCCCTCTTCTACTTCGGAGCAGTGTCGACCGCTTCCATGAGGGGATTTGGAATATGGTACAGCAAGTATCTTCTGATCAGAGTGTACTGCTGTTAAGTGTTAATCTTCTGTGGAAATTCCATTTTACAGCAGTTCCTTTTAATGGTGGCATGCTTCCTCCCCTTTGCTTTTCTTGAAAAAATTTCAGTACCTCCGTAACAGTAAGCACCTCGGTCTAATATGGAGTTGCAGAAGTGTTTTCACTTAAGGGCGCTTTTGCAATCTATATCGCTCTGACTGGTGTGATTTTTTTGTTTGTTTTTTCAAAATGCAAGAGGAGTTTAAATTAGAATATTTATTAATTTTATATTATTTTTATCATGCTGGTAACTATTATTATAGTCATGGAGCAGTGCATAGGTTATGCACATAAGTTCTCTTATGGTTAAGCCCTACAGACGTACCTTTTCTCACATTATATGATTATTTTAAAGTGACAGTACACATATATTAGATAGTGATAGTCCAAAGTCCTTAATAAATCATATGGACTTTGTTTATCTTACTTGGAACAAAGTTTTGTTCCTGTGCATTATGGATTTTATGTCACCCCCCAATTAATATGTTTCATTTTGTTTTACATGAGTTTTGTTCACAGAGCTAGAGCTCTGCTCCTATAGACACATGTATGCTCTGCTTTAATTTCTAAAATATTTATTAATTTAAAAAACATTTAGATAAAAAAAAAAAATTTTTAAAGGAAAATTCCTTTTTTTTTTTTTGATGAGCCTCATGTCTCTCAGGATGATGCTGTTCAGGCATTGCCACAGCTTTCTCCTTTAGCGTCCCCAGCCTTCATGGCATCACATGCAGTGCCCTGTGGTTCCTCTCTATCTCCTGGAGGAGTTTATTTGCGGGCAGAAATTGCTGCCCAGTTATCTTTAGCGGTATCTGAGGCATTAACTGCTTTTCCTATATTACAGGGAAATCGCAAGAGGAATATTAGAGAATCAGATAGTAAGGTTTCTGCTCCGCCTTCTACTACTCAGTCTTCCTCATAAGCTTGAAGAGGAGATGTCGGTAGCCTCTGAGGGTGAAATATCAGTTTCAGACAGTATAATTCCTTCATCTGATGCTGAAGTTGTGACCTTCAGGTTTAAGCTTGAATACCTTAGTGTATGTTAAAGGAGGTTTTTGGCTTCTGTGGGCGACTCCGATACCCCTGTCATTGTCATTGTCAACCTAGGAAATCTAGTAAACTTAATTTATACTAGGATTTCACTGTGGAAGTTTTTTTCCCCTGTTCCAGACCGTGCAAGGAGATTTTTTTTTTCACAGAAATGGGTGAAGTCAGGGATTACTTTTTCCCTGTCTCCTGTTCCTTTAAAAGATGTTTCCTGTCGCTCTCTCCATTAGTTATCATGTCGCATAGTGCCTTAAGTAGAAGGGGCCTTTTCTACTCTTGCTAAGAGAACTTAAATTCCTAAAGGATAGCGGCTCCTTTAAGGATCAATGGGCAAGCTGGAGGCTTATCTTGCTGTTTGGATGGCCATTGGGTCAAGTGCGGCATCCTTTGGGTGCGACGTCTTGTCTGATTCCATTTTGGTGGAGACTCCCTTGGAGGAGATCAAGAATGGAATTAAGACTCTTAAGATAGCCTATTCTTTCCTTTTGTTGCTTCCATGCAAGTCATTTGGCTGGGAGCCAAGATGTCTGGCTTCATTGAATTAGCCCGCTGGGTGTTGTGACTACTTTCTTGGTTGAATTTTTCCTTTAAGTCCAAGTTTCTGGCCTTTCTTACAAGGGTAAGACCTTGTTTGATCCTAGTCTGGCAGAAAAGTTTTCTGACATTACAAGTAGCATAGACCTAAAAGGACGCCAGAGTGGAACCCTGCAGCTGAGTCTAAGTCAGCGTAAGGGCTTGACCCCGATCTGGGAATAGATATTCAAGTTAGACTGTGGACATAGTATCTCAGAGTTCTAAGACCTTCCTCCCTGAGGCAGGTTCTGCTTCTCATGTTTATCTGTAGTCCAGATAAAAGAGAGGCAATTTTGAATTGCGTTTAGGTCCTATTCTAGACCTTTAGTGTCTCTAAGTTTTCTCAGGGTACTGTCCTTTAAATGTAAACCATTCTCTACATTTTTCCTTTGGTCCAGGAGGGTCAGTTCATAATGACCTTAGACCTGGAGGACATGTATCTTCAGTTTCTGAGATTTGCTTTTCTGGAAGACATTTTCAATTTTTTTCCCTTTGGCCTTGCCACGGTTCCCTGTATTTTCTCTCTCTGGGGATCAGGTTTCGGGGAATTACAGTGGCGCTCTTCCTGGACGACATATAGTTCAGGCGCCATCTTCGTAACAAGCTCTTAACAAGATCTTGCTGTCTTTTCCATGTTTCCACGGATGGAAAGTGTATCTGGAAATTGAGTCCCTTTGTTCCAGCTATAGGGGTATTTTTTTCTTTAGGGTCTATAATATTTGCCCTATTCATGTTTATATTTCTACCAGAGGTTAGAAAATCAAGATTCTTTCCTCTTACCTCTCTGAGGTCAATGTTAGGTCATCGGAGGCTCTATGTATGGACATCATTTCCTTGCTCGATTCCATTTGAGAGCTCTGCAGTTATGCATACACCGACAATGGAACACAACCCATTCGGATCTCTTTCAGAGGATAGATCAAGGTCAGCCGACCAGAGTCTCTCTGTTGTGTTGGCCTTTTCAGGAGTATCTGTCTCAGTGCACTTGCTTCCGGAGCCTTCCTGAGTGTGTGTGTCCATGGACGCCAGCCTACTGGGCAGGGGAGCAGGCAAGGACTATGGACTCGGGAGGAGTCTGTTCTCTCCATAAACTTTTTAGAATTGAGAGTGATTACAATTCTCTGATGGCTTGACCTCAGTTGTCCTTAGCCTGGTTTTTCGGGTTTCAGTCGGACAATTTTCTTTAGTGGCTTACATCGACTACCAGGGAGGAACTCGGAGTTCCTTAGCCATGAAGGAGGTTGCTCAAATTGTTCAGTGGGCGGAAGCTCACATTTGCTGTCGATCTGCCGCTCACATTACAGGAGTGGTCATCTGGGAAGCAGGCTTCCTGAGCAGACAGACTTTTCCTTCCAGGGAGTGGACTCTCCATCCGGAGGTGTTTTCCAGGTTAACCCTCAAATGAGGGTTGCCGGAGTTGGATCTGTTGGTGTCTTGGCAGAACGCCAAACTTCCAAGGTACAGTTCAAGGTCAAGACATCCACAGGCCGCCCTGATAGATGCTTTGGTGGTTCCTTGGGATTTTTGGCTGGCATTCCTGTGTTTCCTCTGTTTTGCTCTCTCTCCACAAGTCATTGCTCGTATCAACCTGGAGAGAGCATCAGTAATTCTATTAGCCCCTGCATGGCCTCGCAGGATCTGGTATATAGACTTAGTGGAGATGTCATCTCTCTCATCTTGGAGGTTGCCTCTGAGGAAAGACCTTTTAATTCAGGGTTCAGTCTTCCCTCATATCTCGTTTCTCTGAAACTGACTACTTGGAGATTGAACGCTTAGTTCGGTCTAAGCTTGGTTTTGCCGAGTCAGTCATTGAGACCATGATTTAGGCTCGTGAGCCTGTTACTGGAAAGATTTACCATAAGGTGTGGTGTAAATACCTTTTTTGGTGTGAATCCAAGGATTATTCTTGGAGTAGGGTCTGGATTCCTAGGATCTTGTATTCTCTCCAGGAAAGTCTGGAGAAGGGTCAGATTTCTGCATTATCTTTTTGTTGCACAAGTGTCTGGCGGATGTGCCAGATGTGCAATCTTTTTGTCAGGCCCTGTTCAGAATCAGGCCTGTGTTTAAGTCTGTTGCTCCTCCTTGGAGCCTTAATCTTGTAAGTAAAGGTTTTTTTTTGTTGTTTTTTTTTTTTATTGAGGATATACAGTACAAATATCTCCAAATATAGTGCAATACAAATAAGTTATATAGATCAACTCATATATATCATTACATTACAGATTGAGTATATATGTCTATACATAACTACAAAATCAATCATATTACAGTGTAACCACGTACAGTAAGAGGTACCAACAGAAGTCGTAGCTACTAAATTATATCATATCTTATATACCGGGTTAGACTTACTTAAATGAGGTTAAACATAATCTCTAGTTCAAACTCAATACCTATAGCATCCTTATTTTTATTTATAATTGCAAGTTAGATTGCCCTCCTCAAACTAAAGAGTCCACTCATGGGTCTCTATTAACTATAAGATACATTTTTTAAAGAAGGCAAGCAAAACTATCAACTATGTAATACTATCCTGTTCATGAGCAAGTACAAACAATCAATATAGTAAGCTTTTCCAAGTTGGCATACCATCAAATGTGGATATGACACAAAATTGTTCAAAAGGAAATATATAACACCACTGCACAGAAAAACATGTTCAAATGCATAAATGACTCAAGGTGAAATGGTCTGTACAGAAAGGGTAATAAGCACATAATTTAACTCATAACTATAGGGGGAAGAGGGAGTATTGTTGTGGAATTACCATAAAGCATCTAAAAAAATTATTTATTAACCATCTAGGGCATAGCAGTACTACTTATAAATAATAAGCAATAAGATCAATATCCAGCCTCTTTTATACTTAAATCAACTATTTCCCTTTACAATTGATGGCCACACTGTCTAGAGCCATTAATATTAAAAATAAGGGTAATTGGGGTTAATATTGCTGAATATTATTTAACTGATTGGACTACAAGTAATAAGTATATACTCAAGGTATTGTAGTATACCATATAATATAACTAGGAACAGAGTTGTTGAATATTATTTAACTGAGTGGGCTACCAAAGATAAGTATATACTAGGTGTATTGTAAGATATTATATAACAAATATTTGAGTCCAGTATAATTTATCATCTTGTATTTGAGCATAAATATTTCTAGATATCTGACGTGAGGATGTCTAATATCTCTGAACCCTTTAATTTAAACTAAACTAATTTGAAGAGAAAAAGGAGGACAAAAATATACCAACGTGAGCCAAATAATGGACACTAGATGTCAAATGTCTCAGATCCCGTTATAAATCTTCTCAGTGAACTATATCTAATCCTATATAGCCATCTAGTGGTGGAAAGTGGTATATAAACTTTGTAACTGAAATAGATTAACTTTAGTCTGAAACCTATTAAAATGGTGATTGTATCAATAAAAGACAAAAAGCATGTTTATTTGTAATGAACTGTATCATCTGAGGTAATAGCATAGATAGGTATATGTAGCAAAGGGTGTCAGAGACCTGAAAGTGGATACGGAGCAATACAATAAATATACAAACAGACTTCCTGTATGTTTCCAGGTAGAAACAACAGGAATATCTGAGATATATAATATAGCCCGTATTTGTAAGAATTAGAAAATGAGGGTATAACATGTGCATAGTCTGAAGGAACATGGGCGGAATATAACATTACTTAACTTAGAATCCTCATAGAGAATGTAGTCTCATGTAGGTACAGTAAGATGACCTGCCCCACTCCCGCTATCAGTAAAAGTCATAACAATAAAATGGTCATCATAGTGCCTTGCTGATTCTACATATAACTGACATGAAACATACGTGAAAAAAGTAAGAAAACCCAAAATAACAAAGGGGTCATTTATACATGTGTGCTAGATAGTAGAGCAAAGCTAGTCCTGTAGCATAACCTTATTTCTCAGCAATACAGTTTAGGCATCAGACCCCTAAGTCATCATGTGTAAAGGCTTCCTTGCATAGCGGATTTGCAATTTTGCAGCAGTTCAAGCAGGCAATCAGTCCACTCCGGTCTTTGTAGATCCAGCAGCAGTATAAAACAGCAGTGTATGGTGTATCTGAGCAGGTGGGTATGCTGCCGTATTTGCAAACATCCAGATAGCACCTCCCGGGTCAAAAGTACTAACGCTCTTCCACATTAGTAGTGGAGTAACAGGTAGACCTTCCCTCTCCACAAAGCTCTTGTCTGGGATCAAAAGGTTGTTATAAAATGAGGGCAATCGACAAAGACCAGTGCTGAAATTGTCCGTGTTCCGCTCAAATGATCCAGCAGTAACACTCCAGACATGTTTGATGCTGTGGCTAACAAACCGATCCAGCCGAGAGGTTTCTCCACAACAGATGGACGCGGGTCTCCGGTCAGTAGAGTGGGCCAAATGCTTCACTACAGTGGAAGCTAGGGGTTTCTGTAGGTTCCCTTGCAGCTCCAAAGCAGGGAAGTCGGTCTGAACGGTATCTCTCATCTTAATCTCTCTTTCAACCTCTTCAGATCTTTGTTGCTGTGAGGTATAGGTCGGCTGCAAACTGCCTTTTGTTAGATAAGGAAGGATGGAAGGCTTCATGTAGTTCTTCTGATATGGCTAAGTAAAAAGCTTCCAATAATCTGCTTAATGGGATCAGGATAGCGGTCTCCATAGTAGTGCAGCACTTTTCGCTGCCAATGATCTTGCAATCGTAAAGGGGAAGCGTGCCTTAACAACTTGAGGGATCAAAGTCACAATGCAGGTCTCCCTGCCACGTGGCCAGTCTCCAAGAAGTTGAGCTGAGGAACATAGGAAGATCCACATTCATGAAAGTACTCACAGACCTCTCTGGGGTTTCTCAGGACACCTTAGCAGGTATCTTTAGTATAGTAATGCAATTTTAAGAAGGAATAACCCCTACTTGTCCAGCAGATATCAGGAGCTCCCCACAAACACGTCCTTCTGCAACAGCTATAGGCTCCGCCCCCTTGTTCTTAAAGTTTTGCGGTAGGCTCCGTTTGAGCCATGGCATTCCATAGATATTAAGTTATTATCTTGGAAGGTTTTGTTTCTTTTCCTATCTCTTCTGCTAGGAGAGTTTCGGAAATCTCGGCCTTGCAGTGTGATTCGCCTTTATCTTATATTTCATGCTGATAAGGCGGTTCTTCGTACTAAGTTGGGTTTTTCTTCCTAAAGTGGTTCTGATATAAATATAATCAGGAACTTCTCTATGTCCTAATCCTTTCTTCTCATAAGGATCATTTGTTGCACAACCTGGATGTTGGGCGTGACCTAAGAATCTACTACAGGGCACAAAGGATTTTCGCCAGTCCTCTGTCCTGTTTGTTATTTCTCAGGAAAGCGTAAGGGTCAGTAAGATTCTGCTACTTCTTTTTTTCTATGGTTGAGATGTATAGTTGTTTGGCTTATGAGTCCTATGGGCAGCAGCCTCTTGGGAGAATTACAGTTCATTTAGGTTGTCTCCTCTTCTTGGATTTTCAAGAATGAAGATTCTGTGGAACAGATTTGCAAGCCTGCTATTTAGTCATCTTTACATACTGTATCAAATTTGATATGTTTGCCTCGGCTGAGGTTTCTTTTGGGAGAAAGGTTTCAAGCGGTGGTGCCTTTTGTTTAGGCCGGCCTGTCTTGTTCTTCCTCCCTAGTCATCTGTGTCCTCTAGCTTGGGTATTGGTTCCCAACAGTAAATGATGATGTCGTGAACTCACCATATTTTAGGAAAGAAAACTAAATTTATGCTTACCTGATAAATGTATTTATTTCCGGATATGGTGAGTCCACGACACCACCCATTTTTCTTAAGACAGATATTTTTAACTAAACGTAAGGCACCTTTACCCCTTTGTATTATTCCTTTTTCCATTTCCCTTCTGTCGAATGACTGTGGTTTGTGGGCAGGGAAGTGATACTTAACAGCTTTGCTGTAGTGCTCTTTGCCTCCTCCTGGTGGCCAGGAGTGATATTCCCAACAGTAAATTATGACGTTGTGGACTCACCATATCCGGAAAGATATTTATCAGGTAAGCATACATTTTTTTAAATGGAAAATATGTATAGTTAACCCCTGACAGAAATGTACAAATATTAAAAAAATAGAATTCCCAATGATAAATAGCGGCCAAGAAAGTGTTTCATAGAGTGAGCTGTTC
Organism: Bombina bombina; assembly: GCF_027579735.1. Taxonomy (NCBI): domain Eukaryota; kingdom Metazoa; phylum Chordata; class Amphibia; order Anura; family Bombinatoridae; genus Bombina; species Bombina bombina. Next base: position 62,688,348 of record NC_069500.1, on the reverse strand, counting down.
ATTTCTGAAAGAAACCCTTATAAAAGTGAAATTTCTTTGTATTCAGGGCCAAATGCTAGGATCAAAGTGAATAACATACTATCCCCATTTTCCATATACCCATTTATGATATCAAACAGGATAAGGCAGAGTTGTCCCCTGTCCTTGTTATTATTCGCTATATCAATAGAAGCATTGGCTAGCAATATAAGACAGAATGATCTCATAAAGAGGATTAAGACTGAGTCTGCCAAGCATAAACTAGCCCTGTACGCAGATGATCTATTGTTCACTATAACAGATGTGGAGTCCTAAATCCCAGCGGTACTTGGAGAGTTTGAAAGATATGGGGAGATTTCAACTTTCTTCTCAACCTCTCTAAATCTGAACTTTAAAATATCTCATTGACCGAGGCTTCCACTGACTAGTGGAGAGCCCACTGTTCTTTTATCATCAAGAACACTACCTTAAAGTACCTAGGAGTCATTCTATCTGCTTCATTGTCAGACACCTTCGACTCCAACTATGCCCATTTAAAAGGGGAAATAAATGTGACCTATCCGTTTGGAGGACTATGTCGATCTCCTGGATTTGGAAGAATAGGGATGGTCAAAATGAATGTTCTCCCTAGGATTCGGTATCTCTTGCAAACTACACCAAATCTCCTCCCTCACACATACTTGTCCTCCCTTCAAACTTTATTGGAAGCGTATATCTGGAAAGGGATTAGGCCCAGAATAAACAGGCACACCCTCTATCTGCCCAGGGAGAGAGGGTGGTTGGGTATTCCCAACCTCCATCTATATAGTCAGGCCATACTACTTCAGAGAATAATCGAATGTTGCCACCACAGCGATCAGAAAGCCTGGATACAACTAGGTACACACATCCTTCAACAAATCAATATTGGTTCACTGGCATGGACAACAAGAAAACATAGGCTGACCAGCATTATTAATTGCTCACTTCTAAGGGAGCTTGTCATAGAATGGGACAAGATTACACATACAGCTGCTCATATTTCCTCTCCATATTCGCCCCAGTTTTCGGTAAACCTGAACTTGAGTTATACTCTATACAAAAAAAAAACTTCCCTAAGCTTCAAATAGAATACTACTTGTAATATGCGTACACAGGGGAAACTTAAACCCCTACAGGATGACTTCCTGAATCTTAAGTTCTCCTGGTTCAAATATGCGCAACTTAACCACTTTCTCACGACACACAGACACATTGCGTATTTTACCAGAGACACTACACCGTTTGAGATAATATGAACTATTTCTAACCTAATTTCAACGTTTTATAGGCTCCTCCAAACACCCACGGAGAATACTCTCCCAACATATGTCTCAGGGTTGCACAGAGAGTTAGGAAAAACTTTTACATTGGCAGAATGGTTGACAATTTTTAAATCAAGGAAAAGTAATTCAGTATTGGCCACAACATAGGAATCCCACTATAAATACTTGAGTAGATGGTACCTTACCCCATCTAGACTGAAATTAATATATCCATCTTCCAGTGGCAAGTGTTGGAAGGGATCTGGATCTAAAGGAACACTTTTGGTGGGGATGCCATAAGTTACAGACCTATTGGGGTGATGTTTGGGCAGAATACTGGAATTTGAACCACAAAAAGACCCTGCTTTATTACAGTTTCAATCCCCTTTAAATTTTAGAACATAATTAAAAAGACCCTATTGTTAATTATGCTCACTTGTGCCAAGGGGCTTATCCCAGTACATTGGAAAACCACAAACACCCGACATTACAGGAGTGGAAAGCAAAAGTTTAGGCTACCTTACAATTTGAAAGATACCATTATATCAAGACTGGTAAATTTGAGGTACATGAATCAATGATTCAAATGTGGTCATCCAAGACTGCCACACAATAACTGGCTCAGCAGTCCTACCTCATTTAATCAATCCCTCACCCACTCTACTCTAAATAAAGTGTGTGCGCAATGACAACCATGGAACACCTACCACACCCACTATGTTCAGTGATGTTCAATGACTGATAAACGTCAGCGGAGAAAATAACACACCTATGATGATTTTCCTCCAAAAAAGACAAGTCCTACCCATTACCAAATCACTGCTCAACTTATTGCTGATCACTACAAAAATAAAACTGAAGAAATTAGAAAACACATAGAAGTAGTAGAAGTCCAGTACATAGGAACCCATAGCTGTACCCTGTTTTTGCAAAAAAATAATTGTCTTGAAAGAGGAAATAAGTGAGATATAAAATAATCTCTAATATCTGGAGTATAAAATCGGTTTGCCCTTAATTGTATAATCTAGCGGAGGTCAAAACATATTTTACTGAACTTATACCACTTTCATGTTCAGTGGCATATTTAGGTTTTATGCTTCCCTAGGCACTCAAAATTCTGCTGCCCCCCTCAAAGGTTTTAGGCCTTTTTTTCCCCCTTAATATTTTTTGGGTCAGTGTTTTTTTCTCATAACAATTCAAAAGAAAATGGGCTAGCAAAACATTTGCGTACAGGTGGGCTGAATTGCATGCATCTCATACCATTTTCTTCCGGAGAGAAAAGAAGGGAAGGGGAGAAAAGAGAGGGAAAGAAGGGAGGGAGAGAGAGAAAGTGGGGAGGGAAAGAAAGAAATGAAAGAAGGGAGCAAGGGAGGAAGTTGAGAGAAAGAAGGGAAGGAGGGAAAGAAGGGAGGGAGTTGAGGGAGGGAGTCAAGGGAGGAAGGGAATAAAGGCAGAGAGGAAAGGAGGGAATGAAGAATACACTTTGAAACAATCACTGCCCTTTACATGCAACAACATACAGTAATTACCATCATTCAAGTAATGAAAATTTTGTCCGTTTACTATTTACTCCATGGATTAGACATCACAAGCTGATCTAAGCAGTGCTCAGACGCATCCAGTCTCTAAGTTACTAAGATCTGCAATAAGCACTGTGCTCGCAGACCCACCACAGCTGAAAAGGGGAGGCAGCATATCGGCACAAGGTCTTCTCCTCCAGCCTCACCTTGTAATCATATACCCGGGCAAGTTTCTCACCAAGAACGCTTCCACTGCAAAAATGCCGGCGGCTTTAAATTAAGCAACGGTTTAAAGGAGCACTGCCTGTAAAGAACAACCTTAATCAGCGCACATGCCTTGTCTTCTCTGTAAAAGCCTGCACTTTATCGCTCATTGTACTGTGTGCTGGCTTTTAGAGAGAGGATAGGGCAGATGTGCTGCCCCTCCCAAATCTGCTGACCTAGGCACCGGCCTTGTTGGCCTAGGCCATTATACACCCCTGTGTACAGTAGATGTATAAAGACTCTCTGCGTCTAAGCTGAACAGGATAAATTTATAAGTATCAAAATTCAATGCTTCAATTTTCTGCAAAAAGTCACTAGTATTTTTAACAAATGGATTCAATTGTTCCACAAAAGGACAATCATGAATACTGTGAGAAATTTGAACAGATTTTAAATAAATGTTCTATGGATATAATGGTACTCACATTAGAATGTGTATGAAAGGAGATGAATATACAACTTGAAATCAAACAAATGGTAGATGAATTAAAACAAATGCTGAAAGAGAATGAAGCTGATAAAATATAACCAAAAGTTAAAGAGAACATGTCAGCACTGCTTAAGCAGATTGAAGAACACAAGAGTTATAAATTTAAGAGGGATAAGGACTATTCCTCTAGAACAGGGCTGCCCACACTTTTTTGTATTGGGATCTTCTTTTCAAATGACCACCTCAACAAGATTTACCCACTAAAAATGGGCTGGCTCCTAAGCTTACATTCCTGATATTTCCAATAAAGATACCAAGAGAATGGAGAAAATTGATAATAGGAGTAAATTAGAAAGTTGTCTAAAATTGCATGTTCTATAGCTGAATCATGAAAAAAAATTAAATGTGCGTTTCATATCCCTTTGAGGTTGCATGATTTACCAACACATGGATGTGAATAAGCATAAAGATACAACAGATCCTGACGACAAAAGTAGCACTGACTTTAATTCGGGTTAACAGGAGCAACCCCTTGTGCCATGTTACAAAACACTGCATTCAAATTACTGCTGCTGGGCTTGGCTGATATGACCCAGTGAGGCTTACACAAATAAATTTTAATAGTGCGTCATGCAGACCATTTCTTACCGGGTCATCACGTTCATTTGCCAGAAGTCAATAAGAGACTTGTTCCTTTAGCATAGCACAGCAGGCTCCACCTTTACTTTTTCTATCTATTGACGTTTACCCCCCTAACTATACTATACCGCCATATCCATTGGTAAAGTACTCACTCAACCATGCTTTTGATAGGCCAATTGTGTAGTTGTTCAAAAAATCATCTACATTGAATGGTTAAAATCGATGTCCCTCAAGATCCAATCCTGTAGAACTTTTCGTGTCCGACCATCAGACTGTTTAATGACCTTCCACTTCACACACTGCTGTAGATAAAGCGGTATCCCTAGAAACCATACTTTACTCACGCCCCAGTGTTGAGATTACGTAACTTGACCACATCATTTTGATCACGAGATCTACCAGCAGTGCCATCGGGATCTACTGGTAGATTCCGATCTACCTATTGGGCACCCCTGCTCTAGGTTACAATCAGAGTGGCACAGAGAGATGGGATACTCCTGCCAATAGAAGACTCCATGAACACCGTAGTACACAGAGTACTACTAGCTCAGATGCATCTGATTTTTCTCCAGCCTATTCAGATGCAGGCATGGAGGGAGGAAGCACCACCACTCACAAACAGATTGGCTAAGCAAATGTCACGGAAGCTATGATCCTCATACAGAGCACACCAGAACCTGAACAGGAAACAGTTATCAATATTTCTGAGACTGACATTACCGAAGATAAATGTAAGGTGTTACAGAAAAGACTCTACAGAAAAAAAAGTTGAGATTTCTTTCAGTTAAAAAAGACCTTTATTATTTCTTTTGTAATTAAAATTGAAGGAATGGTTCTCTAGGCAATCAAGACCAATAAAGATGTGTTAAAGGGACACTGAACCCACATTTTTTTTTTTCGTGATTCAGATACAGCATGCAATTTTAAGCAACTTTCTAATTTACTCCTATTATCAGATTTTCTTCCTTCTCTTGGTATCTTTATATGAAATGCAAGAATGTAAGTTTAGATGCCGGCCCATTTTTGGTGAATAACCTGGATTATTCTTGCTGATTGGTGGAAAAATTCATCCACCAATAAAAAAGTGCTGTCCAGAGATCTGAAGCAAAAAAGAGCTTAGATGCCTTCTTTTTCCAACAAAGATAGCAAGTGAACGAAGAAAAATTGACAATAGGAGTAAATTAGAAAGTTGCTTAAAATTGCATACTCTATCTGAATCACTAAAGATAAAATTTGGGTTCAGTGTCCCTTTAAGTTTACAAAAACTAGTTCTTCGCAATAAAAGTAAATTTGAAATAAGTCATTCAAGCCGGATTACAAGTGGATTGGTATTTAACGCTCCAGCACTAACTCTGGTGGAAGTAAAGCTTTTAAGTGCATCGGGTAGCACTCGTTGAAAATAAACTGTTTTTGCACAAGCTCTAATCCGATGCACGAAGCCGAACTTAGGATATCGCACACATGTTAACGTATTCCCCCATAGAAGTCAATAGAGCAAAAAAAGTGTGGGGGGGAATACCTTACACCCTACTCGCGCATAAACCTGATTGCATATTCTCAAGTGCGCTAACCTTCCATGAAAATATATTAATATTTCACATTCCAATGTTCTTCACATAGCAGAATATGTTCTAGTTCTATTTATTTATAAATACTTATTTCTACATACAGTATATCTGATATTTATTTTTACATATACATATATATATACATAAGCCCCAAATGTATTCGCACTCACATCTCCAATATCCAGTGGCGTCACTAGGGGGGGGCGGGGGGGGGGGGTGGGCCACACCCGGGTGACACCCACCAGGGGGTGACACCAAAAAAAAAATTTTTTTTTTTTTTTTTAATTTTATTGAAATTCAAAGAAATACAATGTTGAGATGCAAAGATTTTTTTTTATTAGAGGGGCTGGCATTTGTGAACATTGGTGGGACTGGGGAAGATGTAGACACACAATTTTTTTGCCCCTTGAGCCAGTGCTGCAATTTCAACAAATAGTTTTCCCGGCTGCTTTTACTTGTTTGCACTTTGCTTCTCCCCTGCCCAATTTCACTATGAATGTTGTGGGCATGCCGTGGGGCTTGCAAAGTTGCGCTGCTAGCCTAAACCTGCCTGCCTATCTGTGCTCACTGCTCAGTGACATGTGGAGCAGTGGAGTCACTCACTGCTGTGCTGTCTCTCTAAACGGGAACTGGCAAATCATGAGGGGATGCCTGGCACCTGACCGCATGACTGTTTGACACTGTCTTTAAAGTGAAGGAGCCACGTATGATGCCCACCAGACCATTACGGTTACGGTACACTAAGTGCACACTGAACAGGTAGGAGGGCGGGCGGGGGTCTGGGGGTGGGCAGAGTGCAGAGGTGATTGGCCATAAGAAGCGGTAGGCACGCGGCCCGGAGCTGTGCACTGACAAGACTTGGAACAGAGTCAGAGAGCAGAATTTTCATAGTTTGCACCTAAAACTTTTCTTTAGTGATTTATTTTTAGAGTGCTCTGTTTATCTTTCATTTGATGCTCTGCTGAGCCAGGGAGCAGCTCTAGGCATGAGCTTTATAATTAATGCAGTGCAGTTTACATATTTTGTATGTGTGTGTCTGAGTTTTTGTGTGTGTGTGTGTGTGTGTTTTTGTGTGTGTGTCTGAGTGTGTTTCCGAGTGTTTGTGTGTGCATCTGAGTATGTTTTAAGTGTGTCTGAGTGTTTGTATGTGTGTTTGCCTGTGTTTTTGTGTGTGTCTGCTTTCTGGGGGGGGGGGGGTGACACCATAACTTACCGCACCGGGTGACACCAACCCTAGTGACGCCACTGCCAATATCAACTGCCAGGAAAAAATAATTCATCCAGCAAAGTATCCGTACTCACTGGACTTGTGTATATGCCAACAGTGAAGTCTCAGGATTTTTCAACAAGGATCAATTTAATTGACGTTTCAGGGATGTAATCTACCCTTCTTCAGTTCTGAAGAAGGGGAGAGTACATCCCCGAAACGTCAATTAAATATATCCTTATTGAAAAATCCTGAGACTTCACTGTTGGTTTATTTGGTATAATATTGGAGTGCAAGTACAGGTGGTTGGCCCGGGAGGGCGGATTCTGATACTGAGTTTATATATACACACACACTCTGTAAAAAATTATTCCAACTTTATTATGAAAAAAATATTAAAATATTTTGCATGTAAAAACATGAAAATTCAGTTAAAAGCCTGTAACCAAGTACAAACAGCAACCACCAAACATGTTTCAGGCCTAATGTCTGCCCTAGTTTGCTCTCTCTCTCTCTCTATATGTATATATATATTATATATAGATGATTATATATAGGTATATATATATATATATATATATATATATATAGGAACATCTATTTATAGAACATTGGAATGTGAAATATTTATAGTAAATACACAGTTAAACACATTATTAAATATAAATATGCAAAGGGCTGCAATGCACTTATATATACAGGGAGTGCAGAATTATTAGGCAAAAGAGTATTTTGACCACATCATCCTCTTTATGCATGTTGTCTTACTCCAAGCTGTATAGGCTCGAAAGCCTACTACCAATTAAGCATATTAGGTTATGTGCATCTCTGTAATGAGAAGGGGTGTGGTCTAATGACATCAACACCCTATATCAGGTGTGCATAATTATTAGGCAACTTCCTTTCCTTTGGCAAAATGGGTCAAAAGAAGGACTTGACAGGCTCAGAAAAGTCAAAAATAGTGAGATATCTTGCAGAGGGATGCAGCACTCTTAAAATTGCAAAGCTTCTGAAGCGTGATCATCGAACAATCAAGCGTTTCATTCAAAATAGTCAACAGGGTCGCAAGAAGCGTGTGGAAAAACCAAGGCGCAAAATAACTGCCCATGAACTGAGAAAAGTCAAGCGTGCAGCTGCCAAGATGCCACTTGCCACCAGTTTGGCCATATTTCAGAGCTGCAACATAACTGGAGTGCCCAAAAGCACAAGGTGTGCAATACTCAGAGACATGGCCAAGGTAAGAAAGGCTGAAAGACGACCACCACTGAACAAGACACACAATCTGAAACGTCAAGACTGGGCCAAGAAATATCTCAAGACTGATTTTTCTAAGGTTTTATGGACTGATGAAATGAGAGTGAGTCTTGATGGGCCAGATGGATGGGCCCGTGGCTGGATTGGTAAAGGGCAGAGAGCTCCAGTCCGACTCAGACGCCAGCAAAGTGGAGGTGGAGTACTGGTTTGGGCTGGTATCATCAAAGATGAGCTTGTGGGGCCTTTTCGGGTTGAGGATGGAGTCAAGCTCAACTCCCAGTCCTACTGCCAGTTTCTGGAAGACACCTTCTTCAAGCAGTGGTACAGGAAGAAGTGGCTGGAAAGAAAGGGTATAAAAGAAGAAAATCTAATGACATGGCCTCCTTGTTCACCTGATCTGAACCCCATTGAGAACCTGTGGTCCATCATCAAATGTGAGATTTACAAGGAGGGAAAACAGTACACCTCTCTGAATAGTGTCTGGGAGGCTGTGGTTGCTGCTGCACGCAATGTTGATGGTGAACAGATCAAAACACTGACAGAATCCATGGATGGCAGGCTTTTGAGTGTCCTTGCAAAAAAAGGTGGCTATATTGGTCACTGATTTGTTTTTGTTTTGTTTTTGAATGTCAGAAATGTATATTTGTGAATGTTGAGATGTTATATTGGTTTCACTGGTAAAAATAAATAATTGAAATGGGTATATATTTGTTTTTTGTTAAGTTGCCTAATAATTATGCACAGTAATAGTCACCTGCACACACAGATATCCCCCTAAAATAGCTATAACTAAAAACAAACTAAAAACTACTTCCAAAACTATTCAGCTTTGATATTAATGAGTTTTTTGGGTTCATTGATAACATGGTTGTTGTTCAATAATAAAATTAATCCTCAAAAATACAACTTGCCTAATAATTCTGCACTCCCTGTATATATATATATATATATATATATATATATATATAATTTCATGGATGGGATTGCACAATCATACCATAGGTAATGCCACGGTGCATTGCTAATACAAAAATTAGTTCCTCCAAAAAGCAGGCAGCTCACTGGTCTTTGCAGTAAAAATACAAATTTATTTCTTCAGTTTAGAAAACAAACGTTTCGGCTCTGCATTGTGCCTTTGTCAATGTTACACAACAAGAATATACAAAAGCAGAGTGCAACTAAGCACCCGAAATCAGATAATATACATTTAAAAACAAACCCCTTAAATAGAGAAAATACCCCTTCAACTTTACCGCCATTCCTGTACCACGCTCATACGATTCCAAACATTCTGACGTCACGCTGACACATTAGCCGTGCCTAGCGTGATGACGCATAGCACGGCGTTGTCCTGACAACGTCAAAAGCATCACGTCGGCGTGCTAGCCGAATACCAGGAAATCACCAGGGCATATTCTGCGCATGTTCAGAAAGCTGTAGTTGCATGAAGCGCAGCAGTTGCTATAGGCAACCAACGTAAGCAAGCAAACTGCTATAGCAAGAGCCGCTCCAGGTGTTTCCTAGTATGTGGCTGAGATGGAGGCAATTTAAATGTGTAAATTATCAGATGTTTGAACCCTATGTTCACATATACAAACTACTAAGTATGTACTTAAATAGTAAACAAAGAGTGCATATTCAAATATACAACTCATATGTATACTGTGTAGTAGGGTAGACGCATCTTGAAAATGAATCACATCCACAGAGATGATATAGAGATGGACCAGTATGACATGACAAATATATGTACAGAAGAAATTCTTAATCACATTATTAATGATAGGACCTGACTCAATTAATTAATACAAATTAATGAAAATTAATAAAAACTAATAGTCAATCTTGTGTACCCATCACACCCATAGGAGTATGGTAGTTATCCAAACAGTGGAAACCCAAGGACCCTCAGTTTCAAGTGGGCATTAGATTAGCCTTTAATAAAAAGGGCTAAAGTCCAATGGTATGAGCAGGAGCTCATGAAACCGTTTGAACATCCACAGGTGACTTTTTACACCCGCTACATCGATGATGTCTTCCTCATATGGAGGGGTGATGGATTGTCTTTGCGTGAGTGGGTGTCACATTTGAACATCATGACTAGCCCCATTCGATTTAAACTTGAATTTAGCACTGATAGTGTCAACTTTTTGGACCTCAATGTGTTCAAGGTGAATGACTCTGGTGGCTGGCGTTTTGTACTAAATTGTACACTAAGCCCACGGATCGCAATTCTTTGCTGCACGCCAGTAGTTTTCACCCTGGACACCAGAAAAAGGGTGTTCTCACCTCCCAACTCACTAGAGCACTGAGAAATAACAGTGAGACACACTCGCAAGTGACCCAAGTAAAGGAAATGGGCGTGAAATTAAACAAAAGGGGCAATCCCATGACAGACATCTGCAAAATACAGGAGAAATTGTTGAACTCTGATACCTTACAAGACACCAGGGCTCCTATCAAGGACACGTCTGAACAACCTGGATGTGAACGTCTATCCAATGCTGTACGTTGCCATTGGCCGGTAGTGGGTACTGATCCCATGTTACCCTTTCAGAAGATGACTGCTCCAAGGTTGGTCTACCGGAGGGCAAGGAATCTGAGGGATATCCTTGTCAAATCGGACCCTGTAGACCATTACAAAAAGGAAACATGGCTCAAGTCATCAAAGAAGGGCTGCTTCCCCTGCGGGAGTTGTACTACATGCAACAGTATGTGTAAGGGAGACACTTTTCAACATCCCCACAAAAATCAACTGTTTAAAATAAATTACCATCTTAGTTGCATCAGCACCTTTGTGATCTACATGCTGACTTGCCCGTGTTCACATGTGTACATAGGAAAAACGATAACTTCCTTCCGTGACAGGATGGCAAATCATCGCCACGCTATTCGTGAAGCCTTGAAGAATGGTGATTCAGACCAGCCGGTGGCACGCCACTGTGCACACTTTAAACATCCGGTGTCTAGTATCAGATCAATGCTAATTGACCATATCCCACCCAATCCAAGGGGTGGTGATAGAGGAAAGAAATTACTCTAATGCGAGAGCAGGTGGATATACAAATTGGGAACTATGGCCCCAAGAGGACTCAATACCACATTGGACTTTTTATTAAAGGCTAATCTAATGCCCACTTGAAACTGAGGGTCCTTGGGTGTCCACTGTTTGGATAACTACCATACTCCTATGGGTGTGATGGGTACACAAGATTGACTATTAGTTTTTATTAATTTTCATTAATTTGTATTAATTAATTGAGTCAGGTCCTATCATTAATAATGTGATTAAGAATTTCTTCTGTACATATATTTGTCATGTCATACTGGTCCATCTCTATATCATCTCTGTGGATGTGATTCATTTTCAAGATGCGTCTACCCTACTACACAGTATACATATGAGTTGTATATTTGAATATGCACTCTTTGTTTACTATTTAAGTACATACTTAGTAGTTTGTATATGTGAACATAGGGTTCAAACATCTGATAATTTACACATTTAAATTGCCTCCATCTCAGCCACATACTAGGAAACACCCGGAGCGGCTCTTGCTATAGCAGTTTGCTTGCTTACGTTGGTTGCCTATAGCAACCGCTGCGCTTCATGAAACTACAGCTTTCTGAACATGCGCAGAATATGCCCTGGTGATATCCTGGTATTTGGCTAGCACGCCGACGTGATGCTTTTGACGTTGTCAGGACAATGCCGTGCTATGCGTCATCACGCTAGGCACGGCTAACGTGTCAGCGTGACGTCAGAATGTTTGGAATCGTATGAGCGTGGTACAGGAATGGCGGTAAAGTTGAAGGGGTATTTTCTCTATTTAAGGGGTTTGGTTTTAAATGTATATTATCTGATTTCGGGTGCTTAGTTGCACTCTGCTTTTGTATATTCTTGTTGTGTAACATTGACAAAGGCACAATGCAGTGCCGAAACGTTTGTTTTTTAAACTGAAGAAATAAATTTGTATTTTTACTGCATACATATACATATGTAATTATGTGTTTATATGTGTATATATGTCTGTGAATACATATATACACATTTAAATACATAAATAAAAATGCACAAACATATATATATATATATATATATATATATATATATATATATATATACACACACATACATATTTAGACATGTATATGTATGAATATCAGTGTTAAAGGGACAGTATACACCAATTTTCATATAACTGCATGTAATAGACACTACTATAAAGAAAAATATGCACAGATACTGATATAAAAATCCAGTATAAAACCATTTAAAACTCACTTAGAAGCTTCCAGTTTAGCTCTGTTTAAAAGCTTACTAGAACACACACTGCAAGTCGGAAATATCAGACACTCCCCCCTCCCCCTTCCTTTGCATATGAATAGACCCTTTACACAAACAGAAGCAAGCTGGAGTTTGGTATACGTCCTTGGGGCTTGGTTAGGAGTCTGAAAATCAGAGCAATGTTATTTAAAAATAAGCAAAACTATCCATTTAAAAAAAACTAAAAAAACTTTATGGGCTATATAAATAAAAACTCTACAAAACATTTATGCAAAGAAAAAACGAGTGTATAGTGTCCCTCTAAAGTCTTTTGTCTACCTCATATCTTTGAGCCCTTTTTGTGCATTTTTAAAAATAATTTTTATCAGTTATTAGGAGTGTAATAGTACTGGTATATGTATTTTTGATGTGTTTTGTGACACTTTTTTTTTTTTTCAAAACAGTTAAACAGAGGATGCGCTATCCCAACGCGCATAAACTTTAATTGCACTCAAGCGATTGCGTTTACTTTCATCTTGTAATACAAGCAATAAATCTGACACACACAAACTTCCGCAAAACCCCTTTTCACTGGTGCGTAATTGTTAGTGCGCCACTCGTAATCTGGCCCTCAATGGGAAAAGTAAATTGTGGTAAAGAAATAATAACTTTTCAAACAAAGAACATAAAGCTATTGAATCACTTTATAATTTGAGCATTATTCTTAAAAGATCTGAAAAAGATGGGGCTTTACTTATTCTGGATAATTGAGTGATAAAAAGGCACTAATGGGGAATCCTGTTTATAATATACAGAGAGAGATAAAGTCAGTAGTTAAGAAATGTCTTTAACAATAGAATTACTGATAAGGAAATAGTTGCATTTTTGATAAAGGATGATATTCGTTTTTTATACTTTTCCCAAAGTCCAGAAAAACATAATTTATGTAAGAACTTACCTGATAAATTAATTTATTTCATATTGGCAAGAGTCCATGAGCTAGTGACGTATGGGATATACAATCCTACCAGGAGGGGCAAAGTTTCCCAAACCTCAAAATGCCTATAAATACACCCCTCACCACACCCACAATTCAGTTTAACAAATAGCCAAGTAGTGGGGTGATAAAATAAGGAGTAAAAAAGCATACAAAAAGAGGAACTGGAAAAATAATTGTGATTTTATACAAAAATCATAACCACCATAAAAAGGTTGGGCCTCATGGACTCTTGCCAATATGAAATAAATGAATTTATCAGGTAAGTTCTTACATAAATTATGTTTTTTTTCATGTAATTGGCAAGAGTCCATGAGCTAGTAATGTATGGGATAGAAATTACCAAGATGTTGAAGTCCACAGAAGAGTCAGTAAAGAGGGAGGGATAAAATAAAAACAGCTATTTTCGCTGAAAAAATTAAATCCACAAAAAAATAAGTCTTTCTCATAAATTTCAAGAATTTTTTTTAAATCATAAGCAGAAGAATCAAACTGAGACAGCTGCCTGAAGAACTTTTCTACCAAAGACTGCTTCAGAAGAAGCAAATACATAAAAATGGTAAAAATTAGTAAATGTATGCAAAGAAGACAAGTTGCTGCTTCGCAAATCTGATCAACTGAAGCTTCTTTCTTAAAAGCCCAAAAAGTGGCAACTAATCTAGTAGAATGAGCAGTAATTCTCCGAGGCGGAGACTGTCCCACCTCCAAATAAGCCTTGTGAATCAAAAGCTTTAACCAATATGCCAAAGAGATGGCAGAGGCTTTCTGACCTTTACTAGGACTAGAAAAAAACAACAGACTAGAAGTCTTCCTGAAATCTTTAGTAGCTTCGACATAATATTTCAAAGCTCTTACAACATCTAAGAGTATTCTTAGGATTAGGACACAAGGAAGGAACAACAATTTCCCTATTAATGTTCGAATTCACAACCTTAGGGAGAAATTTAAACAAAGTCCGCAAAACAGCCTTATCCTGATGGAAAATCAGAAAAGGAAACTCACAAGAGAGAGCAGACAATTCAGAAACTCTTCTAGCTGAAGAGATAGCCAAAAGGAACAACACTTTCCAAGAAAGTAGTTTAATATCCAAAGAATGCATAGGCTCAAAAGGTGGAGCCTGCAAAGCCTTCAAAACCAAATTAAGACTTCAAGGAGGAGAAATTGATTTAACAATAGGCTTGATACGAACCAAAGCCTGAACAAAACAGTGAATATCAGGAAGTTTAGCAATCTTTCTATTAAATAAAACAAAAAGAGCAGAGATTTGTCCCTTCAAGTTACTTGCAGACAAACCTTTATCCAAACTATCCTGAAGAAACTGTAAAATTCTAGGAATCCTAAAAGAATGCCAAGAGAATTTATGAGAGAAACACCATGAAATATAGGTTTTCCAAACCCGATAATAAATCTTCCTTGAAACAGACTTACGAGCCTGTAACATAGTGTTAATCACTCTATGACTAAGTATTAAGCGTTCAATTTCCATACCTTCAAATTTAGCGATTTGAGATCCTGATGGAAAAACGGCCCTTGAGACAGAAGGTCCGGCCTTAAAGGAAGTGGCCATGGCTGGCAACTGGACATCCGGACAAGAGCTGCATACCAAAACCTGTGAGGCCATGCTGGTGCTATCAGAAACACATGCGATTGTTCTAATATGATCTTGGAGATCACCCTTGGAAGAAGAACTAGAGGCGGAAAAATGTAAGCAGGTTGGTAAAACCAAGGAACCGCTAACGCATCCACCATCTCCGCCTGAGGATCCCTGGACCTGGAAAGGTACCTGGGAAGCTTCTTGTTTAGATAGGAAGCCATCAGATCTATTTCAGGGAGACCCCACATCTGTACAATCTGACAAAATACATCTGGATGGAGAGACCACTTCCCTGGATGTAAAGACTTATGACTGAGATAATCCTCTTCCCAATTGTCTACACCTGGAATATGTATTGCAGAAATTAGACAGGAGTTGGATTCCGCCCAAGAAAGTATCGAAGATACTTCTTTCATTGCTAAAGGACTGCCAGTCCCCCCTTGATGATTGACATATGCCACAGTTGTGACATTGTCTGAAAATGAATGAATAATTCTCTCTTTAATAGCGGCCAAGCCTGAAGAGCCCTGAAAATAGCAGGGAGTTCTAAAATATTGATTGGTAATTCTCGCCTCTTGAGGATTCCAAACTCCTTGTGCTGTCAGAGACCCCCAGACAGCTCCCCAGCCTGTGAGACTTGCATCTGTTGAAATCACAGTCCAGGCAGGACAAACAAAAGAGGCCCCTTGAATAATCCGATGATGGACTAACCACCAGGACAGAGAGAGTTGAATGTTGGGATTTAAGTATATCAGCTGTGATATCCGAGTATAATCCCTGCACCATTGATTCAGCAGGCAAAGCTGCAGAGGTCTCATATGAAAACGAGAAAAGGGGATCGCGTCCGATTAGGTAGTCATGAGACCTAAAACTTCCATGCACATAGCCACTGAAGGGACTGAAGGTTTCGACAGGCAGAAACCAATTTCATTAGTTTCTTGTCTGTTAAAGACAAAGTCATGGACACTGAATCTATCTAGAAACCTAAAAAGTTGACCCTTGTGTGAGGAATCAAGGAACTCTTTGGTAAATTGATCCTCCAACCATGTCTTTGAAGAAACAACACAAGTTGATTCATGTGAGATTATGCTAAATGAAAAGATTGAGCCAGTACCAAGATGTCGTCTAAATAAGGAAACACTGCAATACTCTGCTCTCTGATTACAGATAGAAGGGCACTGAGAACCTTCGAAAATATTCTTGGAGCTGTTGCTAGGCCAAATGGAAGAGCAACAAACTGGTAATGCTTGTCTAGAAAAGAGAATCTCAGAAACCGATAGTGGTCTGGACGAATCGAATATGAAGATACGCATCCTGTAAGTCTATTGAGGACATGTAATGACCTTGCTGAACAAGCAGAATAGTCCTTATAGTCACCATCTTGAAAGTTGGGACTCTTACAAAATGAATCAAAAACTTCAGATCCAGAACTGGTCTGAAAGAATTTTCCTTCTTCGGGGCAATGAGTAGATTTGAATAAAAACCCAGACCCTGTTCCAGAATTGGAACTGGTACAATCACTCATGAAAGCTCTAGATCTGAAACACATTTCAGAAAAGCCTGAGTTTTCACAGGATTTGTTGGAACATGAGAGAGAAAAAAATCTCATAGTAGGTCTTATTCTGAAACTTATTCAATACCCCTGGGAGACAATATTCTGAATCCAATGATTCTGAATGGAACCTGCCCAAGCATCTTGAAATAATTTCAATCTGCCCCCCACCAGCAGAAGTGGATCAATGGCCACACCTTCATGCAGTCTTGGGGGCTGGCTTTGGTTTTTTGTAAGGCTTGGCTTTATTCCAGAGTCTTTAGGGGAAGGAGTGGTTTTCTGTTCTCTATTCTGACGAAAGGAACAAAACCGATTAGAAGCTTTAGATTTGCTTTTAGACTTTTTATCTTGAGGCAAAATAAAAACTCCCTTCCCCCCAGTAATAGTGGGAATAATTGAATCCAACTGGGACCAAACAAATTATTACCCTGGAATGAAAGAGATAGTAACCTAGATTTAGATACCTGATAGATAATGCTGATATATGTCAGTATTCCATGATTTGAGCCATAAAGCTCTTCTAGCTAAAATATCCAAAGACATAGATTTAACATTAATCTTGATTATATCGAAAATAGCATCACAGATAAAATGATTAGCATGTTGAAGCAAAGGAACAATGCTATGCAAATCAGAGTCTTTTTCCTGTTGTGCTAAGCTATCCAACCAAAAAGTTGATGCAGCTGCAATATCGGCCATAGAAATGGCAGGTCTGAGCATATAGCCAGAATGCAAATAAGCTTTCCTTAGATAAGATTCAATCTTCCTATTTAAAGGATTCTTAAATGAGGTACTATCTTCCATAGGAATAGTAGTACGTTTAGCAAGAGTAGAAATAGCCCCATCAACCTTAGGGACTTTTTCCCAAAACTCTAATTTAGCCACTGGCAAAGGATACAACTTTTTAAACCTTGAAGAAGGAACAAAAGTACCACCAGGCTTAGACCATTCCTTAGCAATCACATCAGAAATAGCATCAGGAACAGGAAAAACCTCAGGAGTAGTCACAGGAGGTTTATAGACAGAATTTAAACGTTTACTGGATTTATTATCAAGAGGACCAGACTCCTCGATATCCAAAGTTATTAACACTTCTTTTAACAAAGAACGAATATACTCAATCTTAAAAAGATAAGATGATTTATCGGTGTCAATGTCTGAAGTAGGATCTTCTGAGTCAGAGAGATCCTCATCAGAGGATATATCAGTATGTTGCCGGTCATTACAAATTTCATCAGTATTATGAGAAGTTTTAAAAGACCTTTTACGTTTATTTGAAGGCGGTATAGCAGCCATTGCCTTCTGTATCACATCAGCAATATAATGTTTCATATCAACAGGTATATCATGTACTTTAGATGTTGAAGGAACAACAGATACTGTACTAGCAATAATAGTAACCTTTTCTGCATTCAAAAGCTTATCATGACAACTGTTACATACTACAGCTGGAGATATGA
Organism: Bombina bombina; assembly: GCF_027579735.1. Taxonomy (NCBI): domain Eukaryota; kingdom Metazoa; phylum Chordata; class Amphibia; order Anura; family Bombinatoridae; genus Bombina; species Bombina bombina. The sequence continues at coordinate 62,670,331 of NC_069500.1, read as the reverse complement.
TCTCTACTAGCTTACAACAGATACACTTAGCTTTGGTAGAACTGTGTTCAGGCAGCATGGTTCCTACAGCAGCTTCTGAGACAGGATCAGATTGAGACATCTTGTAAAATGTAAAAGAAAAAATAAAATTTAAACAGAAATATCTTATTTCCACATATAGCAGTTTCAGGAATGGGAAAAAATGCAAATGCTAAAATTGGCAAAAAAGCAAATAGCATAGCCCTCTGAGCATAAAGAAGGCAAGGAGCATATAGGTAATGAGGTAAAATAAAACAATTTTTTTTGGCGCCAAGTATGACGCACAACGCAAAAGGAAGTTGAGAATTTTTTTGCGCCAACAAACATCCGGAAATGATGCAACTCGCATCATAACACAATTTCGCACCAAACAACCGATCGTCAACTAAGATGCAGGAAATGACAAACTTGCGTCATTACACATGCATATTCGCGGCAAAAAAATTCTACAGCATTTTGCACCCTCAAGAGCCTAATTTGCCCGCAAGTTTTTAAAGAAAAAACAAGTCAAATTGGAAAAGACTATACCCCAGGTAAGACAAACTTCCTAAAACATGATTCTTATAACAAAACTACCAGACTGCAAAGGTAAATACACATAGACCTGACTCATGGCAAATATAAGTAAAATACATATATTTAAAACTTTATATTAATACATAAAGCGCCAAACCATAGCTGAGAGGGTCATACATAATGATACATACTTACCGAAAGACACCCATCCACATATAGCAGATAGCTTAACCAGTACTGAAAAAGTATCAGCAGAGGTAATGGTATATAAGAGTATATCGTCGATCTGAAAAGGGAGGTAGGAGATGAATCCCTACGACCGATAACAGAGAACCCTTTAAAAGATTTCCCGCGAGTGAAACAATAAAAAAATCAATAGGCGATACTCTCTTCACATCCCTCTGACAAACAGTGCACTCTTAGAGGAATTGGGCTTCAGAATGCTTAGAAGCGCTTATCATTCGAAGAAAACAAAAAAAAAATCATGCACAAACTTACTTCACCACCTCCATAGGAGGCAAAGTTTGTAAAACTGAATTGTGGGTGTGGTGAGGGGTGTATTTATAGGCATTTTGAGGTTTGGGAAACTTTGCCCCTCCTGGTAGGATTGTATATCCCATACGTCACTAACTCATGGACTCTTGCCAATTACATGAAAGAAATTTAGAACGCCCTCCAGGGTGCCCAATTGTAGCAAGTACAGAGTCAATTGTTTCTAACGTGTTCTATATATTTAGTTAAAATTTTACGTCTTTTTGTGAACCAATCCAATTAATTTGTTAAAAATACTTGTGAATTTTTGCAGAAAATTGAAACATTGAATTCTGATACTTATAAATTTATCCTGTTCAACTTAGACACAGAAAGTCTTTATACATCTACTGTACATGAAAGTGGTATAAGTGCAGTAAAATATGTTTTTATCTCTGCTAGATTATACAATCAAGGGCAAACGGCTTTTATACTTTAGCTATTAAAGATTATTTTATATCTTGATCTAGATTGTAAGTTCCCATGGGCACAGGGCCCTTAATTCCCCCTGTATTTGTCTGTAAAATTTTGTCTTTTATTGTATTGTTTCACCGTTGTACTTTTTTGTACTCATGGACAGCGCTGCATAACCTGTTGGCACTTTATAAATAAAGAATAAGAATAATAATATTTCAATTATTTGCTCTTTAAAAACAATTATTTTTTGCAAAAACGGGGTTCAGCTATGGGTTCCTATGTATTGGACTGCTACTTTTTATGTGTTTTCTAATTTCTTGAGTTTTATTTTTTAAGTGATCAGCAATAATCTGAGCAGTGATTTCGTAATGGGTAGGACTTGTCTTCTGTGTAGCAAAATCAGCACAGGTGTGTTATTTTATGGGTCTTATGTCACCCAACCAAATAAAAATATTGGCATAATTTGGGCAACTTTGGAACCTGGCAAACTTTTGTAAATGATTTTAATTCTTCTTCAACTTGTATTAAGTTTAAGTTGACTCGGAGTAAAGATAAAATTGATTTTCTAGACGCTACTATTTATAAGGATAATTATGGTCTAAATTCATATTTATTTAGGGAAAATACGGATCTTATTATGATAGCTACCATCTTCCTACATTGTTAAAAACACTCCCACATAGTTGCAAGTACCTCCAATACCAGCATATAGACAAAGTTAAAATATTGATGATAAACTATTAAGAGCAGAATCAACAAAGAAAGACAAGAATATATTACAAATATTAACAAGGGGCGTTTCCTGTTTAAGCTATTCCTGCTGTAATAATATAATAAAAATAAATATTTCAACCATCTGGTTAATATACCTTTAAGACTATGTGATATATGTCACGCTCGGCCGCCGGAGGTCCTCCTTGCGTGCTTGATTGACAGGTTGTTTGCTCGGCTGAGCCATTCCCTCCTGCTGACGTCAGGACTTGGCTTCTTATTCCGGGCTTCCTGTTCCTTCGGTGCCCGTTTGTTTGTTCCTCTTCGTGGCTCCTGTGAGTACTCTGTTTTGCTCCTTAACCCTCAAACTGCCTGATAACCTGTTGCCAAACTCTGCAAGTACTGACTACGCTGTGTTAACCCTCAAACTGCCTGATAACCTGTTGTCTAACTCTGCAAGTACTGACTACACTGTGTTAACCCTTAAACTACCTGATAACCTGTTGCCAAACTCTGCAAGTACTGACTGTTTAACCCTCCTTCTGTCTGAGAATAAGTTGTCTTTCCCTGCAACCCTGGTACTGTGGAGGACTATTCCTGAACTGTCTGAATACAGTTCCCTATTCAGAAGTCTATCCGGCTGATATCTAGAATTCCATTACTCTTCCCAGAGGACTCAGACCAACACTGCTCCATATCGTGAGTACCTTGTTTTATAGAAGTTGTCGTGGGGTCACGTCCTGGATTAAACTCAGAGTGCAAGGGTGTTGTTTAAGTTCGCCTTAGCATTTGGGTCTTCTTCTGGACATTACCTAACCTGACATTACAAACGGGCCATATTATGGACCCCGATGAGTTATCCAGGGCTGTGGCTCTACAAGGGCCACTTCTAGGAAATCTTTGGATTCCAAGCTTGACCAGATTACTGCTCTGCTACATAACCTCTCCGCTCTTTCTCAAGCTACGGCTACTCCTGCTGCAGCTGCTGCTAGTTCCAATGCCGTTTATAACCCGCCTCAGCCAATCGGACAGTATATACCTAGAATCCCTCTTCCAGATAAATATGACGGAAATCCGGAAGAATGCCGTGGATTCCTAAATCAGTGTCGTTTACACTTCAGAAACAATCCTCAAGTATTTGTCAATTCTTCTTCCAAGATCTCCTTTATTATATATAAAGGCTCTAGCCTGGGTGTCTCCTCTTTTAGAGAAAGACGATCCTCTACTTCAGGATGTGGAATTATTCATTTCTATTTTTTCTTCTGTTTTTGACAAGCCTGGGAGGTCTGCAGCTGCTGAGGCAGGATTGTTGGATTTAAGACAGGGATCCCTTTCTGTAGCTCAATATGCTATTGAATTCAGGACTTTAGCCGCAGAAACTGATTGGAACCATGGAGCCTTACGGGCAGCCTTTTGCAAAGGACTTTGCAAACGCCTTAAGGATGAACTAGTATTTCGGGAGCTTCCCGACTCGTTGGAGGATCTTATCAATTTGTGTATTCATTTTGACGCCCGGCATTCTGAACGTCTTCAAGTGAGAGATAGGAATCAGAGATCCTTTTCTAGATCTACTTATCGTCCTCCTATTCGAACCCCAAGTCTTTCTAATAATAATTAACAGAAGCTGAACGCCATAGAAGGCGTACTCTTGGGTTATGTCTGTATTGTGGCACCAAAGGACATTTACTGAAGGACTGTCCAATCCGCCCAGGAAAAGCCAAGGCTTAACTATTGATAGAGGGACAGAGTTAAGCCAGAATCCCATGTCATCCCTCAATTCTAAACTCTTTGTTCCTGTAACTATCACTTTTGGAAACACCAAGTTTCAAGCTCAAGCTCTCATCGACTCTGGAGCTGCTAGAGTTTTCATTGATTCAAGTTTTGTTTGACTCTCTCAGGATTCCTCTTCTAGCCAAGAAACAGTTAATCAAGGTAACTACTGTTAGTGGACAGCCTCTGGGTTCTGGAATCATTCAACATTCTACTATTCCTCTTCTTTTGTCTGTGGGCATACTCCACTCTGAAATTATTCGTTTTGATGTCATCTCTTCCTCCCACATAACGTTGATTCTGGATTCTGGAGTTACCTTGGTTGCAGCTTCATGATCCGGTATTCTCATGGTCGAAAGGAGAACTTATTTCCTGGGGAACTTCCTGTTTTAAGCATTGCCTGCAAAATCCCTCTAAACCATCCTGTCCTGTTGTAGCTATGGTGGAAGTTCCTGATTCATTGCCTAATTACTATCATTCCTTTTGTGATGTGTTTTCTAAAAAGGAGGCTGAGACGTTACCTCCGCACCGGATATTTGACTGTTCTATCGAATTGTATTCAGGGGCTCCTCTACCTAAGGGAAGGACCTATCCTCTCTCTCGTCAAGAAAATGTCTCTCTTCACCTGTGGGTGCGGGGTTTTTCTTCATTGGGAAAAAAGATGGAGGTCTTCGTCCCTGTATTGATTATCGGGCTTTGAATCAGATTACTGTCAAAAACAGTTACCCTCTTCCGCTTATCCCTGAGCTATTTCATCGTCTTCAAGGTGCTTCTATTTTCTCCAAGCTGGATCTCCGTGGGGCCTACAATTTGGTCAGAATTCGTAAAGGAGACGAATGGAAGACGGCATTTAACACTAGATTTGGTCACTACAAGTATCTTGTAATGCCTTTTGGATTGCACCAGCAGTATTTCAGCACTTTGTTAACGAAATCTTCAGAGATTATCTAAATCAATTTATCATTTATCTCGATGACATTCTGATCTATTCCAAAATATTACAGGAACATGTACACCATGTAAAACTTGGGCTTCAAAGATTACGTGATAACTCCCTTTTGCTAAATTATAGAAATGCTCTTTCCATCAGAGTTCTATTCCCTTTTTGGGTTATATTATTTCAGAATCTAGTTTTGAAATGGATCCTGCTAAACTTTCGGCTGTCAAGGACTGGCCCAGACCAACCACTCTCAAATCCTTGCAGAGGTTTCTTGGCTTTGCCAACTACTTTAGAAAGTTTATAAAGAACTTCGCTGACTTCAAGTCGCCTCTCACTTCTCTTACTAAGAAAGGGCAAGATTGTAAGAACTGGTCTACTTTGGCAGTACAGGCTTTTGAAACGCTGAAATCAGCATTTTCTTCTGCACCTCTCCTCAGTCATCCAATTTCTGATCTCCAGTTTATTTTGGAGGTAGACGCTTCCTCTATAGCTGCTGGAACTGTTCTCTCCCAACAAGATCCATCTACCAGCAAGATACATCCAGTGGCGTTCTTTTCTAAAAAATTCAATCCTGCCGAGTTAAACTATGATGTGGGCAATAAGGAACTTTGGCTATAAAATTAGCTTTGGATGAGTGGAGGCATTGGTTGGAGGGCACTAGTCAACCTTTTTTCATTCTGACAGACCACAAGAATCTCCTATACCTCCATACAGCTAAACGCCTCAATCCTCGTCAGGCTCGGTGGGCCTTGTTCTTCTCCAGGTTTAATTTCGTACTTTCCTATGTTCCTGGTTCCAAATATTCCAAGGCAGATGCGTTATCCAGGCAATTTCAATCTTCTGAGTCTTCTCCATTGGATTCTGAACCCATACTACGTCCAGTCAGAGTTTTGGCTCAAGTATCCTCTTTTCCAGTACAGGCTTTATGTTCTGCTCAAGACCGGGTACCATCTTCTTACAAACTACCTTCTGGTATCCTGTATGTACCCAGAGGATTACGTCTTAAGCTTTTATGTTGGGCTCACGACAACATATTAGTAGGTCATCCTGGAGTAACCAATACATTGTGGAAACTGAAGCAGCATGTTTGGTGGTCCACCATGAGGAGGGATGTTAAGGATTACATTGCTGCTTGTAGCTCTTGTGCTTCAAACAAACTATCTTCTCATCGACCGTTTAGTTTGTTACACCCTCTTCCTGTTCCTCATTACCCTTGGTCCCACTTATCCATGGACTTTGTTACGGATCTTCCTGTTTCTGCTAGAAATACGACCATTTGGGTAGTGGTGGATCGGTTCTCCAAGTCTGCTCATTTCATACCTCTTCCAGGTTTGCCTTTGGCTCGAAAACTTTCTGAACTTTTTGTTCTGCATATCTCGTTTACATGGATTTCCCTCTGACATAGTCTCTGATCGTGGAGTTCAATTTGTTTCCAAATTTTGGAGGTCTTTTTGTAAGCACTTCGGAATCAACATATCTCTTTCTACTGCACATCATCCTCAATCCAACGGACAGACTGAGCGTGTAAATCAATCCTTGGAATCTTTTCTTAGACAATATGTAAACCATCAATGTAGAGGCAAAAATGAGGCACCGGATGGTTTTCAAAATGCAAAATGTCCTTTATTCAAAGTATATAAAAGAATCACAACCAGAGTTGCATGGGAAAAGCGTAAACCTCAGGGCTAGGTGGAGTAGTGGTCACCCACGTACCCTAACGCTGACATGTTTCGGCGAAAGCCATAATCGTAGCTGTAGGGTAAAAGCCAGGCCTTCCTTTTAAAAGAACAGTTCACCTGTGATAGGTTAAAAAACAACATTACGTGGTTGATGCACACCTCCACCTATGGGTCAACATGTATACATATACCGCCCTGATTGAAAGTTAACTCTTCATTATCCACTACATACAATACATGTTAGAGACAACTTGGTAATTTTACCCATATCAAATAGAGCTAAATTAAACTAAGCTCATTACATATCTTACTGTGAATCTCTACACAGAATGATGGAAACAAAGTTAATAAGAGTCGCATATGTCTGCTTACTTTAAACAGCATTGTGTACAATTGTACTATTACAATGGTGGATAGCTCTATGTATTGATTTATCATTCTGTGTCAGTTATGTATTAAGATTATGGAGGATTGGGATACCCAGTTAGATAGGTTAGATAAATATCAAATAAAAAGAAAAAGATATGAAAGCTAAAAAATAATAAATAATAATAACTAATAATAATATTATTCACCTTTTTATAATGAACTTGATTGAGGACTATGTGTAAGGGAATATTTGTGTATATCATGTGTAGTGATATGGTATAGGTAATCCACTATCACTATTTATACACTGTCCATTGTGAAGTAATGTATCGTACATACAGAAACACAGGCTAACACCAGAAGTTAATAAGGTCATATTCAGAGTTGAGCCCATTGGGCATTCTGGTGTGTAGCCTGTGTATCCAGAATACCTCCCTTTTAAGAAGCAAGGTGTCCCTGTCACCTCCTCTGTTGTTTGTACCAACAACTTCAACAATAGTCCATGACAATGTCCCTGGATCTTTGTTGTGTTTAACCTTAAAATGGTTCACCAGGGGGGTGGTTAGTTTACCCCTTTTAATGTCATTTATATGTTCCCTTATCCTGGTCCTTACTTGTCTGGACGTTTGTCCTGTATATTGAATGTCACAAGAGTCACAACTAAGGAGATATACTGCATATGTTGACCTACAATTAAAGAGCGCTCTGTGTGCAAATGTCTCTCCAGAATAGGCGCTTCTGAATATATTACCCAATTTGACATGACTACATGCTATGCAGTTTGTAAAACTACATTTGTAAACTCCTTTGCAACTTAGCCAGGAGGATGCACTAGTCTCATCCAGTTTCAATTGTGTAGGTGCCACATAATTTCCTATAGTTTTGCCTCTCTTGAAAGCAAATCTCAATTTGTGTGATGCAATCTGTGTAAGGTCATCATCTGACCTCAAAAGTGACAAGTGTCTACGTATAATATTACATATCTGGTAATATTGTTTGCTGAACTGAGTCACAAACGTTAATTGTTCAGACTTCGCATCACATTCTGTGAATTTGTCTTTAAGTAAGTTGGCCCTCTCAATGGCCCTTACTTCATCCCGGGCCCTAATAATATCCTGTTTAGGGTACCCCCTCTCAAGGAATTTTTCACATAGTTCCATCTCATGTTTAGAGTGTACACTTGCTTTGGTACAATTTCTTTTTAACCTAGTGAATTGTCCTTTCAATACCGACTTAAATACCTGCTTAGGGTGACTACTATGGGCGTGCAATAGGGTGTTCCTGGTTATGGGTTTTCTGTAGAGCTCCACCTTTATATGATCAGTTCCCTCACCATGGAGGGTGACATCCAAAAAGTTTCTTTTGGAGTGCCCAAAATCATGGGTAAATTGTAGACTTGCATCATTAATATTTAGATGCCCTACAAACTCTTGAGCTTCATTCTGACTACCATCCCATATAAACAACAGGTCGTCTATATATCGACGATAATAGACGATTTTGCCCCTATAGTTATTTGTGTCTCCAAAGATGTGGCACAGCTCCCACCAACCCATATAAAGGTTGGCGTAAGAGGGAGCTAAATTTAGCTCCCATGGCTGTGCCACATCAAGGAGATCCACTGGGTATAGTGAGAAATTTATCAGGTTTATTCTCAGAGTCACTGAGTTCTTATTGACTCACAACTTTTTTGTATTTGAGCGTGTTTTTTATCTCCAAAGATGTGGCACAGCCATGGGAGCTAAATTTGCTCCCTCTTACGCCAACCTTTATATGGGTTGGTGGAAGCTGTGCCACATCTTTGGAGACACAAATAACTATAGGGGCAAAATCGTCTATTATCGTCGATATATAGACGACCTGTTGTTTATATGGGATGGTAGTCAGAATGAAGCTCAAGAGTTTGTAGGGCATCTAAATATTAATGATGCAAGTCTACAATTTACCCATGATTTTGGGCACTCCAAAATAAACTTTTTGGATGTCACCCTCCATGGTGAGGGAACTGATCATATAAAGGTGGAGCTCTACAGAAAACCCATAACCAGGAACACCCTATTGCACGCCCATAGTAGTCACCCTAAGCAGGTATTTAAGTCGGTATTGAAAGGACAATTCACTAGGGTAAAAAGAAATTGTACCAAAGCAAGTGAACACTCTAAACATGAGATGGAACTATGTGAAAAATTCCTTGAGAGGGGGTACCCTAAACAGGATATTATTAGGGCCCGGGATGAAGTAAGGGCCATTGAGAGGGCCAACTTACTTAAAGACAAATTCACAGAATGTGATGCGAAGTCTGAACAATTAACGTTTGTGACTCAGTTCAGCAAACAATATTACCAGATATGTAATATTATACGTAGACACTTGTCACTTTTGAGGTCAGATGATGACCTTACACAGATTGCATCACACAAATTGAGATTTGCTTTCAAGAGAGGCAAAACTATAAGAAATTATGTGGCACCTACACAATTTAAACTGGATGAGACTAGTGCATCCTCCTGGCTAAGTTGCAAAGGAGTTTACAAATGTAGTTTTACAAACTGCATTGCATGTAGTCATGTCAAATTGGGTAATATATTCAGAAGCGCCTATTCTGGAGAGACATTTGCACACAGAGCGCTCTTTAATTGTAGGTCAACATATGCAGTATATCTCCTTAGTTGTGACTCTTGTGACATTCAATATACAGGACAAACGTCCAGACAAGTAAGGACCAGGATAAGGGAACATATAAATGACATTAAAAGGGGTAAACTAACCACCCCCCTGGTGAACCATTTTAAGGTTAAACACAACAAAGATCCAGGGACATTGTCATGGACGATTGTTGAAGTTGTTGGTACAAACAACAGAGGAGGTGACAGGGACACCTTGCTTCTTAAAAGGGAGGTATTCTGGATACACAGGCTACACACCAGAATGCCCAATGGGCTCAACTCTGAATATGACCTTATTAACTTCTGGTGTTAGCCTGTGTTTCTGTATGTACGATACATTACTTCACAATGGACAGTGTATAAATAGTGATAGTGGATTACCTATACCATATCACTACACATGATATACACAAATATTCCCTTACACATAGTCCTCAATCAAGTTCATTATAAAAAGGTGAATAATATAATTATTAGTTATTATTATTTATTATTTTTTAGCTTTCATATCTTTTTCTTTTTATTTGATATTTATCTAACCTATCTAACTGGGTATCCCAATCCTCCATAATCTTAATACATAACTGACACAGAATGATAAATCAATAAATAGAGCTATCCACCATTGTAATAGTACAATTGTACACAATGCTGTTTAAAGTAAGCAGACGTATGTGACTCTTATTAACTTTGTTTCCATCATTCTGTGTAGAGATTCACAGTAAGATATGTAATGAGCTTAGTTTAATTTAGCTCTATTTGATATGGGTAAAATTACCAAGTTGTCTCTAACATGTATTGTATGTATTGGATAATGAAGAGTTAACTTCCAATCAGGGCGGTATATGTATACATGTTGACCCATAGGTGGAGGTGTGCATCAACCACGTAATGTTGTTTTTTAACCTATCACAGTGAACTGTTCTTTTAAAAGGAAGGCCTGGCTTTTACCCTACAGCTATGATTACGGCTTTCGCCGAAACATGTCAGCGTTAGGGTACGTGGGTGACCACTACTCCACCTAGCCCTGAGGTTTACACTTTTCCCATGCAACTCTGGTTGTGATTCTTTTATATACTTTGAATAAAGGACATTTTGCATTTTGAAAACCATCCGGTGCCTCATTTTTGCCTCTACATTGATGTCTTGTGGATATGTTTAAGGCACGGATAACCATTTGGCAGCCTGCATTTCCCCTACAAGGTGCAACATTACAGTGAATTCTCCTTTCCTTGAAGCTGTGGACTCTCCCCGTTTCTCTCTGGCTCACCTACCCCACATCGTGACGTCACGCTTCCCTGGATCAGTCGCAAACACGCCGACACGCTGTAGGGATCCACACGGCGACTCGACCTCCATGATAGTGTGAACACACAGACATCTTCGAGAGAGGATCTAGAGCAGGATACTGAAGGTGGGTCCTCAGAATCAGCAGTTGTCAGTAGCGTGCACACCAGAGGTTTTCCTATCACACGGATCTTATTTGGGGTTTGAGAGGAGCTTCAAGGCACCTTTAATAAGGGGTTTATGTGAGTTTGTATTACTTAACCAAAGTGATGTGTCAACAGGTGCTGCATTAACTGTGTTGTGATAATATGTAAACCATCACCACTCCAACTGGTCTCAGTTATTGCCTTTAGCGGAATTAGCTCACAACTCACGCTACAATTCCTCCTTACAGACCTCACCCTTCAAGGCGGCTTATGGTTTTGAACCTAGAACTTTTCCTATGATTACCAGTTCTACTGATGTTCCTGGAGCAGATCACATTGTGAAAAATCTCAGTAACCATTGGCAACTTATTCGTCAAAATCTACTTTCTTCTTCCTTAAGACATAAGAAATATGCTGATCGCAGAAGGTGTAAGGCTCCTTTACTTCGTACTGGAGACAGGGTATTTTTTATCCCCTAGATTCATACGTCTAAAACAACCTTGTACAAAGTTGGGTCCTAAGTACATAGGACCTTTTCGAATTGTTACCAAAGTTTGTTCTTCAGCATACCACCTGGCCTTACCCAAGACCCTCACGATCCATCCTGTGTTTCATTTATCCCTAGGGATGTAGTGTATCGATCAGCGCTAGGATAAAAACAACCTATGGCTCCTAAAAGCAAAAGTAGGGGTCCCCAGCTGACCCTGAGAGAGATGTAGTAACAGAAAGGAATGCTAAGGAGCGCCTATATAGTGTCAAGGCAAGGTGGATATTTAATAAAACATATGATAAAATTGTGACACGTAAGCTAAAAAATATATATATAACAGTGTATATCTAGTTAAAACATCATATATATAGTTAAAACATCATGGATCCATGTGAAAACATACAAGAATAATAACAATATAGTATGGCACAAGTGCGTAAAATGGTTGGTAGATCTGTGTGGCACTGGCTAGTGATACCAAATAAAAACAGAATTTATGCTTACCTGATAAATTACTTTCTCCAACGGTGTGTCCGGTCCACGGCGTCATCCATTACTTGTGGGAAATATTCTCCCCCATAGGGAAAGGCAAGGAGAGCACACCGCAAGAGCTGTCCATATGGCTCCCCCTCTGGCTCCGCCCCCCAGTCATTCGACCGACGGTTAGGAGAAAAAGGAGAAACTATAGGGTGCCGTGGTGACTGTAGTGTATAAAGAAAACATTTTTCAACCTGATTAGGAAACCAGGGCGGGCCGTGGACCGGACACACCGTTGGAGAAAGTAATTTATCAGGTAAGCATAAATTCTGTTTTCTCCAACATTGGTGTGTCCGGTCCACGGCGTCATCCATTACTTGTGGGAACCAATACCAAAGCTTTAGGACACGGATGGAGGGAGCAAATCAGGTTACCTAAATGGAAGGCACCACGGCTTGCAAAACCTTTCTCCCAAAAATAGCCTCCGAAGAAGCATAAGTATCAAATTTGTAGAATTTGGCAAAAGTGTGCAGAGAGGACCAAGTCGCTGCCTTACATATCTGATCAACAGAAGCCTCGTTCTTTTCGGCCCAAGTGGAAGCCACAGCCCTAGTAGAGTGAGCTGTGATTCGGTCAGGAGGTTGCCGTCCGGCAGTTTCATAAGCCAATTGGATAATGCTTTTCAGCCAGAAAGAGAGAGAGGTAGCAGTAGCTTTTTGACCTCTCCTCTTACCAGAGTAAATGACAAACAAAGATGAGGTTTGTCTAAAATCTTTTGTTGCTTCTAAGTAGAACTTTAAAGCACGAACAACATCTAAATTGTGTAATAAACGTTCCTTCTTTGAAACTGGATTCGGACACAGAGAAGGAACAACTATTTCCTGGTTAATATTCTTGCTGGAAACAACTTTTGGAAGAAAACCAGGCTTAGTACGCAAAACATGGAAAAGAGGTGCAGGGTAGCGCTAATGAAAAGCACAGAGCTCAATTTGTATATGGTATATCTATACTAATATGGTGATGTATAAAAAATATATGTCTAAAAAAGATAGTAACTATGTGAATCTTTAAAAATTTATTATACAATAATCGTATAATCATATAATCGTATAATCATATAACAATAGTGCCGGCACTGATTAAAACAGTATAATAAAAGGACATAAACATAAAATACATAAACAATGGGTGTTGATTTCAAGTAATATTGGCAAAAGATAAAAATGGCAAGAGATATTGGCAAAAGATAAAAATGGCAAGAGATATTGGCAAAAGATAAAAATGGCAAGAGAAAAAAAGTTAGCTTGCTAAGTATTTTGGCAGCCTAAACTTCAAATGTGTCCGTATTGGATAATTCACAAATGTTCTCATATAGGGCACATTAAATTACCGTCTTTGCTATGTGTGGAGTTGTCCGTTGTTTTTATTAAGTCCCGTGACTTTGTGCAGAGTGATTCTCCTGGTGTAAGTAGAGCAAGTATTAATGTAGAGAGCACGCTGGTAATTGTAATCCTTCAGTGCTTGCTGTGAGTGATCCTGTAGCGTCCTAGGGTAATGGCCACAGTGGCAGATGTAAGGGTAGGTCCTGGGACCGAAGGTATTAGCTGGTTTCTGATGCTTTGTTTGACAGCTGTACCAAACGAGTCCTATTACCCTTACAGTATCAGAGTCGGGAGTGTGCTTCAAACCCCAGATGTATTGCGGTAATCATAAGGTGGACACAAGCGGTAGGCAGATCATGGGCCGGTTAATTAAGCATATATCAGCCTCTGTGTATTGTGAGAGGGATATTGCACCGTACCTACTGTAACCACTTGAATCAGAGTAGAAGTTATGTGCAGACGAGCAAATCTACGCGTTTCAGCCTGATAGGCCTTTATCAAGATGCTCGTTCTGTGTTAATCCAGGTTTAAATGACTATAGGATCCTCCTTATTGGTTGGGAAGTACCCTCCTTGGTGGGTGTGTTTCCAATTGAATTAACAGGTGTGTTTGATGTCATTCAAGATTTGGGAGCTTGTTTTCCAATTTGTATGGGAAAAAAACTTTTTCTCTTTTTAGACACATTCGTTACAAACCTTGCAATAAATTGTATGTACATATGTACAGGGAGTCACAATTAAATACGAAGCATAAATGTAAAGTGTACAGATATTCCATATCTATCTCTCATAGGTGTAATATGTATGAACTTAGAAAATCGTTCTTAGAAAAAAACGATCTATGTGATGTCGTATTTTTGCTATGTTGCGTGTAATCGTGATCTTAATATATAACCTAGGAAAGTGACAGCAGAAATTTAAGAGAAAATGAAGAGTTCACTTTGACATATCGAATGAGAAACAATGTTTCGAAATGTGTGAATGCAGAACAATTTTTTGGTATGGGAGTACTTTTGTTGAATAAATGAATTTAAAGGAGTTAATAATATAAGGAAAAAAGTTAATAATAATAATATAGAATGCTACGTTAAATTGAAATATTAGTTTAAATTTGTATGATGTTTATTTAGATGATATTGGACTATGTAGTAGCTCATATAAACATCAAGTACTTTGATATTAATCAAATGGATTTTTTTGTACTAGATGTTAATTGCATTAGCTTAACTGACTTGTATATGTTACGAAGGAATGTGGGAATAAATAATAAGTAAATGTGAGGTTAGATGCAATATTTAGAAGGCTTATCAGCATTATATGTAGTGACTATTCTAAGTTACCTATTACTACTTTAACTTACTTTGAAGATATATATCAGTCACAAAAAAGTGTGAATATGGAAAAAAGGCGAGCTCATAGCGTTTTTTTCAAAAAACTCTAAAGAATTCTCTGAAAGCTTTTAAAAGGTATTCAATATTGTTTTTAATGAAACATATGCTAATATACTTGGATAGAGTGTACATATTAGTGTTATGTGAAGTTTTATGATCTTAAAGGGAAATTATTTTGTGCATAGAAGAGAATTTTTTTGTGTAATCATATATTTAAAAATGGAAGTGAATTAGTTAGAAGGAATTTTTAAACTTAATATACGGTGCCAAGATGTTGGAAATTACTCCTTGAGTTTTTGTTTATGAGTTTTTATATAAGTGAATTTAGGTCCAGCTCTGAATTTAAACCGTGAGGGTGTAAGGTATTATAGTGGAATATTAGTTCTGCTTCTTTTCTCATAAGTAGTTTGTTCATGTTGCCGCCCCTCTTATTAATGGTCAGCTTTTTTATGCCCCAGAATTTAAAATGTTTAAGGTTTCCCTGATGTATCTCTTTAAAATGTGAATATAGTTTGGTGTCTGAGGCTCCATGTTCAATTTTTTTAGAAGATGTTCACGTATTCTATCTTTGAGCATTCTACTTGTTTGTCCGAAGTAGAAAAGTGAACAGGAACATTGTATACAATATACAATGTTTCTATCTGTACATCTAATGACTTCTTTGATTTTAGTTGAATATTTGGTAGTGGGGGATTTTAGTTCTTTGAGTTTGGTGCTGTATTGACAAGATTTACAAGATATGCAAGGGTAATATCCGCTTAATTCTTTACCTAAAAGATCTCTATCATGTGCTTGTTTGCCCCTTTTAAATTCACTTGGTGAGAGTATATTTACATTTATCTACATACATTTAAGTACAGGGTATAAGACAATTTCGATACTTGAGCTAAGCAAATATACACTTATAATATTTTAACGATATAAAGCTTTTAAACAAATTACTTTACAGTTCCGGTTCACCCTAAACCACTTCGGGTTCATAGGTTGTACCTCTTTTTTTGGCGCCAAATTGATTGGTTTTCTTTAGGTATTTAAGGAGCTTATACACCATACCATAGCATAGTCTTGAGAAAGGCCCTTGTAAGGGGCCGAAACGCATTGACATCTTATGGTGAGCTTCATTTCAGTTATTTATTGTGTATTCAAAACTTTATTGCACTATGTTATTGTTTTTCCACTTTTAGGTTATCAAGATTCACTCTTTTAAGGATCCTTGGTTAAAATCCGGATTCTAAACACCATTCAATTGGTTTTTACTTTTTACCTGTTATCACTGAGGATTTAATTGAAGAATCACTTCCTCAATCAGGATTACTATTCACCTTTTTTATCACCCACTTTTTTTGGATTTCCACAATTTTATTTTTATTTTTGGAGTTTTTTTTTTTATTATTGTTATTCACGTGTATAACACATTTTGCATCACTCCTTCCACAGAAGTACCCATATTTGATGAACTTTCACTTATGACTTTGGACTTTTTCTCATATCATATTCTTTTGTATTATATTCTTATTTTTCAACAATCATTTTTATATGGTATCACTAGCCAGTGCCACACAGATCTACCAACCATTTTACGCACTTGTGCCATACTATATTGTTATTATTCTTGTACGTTTTCACATGGATCCATGATGTTTTAACTATACATATGATGTTTTAACTAGATATACACTGTTATATATATATTTTTTATCTTACGTGTCACAATTTTATCATATGTTTTATTAAATATCCACCTTGCCTCGACACTATATAGACGCTCCTTAGCATTCCTTTCTGTTACTTTCATGTATCCCTACTCAAGCCAGTCATCTACAACCGGTACTCCATCAAGAGTAAACCACCTCCTCCACTTTCCGTAGGGGGTACTTCAGAGTTTGAGGTCAGTCAGATTCTGGATTCCAAGCTACGGGGCAATCGGTTGTACTACCTGGTCCATTGGAAGGGTTACCCTATCACTGAACGATCTTGGGAACCAGCAACTCATGTTCATGCTCCTGCTCTTGTCAAGTCTTTTCACATGAAATACCCTGCCAGGCCTGGTCGGCCCCCCGGAGGGGTCCTTAAAGAGGGGGCACTGTCACGCTCGGCTGCCAGGAAGCTCCGGCGGTCCTCCTTGTGTGCTTGACAGGTTGTCTTCTCGGCTGAGCCGTCCCCTCCTGCTGACGTCAGGACTTGGCTTCTTATTCCGGGCTTCCTGTTCCTTCGGTGCCCGTTTGTTTGTTCCTCTTCGTGGCTCCTGTGAGTACTGTTTTGCTCCTTAACCCTCAAACTGCCTGATAACCTGTTGCCAAACTCTGCAAGTACTGACTACACTGTGTTAACCCTCAAACTGCCTGATAACCTGTTGCCAAACTCTGCAAGTACTGACTACGCTGTGTTAACCCTCAAACTGCCTGATAACCTGTTGTCTAACTCTGCAAGTACTGACTACGCTGTGTTAACCATTAAACTACCTGATAACCTGTTGCCAAACTCTGCAAGTACTGACTGCGCTGTTTAACCCTCAAACTGCCTGATAACCCGTTCCCAAACTCTGCATTACTGACTTTGCTGTGTTTAACCCTCAGACTGCCTGATAAGTTGCCAAACTCTGCATTATTGACCATGCTGGTGATTAACCCTCAAACTGTCTGGTTACCTGTTGCTAGACTTTGCATTACTGACTTTGCTGTGCTTAACCCTCTAATTGCCTGATTTCAAGTTACCAACTCCTGCATTATTAACTGTTTATTGTTTAACCCTCATTCTGTCTGAGAATAAGTTGTCTTTCCCTGCAACCCTGGTACTGTGGAGGACTATTCCTGAACTGCCTGAATACAGTTCCCTATTCAGAAGTCTATCCGGCTGATATCTAGAATTCCATTACTCTTCCCAGAGGACTCAGACCAACACTGCTCCATATTGTGAGTACCTTGTTTTATAGAAGTTGTCGTGGGGTCACGTCCTGGATTAAACTCAGAGTGCAAGGGTGTTGTTTAAGTTCGCCCTAGCATTTGGGTTTTCTTCTGGACATTACCTAACCTGACAATATATATGATAAAATGCCCCTGTGGGTTGGCATACATTGGAGCAAAAGGATTAGAAGTGCTAGCGTTAGATTGAACATGAGTCATATTAGAAGTAAATGTGGCACATTTTTTTTTACAGTAGTTTAGTCAGCTAAGATATCAAGTTATCGATAACATATGTAGATGACTCCTTAAAGGGACAGTCAAGTCCAAAAAAACTTTCATGATTTACATAGAGAATGTAATTTTAAACAACTTTCCAATTTACTTTTATCACCAATTTTGCTTTGTTCTCTTGGTATTCTTAGTTGAAAGCTAAAACTAGGAGGTTCATATGCTAATTTCTTAGACCTTGAAGACTGCCTCTAATCTAAATGCATTTTGACCACTAGAGGGCATTAGTTCATGAGTTTCATATAGATAACATTTAGCTCATGCACGTGAAGTTACCCAGGAGTGAGCACTGATTGGCTAAAATGGATGTCTGTCAAAAGAACTGAAATAAGGGGGCAGTTTGCAGAGGCTTAGATACAAGGTAATCACAGAGGTAAAAAGTGTATTTCTATCACAGTGTTGCTTATGCAAAACTGGGGAATGAGTAATAAAGGGATTATCTTTATTTTTAAACAACAAAAAATCTGGTGTTGACTGTCCCTTTAAACACAAGGGGAGGGTTTCTGGATCTTTAAATTGGACAATGAAGCCTAAGGGTATGAATAGAAACCTTGATTTGTCAGTGTTTGAATCATTAATATTACATCTAATGCCAGTATGTATGATTTAGGAGTAAAATGTTTTAGATTGTGGTGGAGGTTTGTGCATATATCTTTATGTAATATGAAGTTTTTACCACTAGAGGCATTTGTGATAGAAGCATCTAAAGAGTTAACTGTGAAAATAGGATAGTTGTCCATCTACTGGCATACATATAAGTAATATGTATTTGTCTACTTAGCATAAGGAAAAGATCCAGAAACATTGCTGATGTTATACTATGTCCTTATATAACTTTTCAAAATCAAAGAACTTTATTGAAGTGCTTCCACTGTTGGATTTTTGTTTTTCAATTAGAAAATATATATCTTCCTCACACTCATCAAAGACTACTCTTCTACTCACCACTTCTATTAAACTGTTATTTCACTCCTGTAAGGAAGAAGTCTTAACATTCCTATCTTATTCTCCTCATCTCACAACCTATCAACTCAACCCCATTCCTTCACAACTTCTTTCCTTTCTGCTTCTTTAACCTCTCCCCTAATATATCTATTTAACCAGTCTGTTACCACTGCCATATTTCCTGATACATTTAAGCATGCATTAATCACACCAACCAAAAAAGATATCCTTGCCTGACCTCACCCACCCCTTTGTTACTATCAGCCAGTCTCCTTACTTCCCTTTGTCTCCAAACTGGAATGATTAGTCTGCAATAGCCTAACTCAATTTATCTTAACCAATTCCTTACTTGATTTTCTCCAAACACTCAATAGAAAATGCTTTTATTAAAGAAACAAATTATCTTCTATCAGCTAAAGGGCCACAACTCCGTAATAATTATTCTAGATCAATCTGCTGCTTTCAGCACAGTTGACCATTCTCTCCTTTTGCAAATTCTACATTATTTTGGCTTCTTAGACACAGCCCTCTTCTGGTTTAATTTCTCTCTCTTACACCACTTGTTTACAGTTTCCTTTAACAGCATATCCTCTGATTCGTTCTTTGCCTCTCTCAGTAGGAGTACAACACAGCTCTGTCTGGGGTCCCTTACCTTTTCTATCTATAAATCATCCCTTGGAAAATGTATATCCTCCTTTGTGTTCCAGTATCACTTATTTGCTGATGATATCCAAATCTATCTTTCTTCTCTGATATCTATACTTTATTCAACCAGATTACCAACTGTCTCCTGCATTTTCCTCTTGGATGTTTCCACACTACCTCCAACTCAATCTGTCTATAACTGAGCTGCTTCGTATTCCCCCTCTCCTAGAAATCCCACACCTGAAATCATGTATCGTTGTAGACTCTATTCTCAACACCTCATGCCATGTCTGCTGTCTTGGTATTCCAATTGATTGAATTTATATTCACTTTACATATACAAGTGCTTTATTTAATCCTGCCGTGTGCACCTTTGCAACATTTCCAGAATTATTCCTTTCCTTAGTCAAGAAACTACAAAAAATACTAATTTTGTCACATATTGACTACTGCAATCTACTCCTAAATGGCATTCCCCTACAAACTATTATCAATGCCTTAGCTAGACTCATCCACCTAAGGTCGCTGATCTACATCAGATGTCCAGCTCTGCCAGTCCCTACACTGGCAACCCCTATTCAAGTTATTAACCCTAACCTATACAGTACTCACTCCTAACTATATTTCCTCACTCATATCCACATACTCTCCGACCCTCCCTCTTCAATCAACCTCTTACGTCTCTCCACTGCTATTATTTCTACTTCCCTTTCTTCTACAAGACTTCTCATGTGCTGTTCCCGACCTCTGCAACTCTTTACCCAGCTCCATCAGGCAGTAAGCTATTTGGAGCAGGATCCCCCTCCTGTACTACTTTTGTCTAGTCTGTTATGCATTTGTATCTTACTAAAAATATTTGTCATTGCACACCGTTACATTTTTCCCCAGTGCTACAGAATTTTGCAGCTTAATACAAATGATAATTTCAAACGCTGAGAATTAGAAATTGCTCAATGTTCAGAACAAAATTACATGAAAAGGGGCAAAATAATGAAAATATATTGCGAAGTTTAATTATGTATAACTAAACATTCTCATATCTCAAGGTAATTACTGTCCCTGTAATGCCTTCACGGGACCTACCTTTGGACTTAGAAGCTCTGATTATCTTTTCCTTCCACCTATTATCTTGGCTAGACTGGAGGCTGATGCTTCATGTCCCTAAATACATTTGCCTTCCCTTTGGTTTGTTCTGAAAAGAAGCTAACAAAGTGGATGCAATTATATACTTTGTATTTGTCTTGTCAGAACTAAAGACTTCAGGCAGACTGATAATTTGGTATCCCCAAAGGGCATTTACAGAATATACATCAATTAATGTTACGATTTCACAATGAGTTGCTTGTTTCATCTCAGCTTATTGGGCAATAAAGACACATATTCAGCTGTGCTACAGTTTTTTTCTACAATAGCTGGATATATTTCGTCTGAGGAGCTACATATGAAATTTTTCATGTTCTGGTTGTTTTTATATTTACTGCTGGTAGTCCTTCCATAGTGAACACTAATAGGGTGAGCCAAGAAAAAACTAAATTAAATCATACATTTTGAAATTTTCATATCTTAGCTCGATGCCGTAAGTAGCCGTCACTAACCCTTGATCTCTTCTTTTTTTTTGTTTTTATGAGAAAACGGTATCTGCCAGAAAGAGGGAGTCATACCTAATTGAACATCTGGAACTTTGGGGCTTTTGTCTGTTACCCCTGAAAGAGTGAAACTCATCACTGGTTAGTTCTACTTGGTAAACTGGTATTTTTTTTCATTTTGCTTAAAATGCCCAGGATGAGAGTTACAGAACACACCCATGGACACATACAATAATACTATAAACTTTTTGTCTGTACTGTATAAGTAAATATAAAAAAAAATATTTTGTTTTTACCAAAAATGTCATAAATCAGTTAAACTGGGCATTTTATAATGTGCCTTAAGGCCCTTATTCCCTGATGTCAGGTATGTTTGTACACTCTCTAAAGATATTTAAACAACACTTTCAAAGTCCTTAACAAGACAATATAGTCCAAATTGAAATTGTTTATGCTTTGGTGACACCTTGTATTGTGTATAGGGCATTCCGACAATAAGTCTGGATGCCTTGTGCACCCACAAACAGGCAGATTTATTACAATGCAAATGGAATTATTGGCTCATGCCAACCTACAGCCGCTATTTGTGAAGCAACAAATTAAACTGCTGCTTCCTAAAACCTCTCTGGCCCATCAGAGGTTGCAGATTAAAATCACTGTGGACTGATCCGAATGGGATGATTTAGAAGGCCTGTTCTTGGCTATAAATACAGGCAATATACAAAAAGGATACTGCCGCACTTATGCGCTTTAAAAACAAAATATTTATACCACAAACATGTAAAAATAAGGATACACACACAAGGAGGTAACTGTTACATGTAGTATCCTTTTTGTATTTTGTGACCAGCAATGGGAGATTGCGGTTTCTGGAGTCATTGACCATTCAGTCTGCAGTCCTCTCTTGTACTGGTATAAATACAGAGCGTAAACTCCGCCCACTAGGTACGATACCATGGGGACAGGTTCACTACTTGCAGCTTGCCTCTCCAGAGAATGATAAATGTGCCCCATCATATTAATTTCATGGCTGGCACTCTAAATAAGCAGTGTTTGAACGAGGGTGCATAGGGCACATGTATATATGCTCCTTACCTTTAAAGTAAAAAGTAACCACTGAAACAAATTTGAAAAAAATAATAATGATCCTTTAGCATCGACTTAGATTCTAGATTTTGTACTAAATATTAATATATGACAGAAAACGGACATTCTACTCCACAAAAAAAGAAGAACATTTGGGAAGACTTATATATGACGTTGCGTCGTCGCTTCAGACATGTCTGGCGTTGGCCTCGGTTTCTCTTACGTGTTTCATAATTTGTTTCCTTTAAATATGTTCTGCAACTAAAACTACAAACTCAATGAATAAAACTGCAATTACAAACATAAATATCTTTACGAAAAAAGTAGGTTATCATCGTGTTTTTTCAATAACGTCATTCATATTGCAGTACGCGGATTTTCACTGCATGTGTTGTGAGAACAAGTTCGCATTCGCAATCGGTCTTCGTCTGTTTTTCTGAGTCGCGAACGCGCAATGCGCGCATCATTTGGCATAGAGCCCTCTTCCATTTACGTTCATCACTCCTCCTCCAAGGTGTGCGTGTGTACGCGCTGCGCGTTCAGGTTCGCTGTCCCCGCCTCCTCTTTCGATGTGCACCGCCCACTTCACCAGGTGATCTGACTCAGTGAACGCGCTGCGCGTGCATTTTTATTTGCCCCTCCTCCAATTCCCCACCCCCACTCACTGGCGCCCCGTCACGTGACACTCCCCCCACCGGGTGCAGAATGGTGCCTCGACAAGATGGCGGATACCGAGGAGCTGCGGGTGAGAGTGGGGGGGAAAGAGGAAGGGGGGGTGGTGTGACAGGCAGAGTGGGGCTAGATATGAGAAGTCATGGTGGTGGCTGGGCCCCTCAGGGCAGTGACACTAACACACCCTAACACGCAGGTGTTTATTATGAGACCTGTCATCCCTGAGAGTTAGTGTCACATTTAATCCCCAAATAATGCAAAACGTAAATATTTTAAAGAACTGTAGACAATACACACATAATTCTGTAAATGGTAGCCCACAAATCAATGTGATTTTATTGTAATTATGAGAATACTAGTTAAATTGATATCATTATGTAACTTGTCCAATAACAGAAGAACTAGAACTGTTACTGTAGATTTTAAAAATTTAGTAATAGCAGCAATGAAATGTTCTGTATTTCATTATAAGTACAATTTAAAATGACCAGCTAGACTGTCTGAATGTTGTCTAGTGTCATAGATCGTTCTAGAATAGTAACAGACTAACAGCATTGGGGCTGACTGTACTTTTATAATTAAATTATAAATATGTAAATTAATTTTGTTATATACCAGAGCCTGACTGTGGTTCCAGATATGATCTTGTGTCTTTTCTGTTAACCTGTCTCAGTCTAAACCTCTGTAACCCGTTACAGCAATTACAGCCAAATATATGAGCTACAGTGGATGTCTTGGAATATTACCCTGCTCATATTGAAGAATTGTCAGTTAATAAGAATTTTAAAAGCCCAGCCCCCCCCCCCCCGTCCCAAAAATTATGTTGGCATAAACAAAAACTAGATTAAAAAAAAATATATATATATTGGGCTTATATGAAGTATTGTTAGAAATAAGGACTTTATAATAATAAATAACCTTGGCAGCATAAGAGAAATCTGTGGCAGAGTTGGTAGATGCCCTTCTATCATTGATACACCACTGGCATTCAGGTGCTAAATTGTCACTGGCTATTTTGCAAAGTTTTTTCATTGTGAGATTGACATTTATTGCAACAGAATTGATTGGTAATGTTTTGGCCTTGTGTGCCACCTGGAACGTTACATGCTTAGAGGACCATTATAGTCAAAAAATGACATGCTCTAATTAATTCAAACACCCAGTAGAAATACTGATCAGGGCCGGCAGTTCTTTGTGAGTCACAAGCAGTACTTCTGTCTGTTTATCCCATTTGTGGGGGTTAAACCTACAATAATCTAGGTTCGATAGTCTTAAAATTACACGCTCTAACAGATTAGAGCATGTCATTTTTTACTTTTAATGACCCTTTAATACCTGCAAAAGGTATCAAACACATAGTAAAAGTACTGCTTTGAATCCAATCAGCTTAGCTAGTTACACAGCTGAGTCTCATGACTAGTGCCCATTGATTGGATCAGCATCAGTTTTCGTTCGGAACCAGCAGGGTCCTGCAGATCCAGAGCAGTATTTCTACTATGTATTTAATAACTTTGTGGGAACATTAAAGGGACAGTATACACTCATTTTCATATAACTGCATGTAATAGACACTACTATAAAGAATAAGATGCACAGATACTGATATAAAAATCCAGTATAAAACTGTTTAAAAACTTACTTAGAAGCTGTCAGTTTGGCTCTGTTGAAAAGGTAGCTGGAAAGCCCACTGCAAGTGGCAAATAAGACACTCCCCCCTCCCCCTTCTTTTGCATATGAAAAGACCCTTTACACAAACAGGAGCAAGCTGGAGAAGGTAGCTGACTGTATTCACATAAAACTTTGGGGCTTGGTTAGGAGTCTGAAAATCAGAGCAATGTTATTTAAAAATAAGCAAAACTATACATTTATTTAAAAAAAAAAAACTTTATGGGCTATATAAATAGATCATCTACAAAACATTTATGCAAAGAAAAAATGAGTGCATAATGTCCCTTTAAAGGGTCGCTAGTCTAAAAAATTGCATGCTCCTAACATATTAGAGCAAGTCATTGTTTTACTATAATTTTCCTTTAATTATGTAAATTATTTATATATGTGGAACAGTTTTAAGTTGATTACTATACATATATATTAATATAGTTGTTTGGGGAAAAATAGGTCTAAATAATTTAATAAAAATAGTATTTAACTGTGTCCAATATGTTATGCTGTATTCAGAGCAGGGGTCCTACGAGTTATCAATCAAACAGTACTTCAGTACTTGGAGCTGATTGGGTAAAATTACTGTAGTCTTCATAATCATCACAAAGCTCTTTACATAATACACTTAATAATAAACATAACAAGGGGACAGACATTCTTTTTGTCTAGCAGAAATTTAAAAAAGTTTTTTTAATCAGAAAATTCAGTTTGCAAGGTGCGAGAATATAAATATCTCTTTTGAGTGTTAGTGGGTCAGGGAACTTATTGATCAGCTGATCTGAAGCAGATCTCATGGGATATGCCTAAGATCTCAGTTTGAAAGAAGTGCTGGGTTAAACAACTTTCTTAGATTTTATCTGGATGTTACTATGAACCTCTGCGAGTATTGCATTACATTTTACTTAACATGTGATGATGTTTACTGAAAGCTCAGCTCTCTGCATTGTCAACATCAACCACTCTTCCTCCCAGGCGTGTAAAGCATACTGTGGTATAAATTCTCAGCTTTGCCGGCTATGTGGAGCAGCTTTGCATAAGTGAGCCTGTTGCCACATATTTAAGAAGCAAAAACTGCTTCTTCTTCTTTTTTCCTCTCTGGCACCTCAGAAGTGGCGAGATCAGTTACCGTGGCACTCGCTTGTTCGGGGTGATTGACATACCCTGCTCTAGTGCAATTGATTGCGCCAGAGCGGCAGGTGGCATTAAACAGGCATGGCAGGTGGACAGGTTCACTACTTGTGAACCTTTACGATAGTTGGTACTTTTGAAATAAATATATTTTTTTCTGTTTTAGAAAATGCTTATTATTTTTTTATATTTTTTCTTACATACATCACATTCTGCCTGTTCCCCTGGTGATGGATTTGGTAGTCAGCCAATGACAATCATTGCTATCTGGCCTGCTGATTTAAATGGACATGACACCCAAAATTTTTCTTTAATCTTTGTTGAAGAGATATCTAGATAGGTAGCGTGCACATGTCTGGATCATTACATGACAGGAAATAGCGCTGCCATCTAGTGCTCTTGCTAATGTATAATATTTTTACAAAACTGCTGCCACATAGTGCTGCAGACACGTGCACACTACTGAACTTACCTTACTGCTTTTCGACCAAAGAGGACTATTTGCAGCAATGTTATACATTAGCAAGAGCACTAGATGTCAGCACTATTTCCTGTCATATAGTACTAATGTTATACATTAGCAAGAGCACTAGATGGCAGCACTATTTCCTGTCATGTAGTACTAATGTTATACATTAGCAAGAACACTAGATGGCAGCACTATTTCCTGTCATGTAGTACTAATATCATACATTAGCAAGATCACTAGATGGCAGCACTATTTCCTGTCATGCAGTACTAATGTTATACATTAGCAAGAGCACTAGATGGCAGCACTATTTCCTGTAATGTAGTACTAACGTTATACATTAGCAAGAGCACTAGATGGCAGCACTATTTCCGGTCATGTAGTACTAATGTTATACATTAGCAAGAGCACTAGAGGGCAGCACTATTTCCTGTCATGTAGTGCTAATCTTATACATTAGCAAGAGCACTAGATGGCAGCACTATTTACTGTCATGTAGTGCTAATGTTATACATTAGCGAGAGCACTAGATGGCAGCACTATTTACTGTCATGTAGTGCTAATGTTATACATTAGCGAGAGCACTAGATGGCAGCACTATTTCCTGTCATGTAGTGCTAATGTTATACATTAGCGAGAGCACTAGATGGCAGCACTATTTCCTGTCATGTAGTACTAATGTTATACATTAGCAAGAGCACTAGATGGCAGCACTATTTCCTGTTATGTAGTACTAATGTTATACATTAGCAAGAGCACTAGATGGCAGCACTATTTCCTGTCATGTAGTATTAATGTTATACATTAGCAGGAGAACTAGATGGCAGCACTATTTCCTGTCATGTAGTATTAATGTTATACACTAGCAAGAGCACTAGATGGCAGCACTATTTCCTGTCATTCAGTACTAATTTTATACATTAGCAAGAGCACTAGATGGCAGCACTATTTCCTGTCATGCAGTGCTAATGTTATACATTAGCAAGAGCACTAGATGGCAGCACTATTTCCTGTCATGTAGTACTAATGTTATACATTAGCAAGAGCACTACATGGCAGCACTATTTCCTCTCATGTAGTGCTAATGTTATACATTATCAAGAGCACTAGATGGCAGCACTATTTCCTGTCATGTAGTACTAATGTTATACATTAGCAAGAGCACTAGAGGGCAGCACTGTTTCCTGTCATGTAGTACTAATGTTATACATTAGCAAGAGCACTAGAGGGCAGCACTATTTCCTGTCATGTAGTACTAATTTTATATTAGCAAGAGCACTAGATGGCAGCACTATTTCCTGTCATGTAGTACTAATGTTATATTAGCAAGAGCACTAGATGGCAGCACTTTTTCCTGTTATGTAGTACTAATGTTATACATTAGCAAGAGCACTAGATGGCAGCACTATTTCCTGTCATTCAGTACTAATTTTATACATTAGCAAGAGCACTAGATGGCAGCACTATTTCCTGTCATGCAGTGCTAATGTTATACATTAGCAAGAGCACTAGATGGCAGCACTATTTCCTGTCATGTAGTACTAATGTTATACATTAGCAAGAGCACTACATGGCAGCACTATTTCCTCTCATGTAGTGCTAATGTTATACATTATCAAGAGCACTAGATGGCAGCACTATTTCCTGTCATGTAGTACTAATGTTATACATTAGCAAGAGCACTAGAGGGCAGCACTGTTTCCTGTCATGTAGTACTAATGTTATACATTAGCAAGAGCACTAGAGGGCAGCACTATTTCCTGTCATGTAGTACTAATGTTATATTAGCAAGAGCACTAGATGGCAGCACTATTTCCTGTCATGTAGTACTAATGTTATATTAGCAAGAGCACTAGATGGCAGCACTTTTTCCTGTTATGTAGTACTAATGTTATACATTAGCAAGAGCACTAGATGGCAGCACTATTTCCTGTCATGTAGTACTAATGTTATACATTAGCAAGAGCACTAGATGGCAGCACTATTTCCTGTCATGTAGTGCTTTCAGTCATGTGCACACTACCTATCTAGATATGTCTTCAAAAAAGAATAACATGAAAACAAAGTAAATTTGATATAGAAGTAAATTGGAAACTTTTTAAATTGTGTTTTGTATCTGAATAATGAAAAAAGAAAAATAGGTTTCATGTCTCTTTAAAGGATTAAAATAGGGCAATGTTTTTTTAAAATAGCTGCAGGAACATGCTATTGTGGTTGTGCCCGGCAGTTTAAAGGGCCATTATAGTGTTAAAAATACATGTCCCTATAATATTTATTTTATACATCAGTTTTATACTGCGGTCAGTTTTTTTTAAACTACAGTCAAATAGGCTAATTTCAATAACTTTTATTTAAAGCAAGTGAAGGCCAAAACTATCCATGAATTTTTCATCTAGAACATTTTTGTTTATTTTTCCAGCATTTTCCCTTCCTCATGAATTCAAGTAATGATTTAAAAAGAAAAAAAAAAGATTTGAGCTTAAAGGGACTGGAATCCCCAAAATTTTATTTCATGATTTGGATAGAACATTTCTATTATTTAATTTGCTTCATGATCTTGTTATCCTTTGCTGAAGGAACACCATTGTACTGCTGGCAGCTAGCTGAACACGCCTAGTTAGCCAATCACAACAGACAAATGTGTGCAGGCACCAATCAGCAACTAGCTACCTCTAGTGTAGGATATGTGCATATTCTTTTTTTTTTAACAAGGGATATCAGGAGAACAAAGCACATTTGAAAAAATAAGTCATCTTAAAAGTATTTACCTTAGATTAAGCTGTAAATAGCCTCCTGCACCTCCTTTCTATATCATGCAGCAGGAACGGTAAAAAAGTTATGTTGAATTGAATATTGTTTCTGGCCACTTTGATTGAAATGCCTGTCAAGCTCCATCCACTGATGACATCACAGTCTGGTCTGCACATGGCTTCCAATCACAAAAGGCTCACTAGTTGGATTCAACAGACGGTCAATGCTGTTCAGCAAAGTGCCTAGATGCAGCCCAGATTGTGATGTTATCAGTGGGCGGAGTTTGGCAGCCATTTCAAAATGGCCAGAAACAATATAACTTTTTTTTACCATTCTTGCTGTGGGATATAGAAAGGGGTGCAGTTGGCTATTTGCAGCTTAATCTAAGGTAAGACTTCAAGATGACCAAGGTGCCTTTTAAGGCAGTTTATAAATGGGTACTGTCCACTATTTCTACAGTGCTGCTATCAAGCAGTAAATAACAGAAAGGGGATACAAATGTCTTGTATACAATAGTATATGGTATGAAGTATCATATATCTTATATTGTTATTGGCTTGTCTTAAAACTGATCCAAAATTGGTAGGCATAACGAAAAAGGAAATAAATTAACTATAGACAATTCAGGAGTGTGGGTTGGTATATCTTCATCTCACTATGCAATTATCAACTAATTACCTTATCTGCTATTAAAAGCCTATATAAATGCAGTCACTACTTTTTTCATGTTTAAAACTTTAATTAAAGGACCAGTAAACACAGTAGATTTGCATAATCAACAAATGCACAATAACAAGACAATACAATAGCATTTACTCTGAATTTCAAATTAGTAGATTTCTTTCTAACAAAATTTAAAGTTATGTATATTTCCACTCCCCCTGTACCATGTGATAGCAATCAGCCAATCACAAATGCATATACGTATAGTCTGTGAATTCTTGCACATGCTCAGTAGGAGCTAGTGACTCAAAAAAGTGTAAATATAACAAACCTGGTAAGCATTACCTAGGGATATGAGCCAAGATATAAAAATTGCTTATATTTGTTTGTTCATTTCTAGTTATATTGGCCCTCCTTGGTAATGCTTACCAGTGAGAAGAAAATAAAGCAATATAAATAGGTGGGATATAAAAATAAGCCAAACAAATAAAATTGCTGCATAAGAAGTTTATTAGGAAACCACAGACGATAAGACTTTTTGTCCAAATTTTGTTGTAGAAGACTGTCGCACATCCAACTTGTAATGTGAAACAAAAGGATGTGAAGAACTCCAGACTGCCGCTTGACATATCTCCATAGGTGAAGCATCTGTTTGCAAAGCCCATGATTTTGACACTGCCAGTGTAGAATGTGCCTTAAACCCAACTGGAACTGGTTGATTCTTTTGTTTATAGACTCGAGAGATGGTTTGAACTATCCAACTTGCCAAAGTGGATTTTGCAGGCGCTTGACCTTGTCGTAGACCCCTTGGTACCACAAACAAACAATCTGTTTTCCGAATAGACTTTGTCCTAGAAACATATGCGTGAAGACAACGTACCACATCAAGTCGGTATAATGGCTTCCCTGCAGAGTCTTGCATCTCTGGACAAAAATATGGTAACACAGTGTCCTGTGATTTATGAAAAGCAGAGACTACCTTTATTAAAAACTCAGGAACTGTGCGCAAAACAACTTTGTCTTTATGAAAAGCCAGAAAAGGTTCCTTGACAGATAAGGCTTGTAATTCAGAGACTCTTCTTGCAGATGTAACTGCAATCAGAAAGATGATCTTTAATCTGAGAAACCAGAGAGAGATCTCTCTAATGGGTTCAAAGGTATTTCTATTAAAGCTTCCAAGACCAAAGGAAGGTCCCATGTTGGAATGATAGATTTTGTAGAAGGTTGTATATGAGCCAAGGCCTGAAAGAATTGATGGACCAATGGTCTCTGTGGCCGAGATAGCATACACCTGAACCTTCAATGTCCTAGCGTAAAGACCCTTTAAGAATCCTCCTTGTAGAAAATCCAATAAGTGATGTAATTTTGTATTGGCAGTAGAAGCATTGTGCTGAATCATCCATGCTGAAAATGTATTCCATACTCTGTAATAGGCTGAAGAGGTAACCTTCTTTCTAGCCTGTAGTAAAGTTTGAATAACTGAATCTGACATATTCAGTTGTCTATATCTTGTGATCTCAGCAACCATACCGTCAGGTATAAGCGTTGAGGTGCCGGATGTAGAATTGGACCCTGGAACAACATGTCCGGAGATTGTGGAAGGAGCCATGGAGGTTCCACTGAAAGATCCAGTAGCAGGGGGAACCATGGTCTGCAAGGCCAAAATGGATTAACTGCCACAAATGTTGCTGTTTCCCTCTGAATCCTTCTGAGTAGATGAGAAATAAAAGGGAGTGGTGGAAAGACATATTAGGTCCACTCCTCATGCAGTTCCCTGTAGCACATCTAATCCTCCATCCGGAGGGGGCCTTCTTCCTGCAGACTTTGCCGCACAGTTACAAACAGCGGTGTCTGCGGCCCTCAGTGCATTACCTCGCTCTAACAAACGCAAGAGAAAGGTTAAACATAGCTCTCCTGACCCGGAGTCATCTAAATATTTAATTGGATTTAGCTATTATGTCCAAGTTATCCGTTGAGTTAACCTCTGTAGCTTCAGAGGGTGAACTTTCTGGGTCGGAGTCCTTAGCGTCTAAGCCTTCTGCTGTGGAGGAACCGTCCTTTAGATTTAAAATTGAGCACTTGCATTTTTTATTAAAGGAGGCTCTGTCTACGTTAGAGGTTCCAGAGGCCGCCCTGCCTGAACAACCTATGATACCTAAATTAGACAGAGTTTATGAAGACAGGAAAGTTCCCTTGACTTTTCCTGTACCGGTTAAGATGGCAAACATTTTTAAGAATGAATGGAAAAGAGTTGGTTCTTCCTTTTTCCCCTCGTCTACTTATAAAAAGTTGTTCCTGGTCCCGGACTCTCAACTGGATTTGTGGGGCTCAATTCCTAAGGTGGATGGTGCTATCTCTTCGCTTGCTAAACGTACTATTATACCTCTTGAGGATAGTTCTTCGTTCAGAGAGCCGATGGATAAGAAAATGGAAACCTTTCTGAGAAAGATGTTTCTACATACGGGATTTTTGTTTCAACTGGTGGCTCCAGTTGCCGCTGTTGCCGGAGCGGCTACCTACTGGTGTGACTCTTTGTCAGAGCTCATTGAGGTGGAGTCTCCCCTCGATATTCAAGACAGAATTAAAGCTCTGAGAATTGCTAATTATTTTATCTGTGATGGGAACATGCAAATTATTCGCTTAAATTCAAAGGCCTCTGGTTTTGCGGTCCTAGCCCGCTGGGCGCTCTGGTTGAAGTCTTGGTCTGCGGATATGACTTCTAAGTACAGACTCCTTTCTCTTCCCTTCAAGGGAAAGATTTTATTTGGTCCAGGCCTGGACTCCATTATTTCTACGGTTACCGGAGGCAAGGGTGCCTTCCTACCGCAAGATAAGAAGAACAAGTCTAAGAGACGACAATCTTCTTCTAATTTTCGTTCTGACAAATCCCAACGACAACAATCTTCCTCCAAGCCCGAGCAACCCAAGAGTACTTGGGAGCAGGCTCAGTCCTCGAATAAATCCAAGCAGAATAAGAAGCCAGCTGAGAACAAATCGGTATGAAGGGGTGGCCCCCGTTCCGGGATTGGATCGTGTAGGGGGCAGACTGTCTCTTTTTTCAGACACCTGGTTCTAGGACGTACAGGATCCGTGAGTCCTGGAGGTGGTATCTCAGGGATACAAGATGTATATAGATATAAGAGATGTTGCAAGCTAACTTCGGTATGTTTTGCCCTCCGGACCTACTTGAGTCCCTCTGTGGCTCAGTGTATTAAGTTGATTGGTCTCATGGACATAATTTCTTTTGCCAGGTTCCGTCTCAAACCTTTACAACTGTGCATGCTAAGCCAGTGGAACGGCGATCATTCAGATCTGTCTCAACAGATTGTATTAGACAGCTGGTCGAGAGAATCGCTCTCTTGGTGGCTCTATCCAGATCATCTGTCCCGAGAGACATGCTTCTTAAGACAATTCTGGGAGATTGTGACTACGGACGCAAGTCTATCCTGATGGGGAGCTTTTTGGGGTGTCAGGAAGGCACAGCGGTTGTGGACTCAGGAGGAGTCCTCCCTCCTGATCAATATTTTGGAACTATGGGCAAACTTAATGGCCTACAGAAGGCATGGCGAATTCTGGGTTCGTCCCAGTTTATAAAATTCCAATCAGACAATATACCCTTGGTGGTTTACATCAACCATCAGGGGGAACAAAAAGTTCCTTGGCGATGAAGGAAGTATCTCAGATTCTGGAGTGGGCGGAGGCCCAAAGCTGTTCGCTGTCAGCGATCCACATTCTGGGTGTGGACTACTGGGAGGCGGATTTTCCCAGCAGGCAATCCTTCCATCGAGGGGAATAGTCTCTCCATCCCGAGGTGCTTGCAGAGATATGCAGCAAGTGGGGGACGCCGGAGATAGATCTCATAGTGTCCCGTCTCAATACCAAGCTACCCAGGTATGGGTCGAGGGATCTTCAAGCAGATCTAATAGATGCACTAGCAGTGCCCTGGATGTTCAAACTCATGTATCTTTTTCCTCCATTACCGCTTCTTTCTCGAGTGGTGGCCCGCATCAAGTAGGAGCGGGTATCAGTAATCCTGAGTGCTCCATTGTGGCCGCGAAGGACGTAGTTCGCGGATCTAGTGGGGATCTCCTCCGTGGAAGTTACTTTGTTGCAGAGACCTGCTGATACAAGGTCCATTTGTTCATCAAAATCTGGATTCTCTTAGGCTGACTGCGTGGAGATTGAACGCTTAGTCTTAACCAAGAGAGGTTTCTCTGAGAGCCTAAATCTTGTTCTTCGGGTTTTGCAACAGTTTCCGTTTGAGCCGCTGCATTCAGTTGACATTTAAATTGTTATCTTGGAAGGTTCTCTTTTTATTGACTATTGCCTCTGTGTGCAGAGTTCCTGAGATCTCTGCTTTGCAATGTGAGCCCCCTTAACTGATTTTTCATGCAGATAAGGCAGTTTTACGTACTAAATTAGGTTTTCATCCTAAGGTTGTGTCAGATCGCAGCATCAATCAGGAGATTGGGGTTCCTTCCTTGTGTCCTAATCCTTCTTCATTGAAGGAACGCTTACTTCACAATTTGGATATGGATCGCGCCTTGAAGTTCTATCTTCAGGCTACTAAGGAGTTTAGACAATCTTCCTCTTTGTTGTCTATTCGGGGAAGCGTAAGGGACAGAAGGCTACTTCAACTTTCCTATCTTATTGGTTAAGGAGTGTCATCTGCTTAGCTTACAAGACAGCGGGACATCATCCTCCTGAGAGGATAACGGCTCATTCCACTAGAGCAGTGGCTTACTCTTGTGCCTTTAAGAACAAGGCCTCTATGGATCAGATTCGTAAGGCGGCTACCTGGTCCTCCTTACATACTTTTTCAAAATTTTACAAGTTTGATGTTTTTGCTTCGGCTGAAGCAGCTTTTGGGAGAAAAGTTTGCAGACTGTGGTACCCTCAGAATAGGGTCTTTCGTAACTTCAAAGATCAAAAGTCTTCCTCTCCCTCTTCCAAGCAGGAGCAGTCTAAGTCTTCTTGGAAGCCCAGTCAGTCTTGGAATTAGGGGAAACAATCAACCCGGTCCGGGTTCGGATCAAGTGGGGGCTAGACTTTCCCTGTTTTGTCAAGCGTGTAAACGATATGTCCCAGATCCTTGGGCTGTGGACATGGTATCTCAGGGTTACAAAATAGAATTCAAAACTTTCCCTCCCAGGGGCAGATTTCACCTCTCAAGATTATCTGCAGACCAGGTAAAGAGAGGCATTCTTGAACTGCGTTCAGGACCTTTCCTCCCTGGGAGTGATTGTTTCAGTAAGGCAACAGGGTCTAGGATTCTATTCAAATCTGTCCTTCGTTCCCGAAAAAGAGGGAACTTTTCGACCCATTTTAGACCTTCCTTTAATCAAAGAGGGTCAGTTCATGATGACCATAGACCTGAAGGATGCGTATCTTCATGTTCCCATCCACAGGGATCATCATAAATTCCAGGGATTTGCCTTTCTAGACCAACACTCTGGCTCTTCCGTTTTGCCTTGCCACTGCTCCCAGAATTTTCTCGACGGTTCTGAGGGCTCTCTTGGCAGTGATCAGGTCTTGGGGCATTGCAGTGGCGCCATACCTGGACGACATATTGGTTCAGGCGCCATCTTTCCAACAATCTCATACAGTGATTTTGTTGTCTTTTCTACGTTCCCACTGTTGAAAAGTGAATCTGGAAAAGGGTTCCCTTGTTCTAGCTACAAGGGTGGTTTTCTTAGGTACTATCTATTATGATCCCTATCTATGAAAATTTTTCTGACAGAGGTCAGAAAATTCAAAATCTTCTCCTCTTGCCTCTCTCTTCAGTCTACTGTTCGGCCATTAGTGGCTCAATGTATGTAGGTAATTGGTCTGATGGTCGCTTCAATGGACATCATTCCCTTTGCTCAATTCCATTTGAGAGCTCTGCAATTATGCATGCTCAGACAATAGAACGGAAACAATTCAGATCTGTCTCAGAGGATAGATCTAGATCAGCCGACAAGAGACTCTCTCCCGTGGTGGCTTTCTCAGGACCATCTGTCTCAGGGCACATGCTTCCGGGAGACCTAACTGGGTGATTGTGACCACGGACGCCAGCCTGCTAGGCTGGGGAGCAGTCTGGGACTCGTTAAAGGCGCAGGGACTATTGACTTGGGAGGAGTCTGCTCTCCCCATAAACATCTTGGAGTTGAGAGTGATTTACAATGCTCTGATGGCTTGGCCTCAATTGTCCTTAGCCATCCGGAGGTGTTCTCCAGGTTAACCCTCAAATGGGGGGTGCCGGAGTTGGATCTGATGGCGTCTCGGCACAACACCAAGCTTCCAAGGTACGGTTCAAGGTCAAGAGATCCTCAGGCTGCTCTGATAGATGCTCTGGCGGTTCCTTGGGATTTCGGTCTAGCATACCTGTTTCCTCCGTTTGCGCTCCTTCCACGAGTTATTGCTCATATCAAACAAGAGAGAGCATCAGTAATTCTAATAGCTCCTGCATGGTCTCACACCCCAAGGCAGAACATGCAGTGAACTGAGATGTAATCGCAGAAAATGCAGCATGTCTGCAGAAAGAACAGAACACATGCAGGAACTGTTACTGCTTTAACTTTGCAGCGCTGCTCCACATCAGGCTGTTCTCTTCAAACAGAGCTTTGCTCTGGCTGCACTGTGTAAGTTTTCCTTAACACAGAGCATCCACAGCAAAGTGCTGTTTGAAGTGAACAGTCAAATATGCAGAAGAGCTGCATAGCAGTAGATTGTTGAATGGTTCTCAGATTTTTTTCAAACCTGCCCCTAGTCTTTCCCAGTCTGCAAAGCTGTTTTTTCTGAAGGTAAGACATTCTTATGAGCAATGCATCTTTTTTATTCAAGATACATTTTACAATTGATATGTTTGTCTGCAGCTAATTTGCAATCTAATATTCAACTGCTGTAATATATTATAAAACTTTTAAAATCACATTATTCTCCAGTTGACCAACACACTGCAATTGAACTGGTGCTTTAGTGTAAATGCCTAATTTAAAATTGAATTATATTTAAAAATAACCTGCAGAAAAATTTTCACTAAAAAAATCTCATTGCAGAAAATGAAACAAAGTTCTGCCTCTGGGGTCTCACCGGATCTGGTATGCAGACCTAGTGAAGATGTCTTCTCAGCCGCCTTGGAGGTTGCCTCTGAGGAAGGACCTTCTAACCCAGGTTCCGTTCCTCCATCCAAATCTCGTTTCTCTGAAGCTGACTGCTTGGAGATTGAACGCTTAGTTCTGTCTAAGCGTGGATTTTTTGAGTCGGTCATTGAGACCATGATCCTGGCTCGCAAGCCTGTTACTCGAAAAAATTTACCATAGGGTATGGCGTAAATATCTTTATTGCTGTGAATCTAAGGGCTACTCTTGGAGTATGGTCAGGATTCCTAGAATTTTGTCTTTTCTCTAGGAAGGTCTGTAAAAAGGGTTGTCAGTCAGTTCTCTGAAAGGTCAGATTTCTGCTTTATCTATTTTGTTACACAAGCGTCTGGCGGATGTGCCAGATGTTCAATCTTTTTGTCAGACCTTGATCATAATCCGGCCTGTTTTTAACCCTGTTTCTCCTCCTTGGAGTCTTAATCTTGTTCTTAACGTTTTGCAGCAGGCTCTGTTTGAACTTATGCATTCCATAGATATTAAGTTGCTATCTTGAAAGGTTTTGTTTCTTATTGCTATCTCTTCTGCTCGGAGAGTTTTGGAACTCTCGGCTTTGCAGTGTGATTCGCCTTACCTTATCTTTCATGTGGATAAGGCGGTTCTTCGTACTAAATTGTGGTTTCTTCCTTAAGTGGTTTCAGATAGAAATATTAATCCGGAAATTGTTGTTCCTTCTTCTTATAAAGTTGTTGCACAACTTGGATGTTGTGGGTGCTTTAAAATTCTACCTACAGGCGACTAAGGATTTTCGCATATCTTCAGACCTGTTTGTTTCTCAGGAAAGCGTAAGGGTCAGAAGACTACTACTACTTCTTCTCTTTCCCTCTGGTTGAGAAGTATGATTCGTTTTGCTTATGAGACTGCTGGACAGCAGCCTCCTGAGAGAACTACAGCTCATTCCAGTAGTGCTGTCTCCTCTTCTTGGGCTTTAAAAGATGAAAATGCATTTTTTTCTGAATGTAAGACATTCTTATGAGCAATGCATCTTTTTGTATTACTTCATTTCTATGTTAGACTAAGAAAAAAGGAAACAAATTTATTCAAGAGACATTTTACAATTTATTTGTTTTGTCTGCAGCTAATTTGCAATGCAATATTCAACTGCTGCAATATATTATAAAACTTTTAAAATTGCGTTATTCTCCAGTACACCAACAAAAATTTTCACTTAAAAAATTTTGTCTCAGAAAGTGAAACAAAGTTCTGCATCTGGGATTGCAAAACATTGAAACTTTGACAAGAGAGAAAATTTTTAATCTGATAGTTATGAGCAGACATCCTCAAACTTGGCCCTCCAGAGGTTTTGGAACTACATTTCCCATGATGTTCAGCCAGCTGATATGCTGGCTGAGCATCACGGGAAATGTAGTTCCAAACCCTCTGGAGGGCCACGTTTGACGATGTCTGGTTATGAGGAATGTTGACTGTGACAGTGCAACACTAGTTGTCTATATCAAGCTATGCAGTACCCACCACACCAAAAATCATCATATTGGAGACTCTATGGTAGTAACCCTAAATGGTAAATAAATACATTTGCATACAAAGAGAGAAGCGCTCTACCAGGAACGAACAACAGCTCAGTGGCTTGTTCTATGGCGATTTACCACCCGGAAGCAGCCTCTTTTAGACCAGTGTGCTTTTCACAGAAGAAAACTTTCCTGAAGTATATCAGTCTGATCCCGCCAAGTAAGGTCAGTCCAGCCCCGAAATACCATGTAAATACATTTCACATATTGTTTAACATTACCTTTCATTGTTTCTTTAAGCATAGATCATCATATATTATCATTTTTATTTCACAAAATATGGTTCTTGATTGTTTTTTTAAATATTTAATGTGCTTGTTAGTACCTTGAAAAAAAAAATCTTGTTTCTTTTCAGAACATGGTGTCCAGTTTTCGAGTTTCAGAACTTCAAGTGTTGTTGGGGTTTGCAGGTCGAAATAAAAGTGGTCGCAAACATGATCTTCTTATGAGAGCCCTCCATTTGTTAAAAAATGGCTGCAGTCCTGCTGTACAAATTAAAATCAAAGAACTCTACAGAAGGAGATTTCCTAGGACATTGGATGGAGTACCAGGCTTATCGTCTATCAGGTCCAATGTTTTCAACTTGGACAGTAATTCTTCTGTGGATTCAGACTTAGCTGTGGCCGGCGTCCATACCTTACCATCAACCTCTGTTACTCCTCACTCTCCTGCCTCACCTCTGGGCTCTGTCTTACTGCAGGACACCAAACCTCAGTTTGACATTCAGCAGTTGTCACCTCCAATTCCACCTGTACATCCAGATGTTCACCTCAAAAGTCTTCCTTTTTATGATGTACTCGATGTTCTCATTAAACCAACCAGTCTAGGTAAGAACATATTCATCAATCATCAGATCTTTAAAGGGACAGTGGACACCTTGTGATTTTAATATGAAAGGTTTAATTATGCATAGTAAAACACCTTTGCAATGTACGTCCATTATTTATTTTGCCCCTTTTCATGCAATTTTACTATGCAAATTGTGACTTTCCTAATTTTCTCGAAGTGCACACCACAGTGTCTTAAGGCCAAGCCTGCTACAAATATTTCCCTAATTGGCTTTAACAGAAAAGAACTGCAAAACAAATATGATTGTGGCTAGCTTTGTCAGCTGCGGACTAAAGCCCATATTTGTTTCTGCAAATGAGGCAAGTGGTGTGTGGCGTTTGCCTTTTCAAAGACATTTACAGTAAACAAGCTGTTCACTCTTTAGACTTGGCTAGAGATGGTAAGGCCTGAAAAAACCCCGGAAAAATTGGGGGAAAAACAGTTTTTTTCCCAAGCTGTTTTTTTTCCAGATAAATTTAAAAAAATAATATGGGGTGTGGAATATGTTATTTTACAATGATAAATAATATGTCTATGATATGGTATTCAAACTAATGAAAGGCTTCTGAGAGAATGTGTAAAGTCTCAAATCTTTGCATGTTTTCTCAGCTGAAGACAAGCAAATCCTGCAATACAATGCAAATACACTGTACTTCTCAATGCAATTCTCAAATAAGAGAAATAAACATTTCTGCCTCTAGGGGGCACTGCAGAGGAAAGGCTTCAGTTTAGTTTGCTTGTGGGCTCCATCTTGTACAGTGGGTGATTGTTGGTGTACAGTAGATGATAGTTTCTGTCCTCTCAGGCCTTAATTGATAGAGGAGGTTACATTTGTCTGACAAATTAGTTTATCTTTATAACCTTTAGCTAAATGATTCCTATGAATGTTCTCCCCATCACAGCATAATGTTTACCTAAAGTCTTTCCAGTAAATTGTTAGTTTCTTTTTCTCTTTTCAGTAAAATGGTGAGACCAACATCTAGAGTTTGGAAACATTTCCAAAGTGCAATTGCTGCTGAGAGCAAAGCTGCAATTTGCAAATACTGTGAGAAGAAATGTTGTTTTCCATATGCTATAAGGATGACAAAACACATCCTCGCATGCCAGAGGTGCCCTTAAGACATTAAAAAAAAATACTTTATGGAATTAAATGATGATGGCCATAATTAAAGTGCAAGTAGCTTTTCCCTCCGAAGTTCTCATTCCAGAAGCACTCTTTCTGCTGCTTCTGTATCATTACAAAGTGTTTCTTCACTAGCAGCATCTTTAAAGTGAAAGTCAATCCTAGCGTTTGTAAAACGCTAGGATTGATCATAGAAACAAATAAAGGGGACTTTAATTCATGAAGTATAAAATACTTCATGCAGAAAGCTCCTTTGTTTGTTTCAAGCGTTCGTCGTTCTGAGCTTCTCAAGCAGCCGATTGCAGAACACTGTTTTGCTAGAGAGGTGACATTTCCACCTCTTAGCAAATAGCCGTGCGGAAATCCCGGCTCCTAAGGGCGCCAAGCCAGATTTCCTACACGGCTATTGGCTAAGAGGTCAAAACATCACCTCTCAGAATGGCGAACGCTTGAAACAAATAAAGGAGCTTTCTGCATGAAGTATTTTATACTTCATGTATGAAAGTCTCCTTTATTTGTTTCCATGTTCAATCCTAGCGTTTCACAAGCACTAGCATTGACTTTCACTTTAAAGGGACAGTAAACACCAGAATTTTTGTTGTTTAAAAAGGTAGATAATCCCTTTATTACCCATTCCCCAGTTTTGCATAACCAACACATTTATAATAATATACTATTCTTTCATGTAATTAGCAAGAGTCCATGAGCTAGTGACGTATGGGATATACATTCCTAACAGGAGGGGCAAAGTTTCCCAAACCTCAAAATGCCTATAAATACACCCCTCACCACACCCACAAATCAGTTTTACAAACTTTGCCTCCCGTGGAGGTGGTGAAGTAAGTTTGTGCTAGATTCTACGTTGATATGCGCTTCGCAGCAGGCTGGAGCCCGGTTTTCCTCTCTGTGTGCAGTGAATGTCAGAGGGATGTGAAGAGAGTATTACCTATTTGAATTCAATGGTCTCCTTCTACGGGATCTATTTCATAGGTTCTCTGTTATCGGTCGTAGAGATTCATCTCTTACCTCCCTTTTCAGATCGACGATATACTCTTATATACCATTACCTCTGCTGATTCTCATTTCAGTACTGGTTTGGCTTTCTACTACATGTAGATGAGTGTCCTGGGGTAAGTAAGTCTTATTTTTTGTGACACTCTAAGCTATGGTTGGGCACTTTTATATAAAGTTCTAAATATATGTGTTTAAACATTTATTTGCCTTGATTCAGGATGATCAATATTCCTTATTTCAGACAGTCAGTTTCATTATTTGGGATAATGCATATGAATAAATCATTTTTTCTTACCTTAAAATTGACTTTTTTCCCTGTGGGCTGTTAGGCTCGCGGGGGCTGAAAATGCTTCATTTTATTGTGTCATTCTTGGCGCGGACTTTTTTGGCGCAAAAAATTTCTTTGTCATTTCCGGCGTCATACTTGTCGCCGGAAGTTGTTCGTGTTTGCGTCATTTTTTGACGTTTCGCGCCAAAAATGTCGGTGTCACCGGATGTGGCGTCATTCTTGGCGCCAAAAGCATTTAGGCGCCAATAATGTGGGCGTTTTTTTTGGCGCTAAAAAATGTGGGCGTCATTATTGTCTCCACCTTTTTTTCACATTATTTAAGTCTCTTTTTTTCATTGCTTCTGGTTGCTAGAGGCTTGTTCATTGGCATTTTTTCCCATTCCTGAAAATGTCTTTTAAGGAATTTGATAGATTTTGCTTTATATGTTGTCTCAGATTGACCCTGGATCAGAAGCTACTTCTGGAAAAACTGTAAACTTGTGGTAACTGTTCCTCCGGCTGTAGTTTGTGATGAATGTCATGATAAGCTTGCTAATGCAGATAGTATTTCCATTAGTAATATTCCATTACCTGTTGCTGTTCCATCAACATCTAATACTCAGGATGTTCCTGTTAATATAAGAGATTTTGTTTCTAAATCTATTAGGAAGGCTATGTCTGTTATTCCTCCTTCCAGTAAACGTAAAAGGTCTTTTAAAACTTCACATTTTTCAGATGAATTTTTAAATGAACATCATCATTCTGATTTGTCTGTTTCTGATGATGATTTTTCTGGTTCAGAGGATTCTGTCTCAGATATTGACACTGATAAATCTTCATATTTATTTAAAATGGAATTTATTTGTTCTTTACTTAAAGAAATTTTAATCGCATTAGAGATGGAGGAATCTAGTCCTCTTGATACTAAATCTACTAAGCGTTTAAATTCGGTTTTTAAACCTCCTTTAGTTATTCCGGAAGTTTTTCCTGTCCCTGATGCTATTTCTGAAGTAATTTCTAGGGAATGGAATAATCTGGGTAATTCATTTACTCCTTCTAAAAGGTTTAAGAAATTGTATCCTGTGCCATCTGACAGATTAGAGTTTTGGGACAAAATCCCTAAAGTTGATGGGGCTATCTCTACTCTCGCTAAACGTACTACTATTCCTACGGCAGATAGTACTTCCTTTAAGGATCCTTTAGATAGGAAAATTGAATCCTTTCTAAGGAAAGCTTATTTATGTTCAGGTAATCTTCTTAGGCCTGCTATTTCTTTGGCTGATGTTGCGGCAGCTTCCACTTTTTGGTTGGAGGCTTTGGCACAACAAGTGTCAGATCATAATACTCATAGCATTGTTAAACTTCTTCAACATGCTAATAACTTTATTTGTGATGCCATCTTTGATATCATTAGAGTTGATGTCAGGTATATGTCTTTAGCTATTTTAGCTAGAAGAGCTTTATGGCTTAAAACTTGGAATGCAGATATGTCTTCTAAGTCAACTTTGCTTTCCCTTTCTTTCCAAGGTAATAAATTGTTTGGTTCCCAGTTGGATTCTATTATTTCAACTGTTATTGGGGGGAAAGGAACTTTTTTACCTCAGGATAAAAAATCTAAATATAGGGCTGCTAATCGTTTTCGTTCCTTTCGTCAGAATAAGGAACAGAAGCCTGATCCTTCCCCTAAAGGAACGGTTTCTGTTTGGAAACCATCTCCAGTCTGGAATAAATCCAAGCCTTTCAGAAAGCCAAAGCCAGCTCCCAAGTCCACATGAAGGTGCGGCCCTCATTCCAGCACAGCTGGTAGGGGGCAGATTACGATTTTTCAAAGAAATTTGGATCAATTCGTTTCACAGTCTTTGGATTCAGAACATTGTTTCACAAGGGTACAGAATAGGTTTCAAGGTAAGGCCTCCTGCAAGAAGATTTTTTCTTTCTCGCATTCCAATAAACCCAGTGAAGGCTCAAGCATTTCGGAAATGTGTTTCAGATCTAGAGTTGGCTGGAGTAATTGTGCCAGTTCCAGTTCTGGAACAGGGTCTGGGGTTTTACTCAAATCTATTCATTGTACCAAAGAAGGAGAATTCCTTCAGACCAGTTCTGGATTTAAAAATATTGAATCGTTATGTAAGGATACCAACATTCAAAATGGTAACTATAAGGACTATTCTGCCTTTCGTTCAGCAAGGGCATTATATGTCCACAATAGATTTACAAGATGCATATCTGCATATTCCGATTCATCCAGATCACTTTCAGTTTCTGAGATTCTCTTTTCTAGACAAGCATTACCAGTTTGTGGCTCTGCCGTTCAGCCTAGCAACAGCTCCAAGGATTTTTTCAACGGTTCTGGGTGCCCTTCTATCTGTAATCAGAGAACAGGGTATTGTGGTATTTCCTTATTTGGACGATATCTTGGTACTTGCTCAGTCTTCACATTTAGCAGAATTTCATATGAATAGACTTGTGTCGTTTCTTCAAGAACATGGTTGGAGGATCAATTTACCAAAGAGTTCATTGATTCCTCAGTCAAGGGTAACCTTTTTAGGTTTCCAAATAGATTCAGTGTCCATGACTTTGTCTCTGACGGACAAGAGACATCTGAAATTGGTTTCAGCTTGTCGAAACCTTCAGTCTCAATCATTCCCTTCGGTAGCCTTATGCATGGAAATTCTAGGTCTTATGACTGCTGCATCGGACGCGATCCCCTTTGTTCGTTTTCACATGCGACCTCTTCAGCTTTGTATGCTGAACCAGTGGTGTAGGGATTATACAAAGATATCACAGTTAATATCTTTAAATCCGATTGTACGACACTCTCTGATGTGGTGGACAGATCACCATCGTTTAGTTCAAGGGGCTTCTTTTGTTCTTCCAACCTGGACTGTGATCTCAACAGATGCGAGTCTGACAGGTTGGGGAGCTGTATGGGGGTCTCTGACAGCGCAGGGGGTTTG
Source organism: Bombina bombina (assembly GCF_027579735.1). Taxonomy (NCBI): domain Eukaryota; kingdom Metazoa; phylum Chordata; class Amphibia; order Anura; family Bombinatoridae; genus Bombina; species Bombina bombina. Next base: position 62,625,886 of record NC_069500.1, on the reverse strand, counting down.
GGAATCTCAGGAGGCGAGATTACCAATCAACATATTGGAACTCCGTGCGATTTTCAGAGCTCTTCAGTCGTGGCCTCTTCTGAAGAGAGAATCGTTCATTTGTTTTCAGACGGACAATGTCACAACCGTGGCATATGTCAATCATCAAGGGGGGACTCACAGTCCTCTGGCTATGAAAGAAGTATCTCGGATACTTGTATGGGCGGAATCCAGCTCCTGTCTAATTTCTGCGGTTCATATCCCAGGTATAGACAATTGGGAAGCGGATTATCTCAGTTGCCAGACTTTACATCCGGGCGAATGGTCTCTTCACCCAGAGGTATTTCTTCAGATTGTTCAAATCTGGGGAATTCCAGAAATAGATCTGATGGCCTCTCATCTAAACAAGAAACTTCCCAGGTATCTGTCCAGATCCAGGGATCCTCAGGCGGAGGCAGTGAATGCATTGTCGCTTCCTTGGAAGTATCATCCTGCCTATATCTTTCCGCCTCTAGTTCTTCTTCCAAGAGTGATCTCCAAGATTCTAAAAGAGCGTTCGTTTGTTCTGCTGGTGGCTCCAGCATGGCCTCACAGGTTTTGGTATGCGGATCTTGTTCAGATGGCTACTTGCCAACCTTGGACTCTTCCATTAAGACCAGACCTTCTATCTCAATGTCCTTTTTTCCATCAGGATCTCAAATCATTAAATTTGAAGGTATGGAGATTGAACGCTTGATTCTCAGTCATAGAGGTTTCTCTGACTCCGTAATTAATACTATGTTACAGGCTCGTAAATCTGTGTCTAGGAAGATATATTATCGAGTCTGGAAGACTTACATTTCTTGGTGTTCTTCTCATCAATTTTCCTGGCATTCTTTTAGAATTCCTAGAATTTTACAGTTTCTTCAGGATGGTCTTGATAAAGGTTTGTCTGCAAGTTCCTTGAAAGGACAAATTTCTGCTCTTTCTGTGCTGTTTCACAGAAGGATTGCTAATCTTCCTGATATTCATTGTTTTGTACAGGCTTTGGTTCATATAAAACCTGTCATTAAGTCAATCTCTCCTCCTTGGAGTTTGAATTTGGTTCTGGGGGCTTTACAAGCTCCTCCGTTTGAACCTATGCATTCTCTGGATATTAAATTACTTTCTTGGAAAGTGTTGTTCCTTCTGCTAGAAGAGTTTCTGAGTTATCTGCTCTTTCTTGTGAATCTCTTTTTCTGATTTTTCATCAGGATAAGGCGGTGTTGCGGACTTCATTTAAATTTTTACCTAAAGTTGTGAATTCTAACAACATTAGTAGAGAAATTGTGGTTCCTTCATTGTGTCCTAATCCTAAGAATTCTAAGGAAAGGTCGTTACATTCTTTGGATATAGTTAGAGCTTTGAAATATTATGTTGAAGCTACTAAAGATTTCCTAAATACTTCTAGTCTATTTGTTATCTTTTCCGGTTCCAGGAAAGGTCAGAGGGCCTCTGCCTTTTCTTTGGCGTCTTGGTTAAAGTCTTTGATTCATCATGCTTATGTCGAGTCGGGTAAAACTCCGCCTCAAAGGATTACAGCTCATTCTACTAGGTCAGTTTCTACTTCCTGGGCGTTTAGGAATGAAGCTTCGGTTGATCAGATTTGCAAAGCAGCAACTTGGTCTTCTTTGCATACTTTTACTAAATTCTACCATTTTGATGTGTTTTCTTCTTCTGAAGCAGTTTTTGATAGAAAAGTACTTCAGGCAGCTGTTTCAGTTTGATTCTTCTGCTTATAATTTCAGTTTTTTTCATTATAAGATTAAAACTTTATTTTGGAGTGTGGATTATTTTTCAGCGGAATTGGCTGTCTTTATTTTATCCCTCCCTCTCTAGTGACTCTTGCGTGGAAGTTCCACATCTTGGGTATTTATTATCCCATACGTCACTAGCTCATGGACTCTTGCTAATTACATGAAAGAAAACATAATTTATGTAAGAACTTACCTGATAAATTCATTTCTTTCATATTAGCAAGAGTCCATGAGGCCCACCCTTTTTTGTGGTGGTTATGATTTTTTTGTATAAAGCACAATTATTCCAATTCCTTATTTTTTATGCTTTCGCTCTTTTTTCTTATCACCCCACTTCTTGGCTATTCGTTAAACTGATTTGTGGGTGTGGTGAGGGGTGTATTTATAGGCCTTTTGAGGTTTGGGAAACTTTGCCCCTCCTGGTAGGAATGTATATCCCATACGTCACTAGCTCATGGACTCTTGCTAATATGAAAGAAATGAATTTATCAGGTAAGTTCTTACATAAATTATGTTTTTACCTCTGTGATTACCTTGTATCTATGCCTCTGCAAACTGCCCCCTTATTTCAGTTCTTTTGACACTTGCATTTTTAGCCAATCAGTGCTTGCTCTTAGGAGCTTCACGTGCCGGAGCTCAATGTTATCTATATGAAACACATGAACTAACGCCCTCTAGTGGTGAAAAACTGTCAAAATGCTTTCCGATTAGAGGCAGTCTTTGAGGTCTAAGAAATTAGCACATTAACCTCCTAGATTTAGCTTTCAACTAAGAATACCAAGAGAACAAAGCAAAATTGGTAATAAAAGTAAATTGGAAAGTTTTTTTAAAATTACATGCCCTATTTAAATCATGAAATATTTTTTTTACTTTACTGTAACTTTAAGTAAAGAAGTGTTGCAAACCACTGCCTAACAAAAATACACAATACCTTAATTTATACTGTAGATAGAATAACACCTGATCAAGATCAAGCTCTTAATACAATCTTTCACTTTACTTTCTTCAGCAGTTGTAGGTTTGTTTCATTCCGTGCAAACTTTGTTTTTAGTAGTCCATGTGAAAAATGACAAATATGGAGAGGAAGAAGAAATGGAAAATAGCAGTAGTTCAGAAAATGAGATAGATTAAATTGCATGTATATGTTGTCTTTGTTTTCTTTTCTCAATTTTTTTTTTTAAGTTAAACCTTGCTATGGAGCTTAAATATTGAGGTGGTCCTTACATCCCCAATTACCATATCCTATTTGCACAAATAATGCCAGTTGCTTACCTTTTTATTTGCAATTGGTGCTAAGGGGCAAATCTGTGTTTTTTTTTTTTATGTTGATGGTTTCATGTTTTTTTTTTTTTCCCTTTGAGGGAAAGAAAGGTGTGGTTACTTGTTCTCATTTATAGTTGAAATGTTCTTAACATATATAATAGACCTTGTTATTCCATTAGTAACAAAAAATAAAGTTTTAAAAAGCAAGTTTTGTTTATATACTGAATAAACTTTACTTTTAAATTAAGCATAATATTTTTATATACACTGCATTTCATGTTCCCACTGTAACAAAATGACTTTCTATTTGTAAAACTACTCCATGCTGCATTTTTTTTTAAAATTTTTCCAAAAAATTCAATTTTTTCCTGGAAAAAAAACGGGGGAAAAAACGTTTTTTTTCCATGGCTTCATAATTTCCGGAAATTTTATGTCTCTAGACTTGGCTGATACATTACTCTATAGGAACACAACAAAGTGTTCACTGTCCTTTTATCTGAAACATATTTTTTTTTTGTAGACTGACATTAAAAGTGTAGTTATCCATATTCTGTAATTGTTTAGGTCTTGTCAAAGTAATTTGCATTGTGCATTTTATATTTTTTTTTTGTTTTAACTTTTCATTAACTTAACTTCTATGAGCATTAAACCTCTGACAATATTGGTAACTCTCTAGGCAAAACAACTCCATTAGCCAAAACAAATATGTTAAATCAAATAGATTGTGTAAAAACAGCACAAATCTTGCTCATTTTCTTGCAAAATGAGCACTTAGAATATATAATTGTAGCCACTGCCTCAGGGAGATAAGAGGTGACATCTTTTGAACTTAAAGGGACATAAAACAAGTTGGGATAGATACAAAATTTAATATGCATTTTAATTACTTAACCTGCAAATTTATACTGCAGTGCCTCCTCATTAATCCTTTCTTTTAAGTTTCTGAATTGTACAGCTCTATTCCTTATATGGCTGTATCTATCTACAAGACTTTAACACTCATCTGCTGGAGCATGCCTAGAAGCAAATAAGCTGCTGTGAACTCAGTTGAAATACAATGCCTTTGTTTCTGATGCTAAACGCTGATAAGGCGAGGTGGATCAGACTTTTCCAAACATCATGGCTATGTAACTAATTTTTACTTGGTTTTGAAAATTATTTTAAAATACTTGGCAGCAATTTTTAAACATTTTTTTTATGCAAACTGTTTTTACTTAATTAGCCCTTTTAGGATATGCACAGTTCTCAAATGTCTTATGGCACTTTAAGTTGCCTTCTGTCTCTTCTGAGTATGAGCAAATCAGACTTACTGTCTTTCAAGGATTATCTGAATAGTAAACCAAGTTATACAATGTAGAAACCGCGGCTCAAGGCGTCATCCAAATCCCGGAAGTGTGAATGGATCCTATCAAAACTCTCCTCTTTCTTCTCTCTCAGGCCCGGAGTGCAGTAACAGCGGCAGATCAAGCCGCATTTTACATAGCAAGGCACAAAAAGGAGCTGGCACTACAAGGTGTGCTAGAATAAAAATAGAAAAATATGTATTGAAAAAAATGCATTAAACTTCATACAAACATGTTATGGTGTCTATATGAAGTTTTAAAGGGATACTAAACCCAAATTTCTTTCCTAAGATATGGAGAGTCCACAATTCAATTACTAGTTGGAATATAACTTCTGGCCAGCAGGAGGAGGCAAAGAGCACCACAGCAAAGCTATTAAGTGTCACTCCCCTACCCATAATCTCCAGTCATTCTCTTTGCCTCTGTCAATGGAGGAGGTGAAGTTTGGTGTCTGAAGAAATGTTTTTTAGGTTTAGCTGTGTCCACGTCAATCTCTTCAGTAGAGTAGTGGTGGTTTTTAAGCAGTTAGAAAATGTTGTGAGGTAGTCCTTGCTTGGTTTTCTAACATGTTGCTGCCCTAGGTATAGAAAGCCAGAGTTGGTTACATAAGGAGTATGTGTCCTTTCACGCCTTGTGAGCTGTCTACCTGCCGGACAGCTGGATTTGCAGGTAAATGCTTTTGTCTTCTTTATTATTATAGTTCCCTAGTGGTCATTTTTTTAAACTCTGTGGCATTAGAATCTGTCTCAGAGTGTTTATTACAAAATCACTGAGTGTGTCGGCACCTGTCGTTCAATAAGTCATTGGCCAATTTCATGCTCTGTATTTCAATGCGCTTTGTCGAATGTGCTAACAAAATAACCTGTAAGCATAAGCACTCCTATAGGCTTTCCTTTCCCCCCCTTCCTCACCTCCGTTTTTCCGGTCACAAAAGGAATTTTCCTCCGTTCTGATGAGTAGCCTGTCCACAGGAAACGATAATGACCCTTAATGCCGCTTCTCAAGCACTTGTGGTCAGTCAGGTTAACCAAAAAACCCTTTCAGTGACTGACCTCTGGTCGACTCCGTTCCCCTCTTAGGCTCACTCTTAATTGGCGTGTGACGTCATCACTTGGTTCCGGTTCTCGTCCTCCTTTACCTGCCAATGCTGATGACCGCTTTGTGAGGTGGGCGTAGTAGATGCAAGGACTAAACATCCACTGATTTGCTGTGCAATCCTCTGTTTCTCAAGATCCAAGCAATGAGGTGCACTCGCAGTCAAGGATGCAGTAAAAACTTTTATTAGAGTTCATAAAATATCCTTAATACCAGGGTATCAACAGGTTAGCAAGTGGCAATACGGGTGGTAGGAATCCACTCCAAGAACTGTCTTCTGACGCATTTCGTCTCAAAAGGCCGTAATCGTAGCTACAGTCTGTGAGCCTCATTGACCTTATATGCACAATAGTGCATAGTGATTGGGTAAAACTATTACCCGGAGTGGAGTCCCAAACACACCCATATATTCACTTGTTACAACAGTTTATCTTGTAACAGTCATTAATGTCATTCATTTTTAGACTTGTGAAACATATCATTACCTACAGCTGTATGATATTAAACAAAACAAAACTAAATAAACAGCGGTTAAACTGATTAACACCGCTGTCTTTCAGCATACACCTATCTCACAAAGAGAAACGGTTCTTGATAAAGCAATTATATAACCTACACACATATTAGATACTTACTGAGTATCCCTAAAAATTGAAATGCCCCCAATATGGCCTCTATTTAAAGGGACACTGTACCCAAAAATTTTCTTTCGTGATTCAGATTGAGCATGACATTTCAAGCAACTTTCTAATTTACTCCTATTATCAAATTTTCTTCATTCTCTTGGTATCTTTATTTGAAATGCAAGAATGTAAGTTTAGATGCTGGCCCATTTTTGGTGAACAACCTGGGTTGTCCTTGCTGATTGGTGGATAAATTCATCCACCAATAAAAAAGTGCTGTCCAGAGTACTGAAACCAAAAAAAAAGCTTAGATGCCTTCTTTTTCAAATAATGATAGCAAGAGAACGAAGAAAAATTGATAATAGGAGTAAATTAGAAAGTTGCTTAAAATTGCATGCTCTTTCTGAATTACAAAAGAAAAATTTTGGGTTCAGTGTCCGTTTAAGTAGTCAGTAAATACATATATGTTTGCAAATATAAGTTGTATAACCGTACAGAGTAATAACGATAGACTTATAGTGCTAACATTCACTGATATCATTTAACACTGATAATACTCTCTCCAAACATATATACATTAATGAATACAAATACTCTTTGTATGTCTGCTTTCTTAAAGGCACATTCAATCTTTCACTCGTGTATATTATCCAATATACACCCTCCCAGCAACATCCCATATGCAACAACTAACAGCAATATCCTATTACCTTGCCTCAATATATAAATCAGTGCTATGGCTAAGTATTTCCATGATGTGGAGAGGACATTTCTATGGGATACATAAATCAATTACCTTATTCCCAGAAGTTAATAAGATCATATTCCGAGTTCAGCCCATCTGGCTCTCTGGTCCTGAGTCTATGTATCCAATAGACCTCTCTCTTGGCTAATAATCTGCCTCTATTCCCTCCTCTCTCTTTACATTTTACCATTTTAATGATTGTCCACCTCAGAGAGTCAACTCTTTTGTTGTGTAACTGTTTAAAGTGCTGTACCAGTAGGGTGGTTAACTTTCCAGCCTTTATGTTGGATAAATGCTCTCTTATTCTGTCTCTGGTCTCCCTCGTCGTGAGACCTGTATACTGGATACCACAATCAACGCACGTGAGCAGATATACAGCATAAATCGTTCTGCAATTAAACATGAATTTTTTTTTAATTTTTCCCCAGTGACCATGCTTTCAAAACCCATTCCTGGCTGTAAATGTGTTTATTGACTCGGGTAGGAAAAGATCTATGTTATTTTGTAAACCCAATCTCAGTGGAATTATTTTCAGAGGAACGGCTTGTTTAAACTGAAGTTGTCAGATTTCTTTTTTTTTGCCGGTTTTGAAGTGCGCGCTTTACTTTGCGCAGTTTCATTTACCCGGTCATGTGACTTTCCTCTTCCGTTTTTAGAAGTTATCGGAGCGGTATTGGCTGCTTAGAGTTTGAGCCTGTGAAGGTCATGGAGCAGGAGTCTGTTCCTATGGACAAATGTTTGCTATGCATGGAGAACCAAATTGTGTTACCTATGTCATTTTGTACATCATGTCTAGGTAGAACTTTAAAATATAAAGATAAACTTTTTTTTTCTGAGCCTAATGTCTCTCAGGATGATGCTGTTCAGGCTATGCCACAGTTTCCTCCTTAAACGTCCCAAGCCTCAATGGCGTCACATACAGTGCCCTGCAGTTCCTCTCAGCCTCCTGGAGGAGTTTATTTGCCTGCAGATTTTGCTACTCATGTATCTTCTGCTGTATCTGCGACATTATCTGCTTTTCCTTTGCTGGGAAAACGCAAGAGGAAAATTAGACATTCAGATAGTAAGGTTTCTGTTCCAGGTTTCCCTCCCTCATAAGTCTGATGAGGAGGATACGTTGGTAGCTTCTGAGGGTGAAATCTCAGATTCGGACAGTATAATTCCTTTATCTGATACTGAAGAGGTAAACTTCAGATTTAAGTTTGAACCTTCGTTTACTGTTAAAGGAGGTATTGGCTACTTTAGACGAGTCCGATACTTCTGTCATTGTCAACCCTAAGAAGTCTAGTAAACTTAATAAATACTATGATGTTCCTTCCTCTGTGGAAGTGTTTTCTGTTCCAGACGGTGTGACAGAGATCTTGTTGTTTTTTCTACGTTCCCACAAATAGAAAGTGAATCTGGGAAAGAGTTCCCTTGTTCCAGCTACAAGGGTAGTTTTCTTAGGGACCATGATAGATTCCCTATTTATGAAATTTTTTCTGACAGAGGTCAGAAAATCCAAAATTCTCTCCTTGCCTCTCTCTACAGTCTACTGTTCAGCCATCAGTGGCTCAATGTATGGAGGTAATTGGTCTGATCGCTTCCATGGACATCATTCCCTTTGCTAGATTCCATTTGAGAGCTCTGCAATTATGCATGCTCAGACAATGGAACAGAGTCCATTCTGCTCTGTCACAGAGGATAGATCTAGACCAGTCGACAAGAGACTCTCTTCCATGGTGGTTTTCTCAGGAGCATCTGTCTCAGGGCACATGTTTTCGGAGACTTTCCTGGGTAATTGTGACCACGGACGCCAGCCTGCTAAGCTGGGGAGCAGTCTGGGACTCGTTAAAGGCGCAGGGACTATGGACTCAGAAGGAGTCTGCTCTCCCCATAAACATCTTGAAGTTGAGAGCAATTTACAATGCTCTGTTGGCTTGTCCTCAGTTGTCCTTAGCCCGGTTTATCAGGTTCCAGTCGGACAACATCACCTCAGTGGCTTACATCAACCACCAGGGAGGAACTCGGTGAGTTCCTTAGCCATGAAGGAGGAGGCACGGATTATTCAGTGGTTAGAAGCTCACAATTGTTGTCTATCTGCCATCCACATTCCAGGAGTGGACAACTAGGAAGCAGATTTCCTGAGCAGACAGACACTTCATCCCAGGGACTGGACTCTCCATCCAGAGGTGTTCTCCAGGTTAATCCTCAAATGGGGAGTGCCGGAGTTGGATCTGATGGCGTCTCGGCAGAACGCCAAGCTTCCAAGGTATGGTTCAAGGTCAAGAGATCTGCAGGCCATCCTGATAGATGCTCTGGCGTTTCCTTGGGATTTCGGTCTAGCATACCTGTTTCCTCTGTTTGCGCTCCTTCCACGAGTCATTGCTCGTATCAAACACGAGAGAGCGTTGGTAATTCTAATAGCTCCGGCATGGCCTTGCAGGATCTGGTATGCAGACTTAGTGAAGATGTCATCTCTGCCGCCTTGGTGGTTAGGACCTTCTAACTCAGGGTCCATTCTTCCATCCAAATCTCGTTTCTCTGAAGCTGACTGCTTGGAGATTGAATGCTTAGTTCTGTCTAAGCGTGGATTTTCTGAGTCGGTTATTGAGACCATGATCCAGGCTCGCAAGCCTGTTACTCGAAAAATTTACCATAATGTATGGCGTAAATACCTTTATTGGTGTGAATCCAAGTGCTACTCTTGGAGTAGGGTCAGAATTCCTAGAATTTTGTCTTTTCTCCAGGAAGGTCTGGAGAAAGGGTTGTCAGTTCTCTGAAATGTCAGATTTCTGCATGATCTATTTTGTTACACAAGCGTCTGACGGATGTGCCAGATGGTCAATCTTTTTTGTCAGGCCCTGGTCAGAATCAGGCCAGTGTTTAACCCTGTTGCTCATCCTTGGAGCCTTAATCTTGTTCTTAAAGTTTTGCAGCAGGCTCCGTTTGAGCCAATGCATTCCATAGATATTAAGTTATCTTGGAATGTTTTTTGTTTCTTATTGCTATCTCTTCTGCTCGGAGAGTCTCGGAACTCTTGGCTTTGCAGTGTTATTCGCCTTACCTTATCTTTCATGCGGATAAGGCGGTTCTTCGTACTAAATTGGGGTTTCTTCCTAAAATGGTTTCGGATAGAAATATTACTCAGTAAATTGTTGTTCCTTCTTTCTGTTCTAATCCTTCTCATAAGGAATGTGTCTGTTGTACAACTTGGATGTTGTGCGTGCTCTAAAATTCTATTTACAGACGGCTAAGGATTTTCGCCAATCTTCCGTCCTGTTTGTTTGTTTCTCAGGAAAGCGTAAGGGTCAGAAGGCTACTACTACTTCTCTTTCCCTCTGGTTGAGAAGTATGATTCGTTTTACATATGAGACTGCTGGTCAGCAGCCTCCTGAGAGAATTACAGCTCATTCCACTAGGGCTGTATCCTCTTCTTAGGCTTTCAAAAATGAAGCTTCTGCCTTTTGCCTTGGCTGAGGCCTCTTTTGGGAGAAAAGTTCTTACCACTAGTAATTGAATGACGTTGTGGACTCTCCATATCTTAGGAAAGAAAGCAAAATTGTTGCTTACCTGATATATTTCTTTCTTTCCGGATATGGAGAGTTCACCACCCCACCCTTAATTAAGACAGTTATTTTTTACTAAACCTCAGGCACCTCTACACCTTTGTGTTTATTCCTTTTCTATTTCCTTTCGGTCGAATGACTGGGGATAATGGGTAGGGGTGTGACACTTAACAGCTTTGCTGTGGTGATCTTTGCCTCCTCCTGCTGGCCAGGAGTGATATTCCTCTAGTAATTAAATGATGTTGTGGACTCTCCATATCCGGTAAGAGAGAAATTTATCAGGTAAGCATAAATTTTGTTTTTTTCTTTCATGATTCAGACAGAACATGCAATTTTAAGAAACTTTCGAATCTACTCCTTTTTCCTATTATCACTTTTTCTCCGTTCTCTTGCTATCTTTATTTGAAAAAGGAGGAATGTAAGCTTAAGAGCTGGCCAATTTTTGCTTCAGCACCTGGGTAGCGCTTGCTGATTGGTGGCTAAATATATCAAGGTTTGAGCTAGCTGAAAGGAGATCATCAAGAGGCATAGATTAGAATATACACATAGCCTTGACCTGGGCTGATCTCATGGTATAATGATAGGCTAGATTGTGGCAGGCAGCGGTTTAAGAGACATTTAGGGTTATGTAGAAGGTGAAAGCGTGGCAGAGAAAGGCACACAATGGAGAAACAGAAATCAAATACAGGAATCCAACACAAAATTAAACTTTAGAAAAAATGAAGAGATTCATTTGAGTACTTTCAGGGAGGGGTTTCAGAAATCTGTTTTAGTAATCTGAGATTTTATTGAAGCCCAAGGCAAGCAACACATGCAGATAATAGGCCAGGAGCCTCACAATGTTATACTATAGCCTGTGTTTTAATAAAAGGTAATATTTTTTTATTTTAGTTACGTGCGGTTCTGCGCTTTGTATATTATAATTGTACAGAATGTTTAGGGCCCAGTTACAATGAACACAATTTATTTGTTCATTGCAGTCAATGTCAGTTTATTTTTTAAATTCATATATGCATAATGGTATTGGTGCATATTAAATACAATTTTCCTTGTTGTAATCTTTTTTTAAAGAGACAAAAAGTTATGCTATTTTCTGTGTTTAATAAAACATAATTTAGATATCTTAGTCATTTATTTTTTTTATTTTGCACGAAAAATTCCATTTAATATGCAGTCTAAATTCTTAATGGCTACAATAGAGATTGCTTGTGTTAGTACAGCTATGTTATTAAGTTTATAGTTTGCAATGTTTCAGTGATTTATATGCTGATAGTGTTTGATGTTTTCCTTACCAGTGCAGACTAATATCCAAAGATTCCAAGAGAAATGTTTTATTTTCGCACTGACCCCTCAGCAAGTTCGAGAAATCTGCATCTCCCGGTAAGTAAGTCAAAAAACATTTAGATTATTTTTTAATTAAAGGAATAGTAAACCCAAATTTTTTTCTTTCATGATTCAGATAGATCATGTGATTTTAAGCAACTTTCTAATTTACTCCTATTATCAATTTTTCTTCATTCTCTTGCTATCTTTATTTGAAAAAGTAGGGATTTAAGCTAAGGCGCCGGCCCATTTTTGGTTCAGCATCCTGGCTAGCGCTTGCTGATTGGTGGCTTCATTTAGCCACCAATAAGCAAGTGCAACCCAGGTTATGAACCAAAATGGGCTGGCTCTTGAGCATATATTCCTGCTTTTCAAATAAAGATACCAAGAGAAGGAAGAAACATTGGCAATAGGAGTAAATTGGAAAGTTGCTTAAAATTGCATGATCTATCTAAATCATGAAAGTTTAATTTTGACTTTATTGTCCATTTAACATATAGGTGTTGTGTGTGTGTGTATCTTTATCTATCTAGTCGCCCCCCCCCCCTTCCCTTACTATTTGAGTGGCTGGTGTAAAAGCTAAAGGACTAATACATCCATGTGCACAAGTATACCAACAGTCATTCATATTAGAGATGGGCATTCAGCAGTTTTGTTCACTGCCGAATGCGGATATAGGAGGCTAAATTTCAGTATTTGGCTCTTTTTGGAGCCGAATATCCTCTTGTGCAAGTGAAACATACTAAGATCTGTGCAGAACAAAACAACCGAAAGCACATCTCTAATTTATATTGGTTTCTGATGTATCTGCCTGCACAGTGCAGTGCATACTACAATCTGATTGGTGGATGTTTGCTGGAGCCTATGTGCTTATTTTAAGAAATCAAAATCAGGATTGTTTAGAGAGTTATGTAAGAGATGACACTTTCTCTAGTGCACCCTATGCATAGAGCTTTCTTTCTTTGTCAGTTTAGCTACTGTCATATTTGTATAGCTGTCCATTTGCAATGTTTTACACTCAAACTTCTATCAACAGAGATTATATGCCAGGAGGGAGAAGGGATTATTCAGTTCAAGTCCAGTTAAGGTACTATTTCATCTGTTTTCTGTTGGTGTATTCTATCAATAACCTATTTGCATTTCTTGTGGATGTATAATTGTTTTCTCCATTGGCAATAGGTTATGTTTAGCAGAAACTAGTTGCCCTCAGGAGGACAACTATCCTAGCAGTCTATGCATTAAAGTGAATGGCAAGCTGTTTCCTTTGCCGGTGAGTCATTATATGCTAAATAAAAAAGTGTGTTGCATTTCCCCCCTCCCAAATATATAAACCTTCTATAGAGAAATGACGAGCAACCATCTTTCCCAAGCAAATGTTTGAATTATTTAGGGATATACTGAAGAATTGTACTGACCAGGTTACTTATTTATATTTGTTTTTTTATAATTATCAAGTACATGTTAAAGCGGTAACACCAAGTTTATTAAAGGATATTTTTTACTCTTATTTCTTAGATCTTATCAACCTGCCACCTATGGCCTTTTTTTTTTGGTATTTAATTACAGAAATATGTTTTAATCAAAGTGTAGTTATGTTAATTTTGAACTGATACAAACTCGGTGGGTATATGGATTATATAGTCCAATTATATACAAGTAATACTAAAAATAATTTGTTATAATTACTGTATTATTTTCTACACATTCTGCTTGTCTTTCTTTTTTTTCCAGGATATGTGTTCTAAACGATCATGTTCTAGATTTTAATGCAGTTGCAATTACTTCCTATATGTAACAAATGTCTATAGTGAACTAATAAAGACCTTGTCTTGTTACTGCCTGGAATTTACAGCTGAAATAGAGCCTTGATCTTGTATATTTATTTATAGATGTAAACTCACCTTTGCATTTCTTTCCTAAGATATGGAGAGTCCACAACATCATCAATTATTAGTGGGAATATCACTCCTGGCCAGCAGGAGGAGGCAAAGAGTACCACAGCAAAGCTCCCCTACCCATAATCCCCAGTCAATCTCTTTACCTCTGTCAATGGAGGAGGTGAAGTTTAGTGTTTGAAGAAAATTTGATTCCTTTCGGTACAAGCAAGATTTTTGGGTATAGCTGTAGTCCACGTCAATCTCTGCAGTAGAGTAGTGGTGGCTTTAAAGCAGTTAGAAAGTTGTGAGGTAGTCCTTACTGGGTTTTCAAACATATTTGCTGCCCATGGTATAGAAAGCCAGAGTAGGTTTACTCTGTTCTTTCTTTTTCCACAGGTCTTTGTAAGAAGTATGTGTCCTTTCGCGCCTTGTGAGCTGTCTACCTGCCAGACAGCTGGATTTGCAGGTAAGTGCTTTTCTTCTGTTATGTGTGATCAGTCCACGGGTCATCATTACTTCTGGGATATAACTCCTCCCCAACAGGAAATGCAAGAGGATTCACCCAGCAGAGCTGCACATAGCTCCCCACCTCTACGCCAGTCCCAGTCATTCTCTTGCACCCAACGACTAGATAGGATGTGTGAGAGGACTATGGTGATTATACTTAGTTTTTATGACTTCAATCAAAAGTTTGTTATTTTACAATAGCACCGGAGCGTGTTATTACTTCTCTGGCAGAGTTTGAGGAAGAATCTACCAGAGTTTTTTACTATGATTTTAACCGGAGTAGTTAAGATCATATTGCTGTTCTCGGCCATCTGAGGGAGGTAAAAGCTTCAGATCAGGGGACAGCGGGCAGATGAATCTGCATTGAGGTATGTTGCAGTTTTTATTTTCTGAATGGAATTGATGAGAAAATCCTGCCATACCGTTATAATGACATGTATGTATACACTTCAGTATTCTGGGGATGGTATTTCACCGGAACTACTCTGTTAAAAGTCACTAATCCTTTTAATAAGTATTTATCATGTTAAACGTTTTTGCTGGAATGTAGAATCGTTTACATTTCTGAGGTACTGAGTGAATAAATATTTGGGCATTATTTTCCACTTGGCAGTTGTTTGGTTTTAATTGTGACAGTTTCGTTTCTCTTCACTGCTGTGTGTGAGGGGGAGGGCCGTTTTTGGCGCTCTTTGCTACGCATCAAAAAATTCAAGTCAGTTACTCTTATATTTCCTGCATGATCCGGTTCATCTCTGACAGATCTCAGGGGTCTTCAAACTTCTTTGGAGGGAGGTAGATTCTCTCAGCAGAGCTGTGAGAATTTTATATTGACTGTGAATAAAAACGTTGCTCTGTAATTTTTATGTCAAATTTAATTATTGTTATTTTACTAATGGGAACAAACCTTTGCTAAAAGTTGTGTTGTTTTAAAGTTTGATGCTATAACTGTTTTTCAGTTCATTATTTCAACTGTCATTTAATCGTTTAGTACCTCTTTGAGGCACAGTACGTTTTTGCTAAAAAAGATTATAACCAAGTTGCAAGTTTATTGCTAGTGTGTTAAACATGTCTGACTCAGAGGAAGATATCTGTGTCATTTGTTCCAATGCCAAGGTGGAGCCCAATAGAAATTTATGTACTAACTGTATTGATGCTACTTTAAATAAAAGTCAATCTGTACAATGTGAACAAATTTCACCAAACAGCGAGGGGAGAGTTATGCCGACTAACTCGCCTCACGCGGCAGTACCTGCATCTCCCGCCCGGGAGGTGCGTGATATTATGGCGCCTAGTACATCTGGGCGGCCATTACAGATAACATTACAAGATATGGCTACTGTTATGACTGAAGTTTTGTCTAAATTACCAGAACTAAGAGGCAAGCGTGATCACTCTGGGGTGAGAACAGAGTGCGCTGACAATACTAGGGCCATGTCTGATACTGCGTCACAGCTTGCAGAGCATGAGGACGGAGAGCTTCATTCTGTGGGTGACGGTTCTGATCCAAACAGATTGGATTCAGATATTTCAAATTTTAAATTTAAATTGGAGAACCTCCGTGTATTACTAGGGGAGGTCTTAGCAGCTCTCAATGATTGTAACACCGTTGCAATACCAGAGAAACTGTGTAGGTTGGATAAATACTTTGCGGTACCGGCGAGTACTGACGTTTTTCCTATACCTAAGAGACTAACTGAAATTGTTACTAAGGAGTGGGATAGACCCGGTGTGCCGTTCTCACCCCCTCCAATATTTAGAAAGATGTTTCCAATAGACGCCACCACTCGGGACTTATGGCAAACGGTCCCTAAGGTGGAGGGAGCAGTTTCTACTTTAGCTAAGCGTACCACTATCCCGGTGGAGGATAGCTGTGCCTTTTCAGATCCAATGGATAAAAAATTAGAGGGTTACCTTAAGAAAATGTTTGTTCAACAAGGTTTTATATTGCAACCCCTTGCATGTATCGCGCCGATTACGGCTGCGGCAGCATTTTGGATTGAGTCTCTGGAAGAGAACCTTAGTTCATCTACGCTAGACGACATTACGGACAGGCTTAGAGTCCTTAAACTAGCTAATTCATTCATTTCGGAGGCCGTAGTACATTTAACCAAACTTACGGCTAAGAACTCAGGATTCGCCATACAGGCACGTAGGGCGCTGTGGCTAAAATCCTGGTCAGCTGATGTTACTTCTAAGTCCAAATTACTTAATATACCTTTCAAGGGGCAGTCTTTATTTGGGCCCGGTTTGAAAGAAATTATCGCTGACATTACAGGAGGTAAGGGCCACGCCCTACCTCAAGACAAAGCCAAAACTAAGGCTAGACAGTCTAATTTTCGTCCCTTTCGGAATTTCAAAACAGGAGCAGCATCAACCTCCACTGCACCAAAACAGGAGGGAGCTGTGGCTCGTTACAGGCAAGGCTGGAAGCCTAACCAGTCCTGGAACAAGAGCAAGCAGGCCAGGAAACCTGCTGCTGCCCCAAAGACAGCATGAACCGAGAGCCCCCGATCCGGGATCGGATCTAGTGGGGGGCAGACTTTCTCTCTTCGCCCAGGCCTGGGCAAGAGATGTTCAGGATCCCTGGGCGCTAGAGATCATATCTCAGGGATACCTTCTAGACTTCAAATTATCTCCCCCAAGAGGGAGATTTCATCTGTCAAGGTTGTCAACAAACCAGATAAAGAAAGAAGCGTTTCTACGCTGTGTACAAGATCTGTTATTAATGGGAGTGATCCATCCGGTTCCGCGGTCGGAACAAGGACAAGGGTTCTACTCAAACCTGTTTGTGGTTCCCAAAAAAGAGGGAACTTTCAGGCCAATCTTAGATTTAAAGATTCTAAACAAATTCCTAAGAGTTCCATCGTTCAAAATGGAAACTATTCGGACAATCTTACCCATGATCCAAAAGGGTCAGTACATGACCACAGTGGATTTAAAAGATGCTTACCTTCACATACCGATTCACAAAGATCATCACCGGTATCTAAGGTTTGCCTTCTTAGACAGGCACTACCAGTTTGTAGCTCTTCCATTCGGATTGGCTACGGCTCCAAGAATCTTCACAAAGGTTCTGGGTGCCCTTCTGGCGGTACTAAGACCGCGAGGGATTTCGGTAGCTCCGTACCTAGACGACATTCTAATACAAGCTTCAAGCTTTCAAACTGCCAAGTCTCATACAGAGTTAGTTCTGGCATTTCTAAGGTCGCATGGATGGAAAGTGAACGAAAAGAAGAGTTCTCTTTTTCCTCTCACAAGAGTTCCATTCTTGGGGACTCTTATAGATTCTGTAGAAATGAAGATTTACCTGACAGAAGACAGGTTAACAAAGCTTCAAAATGCATGCCGTGTCCTTCATTCCATTCAACACCCGTCAGTAGCTCAATGCATGGAGGTGATCGGCTTAATGGTAGCGGCAATGGACATAGTACCTTTTGCACGCCTACACCTCAGACCGCTGCAATTGTGCATGCTAAGTCAGTGGAATGGGGATTACTCAGATTTGTCCCCTACTCTGAATCTGAATCAAGAGACCAGAAATTCTCTTCTATGGTGGCTTTATCGGCCACACCTGTCCAGGGGGATGCCATTCAGCAGACCAGACTGGACAATTGTAACAACAGACGCCAGCCTACTAGGTTGGGGCGCTGTCTGGAATTCTCTGAAGGCTCAGGGACTATGGAATCAGGAGGAGAGTCTCCTTCCAATAAACATTCTGGAATTGAGAGCAGTTCTCAATGCCCTTCTGGCTTGGCCCCAATTAACAACTCGGGGGTTCATCAGGTTTCAGTCGGACAACATCACGACTGTAGCTTACATCAACCATCAGGGAGGGACAAGAAGCTCCCTAGCAATGATGGAAGTATCAAAGATAATTCGCTGGGCAGAGTCTCACTCTTGCCACCTGTCAGCAATCCACATCCCGGGAGTGGAGAACTGGGAGGCGGATTTCTTGAGTCGCCAGACTTTTCATCCGGGGGAGTGGGAACTTCATCCGGAGGTCTTTGCCCAAATACTTCGACGTTGGGGCAAACCAGAGATAGATCTCATGGCGTCTCGCCAGAACGCCAAACTTCCTCACTACGGGTCCAGATCCAGGGATCCGGGAGCGGTTCTGATAGATGCTTTGACAGCACCTTGGAACTTCGGGATGGCTTATGTGTTTCCACCCTTCCCGCTGCTTCCTCGATTGATTGCCAAAATCAAACAGGAGAGAGCATCAGTGATTCTAATAGCGCCTGCATGGCCACGCAGGACTTGGTTTGCAGATCTAGTGGACATGTCATCCTGTCCGCCTTGGTCTCTACCTCTAAGACAGGACCTTCTGATACAGGGTCCATTCAAACATCAAAATCTAACTTCTCTGAAGCTGACTGCTTGGAAATTGAACGCTTGATTTTATCAAAACGTGGTTTTTCTGAGTCGGTTATTGATACCCTGATACAGGCTAGGAAGCCTGTTACCAGAAGGATTTACCATAAAATATGGCGTAAATACCTATACTGGTGCGAATCCAAAGGTTACTCCTGGAGTAAGGTTAGGATCGCTAGGATATTGTCCTTTCTACAAGAAGGTTTAGAAAAGGGTTTATCAGCTAGTTCATTAAAGGGACAGATTTCAGCTCTGTCCATCTTGTTACACAGGCGTCTGTCAGAAAATCCAGACGTCCAGACCTTTTGTCAGGCTTTAGCTAGGATCAAGCCTGTGTTTAAAGCTGTTGCTCCGCCATGGAGTTTAAACTTAGTTCTTAACGTTTTACAGGGTGTTCCGTTTGAACCCCTTCATTCCATTGATATAAGGTTGTTATCTTGGAAAGTTCTGTTTTTAATGGCTATTTCCTCGGCTCGAAGAGTCTCTGAGTTATCAGCCTTACATTGTGATTCTCCTTATCTGATTTTTCACTCAGACAAGGTAGTTCTGCGTACTAAACCTGGGTTCTTACCTAAGGTAGTCACTAACAGGAATATCAATCAAGAGATTGTTGTTCCATCCTTGTGTCCAAATCCTTCTTCAAAGAAGGAACGTCTTCTACACAATTTGGATGTAGTTCGTGCCCTCAAGTTCTACTTGCAGGCAACTAAAGAATTTCGCCAAACTTCTTCCCTGTTTGTCGTTTATTCTGGACAGAGGAGAGGTCAAAAAGCTTCTGCTACCTCTCTCTCTTTTTGGCTTCGTAGCATAATACGTTTAGCCTATGAGACTGCTGGACAGCAGCCTCCTGAAAGAATTACAGCTCACTCCACTAGAGCTGTGGCTTCCACTTGGGCCTTTAAGAATGAGGCCTCGGTTGAACAGATTTGCAAGGCTGCAACTTGGTCTTCGCTTCATACTTTTTCCAAATTTTACAAATTTGACACTTTTGCTTCTTCGGAGGCTATTTTTGGGAGAAAGGTTCTTCAGGCAGTGGTTCCTTCTGTATAATGAGCCTGCCTATCCCTCCCGTCATCCGTGTACTTTTGCTTTGGTATTGGTATCCCAGAAGTAATGATGACCCGTGGACTGATCACACATAACAGAAGAAAACATAATTTATGCTTACCTGATAAATTCCTTTCTTCTGTTGTGTGATCAGTCCACGGCCCGCCCTGTTTTAAGGCAGGTAAATATCTTTTAAATTATACTCCAGTCACCACTTCACCCTTGGTTACTCCTTTCTCGTTGATTCTTGGTCGAATGACTGGGACTGGCGTAGAGGGGGGGGAGCTATGTGCAGCTCTGCTGGGTGAATCCTCTTGCATTTCCTGTTGGGGAGGAGTTATATCCCAGAAGTAATGATGACCCGTGGACTGATCACACAACAGAAGAAAGGAATTTATCAGGTAAGCATAAATTATGTTTTTGTCTTCTAGGTCTGGGAGACGTTGCACTTAAGAAAATTCTCTGTATTTTATTTGGGACATTTATAATCCTTAGGTTAATTTTGGCAGTGTGCAGGAGCAATTGTGTATGTGACTAGAGACTGGGTTAATCCTTCTTATGGACATGAAGGAATTAACTTTATAGTTGTGGCTCATTATTTATTTTATAATTGCATAAACTGTTATTCTGTGTGAATGAGCAATGCCAGCATTATTAACACATGGATTTATCTTGGTTATCTATACACGTTGAGGTATTTAAACTTTATATTCCCTGGGGGTCATTTTTTTCAATTCTGTTTTGTATTTGAGTGCTGGAATGGAGTTTGGTAAACCAGAGGTGCGGTTTTTAGTGCAGTAGATTGTGTATTGATGTCATGTGAAGCAGTATTCTTTTAACGGCTGTGGGATATACTCAACTTGATTCACACGCTTTAGCATTATTGCACACTTTCAGCTCAGCCGATCACATGATCTACACCCTTCCGCTCTGAGGAGTTCATTCGAGCGGCGTCTGCTGGGTGTTTGTGACCACGGACGCTAGCCTGATTGGCTGGGGAGCAGTCTGCGATTTGTTAAAGGCACAGGACTATAAACTTGGGAGGAGTCTGCTCTCCCCATAAACATCTTGGAGATGAGAGCGATTTTCAGTGCTCTGCTAGCTTGGCCTCAGTTGTCCTTAGCCCGGTTTATCAGGTTCCATTCGGACAACATCAACTCAGTGGCTTACATCAACCACCAGGGAGGAACTCTGAGTTCCTTAGCTGTGAAGGAGGTGGCACGGATTATTCAGTGGGCGGAAGCTCACAATTGTTGTCTATCTGCCATCCACATTCCAGGAGTGGACTACTGGGATGTGGATTTCCTGAA
The DNA here is from genome assembly GCF_027579735.1 of Bombina bombina. Lineage (NCBI taxonomy): Eukaryota > Metazoa > Chordata > Amphibia > Anura > Bombinatoridae > Bombina > Bombina bombina. The sequence goes on along the minus strand of NC_069500.1, from coordinate 62,605,080 downwards.
CAGACAGACATTTCATCCCGGGGAGTGGGCTCTCCATCCGGAGGTGTTCTCCAGGTTAACCCTCAAATGGAGGGTGCCGGAGATGGATCTGATGGCGTCTCGGCAGAACGCCAAACTTCCAAGGTTTGGTTCAAGGTCATAGATGCTATGGCGGTTCCTTGGGATTTCAGTCTAGCATACCTGTTTCCTCCGTTTGCGCTCCTTCCACGAGTTATTGCTCGTATCGAACAGGAGAGAGCATTGGTAATTCTAATAGCTCCTGCATGGCCTCGCAGGATCTGGTATGCAGACCTAGTGAAGATGTCATCTCGGCCACGTTGGAGGTTTCCTCTGAGGAAGGACCTTCTAACTCAGGGTCCATTCCTCAATCCAAATCTCGTTTCTCTGAAGCTGACTACTTGGAGATTGAATGCTTAGTTCTGGCTAAGCGTGGATTTTCTGAGGTCATTGAGACAATAATCTAGGCTCGCAAGCCTGTTACTCAAACAATTCACCATAAGGTATAGTGTAAATACCTTTCTTGGTGTGAATCTAAGGGCTAATCTTGGAATAGAGTCCGGATTCCTAGAATTTTGTCTTTTCTCCAGGAAGGTCTGGAGAAATGATTGTCAGTCAGTTCTCTGAAAGGCCAGATTTCTGCATTATCTATTTTGTTTCATTAGCGACTGTCGGACGTTCCAGATGTTCAATCTTTTTGTCAGGCCCTGGTCAGAATTAGGCCTGTGTTTAAAGGGACACTGAACCCATTTTTTTTATTTTGTGATTTAGATAGAGCATGCAATTTTAAGCAACTTTCTAATTTACTCCTATTATCAATTTTTCTTTGTTCTCTTGCTATCTTTATTTGAAAAAGAACTTTTTTATTGGTGGATGAATTTATCCACCAATCAGGAAGAAAAACTGAGGTTTTTCACAAAAAATAGGCCGACATCTAAACTTACATTCGTGCATTTCAAATAAAGATACCAAGAGAATGAAGAAAATTTGATAATAGGAGTAAATTAGAAAGTTGCTTAAAATGTCATGCTCTATCTGAATCACAAAAGAAAAAATGTGGGTTCAGTGTCCCTTTAAACACAGGCCTAATTCTGACCAGGGCCTGATCAGGCTGTCCCTTCTGCTTGAAGAGTCTCAGAGCTCTCGGATATGCAGTGTGATTCGCCTTGCCTTATCTTTCATGCGGATAAGACGGTCCTGCGTACTAGGTTGGGATTTCTCCCTAACATGTTTTCGGATTGAAATATTAATCAGGAAATTGTTGCTCCTTCTCTCTGTCCTAATCCTTCTTTTCATAAAGAACGTCTGTTGCACAACTTGGATGTTGTGAGTGCTCTAAAATTCTACTTTCAGGCGACTAAGGGTTTTTCGCCAGTCTTCTGCCCTGTTTGTTTGTTTCTCAGGAAAGTGTAAGGGTCAGAAAGCTACTGCTACTTCTCTTTCTTTCTGGTTGAGAAGTATTATTCGTTTTGCGTATGAGACTGCTACTCAGCAGCCTCCTGAGAGTATTGGCGCCTCTTCTTTCCTGCTATAGGATTTTCCGTCTGATATTGTTTTCCTTGAGAGAGCAGCCTTGGATTTCTGACTGCCGTCGAGTTAAAGGACTGTGATTGTTATAGCGCACCTCTATAGAGTGATTTATCATTCTATTTGTTCCTGAGAGTATTACAGCTCATTCCACGAGGGCTGTTTTCCTCTTTCAAAAATGAAAAAATTAAGCTTCTGTGGAACAGATTTGCAAGGCTGCAACTTGGTCCTCTCTGCATACTTTTTCCAAATTCTACAAATTTGATACTTTTGCCTCGGCTGAGGCCTCATTTGGGAGAAAGGTTCTTCAAGCGGTGGTGCCTTCTGTTTAGGTCTGCCTGTCTTGTTTTCCCTCCCTAATCATCCCGTGTCCTCTAGCTTGGGTATTGGTTCCCACTAGTAATTGATGACATTGTGGACTCTCCATATCTTAGGAAAGAAAACAAAATGTATGCTTACCTGATAAATTTCTTTCTTTCCGGATATGGAGAAACCTCAGGCACCTCTACACCTTTGTGTTATTCCTTTTTCCATTTCCCTTCGGTCGAATGACTGGGGATTATGGGTAGGGGAGTGACACTTAACAGCTTTGCTTTGGTTCTCTTTGCCTCCTCCTGCTGGCCAGGAGTGATATTCCCACTAGTAATTGATGACGTCGTGGACTCTCTATATACGGAAATAAAGAAATTTATCAGGTAAACATACATTTTCTTTTTTTAAAGGAACGTGAAATTATACATACCTCATAACATAAAATACATTTTTAGGTTTAAGAAATAAATAGTTTTCACAGTTGCTTCAGTGGTTTTTAATTTTATTATTCACAGTAGATATTTAAATTCAATCTGTATTCAAGTATTTTTTGTTATGGGAATTCTACTTGTGAGTATAAAACCCAGCATCACCTAGTTCCTTTTTATTAGTGAAAGCATCATGCGTTAAAATATCTTGCCTAAAAAAGTACCGAAATACTCTCCTCTTGCAGGGTGTGGCTCCACCACCAAAAAATGGCATTGAACAGAAACGACCAGGGCGCCCTCTCAACATCACATCATTAGTCAGATTGTCATCTGCTGTGCCTAATCAGATTTCAATCTCATGGTCTTCTGAAATCGGGAAGGTGGGTGAGTTTGTAATCTCATTTCCTTCACCATTGTTTGTTTTAAGATAAAGTTTGTAGTAATAGTCTGAGAGAACCCTGTGGCTAAGATTGGTGTATGAGTGAGAACAAACCAATACCATAACTCGCCAAACCTATGCATAAAGCACAGTAATGCAGTGGTACCTTTTAACAGGAGATAGAATCCTTCAGCAAAGACTTGGACTGGTGATACTTGAGGAAGAAAGCAGCATCAAATCTAGATAGTAAGATAAGCCGAATAAGAACTTTAATCAGAAGCCAGGGGTCAGAGTGTCCAGTACAAGCAAAGTTGGCAGACAGGAGCCTGGTCAGACTGATCTCACAAAGCAGAATCAGGTTCAAGGTCAGGAATCAATCAAATGTCAGATACAATCAAAAGTATACAGCACCCTCTATTTACAATAACAACAAATAGTTGTCAAAGGAATAATAACAGATTGGTGCTCAGAATGCCAACTGTGATGTCTGATGGAAATGTCACCTTAAAAATAATTTTATAAAAAAGTAAACAAACTCATAGCAATGTGTTTGTGAAATTTTACATCTAAATTATTTTGAAGCTTCTAGATTCTGTGCTATATTGGTTTAATCTATGATTAGTAGTAAGGGACTGTTTTTCATTGTTCTACATAGAGAAAACTGGATTACATTATTTATATATATATATATATATATATATATATATATATATATATATATATATATATATATATATATATATATATATATATATATATATGATATTGTGAAGTTCAGTATTTCAGTTTTGTTTGTTTTTATAACGATTTTTTTTTTAAAATAAAATATAATAGTGCTTTTTTCTGATCAGTGGAAGGTTACAAGTAGCATCATTTAAAATAAGCGACTGCTGATTTTCTTTATCTTTTTTTTTTTCAGTGTGGACATAAATCTTCTTATTGCAGAACATTGCCTTGAACATTTGCCAAAAATCCAAAACTAAAACAGTGGCTAAGCAATTTAGTTAATCGCATGAGTCAGGCACTGTGAAGCTAGACTATTTGGCAATTTATGACTATAGTAAACTAATCAGTAGAGAAAAGATAGTAGTTCTCTCAGTGTTAAACTCATTAGAATGAGGTTTGTGTTTGTGTATAATCATGATATTGTATCTCTTATACATGCATGTGTGTAAATGAATATAGAAACGTGTGTAATGGTAAGTTTTTGCTCCTAATATTTTTAAACATTCTCAGATTCCATGAGTTGATAAAGCCCTACTTTAAAATGATTAAAAAAATTGAGCTATTCCCTAAAGAAGTAGACATGCCAGGATGAACCAGAGTTCCAGTTGCTGCTTGTTTTCCTTCTTAATATGAGGAGAGTCCATGGCTTCATTCATTACTTGTGGGAATACAAAGCCTGGCAACCAGGAAGAGGCAAAGATACCCCAGCCAAAGGCTTAAATACCTCCCCCACTTCCCTCATATCCCAGTCATTCTTTGCCTTTCGACACAGGAGGTTGGCAGAGAAGTGTCAGAAGATATGGAGTATTTCCTTATGGAGGGTAGTACCCTTCGGAATAGGACTGGAGTTTTAAGTAGTCTTGTCAGCCTCTCAGTGAGAGCATTGACAAATGTTAGGGTCTGGAGACGCAGGGAGTCTTTCTGCGAACTCATCCAGACTCGTAATAACAGCTCCTAAGCAAATCAGTGTTGAAGAGTTTCACTGTCTGCTTCTATCACTCAAGTCTATGTCAGGAGCGATGCTACAATCTGTCAAACTTGAGAGGCTGTGTGCCTGTTCCACGGCAGAGATTCCGGTAAGATCGTTTCATTTTTATACACATATGATAACGCAAGAAGACAGGGTCACAGTGTGACTCCTTTTATCTGTATGGAATAAAGGGTTAATATCTCCGGAAGGGGATTATTGAACAAGGGGGATTTATCACATAATTTACTTTGTTTTATGCTGTGACATGTGTGAGATGAGGCTCAGGCAGCTGTTGGAACGTACAGGTTTTAACTTTAGTTTTTGGTTAATTGCGCAATCTGTTAGGTTTGTCGTGCTTTTACCTGTAGCAGGGGCAGTCCTGCATGGCACACCACGTGACCGGGTGTGGTCACACTGATTTCCTCTTTCCTGACCATACGGTTTACCGGAGACGAAGCGGTTTCTCTGTGAGATCTGGGCCATTGGGGGTATAAAGGTGCCATTCATCTTTTTCTATAGTCCATCTTTCAAGCGCAAGCTATGGAGAACTCTGATACGTTGGAGGGTACTCCCTCTTTACCTAAATCTAATACCTGTCTATATTGTGAGTAGTCTACGGTATATCCGCCTGCTCAATTATGTTCCACATGCCTAGATAAAGTAATTATATCTAAGAAAACAAATACGTTTAGTACCACTGAGCCGTCCACCTCTGAGGAGTCTCCGTCCCGTGAGGTGCGCTCCCTGCTGTCATCGCCTATTACACATGCAGCTTCCCATTGCACTGCTAATCCTCCTCCTGGAGGGGCCCTTTTACAGCTAGACTTTACCGAACAGCTACAAAGGCAGTGTCTGTGGCCTTCAGTGCTTTACCTCGCCCAGCTAAGTGCAAGTGAAAGGTCAAATACTGCTATCCTTCCCAGGGGTCATCTACTAACTTATTTGACTTATCTGATACCAGACTATCCGATGATGACGCCTCTGATACTTCAGAGGATGCTCTTTCTGGGTCGGAATCTGCTGCCCCTAAGCTTCCAGCTGCCGACTTTAGATTTAGGATTGAACATTTACGCTTTCTATTAAAGGAAGTTTTGGCTACTTTAGAGGTTTCCGGGAACCAAAATTACCTGAGGAACCTTGTATTCCTAAATAAGGTCTACAAGGACAGGGTTGTACCACAGACTTTCCCGGTTCCCGTAAAGCTGGCAAATATTATTAAGAATGAATGGGAAAGACTCGGTTTGTCCTTTTCCCCTTCTTCCTTTAAGAAATTATTTCCGGTTCCGGACTGTCAATTAGAGTTGTGGGGTTCCGTCCCTAAGGTGGATGGCGCTATCTCTATGCTTGCTAAACGCACTACTATCCCACTTAAGGATAGTTCCTCGTTCGAAGAACCCATGGATAAGAAGCTAGAAACTCTGCTGAGAAAGATGTTTCAGCGGGATATTTATTTCAACCGGCAGCAGCGGTTGCTGCGGTGGCTGGAGCCGCCACCTATTGGTGGGACTCTTTATCTGAATTGATCGAGGTGGAAGGTCACCTTGATACGATCCAGGAAATAATTTAGGCCTTGAGAGTGGTTAATTCTTTTATTTGTGATGCAAATATACAGATTATTCGCTTGAATGCCAAGGCGTCAAGTTTTTCAATACTAGCACGTAGGGCACTCTGGCTGAAGTCTTGGTCTGCGGACTTCTTTCCCTGCCATTAAAGGGGAAGATTCTTTTTGGTCCAGGCCTGGACTCAATCATATCGACGGTCACTGGAGGCAAGGGTGCCTTTTTAACGCAGGATAAGAAGAACAACCTAAGGGACAAGGTCCTAATTTTTGTCCCTTTTGTTCGTATAAACCACAACGGCAGCAACCCTCTGTGAAGCCTGATCAGCCCAAGGGAACTTGGAGACCGACTCAGTCTTGGAATAAATTCAAGCAGAACAAGAAGTCCGCTGAGTCAAAGTTGGCATGATGTGGAGGCCCCGATCCATCTTTGGGACTGTGTGGGGGGCAGACTCTCTCTCTCTTTTTGGAGGCTTGGCTGGGGGACATGCAAGACTCTTGGGTCCTGGAGGTCATCGCTTAGGGTACAGGATAGGTTTCAGATCTCATCCACCCAAAGGCAGATTCCTCTTGTCAAACCTGTCTTCAAGGCCAGAAAAATGAGAGGCCTTTCTAGGGTGTGTGTAGGGGTTCTCGCCTCCCTGTGAGTAATTGTACCAGTACCTCTAGCAGAAAGAGGTCTGGGGTACTACTCCATACTTTTTGTCCGATTCTGGACCTAAAGTGCTTAAACAAGTTCCTGTCGGTCCCATCGTTCAAGATGGGGACGATAAGGTCCATTCTGCTCTTTGTTTAGGAAGGACAGTTAATGACTATGATAGTTTTGAAGGATGCTTACCTTCACGTTCCAATCTACAAGGAACACTTCAAGTTCCTGAGATTCACGTTCCTGGACCAGCACTTCCAGTTTGTTGCACTTCCATTTGGTCTAGCTACTGCCCCAAGAGTCTTTACGAAGGTTCTGGGGGCTTTACTTGCAGTGACAAGAACCAGAGGGATAGCAGTGGCGCCATATTTAGACGACATCCTGGTTCAGGCACCATCCTGTCTGCTGGCAGAGGACCATTCAAAAGCTGCTCTTCTATTTCTCCTTTGATCTCATGGATGGAAGATAAACTTAGAAAAGAGTTCTCTTGTTCCCAGTACCAGGGTGGAATTCTTGGGTACGATAATAGATTCCATATCCATGAGGATATTTCTTACAGACCAGAGACGTTACAAGCTAACTTCCAATTGTCTTGTACTACATACCTCCTTAAGGCCCTCTGTGGCCTGGTGTATGGAGGTAATTGGACTCATGGTGTCCAGCATAGACATAGTTCCATTTGCCAGGTTTCATCTCAGGCCTCTTCCGCTGTGCAAGCTGAGCCAGTGGAATGCCAACCACTCGGATCTGTCACAACAAATTTCTCTGGACAACCAGTCGAGAAAATCGCTCTTTTTGTGGCTCTGTCCAGATCACCTGTCCCAGGGGACATCCTACTTGAGACCATTCTGGAAGATTGTGACTACGGACGCAAGTCTATCAGGAAGGCACAGGGCCTGTGGACTCAAGAGGAATCTCTCCTCCCGATCAACATCATGGAACTTCAAGCGATCTTCAATGATCTGAAGGCTTGGCCTCTTCTGGGTTTGTCCCAGTTTATCAGATTCCAATCAGACAACATAACCTTGGTGGCTTACATCAACCATCAGGGGGAACGAGGAGCTCCCTAGCAATGAGGGAAGTATCTCGGATTCTGGAATGGGTGGAGGCCCACAACTGCTCGCTCTCAGCAATCCACATTCCTGGTGTGGACAACTGGGAAGCGGATTTTTTCAGCAGACAATCCTTTCATCCGGGGGAATGGTCTCTCCATCCATAGGTGTTTGTGGAGATTTGCAACAGATGGGGGACGCCGGAGATAGATCTTATGGCGTCCCAACTCAATTCCAAGCTACCCAGATACGGGTCCAGGGATCCTCAGGCAGAGCTGATAGATGCATTAGCAGTGCCTTGGAGGTTCAGGCTAGTTTACATCTTTCCACCGTTACCACTGCTCCCTCGTGTAGTGGCCCGCATCAAGCAGGAGCAAGCTTCGGCAATACGAATTGCTCCATTGTGGCCGCGAAGGATGTGGTTTGCGGACCCGGTGGGGATGTATTCATCTCCTCCATGGAGGTTACCTTGTCGCAGGGATCTGCTGGATCAGGGTCCTTTTGTTCATCAAAATCTAGATTCTCGGAGGCTGACTGCGTGGAGATTGAACGCCTAGTCCTAGCCAAGGGGGGTTTTTCTGAGAGAGTGATTGATACTCTCATTCAAGCTTGAAAGCCGGTCACTCATCGCATCTATCATAAGGTGTGGAGGACCTACTTATTCTGGTGTGAAGAGTGTGGATTCCCCTGGCAAAAGGTCAAGGTTTCCAGGATTCTTTCCTTTCTCCAGGATGGTATGGAGAAGGGCCTTTCTGCGAGTTCCCTAAAGGGACAGATTTCGGCTCTATCTGTGTTATTGCACAAGAGGCTTGCTGAGCTTCCTGATATACAGTCTTTTTTTCAGGCTCTGTCTAGAATCAGGCCTGATTTTAGACCTACCACTCCTTGGAGTTTGAATCTAGTTCTTAAAGTTTTGCAGAGGCCTCCGTTTGAGCCTATGCATGCGGTTGACATTAAGTTACTGTCTTGGAAGGTTCTTTTTCTACTGGCTATTGCTTCGGCACGCAGAGTCTCTGAGATGGGCGGTCTTGCAGTGTGAGCCCCCTTACCTAGTTTTTCATGCTGATAAGGCTGTTCTTCGTACTGGGTTGGGGTTTCTTCCTAAGGTGGTGTCTGATTTTTGCATCATTTAGGAGATTGTGGTTCCTTCCTTCCTTGTGTCCTAATCCTTCTTCGCTGAAGGAAGGTTACTTCATAATTTGGATATGGTTCAGGCGTTGAAATTTTATCTTCAAGCTACGAAGGATTTTAGGTAGACTTCTTCCTTGTTTCTCCTACATTGGTGTGTCCGGTCCACGGCTTCATCCTTACTTGTGGGAATATTCTCTTCCCTAACAGGAAATGGCAAAGAGAGCACAGCAAAAGCTGCCCATATAGCCCCCCCTCTGGCTCCGCCCCCCAGTCATTCTCTTTGCCGCTCTGAACAAGTAGCATCTCCACGGGGATGGTAAAGAGTATGTGGTGTATTAGCTTTTCTCAGGTCTCACGGGTGGAAGGTGAACGTGGAAAAGAGTTCCCTGTCCCCGTCTACAAGAGTTCCTTTTCTGGGAACAATTATAGATTCTGTAGAAATGAAGATTTTTCTGACAGAGGTCAGAAAATCAAAGCTTCTAAAGACTTGTCAAGTTCTTCAATCTATTCCTCAGCCTTCCATAGCTCAGTGCATGGAAGTAATAGGTCTAATGGTTGCAGCAATGGACGTGGTTCCTTTTGCTCAAATTCATCTAAGACCATTGCAACTGTGCATGCTCAGACAGTGGAATGGGGATTATGCAGACTTGTCTCCCCAGATTCAAGTAGACCAGTTAACCAGAGACTCACTCCGTTGGTGGTTGACTCAGGATCACCTGTCTCAGGGAATGAGTTTCCGCAGACCAGAGTGGGTCATTGTCACGACCGACGCCAGTCTATTAGGCTGGGTCGCGGTCTGGGACTCCCTGAAAGCTCAGGGTCTATGGTCTCGGGAAGAGTCTCTTCTCCCGATAAACATCTTGGAACTGAGAGCGATATTCAATGCACTCCGGGCTTGGCCTCAACTAGCGAAGGCCGGATTCATAAAATTCCAGTCGGACAACATGACGACTGTAGCTTACATCAATCATCAGGGAGGAACAAAGAGTTCCTTGGTGATGAGAGAGGTATCCAAGATCATCATATGGGCGGAGGATCACTCCTGCCATCTATCTGCAATTCACATCCCAGGAGTAGACAACTGGGAGGCTGATTATTTGAGTCGTCAGACTATCCATCCAGGGGAGTGGGAACTTCACCCGGAGGTCTTTGCCCAGTTAACTCAATTATGGGGCATTCCAGACATGGATCTGATGGCGTCTCGTCAGAACTTCAAGGTTCCTCGCTACGGGTCCAGATCCAGGGATCCCAAGGCGACTCTAGTGGATGCATTAGTGGCGCCTTGGTCGTTCAACCTAGCTTATGTGTTTCCACCGTTTCCTCTCCTTCCCAGGCTCGTAGCCAGGATCAAACAGGAGAAGGCCTCAGTGATTCTGATAGCTCCTGCGTGGCCACGCAGGACTTGGTATGCAGACCTGGTGAATATGTCATCGGCTCCACCATGGAAGCTACCTTTGAGACAGGATCTTCTAGTACAAGGTCCATTCGAACATCCAAATCTAGTCTCTCTGCAGCTGACTGCTTGGAAATTGAACGCTTGATTTTATCTAAGCGTGGGTTTTCAGACTCAGTTATAGATACTCTGGTCCAAGCCAGAAAACCTGTGACTAGGAAAATTTACCATAAAATATGGAAAAAATATATCTGTTGGTGTGAATCCAAGGGATTCTCTTGGAGTAAAATTAAAATTCCTAAGATTCTTTCCTTTCTCCAAGAGGGTTTGGATAAAGGGTTGTCAGCGAGTTCTCTAAAAGGACAGATATCTGCTTTGTCTGTTTTGTTACACAGACGCCTGGCAGCAGTGCCAGATGTACAAGCTTTTGTACAGGCCTTAGTCAGAATCAAGCCTGTTTACAGACCCATGACTCCTCCATGGAGTCTAAATTTAGTTCTTTCAGTTCTTCAAGGGGTTCCGTTTGAACCTTTACATTCCATTGATATTAAGTTACTATCTTGGAAAGTTCTGTTTTTGGTTGCTATTTCTTCTGCTAGAAGAGTTTCTGAATTGTCTGCTTTGCAGTGTGATCCACCCTATCTGGTATTCCATGCAGATAAGGTTGTTTTGCGTACCAAACCTGGTTTTCTTCCAAAAGTGGTTTTCAACAGGAATATTAACCAGGAAATAGTTGTTCCTTCTCTGTGTCCGAATCCAGTTTCGAAGAAGGAACGTTTGTTACACAATTTAGATGTGGTCCGTGCTTTAAAATTCTATTTAGATGCAACAAAGGATTTCAGACAGACTTCATCTTTGTTTGTCGTTTATTCTGGTAAGAGGAGAGGACAGAAAGCTACTGCTACCTCTCTTTCCTTTTGGCTGAAAAGCATCATCCGATTGGCTTATGAGACTGCCGGACGGCAGCCTCCTGAACGAATTACAGCTCATTCTACTAGAGCTGTGGCTTCCACATGGGCCTTCAAGAACGAGGCTTCTGTTGATCAGCTATGTAAGGCAGCGACTTGGTCTTCTCTGCACACTTTTGCCAAATTTTACAAATTCGATACTTATGCTTCTTCGGAGGCTATTTTTGGGAGAAAGGTTTTGCAAGCCGTGGTGCCTTCCGTTTAGGTAACCTGACTTGTTCCCTCCCTTCATCTGTGTCCTAAAGCTTTGGTATTGGTTCCCACAAGTATTAAAATGTCGTCTAGGTAAGGTGCTACTGCAATGCCCCTTGGCCTTAGCACCGGTAGAAGGGACCCTAGCACCCAAAGAGAGCACACAGCAGAGCCACTGCTCCCAGAATTTTCACAAGGGTGCTAGGGTCCCTTCTACCGGTGCTAAGGCCAAGGGGCATTGCAGTAGCACCTTACCTAGACGACATTTTAATACAGGCGTCGTCCTTTCACAAAGCAAGGGCTCATACGGACATTGTTCTAACCTTTCTAAGGTCTCACGGGTGGAAGGTGAACATAGAAAAAAGTTCTCTGTCCCCGTTCACAAGGGTTCCCTTCCTGGGAACAATAATAGACTCTGTAGAAATGAAAATCTTTCTGACAGAGGTCAGGAAATTAAAACTTTTGAACACTTGTCGAGTTCTTCAATCCATTCCTCAACCCTCCATAGCTCAGTGCATGGAGGTAATAGGACTAATGGTTGCGGCAATGGACGTGGTTCCTTTTGCTCAAATTCATTTAAGACCATTGCAACTGTGCATGCTCATACAATGGAATGGGGATTATGCAGATTTGTCTCCCCAGATTCAGATGGACCAGCAAACCAGAGACTCACTCCTCTGGTGGTTGTCTCAGGATCACCTGTCTCAGGGAATGAGTTTCCGAAGACCGGAGTGGATCATTGTCACGACCGACGCCAGCCTCTTAGGCTGGGGCGCGGTCTGGAAGTCCCTGTAGGCTCAGTGTCTATGGTCTCGAGAAGAATCTCTTCTCCCGATAAACATTTTGGAATTGAGAGCGATATTCAATGCGCTCCAGGCATGGCCTCAACTAGCGGAGGCCAAATTCATCAGATTTCAGTCGGACAACATGACGACTGTAGCGTACAATCAATCATCAGGGGGGAACAAAGAGTTCCCTGGCGATGAGGGAGGTATCCAAGATCATCAAATGGGCAGAGGATCACTCCTGCCATCTATCAGCAATTCACATCCCAGGAGTGGACAACTGGGAAGCGGATTATCTGAGTCGTCAGACTTTCCATCCGGGGGAGTGGGAATTCCACCCGGAGGTTTTTGCTCAGCTGACCCAGCTATGGGGCATTCCAGATCTGGATCTGATGGCGTCACGTCAGAACTCCAAAGTTACACGTTACGGGTCCAGGTTCAGGGATCCCAAGGCGACATTGGTAGATGCCTTAGTAGCGCCTTGGTCGTTCAATCTAGCTTATGTCTTCCACCGTTTCCCCTTCTCCCCCGGCTAGTAGCCAGGATCAAACAGGAGAAGGCTTCGGTAATTCTGATAGCTCCTGCGTGGCCACGCAGGACTTGGTATGCAGACCTGGTGAATATGTCATCGGTTCCACCATGGAAGCTGCCTTTGAGGCAGGACCTTCTAATTCAAGGTCCATTCGAACATCCAAACCTAGTTTCTCTGTAACTGACTGCTTGGAGATTGAACGCTTGATTCTAGCTAAGCGTGGATTTTCGGAATCAGTTATAGATACTCTGATCCAGGCTAGAAAGCTAGTAGCCAGGATCAAACAGGAGAAGGCTTCGGTAATTCTGATTGCTCCTGCGTGGCCACGCAGGACTTGGTATGCAGACCTGGTGAATATGTCATCGGTTCCACCATGGAAGCTGCCTTTGAGGCAGGACCTTCTAATTCAAGGTCCATTCGAACATCCAAACCTAGTTTCTCTGCAACTGACTGTTTGGAGATTGAACGCTTGATTCTAGCTAAGCGTGGATTTTCGGAATCAGTTATAGATACTCTGATCCAAGCTAGAAAGCCTGTCACCAGGAAAATTTACCATAAGATATGGCGGAAATATCTTTGCTGGTGCGAATCCAAGGGTTACTCATGGAGTAAGATTAGGATTCCAAGGATACTATCTTTTCTCCAAGAAGGATTGGAGAAAGGTCTGTCAGCTAGTTCTTTAAAGGGACAGATATCTGCTCTGTCTGTTTTGTTACACAAGCGTCTGGCAGCCATGCCAGATATTCAGGCGTTTGTACAGGCTTTAGTCAGAATCAAGCCTGTCTACAGACCTGTGGCTCCTCCATGGAGTCTAAATTTAGTTCTTTCAGTTCTTCAAGGGGTTCCGTTTGAACCTCTACATTCCATAGATATTAAGTTACTATCTTGGAAAGTTTTGTTTTTAGTAGCTATTTCTTCTGCTAGAAGAGTTTCCGAATTGTCTGCTTTGCAGTGTAATTCACCCTATCTTGTGTTTCATACAGATAAGGTCGTTTTACGTACCAAACCTGGTTTTCTTCCAAAAGTGGTTTCCAATAAGAATATCAACCAGGAAATAGTTGTTCCTTCTCTGTGTCCTAATCCAGTTTCTAACAAGGAACGTCTGTTACACAATCTTGATGTGGTTCGTGCTTTAAAGTTTTATCTAAAAGCAACTAAAGACTTCAGACAAACATCGTCCTTGTTTGTCGTCTATTCTGGCAAGAGGAGAGGTCAAAAGGCGATTGCGACCTCTCTGTCTTTCTGGCTGAAAAGCATCATCCGGTTGGCTTATGAGACTGCTGGAAGGCAGCCTCCTGAACGAATTACAGCTCACTCTACTAGAGCTGTGGCTTCCACATGGGCTTTCAAGAATGAGGCTTCTGTTGAACAGATTTGTAAGGCAGCGACTTGGTCTTCACTGCATACGTTTGCCAAATTTTACAAATTCGATACTTTTGCTTCTTCGGAGGCTATTTTTGGGAGAAAGGTTTTGCAAGAAGTGGTGCCTTCTGTTTAGGTTACCTGACTTGTTCCCTCCCTTCATCCGTGTCCTAAAGCTTTGGTATTGGTTCCCACAAGTAAGGATGAAGCCGTGGACCGGATACACCAATGTAGGAGAAAACAGAATTTATGTTTACCTGATAAATTTCTTTCTCCTACGGTGTATCCGGTCCACGGCCCGCCCTGGCATTTTGGTCAGGTTTAAATTTATTTTTTGTAAACTACAGTAACCACTGCACCCTATGGTTCTCCTTTTTCTCCTAACCGTCGGTCGAATGACTGGGGGGGCGGAGCCTGAGGTGAGCTATATGGACAGCTCTGCTGTGTGCTCTCTTTGCCACTTCCTGTAGGGATTGAGAATATCCCACAAGTAAGGATGAAGCCGTGGACCGGATACACCGTAGGAGAAAGAAATTTATCAGGTAAACATAAATTCTGTTTCAACAAATGATACTAAAAGAAAAAAGCAAATTAGAAGTAAATTGGAAATTTGTTGAAAACTGCATTCTATATTGGAATCATAAAAGTTTGTCCCTTTAATACCTTTTAGTGTTTTATGATATCACATGTTCTAGGCAGTGATTTTAAAATAATTCTTCAACATACCACTTTAAAGCTAGGCAGAAGATTTATTTCAGTTGGCTGTTTGTTTTGCCGTTTAGAACTACTCCATGTCAGTGTACCTGGTGCGACAGCTGACCTCAGCAATGCTGTTACAGAAGCTAAAGATGAAAGGCATTAGGAATGCTGACCATTCCAGAGCACTGAGTAAGTACACAGCATATTACGCTGCTCACCCTCATTCTTCACCCTAGGGTTATAAGCAGGTACATACACTATCATTTGCTGAATTTTAAAATGCCAATTTGTTCCACTTTGAGTATATTTGCACCAATCTAATATATATATAATTTGATTGTTTTCACAGTTAATGCTTACTAAAATAGAAAGAAAAAAAAATTGTAAACAATGTTATACTTTTATAGTTATTCATTCTCCTTTTATAATTCTTTACGTTTATTGTTATTTGTAAATACAATTAAAAAAAAAGAGCTTTCTTCTGTTAAGTGTGATCAGTCCACGGGTCATCATTACTTCTGGGATATTACTCCTCCCCAACAGGAAGTGCAAGAGGATTCACCCAGCAGAGCTGCATATAGCTCCTCCCCTCTACGTCACTCCCAGTCATTCTCTTGCACCCAACGACTAGATAGGATGTGTGAGAGGACTATGGTGATTATACTTAGTTTTATATCTTCAATCAAAAGTTTGTTATTTTAAAATAGCACCGGAGTGTGTTATTACCTCTCTGGCAGAGTTTGAAGAAGAATCTACCAGAGTTTTGCTATGATTTTAGCCGGAGTAGTTAAGATCATATTGCTGTTCTCGGCCATCTGAGGAGTGAGGTAAACTTCAGATCAGGGGACAGCGGGCAGATGAATCTGCATAGAGGTATGTAGCAGTTTTTATTTTCTGACAATGGAATTGATGAGAAAATCCTGCCATACCGATATAATGTCATGTATGTATACTTTACACTTCAGTATTCTGGGGAATGGTACTTCACTAGAATTACACTGTAAGAAATACATAAAGCTGTTTAATAACTAGAGATTATGTTTAACGTTTTTGCTGGAATGTAAAATCGTTTTCATTTGCTGAGGTACTGTGTGAATAAATGTTTGGGCACTATTTTTCCACTTGGCAGTTGCTTAATCTGTTTTTCTGACAGTTTCTGTTCTCCCTCACTGCTGTGTGTGAGGGGGAGGGGCCGTTTTTTGGCGCTTTTACTATGCATCAAATATTTCAGTCAGCAACTCATTGTATTCCCTGCATGATCCGGTTCATCTCTACAGAGCTCAGGGGTCTTCAAAACTTATTTTGAGGGAGGTAATTTCTCTCAGCAGAGCTGTGAGAATTATAGTTTGACTGAGATAAAAAACGTTTATTCTGTAATTTGTTTCCTGCTTTCAGAATTTGTTATCTTTGCTAATGGGATTAAACCTTTGCTAAAGTTGTATTGTTTACAAGGATTGAGGCTATAACTGTTTCAATTTATTAATTTTCAACTGTCATAGATCTTCTGTGCTTCTTAAAGGCACAGTACGTTTTAATATTATTCTAATTGAATGGTATTTCCAAGTTGCAAGTTTATTTGCTAGTGTGTTAAACATGTCTGATTCAGAGGATGATACCTGTGTCATTTGTTGCAATGCCAAAGTGGAGCCCAATAGAAATTTATGTACTAACTGTATTGATGCTACTTTAAATAAAAGTCAATCTGTACAAATTGAACAAATTTCACCAAACAACGAGGGGAGAGTTATGCCGACTAACTCGCCTCACGTGTCAGTACCTACATCTCCCGCTCAGAGGGAGGTACGTGATATTGTAGCGCCGAGTACATCTGGGCGGCCATTACAAATCGGTGTGTTGGGTTAATAAACTATGCGCTGTGGGGGTAAAAGCTAGGGAGTCTCGAAGAAGTAATCTCACAAACTTCAAAGTGGGGGTAAAATCTGGATTGGATGAGACTCTTAAGCGCTTGTGCTTAATTACCCAATAAGGAAAGATAGTCTTACTATGTAGTTGGATTCAATGAGATCTATTTATTTTTAGAATTATAAATACATACAATAAAATTTAAAACAATAGAAATTGATTCTTAAAACAAATCTAACTGGTTGGCCAACCATACAGTGTGAATAAAATGTTATAATATGTTTTCCAATCCCTGTTACTTAGTGTGTTATACAAACATATCTGTATATTTGAATTTTTGAATTTTGGTTTAATTGCAGATATTTTTTATGGATTTGATATAGTGGACTTGTGAAGAAGTATGGTATCCACAAAGAATATTCGCAATATTAATTCTTAATTACCATATTTACCATATTCGTTTGTTTAAAGCTGAACATACATAATTAAAATAGCGTCAATGGTATCAACAATATAATTAAAATAGCGTCAATGGTATCAACAATAGTAACAAATAATAAAAGTGAAACAAAAATAAAGTGATACAGTAAAAATCGTATAAGTTATGAAAGATAAAGTCTTTCTGCCGTGATCGTTAGAGTAATTGTTAATTGCTTTTTGTTAAAAGCGCTGTTGTTAAGTCCTCCGTGGGGATAGTATGTGCGGGCGTGCTGCAACACGTTTTTATCTAATTGCTATATATATTGCGATTATAAGTCACTGTTAAGTAGTTTTGGTTATCTGTCCTTCACATTAACTTCCTTAGTTGGTGTAGGTATAATAAATCTTACCCGTTGTTTCTTTTGGGATACTTTGTTTCTGGTCTAGTTTCTTTTTGTACCCAATTCAATCTTTACTGTGATGAATGTGGATCGGAAGCCGGGATAGCCACTGCCGGTGTTGTAGTGGTTTCAGTATGTCGAGTTGGTTTGTCTCTGCGATTACACACACTTGAAGAAGTAGATGCTGGGGTATTGTGGTAGTGTGCTTTAACCGTTAATCCTTTTGTCAGATGGCTGGGCTTTTTGCCTGGTTCAGGTTTTCAAAACCTCTTGAATTGTTGCGAATGTGTTCTGTTTAGATCCGTACTCTATTTGTTTCAGAGTATCCGATCTGCAGGTGTCCACAGGTTTCTTTAGGCCCAATTATTAGGTAAGGTATTTCAGTTGTTCTTGGCGGTCCTTTGAAAGGAGGACTAGGTGCTTTGAAGGTTGTTCTTGAACGCTTCAGAATATCTTTCAAGCGTATTTGTTGGTCCGTGGTTTGATGTAGTCTTGGCGGTCCACTTCGAAAGTGGACTATGAAAATGTTCAGTGTAGCAAGGAGTAGGCAACGCGTTTCAGCTGATTAATACAGCCTTTATCAAGCATATCCTTGCAGTTGTAAACAGTGGGTTTTTGTATTCTGTGATTTGATTCTATTGGATCCCCTAGGTAGTTGTATCTTTACAATCTGGTGATCCTATTGGTTGTTGTGTCGGTGCTTTTGATTGGTCATTCCTTAGCATGTGACCTATTAATGGTTCAGTTTATCACGGTGATGGGGGAATTTTCACTTATTTGTATCAGATGACCAAGTAAATGCATAAAACGTTATGAAAACTTGTTCCAGTAGTAAACACAAATACGAATGTATTGTTATAATAAAAACATAAATAACTTTTTGTACGTCAGAGAATCTGTCCTTACAGGGTTTGTGAGTCAGTATAAGGTTTTTGGTATATGCCAATTTGAATATTTATTATGTTCTATTTAGTCCTTTAGTGCAAGAATTCATATTTTATTGTTGGTTCAATTCTAGGGTTGGTAAATTAGAGGTTTAGTCATTTGTTTTGATGATGCAATTTAATATAACAGTGGAATGGGAAATTTCAATTTTGCGTGTTCTTGTTTGATCTTTAGTAATCGTTTGTTAAAAAGCAGTTTTTTTATTAATAATCGTTATTTCCATTATTATTGCTTTGGTGCAAGTATATGAAACATGCATTATTGGTTCTGGAATTTTTATTCCTATTTTTGTAATTTATTTATTTTTAGTGTTCGTTCTTTTATAATCTTTTGTTGAAGAGCAGGTTAATCTTTTGGTATTCATCATTTCAATTGTATTGGTTCAAGGATATAAAACATCCATTATTAATAGTTGTGTATCAATCTGTTGGGTTTCTCTTCCGAATTTGGAGTGTTTGTTCTCTTTTAGCCTTTGTTGAAAGAGGGTATCATAAAACGATTTCTTAAAATTTGGTGAAATTTTGAGTTGTTTATGAAGTGTTGTTATCAGATGCATTATTATTGGTTCTGGAATTTTTATTCCTATTTTTGTAATTTATTTATTTTTAGTGTTCGTTCTTTTATAATCTTTTGTTGAAGAGCAGGTTAATCTTTTGGTATTCATCATTTCAATTGTGTTGGTTCAAGGATATAGAACATCCATTATTATTAGTTGTGTATCAACCTGTTGGGTTTCTCTTCCGAATTTGGAGTGTTTGTTCTTTTTTAGCCTTTGTTGAAGGAGTGTGTCATAAAACGATTTTTTAAAATTTTTGGTGAAATTTTGAATTGTTTATGAAGTATTGTTATCAGATTGGGTTTTTGGTAAAACATGCATTATTATTGGTTCTGGAATTTTTATTCCTATTTTTGTAATTTATTTATTTTTAGTGTTTGTTCTTTTATAATCTTTTGTTGAAGAGCAGGTTAATCTTTTGGTATTCATCATTACAATTGTATTGGTTCAAGGATATAGAACATCCATTATTATTAGTTGTGTATCAACCTGTTGGGTTTCTCTTCCGAATTTGGAGTGGTTGTTCTCTTTTAGCCTTTGTTGAAGGATTGTATTATAAAACGATTTTTTTAAATTTTTGGTGAAATTTTGAATTGTTTATGAAGTGTTGTTATCAGATTGGGTTTTTGGTGTTGGCATGCAGGATTTTTTGTGGTTCAAGTATTCAAGAAACAGTTTAGACTGAAGTCTATATTCAGACCTTTTGGTCTTAAGGTTTGCATTTCGAAGATCCATTTTGCTTCTTTTTTAAGTAGGTTGTTTGCCTGGTTACCACCTCTTATATTTTGTTTAATTTTTTGTATAGCTGTGTAGTTGAAATATTTTAGATTGCTGTTATTGCAAGTTCTGAAGTGTTTGGGAACTGGCAGGTCTTTATTTCTTTCTAGTTCCGATTTTTCTATTGATAATATGTGTTCCCTTATTCGTTCTTTTATCATCCTTTCCGTTTCACCTATATATTGTTTGTCACATTTTGTGCATGTTATAAGATATATTATGTTTGTGTCTGTACATCTTATAGTCTCTTTTATTTTATATTCCTTGTTTGTGATGCTGGATTTGAATGATTTAGCTTTTTTTGCATGTCTGCATGCTTTGCAGAAACCGCAGGGATAAAATCCCTGTAATGTTTCACCTTGAACTCCTTTTTGGATTTTCGGTTTGTTATGTTTTATGGTTGGAGCTAGTGAACTTTTTAGGTTTTTGGCCTTTTTGTAAATGAATTTTGGGTTTTGTGGTAATTTCTCTCCTAAGTGTGGATCTTGTTGTAGTATTTTCCAGTGTGATTTGATAATTTTTTCTATTTCACCTCTATCCTCACTGTACTCTGTGATGAAAGGGATGAACCATTCTTTAGATTCTTCTATAGTGTTAGTTTTATCTTTGGGTTTATATTTGAGTATGTCCTTTCTGTTGGTTTTTTGTACTTGAAGTCTTTCCACTTCTATTTCTTCCTCTGTGTATCCTCTTTCTATGAATTTCTCTTTAAGTCTCTTTGATTGGATTTCAAAATCTGTGTCTTTTTTACAGTTTCTTTTGAGTCTAAGGAACTGACCCTTTGGTATATTTTGTTTCCACCGCTTGAGGTGACCACTTGTTTCGTGTATGAAGTTGTTTGCATCGACCTCTTTGAAATAGGTTTTTGTGAGAAGCTCGTTATTTTCTATGCTAATTTCTAGGTCTAGATAATGTATTTTCTCTGTACTGTAGTCTGCAGTGAATTTTAGATTAAGTTGATTGTTGTTCATATGTTCTAAGCAGGTATTTAAATCTTGTGTTGTGCCTTTCCAGACAAAGAAGAGATCATCAATAAATCTTTTATACATGATGAAATTATTTTTGAAGGGGCTCTCTTGTAGGAATTGTGTTTCCCATATTCCCATGAACAGATTTGCGTAACTAGGGGCAAATTTAGTGCCCATAGCTGTTCCGCAAATCTGTTCATAGTATGTGTTTTCGTACATAAAAAAGTTATGGGTTAGAATAAATTCTATACAATCTATTATGAATTCTCGTTGTTCTTTTAACATAGTTGGGTCATTTCTTAAATATTTATTGATGGCATGGAGGCCATCTTCGTGTCTAATGGAGGTATACAGTGCCTGAACATCGCATGTCACTAGTATATATTCATCAGTCCATTTGAAATTATCTAACATTATTAATAGGTTTGTTGAGTCTCTTAAATATGAGTCTAAGTTTATGACGTATTTTTGAAGATATTTGTCGATATAGGCTGATAAATTTGACGTTAGTGAGTCAATCCCTGAAATAATTGGTCTGCCTGGTGGGTTAGTAAGTGATTTGTGGATTTTTGGAAGGACGTATATGACTGGAATAATAGGGTGGTTAGGGAGAAGGTAGTTGTGTTCTTTCTCATTAAGAATACCTATATTAGATGCTTTATCCAGAAGGTGTTTTAGAAATACTTTGTAAATGATGGTTGGATTACACCGTAATTTTTTGTAGGTGTTCACATCTTGTATAAGTGAATGTACCATTTCTTTGTATTTGTTTGTATCTAAGATGACTATCCCTCCTCCCTTATCCGCTGGCTTTATTGTGATTTCGTTGTTTTCTTCTAGTTCTTTTATAAGGTTTTTTTGTTTTAGTGTGATGTTATGTTTTATTTTCTTTTGTGCGATGTTGCTTATATCTTCTAAAATCAGTTTCTCAAAGGTTTCTATGTAGTTGCCTTTTTCATGTTTAGGATAAAAGTTTGATTTTTCTTTTAGCCCTGAGTGTATGAAGTTGTCTGTTTGGGTGTTTGTGATGTCATTAGTTATTTCTCTTTCGAGAGAGGTCTTCTGGAAATATTTTTTGAGGGTTAATTTCCTAATAAATTTGCTGGCGTCTATATATGTTTCAAATTTATTTAGTTTTCTTGTTGGTGCAAAAGAGAGGCCTTTATTCAAGATTTCTATTTGGGATGTATTTAGAGTGACTTTGCTAAGATTAAAGATGCCATTTTGCTTTATCTCATTCTTTTCGCTTGTTGGTTTTGGTATTGGGGCTCTCCTCTTTCTCCTCTCTGTTCCCCTCCCTCTGTTACCTCTTCTTCTGAATGGTTTCTTTTTCTTCTGGTATTTGGGTGTGGTCCTACCTCTAAAAAATGTTGTTCAGTAGTTACAGCGGAGTGTTCACCTTTTGTGATAGTATTTCCATTTTCTAAAGGGACATATCTGTTGTATGTGGGCACTGTCCAATTCTCTTTTTCAGTCCTGTTATTTTTATTTTTGTTGTTCCAACCATGGTTGTGAGTTGTGTTGGTTGTATACTCTTGGTTTCTATTGTAGTAATTGTGGTTTTTGTATTGTTCTCTGTAATAAGTAGGTTGGTGTAAATATTCTGTTCTATTTTCTCTGGAGTAGTCTGTTTCTTTCTTATTTCTCTGGTAGTAATTTTGGTGGTTGTGCTGTTTATGGTTGTATCCTGTTGTTTGCCAAGCGGGTCTGAAATTTTGTTCTCTTGTAGAGAAAGTTTCTTGGTTCCTTTTAAAAGTGTTATATGAGTTGTGGTTATATGGTTTATAGTTGATCTCTCTTTCATTGTAATTTTGATATCTGTTGTTTTGTGTCCTGTAGTCTCTGTAATCGCTATTATTATTGGTGGGATATTCATTTTTAGATGTATCACTATGTTGAGTGTCCTTAAATCTGTATTGTTGTTTTTCTGTAAGGGGCGGTTTATTTATCCCTGATGGGAGGTCAGTTTTGTGTTCTACTGTGGTTTTCATAGTGTCTCTTCTCCAACTGTGGCTTGTGTATTTATTTGAATCAGGGTTTTTTAGATGTGTGTCATAGTCCTCTCTGTCTCTTTCAAATTTATTTAGTTTGATTTTAATCAGTTCATCCTTGGTTTCCCTCATTAATTTCTTAAGTTGTTCTTCCTTTCTTTTGTATTCGTCTAGATCTTTAAATATTTGGAGTTTACTCTCTATTTCATTGATTTCATTTCCTAACTTTATTAGAATCTCTTCTCTATGTTCTTTAATTAATTGCATTAGTTTAGCAGATGCCTCATCTAGGATCTCAGCCCATTTCTTTTTAAATTCTTCAGATTCTGTTTTGAATGTGCATTCCTTTTTTATACGTAGTCCCCTAGGTATTCTTTTAGCGCTTAAATACTCATTAAGAAAGATGCACTCAGTTTTGTGTCTAATTTCCAGAATAAGCTTTTTTTCTAATAAATTCATAAATTCTCTAATTTTTTCTTTATCGCTGTTATTGACTATAGTTGGTATTGTATGATTTGTTTTGTCAAAGATGTTGTGTATATTGTCATATATAGTTGATCTGAGTTCAAAGATATCGGTTCTGTCTGTTTTATCATTTTCTTTTCTAAGAGATATAGGGTTTTCAGGTATTTCTGTTGTGTGTAACATTGTGCTGTTATTTTCCATCACTGCTGCAAGGTTTATTATAGAGATTATTTAAGGTGTATTGGTGTGTTGGGTTAATAAACTATGCGCTGTGGGGGTAAAAGCTAGGGAGTCTCGAAGAAGTAATCTCACAAACTTCAAAGTGGGGGTAAAATCTGGATTGGATGAGACTCTTAAGCGCTTGTGCTTAATTACCCAATAAGGAAAGATAGTCTTACTATGTAGTTGGATTCAATGAGATCTATTTATTTTTAGAATTATAAATACATACAATAAAATTTAAAACAATAGAAATTGATTCTTAAAACAAATCTAACTGGTTGGCCAACCATACAGTGTGAATAAAATGTTATAATATGTTTTCCAATCCCTGTTACTTAGTGTGTTATACAAACATATCTGTATATTTGAATTTTTGAATTTTGGTTTAATTGCAGATATTTTTTATGGATTTGATATAGTGGACTTGTGAAGAAGTATGGTATCCACAAAGAATATTCGCAATATTAATTCTTAATTACCATATTTACCATATTCGTTTGTTTAAAGCTGAACATACATAATTAAAATAGCGTCAATGGTATCAACAATATAATTAAAATAGCGTCAATGGTATCAACAATAGTAACAAATAATAAAAGTGAAACAAAAATAAAGTGATACAGTAAAAATCGTATAAGTTATGAAAGATAAAGTCTTTCTGCCGTGATCGTTAGAGTAATTGTTAATTGCTTTTTGTTAAAAGCGCTGTTGTTAAGTCCTCCGTGGGGATAGTATGTGCGGGCGTGCTGCAACACGTTTTTATCTAATTGCTATATATATTGCGATTATAAGTCACTGTTAAGTAGTTTTGGTTATCTGTCCTTCACATTAACTTCCTTAGTTGGTGTAGGTATAATAAATCTTACCCGTTGTTTCTTTTGGGATACTTTGTTTCTGGTCTAGTTTCTTTTTGTACCCAATTCAATCTTTACTGTGATGAATGTGGATCGGAAGCCGGGATAGCCACTGCCGGTGTTGTAGTGGTTTCAGTATGTCGAGTTGGTTTGTCTCTGCGATTACACACACTTGAAGAAGTAGATGCTGGGGTATTGTGGTAGTGTGCTTTAACCGTTAATCCTTTTGTCAGATGGCTGGGCTTTTTGCCTGGTTCAGGTTTTCAAAACCTCTTGAATTGTTGCGAATGTGTTCTGTTTAGATCCGTACTCTATTTGTTTCAGAGTATCCGATCTGCAGGTGTCCACAGGTTTCTTTAGGCCCAATTATTAGGTAAGGTATTTCAGTTGTTCTTGGCGGTCCTTTGAAAGGAGGACTAGGTGCTTTGAAGGTTGTTCTTGAACGCTTCAGAATATCTTTCAAGCGTATTTGTTGGTCCGTGGTTTGATGTAGTCTTGGCGGTCCACTTCGAAAGTGGACTATGAAAATGTTCAGTGTAGCAAGGAGTAGGCAACGCGTTTCAGCTGATTAATACAGCCTTTATCAAGCATATCCTTGCAGTTGTAAACAGTGGGTTTTTGTATTCTGTGATTTGATTCTATTGGATCCCCTAGGTAGTTGTATCTTTACAATCTGGTGATCCTATTGGTTGTCGTGTCGGTGCTTTTGATTGGTCATTCCTTAGCATGTGACCTATTAATGGTTCAGTTTATCACGGTGATGGGGGAATTTTCACTTATTTGTATCAGATGACCAAGTAAATGCATAAAACGTTATGAAAACTTGTTCCAGTAGTAAACACAAATACGAATGTATTGTTATAATAAAAACATAAATAACTTTTTGTACGTCAGAGAATCTGTCCTTACAGGGTTTGTGAGTCAGTATAAGGTTTTTGGTATATGCCAATTTGAATATTTATTATGTTCTATTTAGTCCTTTAGTGCAAGAATTCATATTTTATTGTTGGTTCAATTCTAGGGTTGGTAAATTAGAGGTTTAGTCATTTGTTTTGATGATGCAATTTAATATAACAGTGGAATGGGAAATTTCAATTTTGCGTGTTCTTGTTTGATCTTTAGTAATCGTTTGTTAAAAAGCAGTTTTTTTATTAATAATCGTTATTTCCATTATTATTGCTTTGGTGCAAGTATATGAAACATGCATTATTGGTTCTGGAATTTTTATTCCTATTTTTGTAATTTATTTATTTTTAGTGTTCGTTCTTTTATAATCTTTTGTTGAAGAGCAGGTTAATCTTTTGGTATTCATCATTTCAATTGTATTGGTTCAAGGATATAAAACATCCATTATTAATAGTTGTGTATCAATCTGTTGGGTTTCTCTTCCGAATTTGGAGTGTTTGTTCTCTTTTAGCCTTTGTTGAAAGAGGGTATCATAAAACGATTTCTTAAAATTTGGTGAAATTTTGAATTGTTTATGAAGTGTTGTTATCAGATGCATTATTATTGGTTCTGGAATTTTTATTCCTATTTTTGTAATTTATTTATTTTTAGTGTTCGTTCTTTTATAATCTTTTGTTGAAGAGCAGGTTAATCTTTTGGTATTCATCATTTCAATTGTGTTGGTTCAAGGATATAGAACATCCATTATTATTAGTTGTGTATCAACCTGTTGGGTTTCTCTTCCGAATTTGGAGTGTTTGTTCTTTTTTAGCCTTTGTTGAAGGAGTGTGTCATAAAACGATTTTTTAAAATTTTTGGTGAAATTTTGAATTGTTTATGAAGTATTGTTATCAGATTGGGTTTTTGGTAAAACATGCATTATTATTGGTTCTGGAATTTTTATTCCTATTTTTGTAATTTATTTATTTTTAGTGTTTGTTCTTTTATAATCTTTTGTTGAAGAGCAGGTTAATCTTTTGGTATTCATCATTACAATTGTATTGGTTCAAGGATATAGAACATCCATTATTATTAGTTGTGTATCAACCTGTTGGGTTTCTCTTCCGAATTTGGAGTGGTTGTTCTCTTTTAGCCTTTGTTGAAGGATTGTATTATAAAACGATTTTTTTAAATTTTTGGTGAAATTTTGAATTGTTTATGAAGTGTTGTTATCAGATTGGGTTTTTGGTGTTGGCATGCAGGATTTTTTGTGGTTCAAGTATTCAAGAAACAGTTTAGACTGAAGTCTATATTCAGACCTTTTGGTCTTAAGGTTTGCATTTCGAAGATCCATTTTGCTTCTTTTTTAAGTAGGTTGTTTGCCTGGTTACCACCTCTTATATTTTGTTTAATTTTTTGTATAGCTGTGTAGTTGAAATATTTTAGATTGCTGTTATTGCAAGTTCTGAAGTGTTTGGGAACTGGCAGGTCTTTATTTCTTTCTAGTTCCGATTTTTCTATTGATAATATGTGTTCCCTTATTCGTTCTTTTATCATCCTTTCCGTTTCACCTATATATTGTTTGTCACATTTTGTGCATGTTATAAGATATATTATGTTTGTGTCTGTACATCTTATAGTCTCTTTTATTTTATATTCCTTGTTTGTGATGCTGGATTTGAATGATTTAGCTTTTTTTGCATGTCTGCATGCTTTGCAGAAACCGCAGGGATAAAATCCCTGTAATGTTTCACCTTGAACTCCTTTTTGGATTTTCGGTTTGTTATGTTTTATGGTTGGAGCTAGTGAACTTTTTAGGTTTTTGGCCTTTTTGTAAATGAATTTTGGGTTTTGTGGTAATTTCTCTCCTAAGTGTGGATCTTAGATACAAACAAATACAAAGAAATGGTACATTCACTTATACAAGATGTGAACACCTACAAAAAATTACGGTGTAATCCAACCATCATTTACAAAGTATTTCTAAAACACCTTCTGGATAAAGCATCTAATATAGGTATTCTTAATGAGAAAGAACACAACTACCTTCTCCCTAACCACCCTATTATTCCAGTCATATACGTCCTTCCAAAAATCCACAAATCACTTACTAACCCACCAGGCAGACCAATTATTTCAGGGATTGACTCACTAACGTCAAATTTATCAGCCTATATCGACAAATATCTTCAAAAATACGTCATAAACTTAGACTCATATTTAAGAGACTCAACAAACCTATTAATAATGTTAGATAATTTCAAATGGACTGATGAATATATACTAGTGACATGCGATGTTCAGGCACTGTATACCTCCATTAGACACGAAGATGGCCTCCATGCCATCAATAAATATTTAAGAAATGACCCAACTATGTTAAAAGAACAACGAGAATTCATAATAGATTGTATAGAATTTATTCTAACCCATAACTTTTTTATGTACGAAAACACATACTATGAACAGATTTGCGGAACAGCTATGGGCACTAAATTTGCCCCTAGTTACGCAAATCTGTTCATGGGAATATGGGAAACACAATTCCTACAAGAGAGCCCCTTCAAAAATAATTTCATCATGTATAAAAGATTTATTGATGATCTCTTCTTTGTCTGGAAAGGCACAACACAAGATTTAAATACCTGCTTAGAACATATGAACAACAATCAACTTAATCTAAAATTCACTGCAGACTACAGTACAGAGAAAATACATTATCTAGACCTAGAAATTAGCATAGAAAATAACGAGCTTCTCACAAAAACCTATTTCAAAGAGGTCGATGCAAACAACTTCATACACGAAACAAGTGGTCACCTCAAGCGGTGGAAACAAAATATACCAAAGGGTCAGTTCCTTAGACTCAAAAGAAACTGTAAAAAAGACACAGATTTTGAAATCCAATCAAAGAGACTTAAAGAGAAATTCATAGAAAGAGGATACACAGAGGAAGAAATAGAAGTGGAAAGACTTCAAGTACAAAAAACCAACAGAAAGGACATACTCAAATATAAACCCAAAGATAAAACTAACACTATAGAAGAATCTAAAGAATGGTTCATCCCTTTCATCACAGAGTACAGTGAGGATAGAGGTGAAATAGAAAAAATTATCAAATCACACTGGAAAATACTACAACAAGATCCACACTTAGGAGAGAAATTACCACAAAACCCAAAATTCATTTACAAAAAGGCCAAAAACCTAAAAAGTTCACTAGCTCCAACCATAAAACATAACAAACCGAAAATCCAAAAAGGAGTTCAAGGTGAAACATTACAGGGATTTTATCCCTGCGGTTTCTGCAAAGCATGCAGACATGCAAAAAAAGCTAAATCATTCAA
Source organism: Bombina bombina (assembly GCF_027579735.1). Lineage (NCBI taxonomy): Eukaryota > Metazoa > Chordata > Amphibia > Anura > Bombinatoridae > Bombina > Bombina bombina. The sequence goes on along the minus strand of NC_069500.1, from coordinate 62,576,729 downwards.
ATCCAGCATCACAAACAAGGAATATAAAATAAAAGAGACTATAAGATGTACAGACACAAACATAATATATCTTATAACATGCACAAAATGTGACAAACAATATATAGGTGAAACGGAAAGGATGATAAAAGAACGAATAAGGGAACACATATTATCAATAGAAAAATCGGAACTAGAAAGAAATAAAGACCTGCCAGTTCCCAAACACTTCAGAACTTGCAATAACAGCAATCTAAAATATTTCAACTACACAGCTATACAAAAAATTAAACAAAATATAAGAGGTGGTAACCAGGCAAACAACCTACTTAAAAAAGAAGCAAAATGGATCTTCGAAATGCAAACCTTAAGACCAAAAGGTCTGAATATAGACTTCAGTCTAAACTGTTTCTTGAATACTTGAACCACAAAAAATCCTGCATGCCAACACCAAAAACCCAATCTGATAACAACACTTCATAAACAATTCAAAATTTCACCAAAAATTTAAAAAAATCGTTTTATAATACAATCCTTCAACAAAGGCTAAAAGAGAACAACCACTCCAAATTCGGAAGAGAAACCCAACAGGTTGATACACAACTAATAATAATGGATGTTCTATATCCTTGAACCAATACAATTGTAATGATGAATACCAAAAGATTAACCTGCTCTTCAACAAAAGATTATAAAAGAACAAACACTAAAAATAAATAAATTACAAAAATAGGAATAAAAATTCCAGAACCAATAATAATGCATGTTTTACCAAAAACCCAATCTGATAACAATACTTCATAAACAATTCAAAATTTCACCAAAAATTTTAAAAAATCGTTTTATGACACACTCCTTCAACAAAGGCTAAAAAAGAACAAACACTCCAAATTCGGAAGAGAAACCCAACAGGTTGATACACAACTAATAATAATGGATGTTCTATATCCTTGAACCAACACAATTGAAATGATGAATACCAAAAGATTAACCTGCTCTTCAACAAAAGATTATAAAAGAACGAACACTAAAAATAAATAAATTACAAAAATAGGAATAAAAATTCCAGAACCAATAATAATGCATCTGATAACAACACTTCATAAACAATTCAAAATTTCACCAAATTTTAAGAAATCGTTTTATGATACCCTCTTTCAACAAAGGCTAAAAGAGAACAAACACTCCAAATTCGGAAGAGAAACCCAACAGATTGATACACAACTATTAATAATGGATGTTTTATATCCTTGAACCAATACAATTGAAATGATGAATACCAAAAGATTAACCTGCTCTTCAACAAAAGATTATAAAAGAACGAACACTAAAAATAAATAAATTACAAAAATAGGAATAAAAATTCCAGAACCAATAATGCATGTTTCATATACTTGCACCAAAGCAATAATAATGGAAATAACGATTATTAATAAAAAAACTGCTTTTTAACAAACGATTACTAAAGATCAAACAAGAACACGCAAAATTGAAATTTCCCATTCCACTGTTATATTAAATTGCATCATCAAAACAAATGACTAAACCTCTAATTTACCAACCCTAGAATTGAACCAACAATAAAATATGAATTCTTGCACTAAAGGACTAAATAGAACATAATAAATATTCAAATTGGCATATACCAAAAACCTTATACTGACTCACAAACCCTGTAAGGACAGATTCTCTGACGTACAAAAAGTTATTTATGTTTTTATTATAACAATACATTCGTATTTGTGTTTACTACTGGAACAAGTTTTCATAACGTTTTATGCATTTACTTGGTCATCTGATACAAATAAGTGAAAATTCCCCCATCACCGTGATAAACTGAACCATTAATAGGTCACATGCTAAGGAATGACCAATCAAAAGCACCGACACAACAACCAATAGGATCACCAGATTGTAAAGATACAACTACCTAGGGGATCCAATAGAATCAAATCACAGAATACAAAAACCCACTGTTTACAACTGCAAGGATATGCTTGATAAAGGCTGTATTAATCAGCTGAAACGCGTTGCCTACTCCTTGCTACACTGAACATTTTCATAGTCCACTTTCGAAGTGGACCGCCAAGACTACATCAAACCACGGACCAACAAATACGCTTGAAAGATATTCTGAAGCGTTCAAGAACAACCTTCAAAGCACCTAGTCCTCCTTTCAAAGGACCGCCAAGAACAACTGAAATACCTTACCTAATAATTGGGCCTAAAGAAACCTGTGGACACCTGCAGATCGGATACTCTGAAACAAATAGAGTACGGATCTAAACAGAACACATTCGCAACAATTCAAGAGGTTTTGAAAACCTGAACCAGGCAAAAAGCCCAGCCATCTGACAAAAGGATTAACGGTTAAAGCACACTACCACAATACCCCAGCATCTACTTCTTCAAGTGTGTGTAATCGCAGAGACAAACCAACTCGACATACTGAAACCACTACAACACCGGCAGTGGCTATCCCGGCTTCCGATCCACATTCATCACAGTAAAGATTGAATTGGGTACAAAAAGAAACTAGACCAGAAACAAAGTATCCCAAAAGAAACAACGGGTAAGATTTATTATACCTACACCAACTAAGGAAGTTAATGTGAAGGACAGATAACCAAAACTACTTAACAGTGACTTATAATCGCAATATATATAGCAATTAGATAAAAACGTGTTGCAGCACGCCCGCACATACTATCCCCACGGAGGACTTAACAACAGCGCTTTTAACAAAAAGCAATTAACAATTACTCTAACGATCACGGCAGAAAGACTTTATCTTTCATAACTTATACGATTTTTACTGTATCACTTTATTTTTGTTTCACTTTTATTATTTGTTACTATTGTTGATACCATTGACGCTATTTTAATTATATTGTTGATACCATTGACGCTATTTTAATTATGTATGTTCAGCTTTAAACAAACGAATATGGTAAATATGGTAATTAAGAATTAATATTGCGAATATTCTTTGTGGATACCATACTTCTTCACAAGTCCACTATATCAAATCCATAAAAAATATCTTCAATTAAACCAAAATTCAAAAATTCAAATATACAGATATGTTTGTATAACACACTAAGTAACAGGGATTGGAAAACATATTATAACATTTTATTCACACTGTATGGTTGGCCAACCAGTTAGATTTGTTTTAAGAATCAATTTCTATTGTTTTAAATTTTATTGTATGTATTTATAATTCTAAAAATAAATAGATCTCATTGAATCCAACTACATAGTAAGACTATCTTTCCTTATTGGGTAATTAAGCACAAGCGCTTAAGAGTCTCATCCAATCCAGATTTTACCCCCACTTTGAAGTTTGTGAGATTACTTCTTCGAGACTCCCTAGCTTTTACCCCCACAGCGCATAGTTTATTAACCCAACACACCAATACACCTTAAATAATCTCTATAATAAACCTTGCAGCAGTGATGGAAAATAACAGCACAATGTTACACACAACAGAAATACCTGAAAACCCTATATCTCTTAGAAAAGAAAATGATAAAACAGACAGAACCGATATCTTTGAACTCAGATCAACTATATATGACAATATACACAACATCTTTGACAAAACAAATCATACAATACCAACTATAGTCAATAACAGCGATAAAGAAAAAATTAGAGAATTTATGAATTTATTAGAAAAAAAGCTTATTCTGGAAATTAGACACAAAACTGAGTGCATCTTTCTTAATGAGTATTTAAGCGCTAAAAGAATACCTAGGGGACTACGTATAAAAAAGGAATGCACATTCAAAACAGAATCTGAAGAATTTAAAAAGAAATGGGCTGAGATCCTAGATGAGGCATCTGCTAAACTAATGCAATTAATTAAAGAACATAGAGAAGAGATTCTAATAAAGTTAGGAAATGAAATCAATGAAATAGAGAGTAAACTCCAAATATTTAAAGATCTAGACGAATACAAAAGAAAGGAAGAACAACTTAAGAAATTAATGAGGGAAACCAAGGATGAACTGATTAAAATCAAACTAAATAAATTTGAAAGAGACAGAGAGGACTATGACACACATCTAAAAAACCCTGATTCAAATAAATACACAAGCCACAGTTGGAGAAGAGACACTATGAAAACCACAGTAGAACACAAAACTGACCTCCCATCAGGGATAAATAAACCGCCCCTTACAGAAAAACAACAATACAGATTTAAGGACACTCAACATAGTGATACATCTAAAAATGAATATCCCACCAATAATAATAGCGATTACAGAGACTACAGGACACAAAACAACAGATATCAAAATTACAATGAAAGAGAGATCAACTATAAACCATATAACCACAACTCATATAACACTTTTAAAAGGAACCAAGAAACTTTCTCTACAAGAGAACAAAATTTCAGACCCGCTTGGCAAACAACAGGATACAACCATAAACAGCACAACCACCAAAATTACTACCAGAGAAATAAGAAAGAAACAGACTACTCCAGAGAAAATAGAACAGAATATTTACACCAACCTACTTATTACAGAGAACAATACAAAAACCACAATTACTACAATAGAAACCAAGAGTATACAACCAACACAACTCACAACCATGGTTGGAACAACAAAAATAAAAATAACAGGACTGAAAAAGAGAATTGGACAGTGCCCACATACAACAGATATGTCCCTTTAGAAAATGGAAATACTATCACAAAAGGTGAACACTCCGCTGTAACTACTGAACAACATTTTTTAGAGGTAGGACCACACCCAAATACCAGAAGAAAAAGAAACCATTCAGAAGAAGAGGTAACAGAGGGAGGGGAACAGAGAGGAGAAAGAGGAGAGCCCCAATACCAAAACCAACAAGCGAAAAGAATGAGATAAAGCAAAATGGCATCTTTAATCTTAGCAAAGTCACTCTAAATACATCCCAAATAGAAATCTTGAATAAAGGCCTCTCTTTTGCACCAACAAGAAAACTAAATAAATTTGAAACATATATAGACGCCAGCAAATTTATTAGGAAATTAACCCTCAAAAAATATTTCCAGAAGACCTCTCTCGAAAGAGAAATAACTAATGACATCACAAACACCCAAACAGACAACTTCATACACTCAGGGCTAAAAGAAAAATCAAACTTTTATCCTAAACATGAAAAAGGCAACTACATAGAAACCTTTGAGAAACTGATTTTAGAAGATATAAGCAACATCGCACAAAAGAAAATAAAACATAACATCACACTAAAACAAAAAAACCTTATAAAAGAACTAGAAGAAAACAACGAAATCACAATAAAGCCAGCGGATAAGGGAGGAGGGATAGTCATCTTAGATACAAACAAATACAAAGAAATGGTACATTCACTTATACAAGATGTGAACACCTACAAAAAATTACGGTGTAATCCAACCATCATTTACAAAGTATTTCTAAAACACCTTCTGGATAAAGCATCTAATATAGGTATTCTTAATGAGAAAGAACACAACTACCTTCTCCCTAACCACCCTATTATTCCAGTCATATACGTCCTTCCAAAAATCCACAAATCACTTACTAACCCACCAGGCAGACCAATTATTTCAGGGATTGACTCACTAACGTCAAATTTATCAGCCTATATCGACAAATATCTTCAAAAATACGTCATAAACTTAGACTCATATTTAAGAGACTCAACAAACCTATTAATAATGTTAGATAATTTCAAATGGACTGATGAATATATACTAGTGACATGCGATGTTCAGGCACTGTATACCTCCATTAGACACGAAGATGGCCTCCATGCCATCAATAAATATTTAAGAAATGACCCAACTATGTTAAAAGAACAACGAGAATTCATAATAGATTGTATAGAATTTATTCTAACCCATAACTTTTTTATGTACGAAAACACATACTATGAACAGATTTGCGGAACAGCTATGGGCACTAAATTTGCCCCTAGTTACGCAAATCTGTTCATGGGAATATGGGAAACACAATTCCTACAAGAGAGCCCCTTCAAAAATAATTTCATCATGTATAAAAGATTTATTGATGATCTCTTCTTTGTCTGGAAAGGCACAACACAAGATTTAAATACCTGCTTAGAACATATGAACAACAATCAACTTAATCTAAAATTCACTGCAGACTACAGTACAGAGAAAATACATTATCTAGACCTAGAAATTAGCATAGAAAATAACGAGCTTCTCACAAAAACCTATTTCAAAGAGGTCGATGCAAACAACTTCATACACGAAACAAGTGGTCACCTCAAGCGGTGGAAACAAAATATACCAAAGGGTCAGTTCCTTAGACTCAAAAGAAACTGTAAAAAAGACACAGATTTTGAAATCCAATCAAAGAGACTTAAAGAGAAATTCATAGAAAGAGGATACACAGAGGAAGAAATAGAAGTGGAAAGACTTCAAGTACAAAAAACCAACAGAAAGGACATACTCAAATATAAACCCAAAGATAAAACTAACACTATAGAAGAATCTAAAGAATGGTTCATCCCTTTCATCACAGAGTACAGTGAGGATAGAGGTGAAATAGAAAAAATTATCAAATCACACTGGAAAATACTACAACAAGATCCACACTTAGGAGAGAAATTACCACAAAACCCAAAATTCATTTACAAAAAGGCCAAAAACCTAAAAAGTTCACTAGCTCCAACCATAAAACATAACAAACCGAAAATCCAAAAAGGAGTTCAAGGTGAAACATTACAGGGATTTTATCCCTGCGGTTTCTGCAAAGCATGCAGACATGCAAAAAAAGCTAAATCATTCAAATCCAGCATCACAAACAAGGAATATAAAATAAAAGAGACTATAAGATGTACAGACACAAACATAATATATCTTATAACATGCACAAAATGTGACAAACAATATATAGGTGAAACGGAAAGGATGATAAAAGAACGAATAAGGGAACACATATTATCAATAGAAAAATCGGAACTAGAAAGAAATAAAGACCTGCCAGTTCCCAAACACTTCAGAACTTGCAATAACAGCAATCTAAAATATTTCAACTACACAGCTATACAAAAAATTAAACAAAATATAAGAGGTGGTAACCAGGCAAACAACCTACTTAAAAAAGAAGCAAAATGGATCTTCGAAATGCAAACCTTAAGACCAAAAGGTCTGAATATAGACTTCAGTCTAAACTGTTTCTTGAATACTTGAACCACAAAAAATCCTGCATGCCAACACCAAAAACCCAATCTGATAACAACACTTCATAAACAATTCAAAATTTCACCAAAAATTTAAAAAAATCGTTTTATAATACAATCCTTCAACAAAGGCTAAAAGAGAACAACCACTCCAAATTCGGAAGAGAAACCCAACAGGTTGATACACAACTAATAATAATGGATGTTCTATATCCTTGAACCAATACAATTGTAATGATGAATACCAAAAGATTAACCTGCTCTTCAACAAAAGATTATAAAAGAACAAACACTAAAAATAAATAAATTACAAAAATAGGAATAAAAATTCCAGAACCAATAATAATGCATGTTTTACCAAAAACCCAATCTGATAACAATACTTCATAAACAATTCAAAATTTCACCAAAAATTTTAAAAAATCGTTTTATGACACACTCCTTCAACAAAGGCTAAAAAAGAACAAACACTCCAAATTCGGAAGAGAAACCCAACAGGTTGATACACAACTAATAATAATGGATGTTCTATATCCTTGAACCAACACAATTGAAATGATGAATACCAAAAGATTAACCTGCTCTTCAACAAAAGATTATAAAAGAACGAACACTAAAAATAAATAAATTACAAAAATAGGAATAAAAATTCCAGAACCAATAATAATGCATCTGATAACAACACTTCATAAACAATTCAAAATTTCACCAAATTTTAAGAAATCGTTTTATGATACCCTCTTTCAACAAAGGCTAAAAGAGAACAAACACTCCAAATTCGGAAGAGAAACCCAACAGATTGATACACAACTATTAATAATGGATGTTTTATATCCTTGAACCAATACAATTGAAATGATGAATACCAAAAGATTAACCTGCTCTTCAACAAAAGATTATAAAAGAACGAACACTAAAAATAAATAAATTACAAAAATAGGAATAAAAATTCCAGAACCAATAATGCATGTTTCATATACTTGCACCAAAGCAATAATAATGGAAATAACGATTATTAATAAAAAAACTGCTTTTTAACAAACGATTACTAAAGATCAAACAAGAACACGCAAAATTGAAATTTCCCATTCCACTGTTATATTAAATTGCATCATCAAAACAAATGACTAAACCTCTAATTTACCAACCCTAGAATTGAACCAACAATAAAATATGAATTCTTGCACTAAAGGACTAAATAGAACATAATAAATATTCAAATTGGCATATACCAAAAACCTTATACTGACTCACAAACCCTGTAAGGACAGATTCTCTGACGTACAAAAAGTTATTTATGTTTTTATTATAACAATACATTCGTATTTGTGTTTACTACTGGAACAAGTTTTCATAACGTTTTATGCATTTACTTGGTCATCTGATACAAATAAGTGAAAATTCCCCCATCACCGTGATAAACTGAACCATTAATAGGTCACATGCTAAGGAATGACCAATCAAAAGCACCGACACAACAACCAATAGGATCACCAGATTGTAAAGATACAACTACCTAGGGGATCCAATAGAATCAAATCACAGAATACAAAAACCCACTGTTTACAACTGCAAGGATATGCTTGATAAAGGCTGTATTAATCAGCTGAAACGCGTTGCCTACTCCTTGCTACACTGAACATTTTCATAGTCCACTTTCGAAGTGGACCGCCAAGACTACATCAAACCACGGACCAACAAATACGCTTGAAAGATATTCTGAAGCGTTCAAGAACAACCTTCAAAGCACCTAGTCCTCCTTTCAAAGGACCGCCAAGAACAACTGAAATACCTTACCTAATAATTGGGCCTAAAGAAACCTGTGGACACCTGCAGATCGGATACTCTGAAACAAATAGAGTACGGATCTAAACAGAACACATTCGCAACAATTCAAGAGGTTTTGAAAACCTGAACCAGGCAAAAAGCCCAGCCATCTGACAAAAGGATTAACGGTTAAAGCACACTACCACAATACCCCAGCATCTACTTCTTCAAGTGTGTGTAATCGCAGAGACAAACCAACTCGACATACTGAAACCACTACAACACCGGCAGTGGCTATCCCGGCTTCCGATCCACATTCATCACAGTAAAGATTGAATTGGGTACAAAAAGAAACTAGACCAGAAACAAAGTATCCCAAAAGAAACAACGGGTAAGATTTATTATACCTACACCAACTAAGGAAGTTAATGTGAAGGACAGATAACCAAAACTACTTAACAGTGACTTATAATCGCAATATATATAGCAATTAGATAAAAACGTGTTGCAGCACGCCCGCACATACTATCCCCACGGAGGACTTAACAACAGCGCTTTTAACAAAAAGCAATTAACAATTACTCTAACGATCACGGCAGAAAGACTTTATCTTTCATAACTTATACGATTTTTACTGTATCACTTTATTTTTGTTTCACTTTTATTATTTGTTACTATTGTTGATACCATTGACGCTATTTTAATTATATTGTTGATACCATTGACGCTATTTTAATTATGTATGTTCAGCTTTAAACAAACGAATATGGTAAATATGGTAATTAAGAATTAATATTGCGAATATTCTTTGTGGATACCATACTTCTTCACAAGTCCACTATATCAAATCCATAAAAAATATCTGCAATTAAACCAAAATTCAAAAATTCAAATATACAGATATGTTTGTATAACACACTAAGTAACAGGGATTGGAAAACATATTATAACATTTTATTCACACTGTATGGTTGGCCAACCAGTTAGATTTGTTTTAAGAATCAATTTCTATTGTTTTAAATTTTATTGTATGTATTTATAATTCTAAAAATAAATAGATCTCATTGAATCCAACTACATAGTAAGACTATCTTTCCTTATTGGGTAATTAAGCACAAGCGCTTAAGAGTCTCATCCAATCCAGGCCATTACAAATCACATTACAGGATATGGCTACTGTTATGACTGAGGTTTTGGCTAAATTACCAGAACTAAGAGGTAAGCGTGATCACTCTGGGGTGAGAACAGAGTGCGCTGATAATATTAGGGCCATGTCAGACACTGCGTCACAGGTGGCAGAACATGAGGACGGAGAACTTCATTCTGTGGGTGACGGTTCTGATCCAAACAGACTGGATTCAGATATTTCAAATTTTAAATTTAAACTGGAAAACCTCCGTGTATTACTAGGGGAGGTGTTAGCGGCTCTGAATGATTGTAACACAGTTGCAATACCAGAGAAAATGTGTAGGTTGGATAAATATTTTGCGGTACCGACGAGTACTGAGGTTTTTCCTATACCTAAGAGACTTACTGAAATTGTTACTAAGGAGTGGGATAGACCCGGTGTGCCGTTCTCAACCCCTCCGATATTTAGAAAAATGTTTCCAATAGACGCCACCACAAGGGACTTATGGCAAACGGTCCCTAAGGTGGAGGGAGCAGTTTCTACCTTAGCTAAGCGTACCACTATCCCGGTGGAGGATAGCTGTGCTTTTTCAGATCCAATGGATAAAAAGTTAGAGGGTTACCTTAAGAAAATGTTTGTTCAACAAGGTTTTATATTGCAACCCCTTGCATGCATTGCGCCGATCACGGCTGCAGCGGCATTCTGGATTGAGTCTCTGGAAGAGAACATTGGTTCAGCTACTCTGGACGACATTACGGACAGGCTTAGAGTCCTTAAACTAGCTAATTCATTCATTTCGGAGGCCGTAGTACATCTTACTAAACTTACGGCGAAGAATTCAGGATTCGCCATTCAGGCACGCAGGGCGCTGTGGCTAAAATCCTGGTCAGCTGATGTTACTTCTAAGTCTAAATTGCTTAATATACCTTTCAAAGGGCAGACCTTATTCGGGCCCGGGTTGAAAGAGATTATCGCTGACATTACAGGAGGTAAAGGCCATGCCCTGCCTCAGGACAAAGCCAAAGCCAAGACTAGACAGTCTAATTTTCGTTCCTTTCGTAATTTCAAAGCAGGAGCAGCATCAACTTCCTCTGCACCAAAACAGGAAGGAGCTGTTGCTCGCTACAGACAAGGCTGGAAACCTAACCAGTCCTGGAACAAGGGCAAGCAGACTAGGAAACCTGCTGCTGCCCCTAAAACAGCATGAATTGAGGGCCCCCGATCCGGGATCGGATCTAGTGGGGGGCAGACTTTCTCTTTTCGCCCAGGCTTGGGCAAGAGATGTTCAGGATCCCTGGGCGCTAGAGATAATATCTCAGGGATTCCTTCTGGACTTCAAATACTCTCCTCCAAGAGAGAGATTTCATCTGTCAAGATTGTCAACAATCCAGACAAAGAAAGAGGCGTTTCTACGCTGCGTACAAGAGCTCTTGTTAATGGGAGTAATCCATCCAGTTCCACGATCGGAACAGGGACAGGGGTTTTACTCAAATCTGTTTGTGGTTCCCAAAAAAGAGGGAACTTTCAGACCAATCCTGGACTTAAAGATCCTAAACAAATTCCTAAGAGTTCCATCGTTCAAGATGGAGACTATTCGGACAATTTTACCTATGATCCAAGAGGGTCAATACATGACCACTGTAGATTTAAAAGATGCTTACCTTCACATACCGATTCACAAAGATCATTATCGGTACCTAAGGTTTGCCTTCCTAGACAGGCATTACCAGTTTGTGGCTCTTCCATTCGGATTGGCTACAGCTCCAAGAATCTTCACAAAGGTTCTGGGTGCTCTTCTGGCGGTACTAAGACCGCGGGGAATCTCGGTAGCTCCATACCTAGACGACATTCTGATACAAGCTTCAAGCTTTCAAACTGCCAAGTCTCATACAGAGTTAGTGCTGGCATTTCTAAGGTCACATGGATGGAAGGTGAACGAAAAGAAAAGTTCACTCGTTCCACTCACAAGAGTTCCCTTCCTGGGGACTCTTATAGATTCTGTAGAAATGAAGATTTACCTGACAGAGGACAGGCTAACAAGACTTCAAAGTGCTTGCCGCACCCTTCATTCCATTCAACACCCGTCAGTGGCTCAATGCATGAAGGTAATCGGCTTAATGGTAGCGGCAATGGACATAGTACCCTTTGCACGCTTACACCTCAGACCACTGCAACTGTGCATGCTAAGTCAGTGGAATGGGGATTACTCAGACTTATCCCCTTCTCTGAATCTGGATCAAGAGACCAGAAATTCTCTTCTATGGTGGCTTTCTCGGCCACATCTGTCCAGGGGGATGCCATTCAGCAGACCAGACTGGACAATTGTAACAACAGACGCCAGCCTTCTAGGTTGGGGTGCCGTCTGGAATTCTCTGAAGGCTCAGGGACAATGGAGTCAGGAGGAGAGTCTCCTGCCAATAAACATTCTGGAATTGAGAGCAGTTCTCAATGCCCTCCTGGCTTGGCCCCAGTTGACAACTCGGGGGTTCATCAGGTTTCAGTCGGACAACATCACGACTGTAGCTTACATCAACCATCAGGGAGGGACAAGAAGCTCCCTAGCTATGATGGAAGTATCAAAGATAATTTGCTGGGCAGAGTCTCACTCTTGCCACCTGTCAGCAATCCACATCCCGGGAGTGGAGAACTGGGAGGCGGATTTCTTAAGTCGTCAGACTTTTCATCCGGGGGAGTGGGAACTTCATCCGGAGGTCTTTGCCCAAATACTTTGACGTTGGGGCAAACCAGAGATAGATCTCATGGCGTCTCGACAGAACGCCAAGCTTCCTCGTTACGGGTCCAGATCCAGGGATCCAGGAGCAGTCCTGATAGATGCTCTGACAGCACCTTGGGACTTCAGGATGGCTTACGTGTTTCCACCCTTCCCGTTGCTTCCTCGATTGATTGCCAGAATCAAACAAGAGAGAGCATCAGTGATTCTAATAGCACCTGCGTGGCCACGCAGGACTTGGTATGCAGACCTGGTGGACATGTCATCCTGTCCACCTTGGTCTCTACCTCTGAAACAGGACCTTCTGATACAGGGTCCCTTCAAACATCAAAATCTAACTTCTCTGAAGCTGACTGCTTGGAAATTGAACGCTTGATTTTATCAAGACGTGGATTTTCTGAGTCAGTTATTGATACCTTAATACAGGCTAGGAAACCTGTTACCAGAAAGATTTACCATAAGATATGGCGTAAATACCTATATTGGTGTGAATCCAAAGGTTACTCTTGGAGTAAGGTTAGGATTCCTAGGATATTGTCTTTTCTACAAGAAGGTTTAGAAAAGGGTTTATCTGCTAGTTCATTAAAGGGACAGATCTCAGCTCTGTCCATTCTGTTACACAAACGTCTGTCAGAAGTTCCTGACGTCCAGGCTTTTTGTCAGGCTTTGGCCAGAATTAAGCCTGTGTTTAAAACTGTTGCTCCACCATGGCGTTTAAACCTTGTTCTTAATGTTTTACAGGGCGTTCCGTTTGAACCCCTTCATTCCATTGATATAAAGTTGTTATCTTGGAAAGTTCTATTTTTAATGGCTATTTCCTCGGCTCGAAGAGTCTCTGAATTATCAGCCTTACATTGTGATTCTCCTTATTTGATTTTTCATTCGGTTAAGGTAGTCCTGCGTACTAAACCTGGGTTCTTACCTAAGGTAGTTACTAACAGGAATATCAATCAAGAGATTGTTGTTCCTTCTTTATGCCCAAATCCTTCTTCAAAGAAGGAACGTCTACTGCACAACCTGGATGTAGTCCGTGCTCTAAAATTTTACTTACAGGCAACTAAGGAATTTCGACAAACATCTTCTCTGTTTGTCATTTACTCTGGGCAGAGGAGAGGTCAAAAAGCTTCCGCTACCTCTCTTTCTTTTTGGCTTCGTAGCATAATTCGTTTAGCTTATGAGACTGCTGGACAGCAGCCTCCTGAAAGAATTACAGCTCATTCTACTAGAGCTGTGGCTTCCACTTGGGCCTTCAAGAATGAGGCCTCTGTCGAACAGATTTGCAAGGCTGCAACTTGGTCTTCGCTTCATACTTTTTCCAAATTTTACAAATTTGACACTTTTGCTTCATCGGAGGCTATTTTTGGGAGAAAGGTTCTTCAGGCAGTGGTTCCTTCTGTATAAAGAGCCTGCCTATCCCTCCCGTCATCCGTGTACTTTTGCTTTGGTATTGGTATCCCAGAAGTAATGATGACCCGTGGACTGATCACACTTAACAGAAGAAAACATAATTTATGCTTACCTGATAAATTCCTTTCTTCTGTAGTGTGATCAGTCCACGGCCCGCCCCGTTTTTAAGGCAGGTAAATATTTTTTAATTTCTACTCCAGTCACCACTTCACCCTTGGCTTTTCCTTTCTCGTTGGTCCTTGGTCGAATGACTGGGAGTGACGTAGAGGGGAGGAGCTATATGCAGCTCTGCTGGGTGAATCCTCTTGCACTTCCTGTTGGGGAGGAGTAATATCCCAGAAGTAATGATGACTCGTGGACTGATCACACTACAGAAGAAAGGAATTTATCAGGTAAGCATAAATTATGTTATCATAATGTTTCAAATCGAATGACCGATTATGGTTAGGCTTTACTTAAAAACATAGAATTTGACGGCAGATAAGAAGCATAGACCCTGCAAGTCTTCCCAATAAAAGTATAAACTTATCTAGTTTGTAGAATAGACTTATGCTTATCTAGTTTGTAGAATAGATTTATGCTTTTCTAGTTTGTAGAGTAGATGTATGCTTATCTAGTTTGTAGAATAGATGTATGCTTATCTAGTTTGTAGAATAGATGTATGCTTATCTAGTTTGTAGACTAGACGTATGCTTATCTAGTTTGTAGAATAGACGTATGCTTATCTAGTTTGTAGAATAGATGTATGCTTATCTGGTTTGTAGAATAGATGTATGCTTATCTAGTTTGTAGAATAGATGTATGCTTATCTAGTTTGTAGAATAGATGTATGCTTATCTAGTTTGTAGAATAGATTTATGCTTATCTAGTTTGTTGAATAGATTTATGCTTATCTCAGGTATTTTTAAAGTCCCCCACAGTGTTTGTTGTTAGCGCCTCTTCTGGAAGTTTATTCATGAATCAATCACACTTTGTGTACAGAAGGGCTTCCACTAATTCTTCTAGTTATGGACTTCAACTGAACAGATTACTTACATGAGCTTTTGTCTGCGGTCTCTGCATATATTTATTGTACCCACCGGCATTAGTTAAAATCAGTCCGCTATCGGTTTCAAAATCCTGATGTATATCTGTTATGTTAGATTTGTCTTTTTTATATCTTTTGTAATTCTGCTTAATGTTTGTGCTATTAGTTAAGGAGAAGTTAACTGCAGATCCTGACAGTGAAATTGCAACCACCAGTCTGCGGGTGTCGCTTATGTGCCCTGTAAGTAAAACCATATATTACATAGACTTTGTTTTGTCCGTGAGCTCTGCTTAATATCTTTATCTGAATATCTCTAACTGTACTGCAAGACATTTATGAAGTCTGTAAAATGAAAGGAACAGTGTAACCTAAATTGTTATCCCCTTTAATTTGTTCCCAATTAATCATTTAGCTGCTGGAGTGTATTAAATTCTGTACAAATAGCTCACTTACCTTTATTTTGGCATTTGAAATAGCCAATTTTTGCCCGTGGCATCTCTACCTATACTGAAAGTTTCTATACTTAAGTATTGGCTTTAGAAAAGTTGTGTAAACATAGCCAGCAGAAGAAATTACCCTCCGAGTGGGGGTATGGAAAGAGAAATAATAAAATATTACTTTTAAATTGTATCTGGCTTTGGTTTACAGACAAAACTAAGATAAGGCGTGATAAAATAAGAGATCATATTTTCCTTCAAGCTCAACCCATTTTAATGGGTTGTGGTTTCAAAATACAAAAATAAACTTAAAGGGACACTGAACCCAATTTTTTTTCTTTCGTGCTTCAGATAGAGCATGCAATTTTAAGCAACTTTCTAATTTACTCCTATTGTCAATTTTTCTTCGTTTGCTTGCTTTTTTTTTTTTGGTTGAGAACTCTGGACAGCACTTTTTTATTGGTGGATGAATTTAACCACCAATCAGCAAGAACAACCCAGGTTGTTCACCAAAAATGGGCCGGCATCTAAACTTACATTCTTGCTTAAAATTGTATGCTCTATCTGAATCATGAAAGAAAATAAATTTGGGTTCAGTGTCCCTTTAAGCAATTTCTCATACATTTTATACTCAGCAGCTGGTTTAACAGGTCATTTGAAACACATTAATGGAAAAACTATTTTACTGTTCAATGTCCCTTTTAGTGAAATTTTGTAAAAGCTGCTACGATGAACAGTGTGTAGGAAAGCTAATAAGATAACCTTTTGTTGATAAGAAGTTTTTTTTACAATCGCTAGTCAAAATTTTGTAAAAAAAAAAAAAAAAAGAAACATTCAGAAGGAATGACAACATGAATGCAGTCTTAAATAAATGACAAAGGTGCAAATTGTCATGAGTATTACTAAGCTATCACACCCAATCCCTGGCATCCGGACCAATTTCAGCAGGTCACATAAGCTTGATGTTTACTATAACCACACAAAACAGAGGATATTTTGCTTTAGCTATTTTACAATATATAAAGATGTCACTATCATTTCCTCATTTTGCCATAGGCCAAAAGTTTTGTTATCCAAGAGAGTTTGGATAGTTGGTGTAATGGAATTGCCAAAATCACGTATTGAGACACTTCTAGATTAACAAGTTCCATAGCTTGAGTCAGATGCCTGGTAACATTATTTTGTGACAGCACTTTAATGAGCAATCTGTATTTGCTTGCAGGAGTAATCATCTAGTCATTCAATAATACCTCCCTTCCCAATGTGATCCAAATTATTTAATTATTTATAAATGTATTTATTTTATTTGTAAACATTTTTTGAAAATGTTGTATCATCCATATGAAGATCTTTTAAACATGTAGGTATTTTGCTGCCTGAAAAATATAAATAAAAGCTTTTAAAATGTAGTTTTCTATACTAGTATTAGTTGTGCACGTCAAGCTAACTTATATACATTGGCTGATAGGTACTTCCTACTAATGCTGATTGGCTGATAGGTACTTCCTACTAATGCTGATTGGCTGATAGGTACTTCCTACTAATGCTCATTGGCTGATAGGTACTTCCTACTAATGATCAGGGGAGGAAGTGCCTATTAGCCAGTAAACATTAGGAGGAAGTACACAGCTGTATTATCTTTTGTTTAAAAAGTTGTAGCTTCACTTTTTTCATGCAAAAAATAACATGTTTAGATGCTGCCCTTTTTATAAGGATTACTGACACAAATGAGTATATAGTCCCTATATAAGTGTATTACAGAGTATTTGCATTTAAATGATGTAAGATTGAAATGATTTCTCCCTTTAGCTTGGAAAAATGAGACTGACCATTCCTTGTCGAGCTATGACCTGCACACACCTGCAGTGCTTCGATGCTGCTCTTTACCTACAAATGAATGAAAAGAAACCCACATGGATTTGTCCTGTGTGCGATAAAAAGGCTGGATATGAAAGTCTCATTATAGATGGGTATGTGGGAAATTTGTCAACTTTTAAGATTTAATTTATTTCAAAAAGTGTAATCAATTTTTAGTTATTTATTTTGGCATGGATGAAAAACCTATTGAGAAAGCTGTTAATTCTGGTGATACTTCAGAATTTTCATTTAGGATAGGTTTTTTTTTTATTCCATGGGTAAAAGCAATATTCCGCTCACTATAGCACAAATACACATCTGCAATTCATTTCCATTTCTTTTTTTACTTTTTCTTTTTAATAAATGTATGAGAAAATGAAATGCAAAATAGCCTATTTTTTAGATCTAAAAATAGTCCTAACACAAATATAATTCAGTTTCTTAAAATGCAACTAAAAATAATCATACTCTTTTATATATTGATATCACACTGCTAATTTTTCACGGCTATTGTCTCTAGTAACTCTTATCCTCTCAATAGAAAACTATCTCCTCTCATTCTATATTAAATGGGATGGGTTAATATAACCTAAACCCTTTAACACCAAATTAAACTGATGATCATTATTATATGCTAACTGGTAGTGACCACCTCAGTGTTTGGGGGTATCAACTCCTGTTGGTATACTAAATACTCTTCTAGTGGTTATACTCTTGGGACAACAGGAAAGCACTGTTCCCCTCTGTTTACCTGTTAAATTGTATTATGTGAATTACTAGTTTCAGCTTGAAACTGTGCTATGCTAGCTTGTATTAAATTATTTACAAATAACTAATTTACCTTAATTTATTTGAAATTATGCCTGTATGTAAAGAAGAGTTAACAGCAGCAGAAATCAACATCCCAGTGGGGGGTGAGGGAGAACTTTCCTCCCAATTTCAACGTGTGTTCCTGCAGCTGCATTGAATACAGTGAACTCTTATCAGCTGCTTGCCTGAGTAAATAGTCTCTTTAAAGAGGCAGTGCACTGTAAAACTTGTTTCCCCTTAAAGGGACATAATACTTATATGCTAAATCACTTAAAGGGACAGTGCACCCAAAAATGTTCTCCCCTTATTGTTCTCCCAATGATTCATTTTACCTGCTGGAGTGTTTTAAATTGTTTACAAGTAGCTCCTTTATCCCTATTTTGGCATTTGAAATAGCTAATTTAGCCTATGGTTTCCAACCCTATACTGAAAGTTTCTATACTGGAGTATATTCTATTTAAAAGCCTAAGTAAACACAACCAGCAGAATAGATTACACTCTCAGTGGGGGGCATGATAGTTAAGTAATAAAATGATAATTTTCCATTGTTCTCTCTAAGTATTGAGCTTTAGTTTTCCAGACAATATAAGATAAGGAAGCAAGTGTGTGTACATAAAGTGATAACCTGAAGCTCAACCCATTGTAATAGGCTGTGGTTTAAAAGCACAAAACCATCTACTTCATATACACAAATAAACCAAAAAATACAATTTCTCATAAATGTTATACTCTGCAGCTGATATAACAAGTCATTGAAAATACATTCATATAAAAACAATTTTACAGTGTACTGTCCCTTTAAAAGTGATGCAGCATAACTGTAAACAGATGACATGAAAATATTACCTGAACATATAAAAAGGAAAGATATTTTACCTCACAATGGGCGCCATGTACTAAGCATCGAAGTGACCGTCTGTATTTCTGCGTCAAAATTCGCTCACGATCTGCATCTCGTAGTTACCAATCTGCGATCGAATAGAAAAACCACTATTTTTCATCAGCTATCGTAATTTTACGCAACTGATCGTTCCTAAGCCTTTTTCCACTTACTACATGTTTGATCGCACGTAAATTATCTTTAACCCCTTAATGACTGAGGACGTGCAGGGTACGTCCTCAGAAAAAAGGCAGTTAATGCCTGAGAACGTACCCTGCACGTCCTCAGTCTGGAAAGCAGCTGGAAGCGATCCTGCTCGCTTCCAGCTGCTTTCCGGTTATTGCAGTGATGCCTCGATATCGAGGCATCCTGCAATAACATTTTTAAGCCATCCGGTGCAGAGAGAGCCACTCTGTGGCCCTCTCTGCACCGGAGATTGTTGGCTTACCGGCGTTGGTGGGTGGGAGGCTGGTGGGAGGCGGGTGGTGGCCATCGATGGCCTTGGCGACTTGCAGGAGGGGCGGGATCGTGGGCGTGGGCGGTCGGGGGCGCGCACTGGCGCGCGCGCGTGCACGGAAGGGCGGGGGCGGGCGCGTGCACGGGGAGGGAGCGGGTGGGAACCGCTACACTACAGAATAAAGTAAAAAAAAAAAGCATACAAAAGGGAATAAAAGTTTTTTTAATTATAAATCAATTAAGGTGTTGGGGTTTGTCTGTTAGGGGGGGTGAATCTACACTGCAGAATTTATATTTTTGTTTTAAAAAACACGTTTTTTTCTTGAAACTGGGTACTGGCAGACAGCTGCCAGTACCCAAGATGGCCCCCAATAATGCAGAGGGGGAGGGTAAGAGAGCTGTTTTGGGGGTGGATCAGGGAGGTTGGGGGCTAAGGGGGGATTCTACAAAGTAGCATATGTAAATATGCTAAAAAAAAAAAAGAACAAATTAAAAAAACCTTTTATTTTAGTACTGGCAGAGTTTCTGCCAGTACTTAAGATGGCGGGGACAATTGTGGGGTGGGGGAGGGAAGGGAGCTGTTTGGGAGGGATCAGGGGGTCTGATGTGTCAGGTGGGAGGCTGATCTCTACACTAAAGCTAAAATTAACCCTGCAAGCTCCCTACAAACTACCTAATTAACCCCTTCACTGCTAGCCATAATATACGTGTGATGCGCAGCAGCATTTAGCGGCCTTCTAATTACCAAAAAGCAACGCCGAAGTCATATATGTCTGCTATTTCTGAACAAAGGGGATCCCAGAAAAGCATTTACAACCATTTGTGCCATAATTGCATAAGCTGTTTGTAAATAATTTCAGTGAGAAACCTAAAATTTTGAAAAATTTAACGTTTTTTTAAATTTGATCGCATATGGTGGTGAAATGGTGGCATGAAATATACCAAAATGGGCCTAGATCAATACTTGGGGTTGTCTACTACACTACACTAAAGCTAAAATTAACCATACAAGCTCCCTACATGCTCCCTAATTAACCCCTTCACTGCTGGGCATAAAACACGTGTGGTGCGCAGTGGCATTTAGCAGCCTTCTAATTACCAAAAAGCAACACCAAAGCCATATATGTCTGCTATTTATGAACAAAGGGGATCCCAGAGAAGAATTTACAACCATTTATGCCATAATTGCACAAGTTGTTTGTAAATAATTTCAGTGAGAAACCTAAAGTTTGTGAAAAAATTTGTGAAAAAGTGAACAATTTTTTTTATTTGATCGCATTTGGCGGTGAAATGGTGGCATGAAATATACCAAAATGGGCCTAGATCAATACTTTGGGATATCTTCTAAAAAAAAATATATACATGTCAATGGATATTCAGGGATTCCTGAAAGATATCAGTGTCCCAATGTAACTAGCACTCATTTTGAAAAAAAGTGGTTTGGAAATAGCAAAGTGCTACTTGTATTTATGGACCTATAACTTGCAAAAAAAGCAAAGAACATGTAAACATTGGGTATTTCTAAACTCAGAACAAAATTTAGAAACTATTTAGCATGGGGTTTTTTTGGTGGTTGTAGATGTGTAACAGATTTTGGGGGTCAAAGTTAGAAAAAGTGTGTTTTCTTCCATTTTTTCCTCATATTTTATAAAAAAAATTAGAGTAAATTATAAGATATGATAAAAATAATGGTATCTTTAGAAAGCCCATTTAATGGCGAGAAAAACGGTATATAATATGTGTGGGTACAGTAAATGAGTAAGAGGAAAATTACAGCTAAACACAAACACCGCAAAAATGTAAAAATAGCCTTGGTCCCAAACGGACAGAAAATGGAAAAGTGCTGCGGTCATTAAGGGGTTAATCGGAAATTATGAATGTTACAAGTAATCCGCCCGCTCCAACTTTCACTGTAACTTAGTGTGATTTGCTTTGCGACCATTTAGGTAGCGAATACAATAGAAAACTATAGGGGGTATCAACCTGACGCCAGGTTGAAGTACTTAAAGGGACAGTCAACACCAAAATTCTTGTTGTTTAAAAATATAGATAATCCCTTTATTACCCATTTCCCAATTTTTGCAAAACCAACACTGTTATATTAATACACTTTTTACTTCTGTGACTACCTTGTATCTAAGCATCTTCTGACCGCCCCTAATCACATGTCTTTTAGTTATTATCTATTGACTTGCATTTTAGCCTATTAGTGCAGTGTCTGCCACTAGCCACGGGCGTGATCACAATGCTATCTATATGGCCTACATGAGCTAGCTCTCCCCTGCTGTGAAAAGTAAATAAAATAGAGGCGGCCTTCAAGGGCTTATACATTATCATATGTGCCTTCCTAGGTTTGCTTTCAACTAGAATACCAAGAGAACAAAGCAAAAATGTTGATAAAAGTAAATTGGAAAGTTGTTTAAAATTACATGCCCTATTTGAAAAATGAAAGTATTTTTGGACTTGACTGTCCCTTTAAGTGAAAGGACTAGACTACAACTGTATCATTATTGGTTTTTGGATCACTGAATGAAGATGGAGACACTTTTACACGTTTCTTTTCCGATTGATTCAATTACGAGGAAGAGGGGCTATACAGGCACCGGTTGACAACAATGGATTGCAAAGAAGGAGAGTTAGAAGAATCAGAGTCCCTAGAGTTTTCCTTCCACGTATGGGTTTGGAAGGCATTTCTGATTGGGAGATTATCCAGAGATTCCGTTTGGATAGAGAAACTATTATGGAACTTTATAATGAAATAGCAGAATACCTTGAGCCTATGACAGCGCGTTCACAAGCCATACCCGGAATATTAAAACTGTTGGCAGCCTTACACTTTTTTGCGGTTCATTCCAAGTGTCTAGCGTTATAATTGGCATCAGCCAGTCTGCTTTTTCGAGGCACTTAACCAAAGTAATTGATGCAAGTAATTGATGCATTGATGGTCATCTTTCCAAGGTACGTGTGCCTTCCATCGACTCCTGAAGATTGGCAATCTGTAAAGTCTAATTTTTATAGAATGTCCGGAATGCCCAATGTCCTTGGAGCCATCGATTGCACCCATGTTGCAATCAAACCATCACGAGAACGTGAGGAAGTTTTCAGGATCCGAAAACAGTACCATTCTCTCAATGTTCAGATGGTGTGTGACCATAACATGAAAATAATCAGTATTTTTTTGTTGTTATGTAAAATAGAGTATTATTTTAATTGTCAAATTTCGTTAATGTTATTGAGTTTGATGATATATGTAAGATTTCTGGGAAAATGCACATTCTTATACATGTCAGCAGCCAGACGTTGCCGCTTGTCTGACGATTATGACACCTAGATGGTCACGTGGGTGAAGAACTAAACCAATTAGGTCGCAGACTGCTTCGTAACTTTGCTCTTTCGCCGCCGAACGAGTTATCAATAATCCGATTGTCTTCGAGACACAATAGACACAAAATTTTACGGCTTGGTTTTTAGTACATTCATTCAACAAAGTTCTATTCGCATGGTGCGAATGCCGGCGGGTTAATTCAATACGGTCTGTGCGAACAATTTGACACCTTAGTACATGGCGCCCAATATCTTCAAATCACCAGAGTAAGTGCTCTGTGAACAGTTATACTTAAGCTGCTGTCCAGCTGCAAGTTGAAAAAAAAATTGTAAATCAGCAATGCTGATGTCATGCATTACTTTGCTGTGATTTCATTGAAATCTCACAAGATTTCATTGTAAACTTCCTTAAACTGAATAGGAAAATGACATGACTGTGCCTGTACATGCCATATGTACATTATTTGCAAGACCTGGGACTATCATTCTGATTGGCTACTTAAAGTCTCTTTACAGTGGGGTGTGAATACACATTTTGCGATTATGAGATGTTCAGGTAATATTTTCTAGTCTGCTTTTTACAGCTATGCTGCATCCCTTGAATGTGCTTCAACAAAGTCTTACTTTAGATTAAGTTGCAAATAGCCTCCTGCACCCCTTTCTATATCATGCAACAGGAATGGTAAAAAAACTAAATTTATGCTTACCGGATAAATTTATTTATTTCTTGACACGGTGAGTCCACGGATCATCATTAATTACTGTTGGGAATATCACTCCTGGCCAGCAGGCGGAGGCAAAGAGCACCACAGCAGAGCTGTTAAGTATCACTTTCCTTCCACAAACCCCAGTCATTCGACCGAAGGAAAAGGAGAGAAAGGAAATAACACAAGGTGCAGAACTGCCTCGAGTTTATATAAAAGAAATAAAACCTGTCTGAAAAACAGGGGAGGGCCGTGGACTCACAGTGTCAAGAAATAAATTTATCAGGTAAGCATACATTTGTTTTCTTTCTAATGACACGGTGAGTCCACGGATCATCATTATTTACTGTTGGGAATCAATACCCAAGCTAGAGGACGCAAATGATATGGGAGGGACAAGACAGGTAACCTTAAACAGAAAGTACCACTGCTAGAAAACCCTTTCTCCCAAAAGAACCTCAGCCGAGGTAAAAGAAGCAATTTTATAGACCTTGGAAAAAGTGAGCAAAGAAGGCCAAGTCGCCGCCATACAAATCCATGCTACAGAGGCCTCTTACTTGAAGGCCCAAGGAGAAAACAACACCCTAGTAGTGTGAGCTGTAATCATCTCAGGAGGCTGTTGTCTAGCAGAATCAAAATCCCTACAAATAACACTTCTAAACCAGAGAGAAAGAGAGTCCCTACTTGGTAGATAACCTGGAGAACACTTCCCATCCCAGGGAGTGGGAACTCCATCAGGAAGTCAGTTTGCTCAGAATCCGCTTCCCAGATGTCCACCCCAGAAATGTGGATGGCAGACAGTAACTGTGAGCACCCGCCAACAGAAAAAAATCTGAACCCTTCCTTCATGACTACATGACTAAGGGACTCAGAGCTCCTCCCTGGAGGTTGATGTAAGCCACAGAGGCTATGTTGTCTGACTGGAACCCGAAAAATTGGGTGAAAGACAAAACCTTAGAGTATTGAAACTCGCACTCAACTCCAAATGATGAGGGGGAGAGCAGACTTCTCCCAGGACCAAAGTCCCTGCACCTTCAACGAGTCCCAGACTCCTCCCCAGTCCAGCAGACTGGTGGCCGCGGTCCCAAACGCCCAGGAAGGGCTCCGAAGCATGTGTCCCGAGACCGAAGATCCCGAGAAAACCACCACGGGAAGAGACCCTTGTCGCTGAACTATGTTCTCCGAGACAATCCGGGCAAAGCCCATTCCACTGTCTGAGAGTGCAACACTGCAGAGCTCTCATACGGAATCGAACAAAAGAATGATGTCCATGGAAACCACCATCAGACCAAGCACCTCCATACACTGAGCCACTGATTGCCGAACATAAGACTGAAGCGAGAGGCAAGAGTTAGAAATGTGGCTTTTTTCTCTTGTAAGGTGTATCCAGTCCACGGATCATCCATTACTTGTGGGATATTCTCCTTCCCAACAGGAAGTTGCAAGAGGACACCCACAGCAGAGCTGCTATATAGCTCCTCCCCTAACTGCCATATCCAGTCATTCTCTTGCAACTCTCAACAAAGATGGAGGTAGTAAGAGGAAAGTGGTGAAATATAGTTAGTTTTTGTCTTCAATCAAAAGTTTATTGTTTTTAAATGGTACCGGAGTTGTACTATTTTATCTCAGGCAGCATTTAGAAGAAGAATCTGCCTGCGTTTTCTATGATCTTAGCAGAAGTAACTAAGATCCACTGCTGTTCTCACATATGTCTGAGGAGTGAGGTAACTTCAGAGGGAGAATGGCGTGCAGGTTATCCTGCAATGAGGTATGTGCAGTTTTAAGTTTTTCTAGGGATGGAATTGCTAGAAAATGCTGCTGATACCGGATTAATGTAAGTTAAGCCTAAATACAGTGATTTAATAGCGACTAGTATCAGGCTTATTATTAGAGATATATACTCTTATAAATGTGCAATATAAAACGTTTGCTGGCATGTTTAATCGTTTTTATATATGCTTTGGTGATAAAACTTATTGGGGCCTAGTTTTTTCACATGGCTGGCTTGATTTTTGCCTAGAAACAGTTTCCTGAGGCTTTCCACTGTTATAGTATGAGTGGGAGGGGCCTATTTTTGCACTTTTTTGCGCAGTTAAAATTACAGACAGAGACATTCAGCTTCCCTCAGCAGTCCCCTGCATGCTATATGACATCTCTGAAGGGCTCTAAAGGCTTCAAAAGTCGTTTATTGAGGAATGTAGGACCACAGCTGAGCTGTGGCTTTTGTTGTGACTGTTTAAAAAACGTTTAATTCGTTTTTTTGATCCGTTTTTTGCATTAAGGGGTTAATCATCCATTTGCAAGTGGGTGCAATGCTCTGCTAACCTATTACATACACTGTAAAAATTTCGTTTGATTTACTGCCTTTTTTCACTGTTTTTAAAATTTTGACAAAATTTGTTTCTCTTAAAGGAACAGTTCTGTTTTTTATATTTGATTGTTAACTTTATTTAAAGTGTTTTCCAAGCTTGCTAGTCTCATTGCTAGTCTGTATAAACATGTCTGACATAGAGGGAACTCCTTGTTCATTATGTTTAAAAACCATGGTGGAACCCCATATGAGAATGTGTACTAAATGTATTGATTTCACTTTAAACGATAAAGATCAGTTTTTATCTTTAAAAAATGTATCACCAGAGGATTCTGACCAGGGGGAAGTTATGCCGACTAACTCTCCCCACGTGTCAGACCCTTTGACTCCCGCTCAAGGGACTCACGCTCAAATGGCGCCAAGTACATCAAGGACCCCCATAGCGATTACTTTACAAGACGTGGCGGCAGTCATGGATAATACACTGTCAGCGGTATTAGCCAGACTACCTGAATTTAGAGGAAAGCGTGATAGCTCTGGTGTTAGGCGTATTACAGAGCATACAGACGCTTTAAGAGCCATGTCTGATACTGCCTCACAATATGCAGAAGCTGTGGAAGGAGAGCTTCAGTCTTTGGGTGATATCTCTGACAGGGAAACCTGATTCTGATATTTCTACTTTTAAATTTAAGCTTGAGAACCTCCGTGTTTTGTTTAGGGAGGTGTTAGCTGCTCTGAATGACTGTGACACAATTGCAGTGCCAGAGAAATTGTGTAGACTGGATAAATACTTTGCAGTGCCGGTGTGTACTGAGGTTTTTCCAATACCTAAAAGGTTTACAGAAATTATTAATAAAGAGTGGGATAGACCCGGTGTGCCGTGTTCCCCCCTTCCTATTTTTAGAAAAATGTTTCCCATAGACGCCACCACACGGGACTTATGGCAAACGGTCCCTAAGGTGGAGGGAGCAGTTTCTACTTTAGCAAAGCGTACTACTATCCCTGTCGAGGACATTTGTGCTTTTTCAGATCCTATGGATAAAAAATTAGAGGTTTACCTTAAGAAAATGTTTATTCAACAAGGTTTTATCCTGCAGCCCCTTGCATGCATTGCGCCTGTCACTGCTGCTGCGGCGTTCTGGTTTGAGTCTCTAGAAGAGGCTTTACAGACAACGACTCCTTTGGAGGACATACTTAACAAGCTTAGAGCACTTAAGCTAGCTAATTCTTTTGTTTCTTATGCCATTGTTCATTTGACTAAACTAACGGCTAAGAATTCTGGATTTGCCATCCAGGCGCGTAGGGCGCTATGGCTCAAATCTTGGTCAGCTGACGTGACTTCAAAGTCTAAACTACTTAACATTCCCTTCAAGGGGCAGACCCTATTCGGGCCTGGTTTGAAGGAAATTATTGCTGACATTACTGGAGGTAAAGGTCATGCCCTTCCTCAGGACAGGTCCAAATCAAGGGCCAAACAGTCTAATTTTCGTGCCTTTCGAAACTTCAAGGCAAGTGCAGCATCAACTTTCTCTGCTACAAAACAAGAGGGAACTTTTGCTCAGTCCAAGACGGCCTGGAAACCTAACCAGTCCTGGAACAAAGGCAAGCAGGCCAAAAAGCCTGCTGCTGCCTCTAAGACAGCATGAAGGAATGGCCCCCTATCCGGTAACGGATCTAGTAGGGGGCAGACTTTCTCTCTTCGCCCAGGCGTGGGCAAGAGATGTTCAGGATCCCTGGGCGTTGGAGATTATATCTCAGGGGTATCTTCTGGACTTCAAGGCTTCTCCTCCACAAGGGAGATTTCACCTTTCTCGATTTTCTGTCAACCAGATAAAGAAAGATGCATTCTTACACTGTGTGCAAGACCTCCTAGTTATGGGAGTGATCCATCCAGTTCTAAAGGAGGAACAGGGATTTTACTCAAATCTGTTTGTGGTTCCCAAAAAAAAGGGAACCTTCAGACCAATCTTGGATCTAAAGATCTTAAACAAATTCCTCAGAGTTCCATCATTCAAAATGGAAACTATTCGGACCATCCTATCTATGATCCAGGAGGGTCAATATATGACTACAGTGGATCTAAAGGATGCTTACCTTCACATTCCGATACACAAAGATCATCATCGGTTCCTAAGGTTTGCCTTTCTGGACAGGCATTACCAGTTTGTGGCTCTTCCCTTCGGGTTAGCTACAGCCCCAAGAATTTTTACAAAGGTTCTGGGGTCGCTTCTGGCGGTCCTAAGGCCGTGGGGCATAGTAGTGGCCCCTTATCTAGACGACATCCTGTTACAGGCGTCAAATTTCCAAATTGCCAAGTCCCATACGGACATAGTTCTGGCATTTCTGAGGTCGCACGGGTGGAAAGTGAACGAGGAAAAGAGTTCTCTGTCCCCACTCACAAGAGTCTCCTTCCTAGGGACTCTGATAGATTCTGTAGAAATAAAAATTTACCTGACGGAGTCCAGGTTATCAAAACTTCTAAATTCTTGCCGTGTTCTCCATTCTATTCCGTTTGCGCACCTACATCTCAGACCGCTGCAACTATGCATGCTCAGTCAGTGGAATGGGGATTACACATATTTGTCCCCTCTACTAAATCTGGATCAAAGACCAGAGATTCTCTTCTCTGGTGGCTATCTCGGGTTCATCTGTCCAAAGGTATGACCTTTCGCAGGCCAGATTGGACAATTGTAACGACAAATACCAGCCTTCTAGGTTAGGGTGCAGTCTGGAACTCCCTGAAGGCTCAGGGATCGTGGACTCATGAGGAGAAACTCCTCCCAATAAATATTCTGGAATTGAGGGCAATATTCAATGCTCTTCAGGCTTGGCCTCAGTTAACAACCCTGAGGTTCATCAGATTTCAGTCGGACAACATCACGACTGTGGCTTACATCAACCATCAAGGGGGAACAAGGAGTTCTTTAGCGATGTTAGAAGTCTCCAAAATAATTCGCTGGGCAGAGAAACACTCTTGCTACCTATCAGCGATCCATATCCCAGGTGTAGAGAACTGGGAGGCGGAATTTCTAAGTCGTCAGATTTTTCATCCGGGGGAGTGGGAACTCCATCCGGAGGTGTTTGCTCAATTGATTCATCGTTGGGGCAAACCAGAACTGAATCTCATGGCGTCTCGCCAGAACGCCAAGCTTCCACCGTTTCCTCTGCTCCCTCGACTGATTGCCAGAATCAAGCAGGAGAGAGCATCTGTGATTTTGATAGCGCCTGCGTGGCCACGCAGGACCTGGTATGCAGACCTAGTGGACATGTCATCCTTTCCACCTTGGACTCTGCCTTTGAGACGAGACCTTCTACTTCAAGGTCCTTTCAATCATCCAAATCTAATTTCTCTGAGATTGACTGCATGGAGATTGAACGCTTGATTTTATCAAAGCGTGGCTTCTCCGAGTCTGTCATTGATACCTTAATACAGGCACGAAAGCCTGTTACCAGGAAAATCTACCATAAGATATGGCGTAAATATCTTTATTGGTGTGAATCCAAGAGTTACTCATGGAGTAAGATTAGGATTCCCAGGATATTATCTTTTCTCCAAGAGGGTTTGGAGAAAGGATTATCAGCTAGTTCTTTGAAGGGACAGATATCTGCACTGTCTATTCTTTTGCACAAGCGTCTGGCGGATGTTCCAGACGTTCAGGCGTTGGTTAGAATCAAGCCTGTGTTTAAACCTGTTGCTCCCCCATGGAGCTTAAATTTGGTTCTTAAAGTTCTTCAAGGGTTTCCGTTTGAACCTCTTCATTCCATAGATATCAAGCTTTTATCTTGGAAAGTTCTCTTTTTGATGGCTATTTCCTTGGCTCGTAGAGTCTCCAAGTTATCTGCTTTACAATGTGATTCTCCTTATCTGATCTTCCATGCAGATAAGGTAGTTCTGCGTACAAAACCTGGGTTTTTGCCTAAGGTGGTATCCACTAAGAAAATCAATCAAGACCGTCATTGTGTCCTAATCCTTCTTCAAAGAAGGAACGTCTTTTACATAATCTGGACGTAGTTCGTGCTTTAAAGTTTTACTTAAAAGCTACTAAGGATTTTCGTCAAACATCTGCTTTGTTTGTCGTTTACTCTGGACAGAGAAGAGGTCAAAAGGCTTCGGCAACCTCTCTTTCTTTTTGGCTAAGAAGCATAATCCGCTTAGCCTATGAGACTGCTGGACAGCAGCCTCCTGAAAGGATTACAGCTCATTCTACTAGAGCTGTGGCTTCCACTTGGGCCTTTGAAAATGAGGCTTCTATTGAACAGATTTGCAAGGCGGCGACTTGGTCTTCGCTTCATACTTTTTCCAAATTCTACAAATTTGATACTTTTGCTTCTTCGGAGGCTATTTTTGGTTTAAGTACCTGCCTTGTCCCTCCCTTCATCCGTGTACTTTAGCTTTGGTATTGGTATCCCACAAGTAATGGATGATCCGTGGACTGGATACACCTTACAAGAGAAAACACAATTTATGCTTACCTGATAAATTTATTTCTCTTGTGGTGTATCCAGTCCACGGCCCGCCCTGTCATTTTAAGGCAGGTCTAAAATTTTAGATTAAACTACAGTCACCACTGCACCCTATGGTTTCTCGGCTTGTTTCGGTCGAATGACTGGATATGGCAGTTAGGGGAGGAGCTATATAGCAGCTCTGCTGTGGGTGTCCTCTTGCAACTTCCTGTTGGGAAGGAGAATATCCCCCAAGTAATGGATGATCCGTGGACTGGATACACCACAAGAGAAATAAATTTATCAGGTAAGCATAAATTGTGTTTTTACCTCCGTCAGACAGATTTCAATGATAGGGAATCAATTATAGTCCCTAAGCACACTACCCATGTAGCTGAGACAAGGAAGCTCCTTTCCAGCTCCACCTCCATTTGTGTAGCTAAGGAAGACCACAAAAAACCTCCGAATGAGATCTTGCTTGTAGAAAGATGGCCCAAAAAGAGAAAACACTGGGAACTGTGGCAAAGCCATTGTTGGACAAACAGAAAGACTTTGTCCGGAAAAGCAAAACTCAGAAATCTGAGATAATGAAAAGGGAACCTGATAGTACACGTCCTTAAAGTCTAAGGTTGCTATAAACTGACCCTCTTGCACCAAAAAGAATGGAGTGAATAGTCTCCATCTTAAAGGATGGCACTCTGAAAAACTTGGTCAGACATCTACTGTCTAAATTAGGACGAAAAGTTCCCTCCTTTTCCAGAAATAGTATGGAAAAGAAACTAACCCCTGTTTTAAAACTGAAACTGGAACATTATTCCCAGGGTGGCAAATCCTGAAAACATTTCAAGAGCGCCATTCTTCTTATCTGGTCTACAGATAATCTTGGGAGATGGCACCTGCTCCTGTGAGGAAGGAGTAGAATGCCAATTTGTAACCCTGGAATACTATATCTACAGCCCCTTAGGGATCTAGGACATCTCATATCCAGGCATGAGAAAAAACTGAGATAAACTGCCCCCCACAGGATCCGATCCCGGTTCGGGGCAAACCCGACATGCTGATGGAGTTATCTGCGGGTTTCCTTAACTACTTCCCCCTGCTCCAAGACTGACTTGGTATCCCAGAGAACTTGAACTGCTCTTGCTTGGAAGTACACGTGCCTTGTGTGAGGCCTGAACTCACGACCTTTGGATTATGAGACTGAAGTGCTACCTACTGCGCTAAGAAGGCACAAAGGGGAAGAGTTCCTGAAGTTACAAAGGAAGCAACAGAAATAAGCGTAGCCTAACAGCCTTTCTGACCTGTATCTCCACATGGAGTCCTCCAAATGGAATCGGACAAAGCTTTGCACCAAAAAGATTGCCGACATTGTCCATAAAGGCTTCTATCCTTAAAAAGAGCATCTACCCTTTATATGTGTTGAAGATCTCTAAGCCAGAATAGCAATGACTCCTACTACTTTAAGCATCATGTGCCATGAAATTTAAAGGAGACAACTTATTACTGACAGGAGATGGGGAGAAGGAATCCTAGACTTTTCCCATACCTGAGAAAATTCTCCTAGCACGATCGTGAAAAGGAAAAATCTTCACAGATGAATCCTAGTATATATTAAATGTACTAGATTCTGAGGATTAATAACGACAGGAGAGCCGAGGTCTATCCAGAAGCCAACCTCTTAATAATACACACAGGTATCTAGGCGTGAATCTGAAGAGAACTACTTCAGCACCAAATGAAGGAATTATACTGTCCGAATCGGAGCTTTAACCCTCAGATGCTATCGACTATCCTCCTCCTCACTATGAGGGACAATATGTGTAGCAGATAACGGAGCAGAAACCTTACTATCTGATTTGTTAATTTTTCTCTTGCCATTTTCCTTTAAAATAGGAAAAGCAGAAAATACCACAGATGCCCGAAGATACCTGGGCAGCAAATCTGCAAGCAAATTACTCCTCCAGGAGATTGAGAGGGACCGCAGGGCACTGCATGTGACACCATACCAAGGTTTGGGACGTCTGAGGGGAAAACTGGCACAGCCTAAACAGTATCATTCAGAGATACATAAGGAAACCTTTTTTTTAAAAAAAAAATTTTGGGAAACTAATTATGTAAAAAATATCACCAAAACATTTTAAAATGACATTGTCACTTTAAGATGTAGATACTTATATACCTAAAAAAGGGTGTGTACTGCTGCATAAAAGTTGAAACAACCTATAATTAAGAGAGAAGCCTCACAAACATAATTGGGCAAAAACTCTACTGCAAATACAATACTAAGTTTGCAAAAAAACAAACTTATAAACTGCAGAATTTTTATTGCAACATTTAGGGAATGAAAAACATCAGATGTCAAAATTTGTAGCACCTTATACAGACCACCAGATTATTGTAAGGTACCCCAGACCGTGTCTTCTTAGACTATTAGCCCGCTTTACAGCCTGCAAAATTTCATTTTTAACATTTTGCCTAGTGGCGTTTCTACGGTAATGTAGCTTAAAGAGACACTGCACCCAAATTTTTTCTTTTGTGATTCAGATAGAGCATGCAGTTTTAAGCAACTTTCTAATTTAATCCTATTATCAATTTTTCTTTGTTCTATTGCTATCTTTATTTGAAAACGAAGGCATCTAAGCTAAGGAGCCAGAATATTTTTGGTTTAGAACCATGGACAGCACTTTTTTATTGGTGCTGTCCAATCAGCAAGGACAACCCAGGTTGTTCACCAAAAATGGGCCAGCATCTAAACTTACATTCTTGATTTTCAAATAAACATACCAAGAGAATAAAGAAAATTTGCTAATAGGAGTAAATTAGAAAGTTGCTTAAAATCGCATGCTCTATCTGAATCACGAAAGAAAAAATTTGTGTTCAATGTCCCTTTTAACATAATAAAAAGCCCAGCTCCTAGTAAAACGAGCATCGCATCTTCGGCAAGTAAACTCCGTTCTGACGGAGAACCAAGAGGAAGCCGTGTTCCTGTTCAGACACATTGTTCCGTTCGGAAATAAAAATGGTGCTTATCCGCCATGCAGAGAGAAGATGATGAGGGTTGGAACAAACATACTCCATAGAAATAGCGCTCAATCAACTCAGCTGCGCGTCTCTTGTCTAATAGAAAATTCAGCATCACCCGCTGATCACATAAGAAACCTAAGTGTTTCTTGAACCTCTAGGACAGTAAAAATCACAAAGTGCCGTAACACATATTAAGGGCGATTTTGAACATTACTCTCCACCCTTATATATCCGATGCGTAAGCTAGGAGCCGGATGCCAAAAGGAATAATCCTTAAAATTCCTATGCACACAGAGTTAAATCACCACAAGGATTATTAGAAACCATAAACCTCTGAACTAAGTTCCTTAGTCTCTTAATTATCATGAGTGCCTGCGTCCTGCCTATGAGATCCTGCCTCAGGATAAATATGTGTCCCAGAAAATATGCATTATAAGCTAACATCAGAAGTGCATGTCCCCCAAACATAGAAGACCAGCACTTACCTTAATCTAGCAATCCAGCAGGACAGCTTACCCGACTCGGGAGGATGCCGCTCTTTACAGAGACCTGTGAAACAAAGAAAGACAGAATAAACTTACTCAGGCTTTCTATACCAGGGCAGCAACATGTCAGAAAAACTCAGTAAAGGCCCACTTTACAAGTTCCTAACTGCTTTAAAGCCACCACTGCCTTACTGAAGAGAGTAATGTGGAGTACGGCTATAGACTGTGATGGAAGATCAGAGCAAGCCTGCTCCAACTTAAAAACCAAAAAATCTTGATAGAAGAATCTTTATCAGACACCTTCACCTCCTCCTTTCACTGGAGGCAAAGAGAATGACTGGGGTTTGTGGGAAGGGAAGTGATACTTAACAGCTTTGCTGTGGTGCACTTTGCCTCCTCCTGCTGGCCAGGAGTGATATTCCCAATAGTATGATTGAGTAGTGGACTCACTGTTTCATTAGAAATACATATATTTTAAAATTAATATGGTTTCTGGCCGCATCACGATCTGGGCTGCATCTCGGTCTGTTGAATCAAACTAGAGAGCCTTTTGTGATTGTACGTCATATGCAGCCCCAGATCATGATCTCATCAGTGGGCGGAGCTTGGAAACCATTTGCCAGAAACAATATTCATTTTAAAATAAAAATTGTTACTGTTCCTGCTGCATGTTCCTTTTATACTCACGGAAATGCTTCTTTATCTTAGAGGACAATATAAAATGAACATTTTAGTACATATCTATCCTAATCCCCACTTGGAGTGTAATTTCTTCTGACTTGTTTACATAGCTTTTCTTTAGACAATACTTAAAGGGACAGTTTACCCAAAAAAAGTATTTTTAATAGTAAGGTTGTAATCTGTTATGTATGTGAGTGTGTATTTCTCCTTATAATCCGTTTTATTTATGTGAGTTTTTTTAATTTTATGCAGCATGTTTTCAACAGCTTGCCCCTTCAAAATGTTGAAATTTCTATATGCATGTAAAGGGCTTTTTTTGTCTATACAGTCAGCGTCGCGGTCCCTTGTATGCCTTGCTGGTGACATTAGCTGAAGTGTGAACATGGAGCTGAGCTCGTGCTCATGTTCACGTTGTTGGCTGGATTGGTCTGTCAGCTGTGCTGGTGCCTGTGAATGCTGCTGCGTGCGCCGACTGCATATTACATTACTTAGGTTGTACATGTATAGGTTCTTTATATTTTCTTCATGGTCAAAATGTATATCGATTAATTTGGGATCCTTCTATTGTGCAAAAGGAGTTGTAAAATGTATTAGTACTGTACGTTTTAATCTTCAGCATGCTTGAGAGAGCACTCAAACTATTTGATATATGTTGCCAGGGAATTAGCTCGCTCCCCATGAAAGAACAATCATGTGGGGGCAATGTCCTTCATTCCAACGTCATTACCTACTTAGAATAAGCTATTTCGATTGGTGGAGGGGCATGAACTCATCTAGTGTTTGCTTTGCCCTTCTATTAGTGTGGTCCTGCATAGTGCTGCATAATTTCAGCAATTGAACTTTTAAAGGTAAAGCAAAATTTATGCTTACCTGATAAATGTATTTATTTCTTGACACGGTGAGTCCACGGTTCATCAATTACTGTTGGGAATATAACTCCTGGCCAGCAGGAGGAGGCAAAGAGCACCAAAGCAAAGCTGTTAAGTATCACTTCCCTTCTCACAACCCCCAGTCATTTGACCAAAGGAAAAGGAGAGGGAGGAAATAAAACAAGGTGCAGAGGTGCCTGAGGTTTAAATAAAAAAAACTGTCTGAAATCAGGGAGGGCCGTGGACTCACCGTGTCAAGAAATACATTTATCAGGAAAGCATACTGTTGGGAATCAATACCCAAGCTAGAGGACACAGATAAGGTACGGCAAGACAGGTAACCTAAACAGAAGGCACCACTGCATGCAGAACCTTTCTCCCAAAGGAAGCCTCAGGCGAGGCAAAAGTATCAAATTTATAGAATTTAGTCGCAGCCTTACAAATCTGTTCTATAGAGGCCTCATTCTTGAAGCCCCAAGAAGAAGTCACCGCCCTAGTGGAGTGAGCATTAATACTCTCAGGAGGCTGCTGTCCAGCAGTCTCATAAGCCATTCAGCATTAGAAGAAGGAATTACACTTTCCGAATCTGAGCTTTCACCCTCAGAAGCTACCAAAGTATCTTCCTCCTCCGATCTATGTAAGAGAGGAATCCAGTCAGCCTTAACAGGAACATATATCTTATCTGATTCTTTAGATTTCCTCTTACGCTTCCCCTGCAGCATGGGGATGGCTGCCAGCGCCTCAGATGCCGCTGAGGATACCTGGGCCGCAATCTCAGCCATTAAAAACACTCCACCTGGAGCCAGAGAGGAACCGCAGAGCACTGCATGTGACATAACTACAGATTGGGACATACAGGAAAGAGGCTGTGGCAGTGCCTAAACAGCATCATCCTGAGGGAATTGTGGCTCAGTAACAAAAAAATTGTCCTTGTACATAATAGTTCTCTCAATACAAGAACTGCAAAATGGCAAAGGGGGCTCTACTTATTTACTTTAGGTCCATCTTGCACCAGAATGTTAAACACCCAGAATAAAGAAAAAATATTTAACTTTTAAAATAGACTAAAAAGTATTGTCTCTAAGAAAAATACACTCTCAAAAGCGCTATTTATTGCTCAAATCCCTTATTCTAAGGATAAAAAATAGAGGTTAAATATAAATAATTTGGAAAAAAACCTCAGGCACACTCTACCTGCTGCTCCTGACACGGAACAATCACTTTTGAGGCCTTCCAGACAGCAGGAGAACCTTAGACAGAAAGAAGTCTGAGTAACATACGCTGTGAGACTTCTCTGTGAAAACGGCGCCGAGGAGACACATCTCCAAGTGACGTCACACTCTCCTCACACTGTCGAAAACGGCTAACGTCTAAAGTAAAAAATATTCACAAGCCCCCAAAGTAGTGACTGCATGAACAAGCAGTTACGCTGACTGAGCCACCAATAAAAAATTTAACTGAAAATTAATTAATTTCAGAGAAATCTGCTGCCACACAGGACCCTGCAACCTGCCTGAAAAAATTCTTGACCGCAGGAATAAGTGTCCCAAAATGGTGCAGTTTATTAATTATGTAGTGCCAAAATAAATTCTATGAGAAATAACATGACGCTTACCTGCACTACTGATTGTCCGGCAGGAGCACAAATCACTGATATGAGAGGAAGCCGCTCCTCACAGGGACCTGTAAACAGTGTAAGCCTACTCTGGCATTCTAAATGAGGGCAGCAACCGGTTAGGAAAACACAGTGGAGCCCACCCCACAAGTTCCTAACTGCTTAAAAGCGACCACAGCCCTGCTGAAGAGACTAACGTGGAGTACAGCTAAACCCAAGTGTTAGGAAGATCAGAGCAAGCCTGCTCAGACTTCCAAAAAAAATAAAAAATCTTGATAGAAGAATCTTAATCAGACACCTAATTACTTCACCTCCTCCTTGCACTAGAGGCTAAGAGAATGACTGGGGGTTGTGGCAAGGGAAGTGATACTTAACAGCTTTGCTGTGGTGCTCTTTACCGCCACCTGCTGGCCAGGAGTGATATTCCCAAAATTAATTGATGATCTGTGGACTCACTGTGTGTCTTAAGAAAGAAAGTAAGAATTAATTAAAAACTTGTTTATAATTTCTATATTTATTGTAGTTTTACAGAGCCATCCAAACTACTTTTATGCTACATTAAGTGAACTGGTCCTTTAATTATATAAATGTTTAGTATAGGTAGTGGATTCAAAAGGTATTTCATTTGACAAAATAAAGGTTAAATTGCTATTTGTAAACAATTTAATACACTTCAGCAGTGAAAATGGATCATTGGGAACACATTAAAGGGGAGAAAAGTTCACAGTACACTGTCCCTTTAACTATGAAGTGTTCATGTACAGTACAGATGACCTTCCTTGGCTGTCACCACAGTATTGTGACATTTAAAAAAATATATGTTTTTGTGACATAATTTTCAGACAGCCTTTTGTTTTCATAGACTCTTCATGGAAATCTTAAACCATTGCTCAGATGTAGATGAAATTCAGTTTCAAGAAGATGGATCTTGGTGTCCCATGAGACCAAAAAAGGAACACGTGGCAAAGCCAAATGCACAGTATGCTAACATTGAAGGTAAAACCAACTCAAGTGTTCCAATTCTAAAATGGTTCTGAATCCTGGCATATTATATAAATTTTTTGGAAGGGGCACCTATTTGTGGAAAGGCAAGAGTGTACATGTCCAGTATAATATTGCCTGTTAGTACCCATATTATACAGTGATGTGGCAGTTATTTCAGTTCAGAGATTTAGGAAGATGCAGTATTATCTGGGGAACTGCACTGCTTCCCCCTATATCTCAGACCTTGTCTCCAGATACTGCCCCCCCCCCCTCTTCGCTCTGTGCATGACCTCCTAATTTCCTCCTCTCATTACCACCTCACGTTTGCGTTTACAGGACTTCTCCAGACTGGCTCCCATCTTGTGGAACTCTCTGCCTTGTTTCACAAGACTCTCCCCTAGTTTTGAAATCTTCAAGCGCTCCTTAAAGACTTACAACCTGCACTAACCTTTCCTAACCCCAGTTCTTCTCCTCCATTGCTATCCCCTTGAACCCCCTTATTATGTAAGCCTATGTGCCCAGCTGTTTGTAGCTTACCTTCATAAGAGCCGACTGTGACGGATCCCCGGCTACCCCGACTGGGTAGCTCCGCCAAAGAGGTCCTTCCGCTGCCTGGAACAAGCTGCTATCTAGCCCAGGAAAGTGATTCTAGCAGGAGCCCACCTAAATGACTAGATAGACTAGCATTCAGGTGACATAAGAACTGGCTTTATTGGGACAAACACACATCTTTTATACATACAACTCATCTTGATAAGACATGAGACAATGCCACAGTTTTCCTGCCATTCCCGCCCCTCCAGACAGGCTGGCGCCGGCCATAGCAGCCATGGTCCTACAGATTCCCAGTACCCAGGGGTGGCGGTTTTCGGGGTGATCCCGGGGAAGCGGCGGCACTTCTAGTGTCATTTTAAAGCTCTCGGTCCCCAGAATCTACAGTCCAGAAAGCAAAGTGATCCGTGGCTGGGGACCGGAGTTATGCTGGTTTAAACATCCACCTGGAAGTCCAGGGAGAATAGGGGTTATAGGGGGAACCGGAACCCCCGGTTCCCAAGGGAGCTCCCTTCAGGCAATCACCCCACCTCTGGCCCACCCTGAGAGGCAGCAAACGCCAGAAGAGCGGAGCTCTGGGACAAAGGGCCACTGGAGCGGCCTGGGTCATAGGGCACCGGTAATCCTGGATAATGCGGCCGACCGGTAGTTCCAGGGTCCCGGCCGAAGGGAAAAGTTGCGGTCAGTGACCAGCTCTTCCAAGATGACATTCAATACATAAAACGGGAACAGAAGGTCTGGGGAATCGCTTTGCTCTGAGGAGCCAAAAACCGCCGAGAGACAGCAGGGGTGAGGTTATAGGGGGTAAGGGATCAATTCCTGCAGCCCAGTATCCGTGACAACTCCCCCCTTCCAGTTCGGCAGACTCAGCTAGATGCCACTTCAATCCGCCAGGAAAGTGCGTTGGCATTCCCATTGCTTTTTCCTGGTCGGTACTGAATGTCAAAGTTAAATAGCTGCAGGGCTAGGCTCCACCTCAATAGTCTCCCGTTGTCCCTGGAAACTCGGTTGAGCCATACAAGGGGATTATGGTCAGTAAGGACGGTGAAGGGTCTCCCATATAGGTAGGGCTGTAACGTCTTCAAAGCCCATACCAGAGCCAGACACTCTTTCTTGAACGCCGCGAAGCCTGTAGTTTTCGACTGAGGTAGGCAACAGGGAGGTCCTTTCCTTCCTCGTCTGCCTGGATCAGTATGGCCCCCAACCCGAACATAGAGGTATCTGTGTGGACAGAAAAGCGTTTGGCTGGGTTAGGAGCGGCCAGTACTGCAGCAGAGATTAAGGCAGACTTAAGGCACTGGAAGGCTTTTTCACACTCGGGGGACCACAGGACATGTCGGGGAAGTCGTTTACGGGTCAGGTCAGTCAGGGGTTTGGCAAGGGTGCTGTAATTGGGGACAAACCTCCGGTAGTAGCCTGCAGTACCCAGAAAGGCAAGGACTTGGGTTTTGGGGGTGGGCCAGTTAGCCACTTCCTCGACGTTGGCCAGGTCGCTGCCTAAGTATTGAACCGCCGAGCGCTCAATAATACACTTATCTGGCATCAAGGTTAGGCCGGCGGCTCGAAGATGATCTAAGATGACGCCTAGGTGGACCAGATGATCCTCCCAGGTCTCGCTATAGATGGCGATGTCATCCAGGTATGCACAGGCATAGTCCTGGAGGCCATCTAACAGGCGGTCTACCATTCTTTGAAAAGTGTCTGGGGCGTTCTTCATTCCAAACGGCATGACCTTAAACTGGTATAAGCCGAAGGGAGTGATGAAGGCAGACTTGGGGATGGACTCGGGGTTGAGGGTGGTCAGGAAGTGGCCCCGAGCGATTCGATCTAAAAGTTCATCTACTCGGGGCATGGGATAAGCGTCAGTGGTGGTTCTGTCATTGAGTCTACGGTAGTCAACGCAGAACCGGGTAGTTCCGTCCTTGGGTACTAACACTACTGGGGAATGACACCGAGGTCCAACATTCCCCGGAGCTCCCGGTGCATACTTTCCTTGACAGCCTCTGGGACCCTGTAGGCAACCTGTCGCAGGGGGGTCTGTCCTGGGTTCTCCACCCGATGGATGGCTGTGGTGTTAAACCCAGGGACAGTAGAGAACATAAATAAAAAGAGAGAAGCGCTCAACCTGGGAACGAACAATAGCATAATAGCTTGTTCTATGGCTAGTTGCCACCCTAGAAGCAGCCTCTTTTTGCTCAATATGTGCCTTTCACAGAGAAGAACTTTCCTGTAGCATATCAGTCTGATCCTGACTTAACAGTGCAGTCCAGCCCCGAAATACCAGGCAATCCCTCTCTGAACAAGAGAAACAGCAAAACCCCAGACGTACGTTTCGGCCTATTGTGGGCCTCGTCAGTGAGGTGCAGCCATATCCCTCTAGGCACACTGAGCAACGGGTCCATGTCTGGATTACCGCATCACACTTAGGGAGACTTCCCCAAGTGTCATAATTTGCATAAATAAAAAGAGAGAAGCGCTCAACCTGGGAACGAACAATAGCATAATAGCTTGTTCTATGGCTAGTTGCCACCCTAGAAGCAGCCTCTTTTTGCTCAATATGTGCCTTTCACAGAGAAGAACTTTCCTGTAGCATATCAGTCTGATCCTGACTTAACAGTGCAGTCCAGCCCCGAAATACCAGGCAATCCCTCTCTGAACAAGAGAAACAGCAAAACCCCAGACGTACGTTTCGGCCTATTGTGGGCCTCGTCAGTGAGGTGCAGCCATATCCCTCTAGGCACACTGAGCAACGGGTCCACGTCTGGATTACCGCATCACACTTAGGGAGACTTCCCCAAGTGTCATAATTTGCATAAATAAAAAGAGAGAAGCGCTCAACCTTGGAACGAACAATAGCATAATAGCTTGTTCTATGGCTAGTTGCCACCCTAGAAGCAGCCTCTTTTTGCTCAATATGTGCCTTTCACAGAGAAGAACTTTCCTGTAGCATATCAGTCTGATCCTGACTTAACAGTGCAGTCCAGCCCCGAATACCAGGCAATCCCTCTCTGAACAAGAGAAACAGCAAAACCCCAGACGTACGTTTCGGCCTATTGTGGGCCTCGTCAGTGAGGTGCAGCCATATCCCTCTAGGCACACTGAGCAACGGGTCCACGTCTGGATTACCGCATCACACTTAGGGAGACTTCCCCAAGTGTCATAATTTGCATAAATAAAAAGAGAGAAGCGCTCAACCTGGGAACGAACAATAGCATAATAGCTTGTTCTATGGCTAGTTGCCACCCTAGAAGCAGCCTCTTTTTGCTCAATATGTGCCTTTCACAGAGAAGAACTTTCCTGTAGCATATCAGTCTGATCCTGACTTAACAGTGCAGTCCAGCCCCGAAATACCAGGCAATCCCTCTCTGAACAAGAGAAACAGCAAAACCCCAGACGTACGTTTCGGCCTATTGTGGGCCTCGTCAGTGAGGTGCAGCCATATCCCTCTAGGCACACTGAGCAACGGGTCCACGTCTGGATTACCGCATCACACTTAGGGAGACTTCCCCAAGTGTCATAATTTGCATAAATAAAAAGAGAGAAGCGCTCAACCTGGGAACGAACAATAGCATAATAGCTTGTTCTATGGCTAGTTGCCACCCTAGAAGCAGCCTCTTTTTGCTCAATATGTGCCTTTCACAGAGAAGAACTTTCCTGTAGCATATCAGTCTGATCCTGACTTAACAGTGCAGTCCAGCCCCGAAATACCAGGCAATCCCTCTCTGAACAAGAGAAACAGCAAAACCCCAGACGTACGTTTCGGCCTATTGTGGGCCTCGTCAGTGAGGTGCAGCCATATCCCTCTAGGCACACTGAGCAACGGGTCCACGTCTGGATTACCGCATCACACTTAGGGAGACTTCCCCAAGTGTCATAATTTGCATAAATAAAAAGAGAGAAGCGCTCAACCTGGGAACGAACAATAGCATAATAGCTTGTTCTATGGCTAGTTGCCACCCTAGAAGCAGCCTCTTTTTGCTCAATATGTGCCTTTCACAGAGAAGAACTTTCCTGTAGCATATCAGTCTGATCCTGACTTAACAGTGCAGTCCAGCCCCGAAATACCAGGCAATCCCTCTCTGAACAAGAGAAACAGCAAAACCCCAGACGTACGTTTCGGCCTATTGTGGGCCTAGTCAGTGAGGTGCAGCCATATCCCTCTAGGAAACGATCGTCTGGGGTTGTCATGTTCCTTGTTCAGAGGAGAATTGCCTGGTATTTCGGGGCTGGACTGACCTTACTTGGCGGGATCAGACTGATATACTTCAGGAAAGTTTTCTTCTGTGAAAAGCACACTGGTCTAAAAGAGGCTGCTTCCGGGTGGTAAATCGCCATAGAACAAGCCACTGAGCTGTTGTTCGTTCCTGGTAGAGCGCTTCTCTCTCTGTATACAGTAGAGAACATGTCACTTCTCTGTTCCAGGAGTCGCCGGACCTGCCTTTTCTGTCCGGGCTCTAACCTGACGTCTAAGGATATGTCATCCACCCCCTGGGGGCGTCAGTAGGTCCACTACCGGCGCACAGATAGCGGCCACATCTCTGGGTCTTTCTATGTATGCCTTCAACATGTTCATATGAAAGGTCCGATGGATCCTTTCATCTGAACACTTCGCTACCAGGTATGTGGTGGTGTTCAGTTGTTCCACAACCTGGTAGGGTCCTTGCCAAGAGGCCTGTAGCTTGTCTGTTTCGACAGGCTTCAGTACGAGGACCTTCTGTCCCACTATCAGGGTTCGGGTACGGGCATTGCGATCGTACCATCGCTTCTGTTTGTGTTGAGAGGCCTGAAGGTTCTCACGGACCTGGGCAGCCAGGTCCTGCAACCGGTCCCTGAGCTGGAGTACGTACCCCACGACAGAGTGCTCTTCTCCTCCTGTGGCTCCCTCCCAGTGGGCTTGTACCAAATCTAGCGGGCCCCTGACCTTTCGACCATACAGTAGTTTAAAGGGGGAAAAGCCTGTGGATTCCTGAGGCACCTCTCGATATGCAAAGAGGAGGTGTGGCAGGAATTTTTCCCAGTCCTTGTGAGTGGCCGAAAATGTTGGAAGCAGTTGCTTTAGGGTCCCGTTAAACCTCTCATACAGCCCATTCGTCTGGGAATGGTAAGGGGCGCTGTGCAGGGGTTTAATCCTGCACAATTTCCAGAGTTGTTGAGTGATTTCCGCAGTGAACTGTGTTCCCTGATCGGAAACCACTTCCCGAGGGAAGCCTACCCTAGTGAATATTAGGAGCATCGCATCTGCTATGGTCTCCGCCTAGATATTGGCCAAGGGGATTGCCTCTGGGTATCGGGTGGCATAGTCTACCACTGTAAGGATGTATTTCTTTCCTGAGGGGCTGGGCCGAGCTAATGGCCCCACAATGTCTACTGCTACTTGGCTAAAAGGTTCATCAATAATGGGCAGGGGATGGAGGGGTCCTTTCGTATGGTCTCCCGTCTTTCCTACCTTCTGGCAAACCTCACAGGAGTTACAGTATTCCTTAATGTTGGTTGTAATGCCTGGCCAGAAGAAGGTTTGAGTCAAGCGGTGGTGGGTCCTTTGCTTTCCTAAGTGGCCGGCTGAGGGAATGCCATGCCCTATTTTCAGCAGGTTGGACGAAACTTCTCCGGTACGACCAGCTGGCGTTTGGGCACCGGTCCTTTTCTCCTCTTGGAGATCCGGTACAGGAGCTTGCCCTCCCACTGGAACCGTTAGTCTCCGGGGCCCTGGGCGTCAGCACCTACTCGGTCTTGGTAAGGGGCCAGGGTTGGGTCGCTCAAGGTCTCTTTGGCAAAGTCGGAAGGGGTTGCCCAGGAGGGGGTGTCGGCAAGTTCGTGTTTAGTGGGGACGGGCAGTCGCGGTAAGGTAGGAGTCGGGGCAGTAGGTCTTACCTGGGTCCCCAGAGTTGGTGAGCTGGCTTGGCATCTGGCCTGCTGGCGGGTAGTCACAGGGCAGGTGTCCGGAGAGGTATTCCCCAAAAAGGCGGAGACAAGATGGCTGAGGTCGTTTCCCAACAGGACCTCAGCAGGGATGTTTTGCATAACCCCCACTTCTACATTGCGGCGTCGGTTTTCCAGTCCAAATAGATCCAGGCTGTAAGAACCCTCAGAACAGCACCTCCCGCTACCCCTACAGCAAGGGTCCGTCCAGTTTGACCTGAGAGGGGAACGAGGTGGGGCTGAATCAAAGAAACCGTGGCCCCGGTATCCCTCATTCCTTGAGCCGCCTGCCCGTTGACCCATACCTCTTGCTGATGTTGTTGTCGGTTGTCTTGGTCCACTGAGTTGACGTGGTGCAAGACTCCCACTTCT
Source organism: Bombina bombina (assembly GCF_027579735.1). Classification (NCBI taxonomy): domain Eukaryota; kingdom Metazoa; phylum Chordata; class Amphibia; order Anura; family Bombinatoridae; genus Bombina; species Bombina bombina. The sequence goes on along the minus strand of NC_069500.1, from coordinate 62,531,771 downwards.
TCTGGCCACTCAGCATACGGGTCGGAGTTCGCTGTATAGTTACAATGGGCAGCAGCCTGGTAGGTGCGGGCTGGAGGAGCTCCCCACTGAGTTGGGACGGGGTTCTTTGGCGACTGGGCTGGGGGGTTTCTTTGTCTTGTTGGGCAGTTCCTTATCATATGGTCAGGGTGTCCACACCCATAACACCCCCGGGGATTGCTGCCTCCGGCCGGGTAGACTTGAACAGATGACAACCGGGTCTGGAGCTGCCGCAAAGCTGTTGGGGGTCGAGCTGGGGCTGGAGCGTAGTAGGTTGCTGGCCGGAGGTCTGTGGCCACCTGGCGCCTGGCATCCACATACTGATCGGCCAGGGTGGCGGCTTGGTCCGCTGTTCTGGGTCCCTTGTCCTTTACCCAGTCCCTTATCTCCGCTGGGGTGCGGTTGTAGAACTGTTCCAGGAGCATGAGTTGAACAGCTTCGTCTAGGGTGGTGATGTGGCACCCAGTAACCCAGGAGTTCTAGGACCGAGCTAAGCGGTGGGCAAACTCGGTATAAGGCTGCTCCAGTTGTCTTTGTAGTCCCCTGAATCTTAGCCGGTGAGCCTCCGGTGTGAGTCCATACCCGGGCAAGGATGCGCTCCTTCACCCGGTCATAGTTGTCTTGATCTCCGGAGGAAACAGTGTGGAAAGGCTCCAGGGCTCTACCGGACAGTTTCTCAATTAGAATAGTAACCCTATCGGCATCAGTGACCCCATGCATCCGGCACTGGGTCTCGAACAGCTTTAGGTAGCGGTCGATATCCTCACTCTCATCATCCTGGAATGCTCGGAAGCCCCATAAGGTAGTTTCTTGGGCCGGGAAGGGGGGGGTCCAGGGGATCCGGCATGACCCCCCCCCCCATAGACTTCTGAAGCTCCAACATATGTACCTTGGTGGCATCAGTCACTATCCGAGTAACAATCTCCTCGGGGGGGTTAGGTCCATAGAGAGCCAGTTGCCACTGTATCTGCCGCTGCAGGTCAGACATTGTAGTCCCTTGAGTGGAGGCTGTACTGGGCCGTCACCCGCTTTGGTCGCTGTCCGACCCACCAGCCTGTAAGCTAGCCCGATCGTCCTCCATCAGTTCGGCTACGAGCACTTCCTTTGTCTTGTTGCCAGCGACTTTCCTTCAAGCCTACAGCAACATTCTCAATTCTTCCTTCCGGAGCCCATGGTACTACTCCATCCGGCAAGATCTTCAGTTGGTGGTTTGGACGTTACAGGTAGATGCAAGCATCCCACTGCTGCCCACCAATGTGACGGATCCCCGGCTACCCCGACTTGGTAGCTCTGCCAAAGGGGTCCTTCAGCTGCCTGGAAGAAGCTGCTATGTAGCCCAGGAAAGTAATTCTAGCAGGAGCCCACCTAAATTACTAGACAGACTAGCATTCAGGTGAAATAAGTACTGACTTTATTGGGACAAATACACATCTTTTATACATACAACTCATCTTGATAAGACATGAGACAATGCCACAGTTTTCCCGCCATTCCCGCCCCTCCAGACAGGCTGGTGCCGGCCTTAGCAACCATGGTCCTACAGATTCCCAGTACCCAGGGGTGGCGGTTTTCGGGGTGATCCCGGGGGAGCGGCGGCACTTCCAGGGTGTCATTTTAAAGCTCTCGGTCCCCAGAATCTACAGTCCAAAAAGCGTGATCCGTGGCTGGGGACCGGAATTATGCTGGTTTAAACGTCCACCTGGAAGTCCAGGGAGAATAGGGGTTATAGGGGGAACCGGAACCCCGGTTCCCAAGGGAGCTCCCTTCAGGCAGTCACCCCACCTCTGGCCCACCCTGAGAGGCAGCAAACCCCAGAAGAGCGGAGCTCTGGGACAAAGGGCCACTGGAGCGACCTGGGTCAAAGGGCACCGGTAATCCTGGATGATGCGGCCGACCGGTAGTTCCAGGGTCCCGGCCGGGCCGAAGGGGAAAGTGGCGGTCAGTGACCAGCTCTTCCAAGACGACATTCAATACACAAAACAACGGGAACAGAAGGTCTGGGGAATCGCAATTGCTCTGAGGAGCCCAAAACCGCCGAGAGACAGCAGGTCATAGGGGGTAAGGGATCAATCCCTGCAGCCCAGTATCCGTGACACCGACTACAACAGTGCAACTCTCGGCAGGGCCCTCTACCCATTTGATTCCTATAAATGTTACCTTGTATACCGCCTATGTTAATAACGCTGCAGAATCTGTTGACGCAAATAACTGATAATAATAACTGTACTCCAAGAATGTGTCAAATGTAACCCATGGCGTCAGGCATAAAGGATTGCAGTGATAGCAGTGCTGTCAACAGTAATTTACATTTGAGGGGTATGGAAAGGGGAGCTGGGTTTTGGAGATGCTTAGCTTTAGATAATGAGGATATTCACAATCTGAGAAAGTTCTTTCATCGGACTGAGTAGATATTTGTTCTTGCTTATTGTCACACTATTTTTAAAGAGAAGCCTGTTACAAAAAACTATACATTATAAATGACTTTCAGAAAACTATTACTTTCTCCAACATAGGTGTGTCCGGTCCACGGCGTCATCCTTACTTGTGGGATATTCTCCTCCCCAACAGGAAATGGCAAAGAGCCCAGCAAAGCTGGTCACATGATCCCTCCTAGGCTCCGCCTACCCCAGTCATTCTCTTTGCCGTTGTACAGGCAACATCTCCACGGAGATGGCTTAGAGTTTTTTAGTGTTTAACTGTAGTTTTTATTATTCAATCAAGAGTTTGTTATTTTAAAATAGTGCTGGTATGTACTATTTACTCAGAAACAGAAAAGAGATGAAGATTTCTGTTTGTATGAGGAAAATGATTTTAGCACCGTAACTAAAATCCATGGCTGTTCCACACAGGACTGTTGAGAGCAATTAACTTCAGTTGGGGGAACAGTGTGCAGTCTCTTACTGCTTGAGGTATGACACATTCTAACAAGACGATGTAATGCTGGAAGCTGTCATTTTCCCTATGGGATCCGGTAAGCCATGTTTATTAAGATAGTAAATAAGGGCTTCACAAGGGCTTATTAAGACTGTAGACTTTTTCTGGGCTAAATCGATTCATTATTAACACATATTTAGCCTTGAGGAATCATTTATTCTGGGTATTTTGATATGATTATATCGGCAGGCACTGTTTTAGACACCTTATTCTTTAGGGGCTTTCCCTAATCATAGTCAGAGCCTCATTTTCGCGCCGGTATGGCGCACTTGTTTTTGAGGACAGCATGGCATGCAGCTGCATGTGTGTGGAGCTCTGATACATAGAAAAGTCTTTCTGAAGGCATCATTTGGTATCGTATTCCCCTTTGGGCTTGGTTGGGTCTCAGCAAAGCAGATTCCAGGGACTGTAAAGGGGTTAAATATAAAAACGGCTCCGGTTCCGTTATTTTAAGGGTTAAAGCTTCCAAATTTGGTGTGCAATACTTTTAAGGCTTTAAGACACTGTGGTGAAATTTTGGTGAATTTTGAACAATTCCTTCATACTTTTTCGCAATTGCAGTAATAAAGTGTGTTTAGTTTAAAATTTAAAGTGACAGTAACGGTTTTATTTTAAAACGTTTTTTGTGCTTTGTTATCAAGTTTATGCCTGTTTAACATGTCTGAACTACCAGATAGATTGTGTTCTGACTGTGGGGAAACCAAGGTTCCTTCTCATTTAACTATATGTATTTTATGTCATAAAAAAATTTAGTAAAAATGATGCCCAAGATGATTCCTCAAGTGAGGGGAGTAAGCATGGTACTGCATCATCCCCTCCTTCGTCTACACCAGTCTTGCCCATACAGGAGGCCCCTAGTACATCTAGTGCGCCAATACTCCTTACTATGCAACATTTAACGGCTGTAATGGATAATTCTATCAAAAACATTTTAGCCAATATGCCCACTTCTCAGCGAAAGCGCGACTGCTCTGTTTTAGAAAATTCTGTAGAGCATGAGAACGCTGATGATATGGTTTCTGAAGGGCCCCTACACCAGTCTGAGGGGGCCAGGGAGGTTTTGTCTGAGGGAGAAATTTCAGATTCAGGAAACATTTCTCAACAAGCTGAACCTGATGTGATTACTTTTAAATTTAAGTTGGAACATCTCCGCGCTCTGCTTAAGGAGGTGTTATCCAATTTGGATGATTGTGATTATCTGGTCATTCCAGAACCACTATGTAAAATGGAAAAGTTCTTAGAGGCCCCGGGGCCCCCCGAAGCTTTTCCTATATCCAAGCGGGTGGCGTACATTGTTAGTAAAGAATGGGACAGGCCCGGTATACCTTTAGTACCTCCCCCCATATTTATAAAATTGTTTTCCTATAGTCGACCCCAGAAAGGACTGATGGCAGACAGTCCCCAAGGTCGAGGGGGCGGTTTCTACTCTACACAAGCGCGCCACTATACCCATAGAAGATAGTTGTGCTTTCCAAGATCCTATGGATAAAAAATTAGAAGGTCTGCTAAAGATGTTTGTTCAGCAAGGTTCCCTTCTACAACCAATTGCATGCATTGTCCCTGTCACTGCAGCCGCGTGTTTCTAGTTTGATGAGCTAGGAAAGGCGATTATTAGTAATTCTTCTTCTTATGAGGAGATTATGGACAGAATTCGTGCTCTTAAATTGGCTAATTCTTTCACCCTAGACGCCACCTTGCAATTGGCTAGGTTAGCGGCGAAAAAATTCTGGGTTTGCTATTGTGGCGCAGAGCGCTTTGGTTAAAATCTTGGGCAGCGGATGCGTCTTCCAAGAACAAATTGCTTGACATTCCTTTCAAGGGGAAAACACTCTTTGGCCCTGACTTGAAAGAGATTATCTCTGATATCACTGGGGGCAAGGGCCACGCCCTTCCTCAGGATAGGTCTTTTCAAGACCAAAAATAAACCTAAGCTTCGTCCCTTTCGCAGAAACGGATCAGCCCCAAGGGCTACGTCCTCTAAGCAGGAAGGTAATACTTCTCAAGCCAATCCAGCCTGGAGACCTATGCAAGGCTGGAACAAAGGAAAGCAGGCCAGGAAACCTGCCACTGCTACCAAGACAGCATGAAATGCGGGCCCCCGATCCGGGACCGGATCTGGTGGGGGGCAGACTCTCTCTCTTCGCTCAGGCTTGGGCAAGAGATGTTCTGGATCCTTGGGCGCTAGAAATAGTCTCCCAAGGTTATTCTCTGGAGTTCAAGGGGCTTCCTCCAAGGGGGAGGTTCCACAGGTCTCAGTTGTCTTCAGACCACATAAGAAGACAGGCATTCTTACATTGGGTAGAAGACCTGCTAAAAATGGGAGTGATTCATCCTGTTCCATTAGGAGAACAAGGGATGGGGTTCTACTCCAATCTGTTCATAGTTCCCAAAAAAGAGGGAACGTTCAGACCAATCTTAGATCTCAAGATCTTGAACAAGTTTCTCAAGGTTCCATCATTCAAGATGGAAACCATTCGAACACTTCTTCCTTCCATCCAGGAAGGTCAATTCATGACCAAGGTGGATTTCAAGGATGCGTATCTACATATTCCTATCCACAAGGAACATCATCGGTTCCTAAGGTTTGCATTCCTGGACAAGCATTTCCAGTTCGTGGCATTTTCTTTCGGATTAGCCACTGCTCCTAGGATTTTCTCATAGGTACTAGGGTCCCTTCTGGCGGTGCTAAGACCAAGGGGCATTGCTGTAGTACCTTACTTGGACGACATTCTGATTCGAGCGTCGTCCCTTCCTCAAGTAAAGGCTCACACGGACATTGTCCTGGCCTTTCTCAGATCTCACGGATGGAAAGTGAACGTGGAAAAGAGTTCTCTATCTCCGTCAACGAGGGTTCCCTTCTTGGGAACTATAATAGACTCCTTAGAAATGAGGATTTTTCTGACAGAAGCCAGAAAAACAAAACTTCTAGACTCTTGTCAGATACTTCATTCCGTTCCTCTTCCTTCCATAGCGCAGTGCATGGAAGTGATAGGTTTGATGGTAGCGGCAATGGACATAGCTCCTTTTGTGCGCATTCATCTAAGACCATTACAACTGTTCATGCTCAGTCAGTGGAATGGGGACTATTCAGACTTGTCTCCGAAGATACAAGTAAATCAGAGGACCAGAGACTCATTCCGTTGGTGGCTGTCCCTGGACAACCTGTCACAAGGGATGACCTTCCGCAGACCAGAGTGGGTCATTGTCACGACCGACGCCAGTCTGATGGGCTGGGGCGCGGTCTGGGGATCCCTGAAAGCTCAGGGTCTTTGGTCTCGGGTAGAATCTCTTCTACCGATAAATATTCTGGAACTGAGAGCGATATTCAATGCTCTCAAAGCTTGGCCTCAGCTAGCGAGGGCCAAGTTCATACATCAACCATCAGGGGGGAACAAGGAGTTCCCTAGCGATGGAAGAAGTGACCAGAATCATTCTATGGGCGGAGTCTCACTCCTGCCACCTGTCTGCTATCCACATCCCAGGAGTGGAAAATTGGGAAGCGGATTTTCTGAGTCGTCAGACATTGCATCCGGGGAGTGGGAACTCCATCCGGAAATCTTTGCCCAAATCACTCAACCGTGGGGCATTCCAGACATGGATCTGATGGCCTCTCGTCAGAACTTCAGAGTTCCTTACTACGGGTACAGATCCAGGGATCCCAAGGCGGCTCTAGTGGATGCACTAGTAGCACCTTGGACCTTCAAACTAGCTTATGTGTTCCCGCCGTTTCCTCTCATCCCCAGGCTGGTAGCCAGGATCAATCAGGAGAGGGCGTCGGTGATTTTGATAGCTCCTGCGTGGCCACGCAGGACTTGGTATGCAGATCTGGTGAATATGTCATCGGCTCCACCATGGAAGCTACCTTTGAGAGACCTTCTTGTTCTAGGTCCGTTCGACCCACTCCAGCTGACTGCTTGGAGATTGAACGCTTGATCTTATCAAAGCGAGGGTTCTCAGATTCTGTTATTAATACTCTTGTTCAGGCCTGAAAGCCTGTAACCAGAAAAATTACCACATAATTTGGTATATCTGTTGGTGTGAATCTGCAGGATTCCCTTGGGACAAGGTTAAGATTCCTAAGAGTCTATCCTTCCTTCGAGAAGGATTGGAAAAAGGATTATCTGCAAGTTCCTTGATGGGACAGATTTCTGCCTTGTCTGTGTTACTTCACAAAAAGCTGGCAGCTGTGCCAGATGTTCTAGCCTTTGTTCAGGCTCTGGTTAGAATCAAGCCTGTTTACAAAATTTTGACTCCTCCTTGGAGTCTCAACCTAGTTCTTTCAATTCTTCAGGGGGTTCCGTTTGAACCCTTACATTCCGTTGATATTAAGTTATTATCTTGGAAAGTTTGTTTTTGGTTGCAATTTCTTCTGCTAGAAGAGTTTCAGAATTATCTGCTCTGCAGTGTTCTTCTCCTTATCTGGTGTTCCATGCAGATAAGGTGGTTTTGCGTACTAAACCTGGTTTTCTTCCAAAAGTTGTTTCTAACAAAAACATTAACCAGGAGATAGTTGTGCCTTCTTTGTGTCCTAATCCAGTTTCAAAGAAGGAACGTTTGTTGCACAACTTGGATGTAGTTCGTGCTCTCAAATTTTACTTAGCAGCTACTAAGGATTTCAGACAAACTTTGTCTTTGTTTGTTGTTTATTCTGGTAAACGGAGAGGTCAAAAAGCAACTTCTACCTCTCTCTCCTTCTGGATTAAAAGCATTATCCGATTGGCTTATGAGACTGCCGGACGGCAGCCTCCTGAAAGAATCACAGCTCACTCCACTAGGGCTGTGGCTTCCACATGGGCCTTCAAGAACGAGGCTTCTGTTGATCAGATATGTAAGGCAGCGACTTGGTCTTCACTGCACACTTTTTCTAAATTTTACAAATTTGATACTTTTGCTTCTTCTGAGGCTATTTTTGGGAGAAAGGTTTTGCAAGCCGTGGTGCCTTCCATTTAGGTGACCTGATTTGCTCCCTCCCTTCATCCGTGTCCTAAAGCTTTGGTATTGGTTCCCACAAGTAAGGATGACGCCGTGGACCGGACACACCTATGTTGGAGAAAACAGAATTTATGTTTACCTGATAAATTGCTTTCTCCAACGGTGTGTCCGGTCCACGGCCCGCCCTGGTTTTTTTAATCAGGTCTGATAATTTATTTTCTTTAACTACAGTCACCACGGTAACATATGGTTTCTCCTATGCAAATATTCCTCCTTAACGTCGGTCGAATGACTGGGGTAGGCGGAGCCTAGGAGGGATCATGTGACCAGCTTTGCTGGGCTCTTTGCCATTTCCTGTTGGGGAGGAGAATATCCCACAAGTAAGGATGACGCCGTGGACCGGACACACCGTTGGAGAAAGCAATTTATCAGGTAAACATAAATTCTGTTTTTTATTCAAGTAATAATTTTAGATGTGAACATTTATGCTTAGTTGTATGCTTAGTTCCTGTTCGGTCATCTTGCTTTCTTTCTGAAACTTAAAGGGATGGAAAACCTCAAAATTTTCTTTCATGATTTGGATAAGGCATGCAATTTTAAACAACTTTTCAATTTTCTTCTATTATCAAATTTGCTTTATTCTCATGTTATCATTTGCTGAAGAAACAGCAGCGCACTACTCGCAGCTAGCTGAACACATCTAGTTAGCCAATCACAAGAGAAAAATGTGTGCAGGCACCAATCAGCAGCAAGCTCCTACTAGCGTAGGATATGTGCGTATTCTTTTTCAACAAGGAATACCAAGAGAACAAAGTACATTTGAAAATATAAGTGATTGTTTAAAGTGCCTTAAAATGACATGCTCTATCTGAATCATGCAAATTTAATTTTGACTTTCCTATCCCTTTAAAGGGACAGTCTAGGCCAAAATAAACTTTCATGATTCAGATAGAGCATGTAATTTTAAACAATTTTCCGATTTACTTTTATCACCAATTTTGCTTTGTTCTCTTGGTATTCATAGTTGAAAGCTTAACCTAGGAGGTTCATATGCTAATTTCTTAGACCTTGAAGCCCACCACTTTCAGATTGCATTTTAACAGTTTTTTACCACTAGAGGGTGTTATTAGTTCACGTATTTCATATAGATAACACTGTGCTCGTGCACGAGAAGTTATCTGGGAGCAGGCACTGATTGGCTAGACTGCAAGTCTGTCAAAAGAACTGAAAAAGGGGGCAGTTTGCAGAGGCTTAGCTACAAGATAATCACAGAGGTTAAAAGTATATTATTATAACTGTGTTGGTTATGCAAAACTGGGAAATGGGTAATAAAGGGATTATCTATCTTTTAAAACAATAAAAATTCTGGTGTAGACTGTCCCTTTAAATGCTCTCCTTAAAGATAGATGATTTTTTTTTTCTTCTATAAGAGCTTATTTTCATAATGCTTTTATATGAGTTTGTGCATGCAGTCCTGCATAATGAATTTAAGTAGCTCCATCCGTTATTAATCCTGTGCTACATCACAGATTTACACCTTATCGTTTTTTTAGACTTTAGCAGGGTTTATAGCATGAGGCTTCATAAAAGGTTATATGTCATGGCAACCACACTAATGTAAAACCTGGTGTTGTTTTTTCCAGGATCAGGAGTTATCAGCAAAATTTGCTCCATAACTGATGCAAGTGACAAAAAGAAAAAAGCAGATGTCATAGACCTGACAATTGAAAGCTCGTCGGATGAAGATGATGAACCACCCGCCAAAAAAAAGTGCATATACAACATGCCAGAATCACAAGGAAACCCAATGAAAGGGTTCGCTATTTTATATCTGTTATTATGTAATAATAAATATGTATGGCTCACCAAAGATTTTGCATTTAAGGGTTTTACATTGTTACTGGTGATCTGCTGCTACTTATAATCCTGGTTTGGTTGTCCTATAACTGTTATTTCTCTTGTTAAGTGTATCCAGTCCACGGATCATCCATTACTTATGGGATATTCTCCTTCCCAACAGGAAGTTGCAAGAGGATCACCCACAGGAGAGCTGCTATATAGCTCCTCCCCTAACTGCCATATCCAGTCATTCTCTTGCAACCCTCAACAAAGATGGAGGTCGTAAGAGGAGAGTGGTGTTTTATACTTAGTTTATTTCTTCAATCAAAAGTTTGTTATTTTTAAATGGTACCGGAGTGTGCTGTTTATCTCAGGCAGTATTTAGAAGAAGAATCTGCCTGCATTTTCTATGATCTTAGCAGAAGTAACTAAGATCCATGGCTGTTCTCACATATTCTGAGGAGTGAGGTAACTTCAGAGAGGGAATGGCGTGCAGGTTTTCCTGCAATAAGGTATGTGCAGTTAATATTTTTCTAGGGATGGAATTTGCTAGAAAATGCTGCTTATACCGGATTAATGTAAGTAAAGCCTTAAATGCATTGATAGCTACTGGTATCAGGCTTATTAATAGAGATGCATACTCTTATAAAAATGTAATATAAAACGTTTCCTGGCATGTTAATCGTTTTTATATATGTTTGGTGACAAAACTTATTGGGGCCTAGTTTTTTTCCACATGGCTGGTTTGATTTCTGCCTAGAGACAGTTCCTGAGGCTTTCCACTGTTGCAATATGAGTGGGAAGGGCCTATTTTAGTGCTTTTCTGTGCAGATAAAAATACTGACAGAGACATTCAGCTTCCCTCTGCATGATACAGGACATCTCTGAAGGGCTCAAAAGGCTTCAAAGTCGTGTTTGAGGAGGGTAACAATCACAGTAGACTGTAGCAGTTGTTGTGACTGTGTTTAAAAAATGTTTTTGTCATTTATTATTCTGTTTTTGTTATTTAGGGGTTAATAATCCATTTGCAAGTGGGTGCAATGCTCTGCTGACTTGTTACATACACTGTAAAAATTTTGTTAGTGTAACTGCCTTTTTTCACTGTTATTTCAAATTTTGTCAAAATTTGTTCTCTTAAAGGCACAGTAACGTTTTTTATATTGCTTGTTAACTTGCTTTAAAGTGTTTTCCAAGCTTGCTAGTCTCATTGCTAGTCTGTACAAACAGGTCTGAAACAGAGGATACTTGTTCATTATGTTTAAAAGCCATGGTGGAGCCCCATAGGAGAATGTGTACTAAATGTATTGATTTCACCTTAAACAGTAAAGATCAGTCTTTATCTATAAAAGAATTGTCACCAGAGGGGTCTGCCGAGGGGGAAGTTATGCCGATTAACTCTCCCCACGTGTCGGACCCTTCGCCTCCCGCTCAAGGGACGCACGCTAATATGGCGCCAAGTACATCAGGGACGCCCATAGCGATTACTTTGCAGGACATGGCTGCAATCATGAATAATACCCTGTCAGAGGTATTATCCAGATTGCCTGAATTGAGAGGCAAGCGCGATAGCTCTGGGGTTAGACGAGATACAGAGCGTGTAGATGCTGTAAGAGCCATGTCTGATACTGCGTCACAATATGCAGAACCTGAGGACGGAGAGCTTCAGTCTGTGGGTGACGTCTCTGATTCGGGGAGACCTGATTCAGAGATTTCTAATTTTAAATTTAAGCTTGAGAACCTCCGTGTATTGCTTGGGGAGGTATTAGCTGCTCTGAATGACTGTGACACAATTGCAGTGCCAGAGAAATTGTGTAGGCTGGATAAATACTATGCAGTGCCGGTGAGTACTGATGTTTTTCCAATACCTAAAAGGCTTACAGAAATTATTAATAAGGAGTGGGATAGGCCCGGTGTGCCCTTTTCCCCACCTCCTATATTTAGAAAAATGTTTCCAATAGATGCCACTACACGGGACTTATGGCAGACTGTCCCTAAGGTGGAGGGAGCAGTTTCTACTTTAGCAAAGCGTACCACTATCCCGGTTGAGGACAGTTGTGCTTTTTCAGATCCAATGGATAAAAAATTAGAGGGTTACCTTAAGAAAATGTTTATTCAACAAGGTTTTATTTTACAGCCCCTTGCATGCATTGCGCCTGTCACTGCTGCGGCGGCATTCTGGTTTGAGGCCCTGGAAAAGGCCATCCATACAGCTCCATTGACTGAAATTGTTGACAAGCTTAGAACTCTTAAGCTAGCTAACTCATTTGTTTCTGATGCCATTGTTCATTTGACTAAACTAACGGCTAAGAATTCCGGATTCGCCATCCAGGCGCGTAGGGCGCTATGGCTCAAATCCTGGTCAGCTGATGTGACTTCAAAGTCTAAATTACTCAACATTCCTTTCAAGGGGCAGACCTTATTCAGCCTGGTTTGAAAGAAATTATTGCTGACATTACTGGAGGTAAGGGTCATACCCTTCCTCAGGACAGGGCCAAATCAAAGGCCAAACAGTCTAATTTTCGTGCCTTTAGAAATTCCAAGGCAGGTGCAGCATCAACTTCCTCCGCTTCAAGACAAGAGGGAACTTTTGCTCAATCTAAGCAGGCCTGGAAACCTAACCAGTCCTGGAACAAAGGCAAGCAGGCCAGAAAGCCTGCTGCTGCCTCTAAGACAGCATGAAGGAACGGCCCCCTATCCGGCGACGGATCTAGTAGGGGGCAGACTTTTTCTCTTCGCCCAGGCGTGAGCAAGAGATGTTCAGGATCCCTGGGCGTTGGAGATCATATCTCAGGGATATCTTCTGGACTTCAAAGCTTCCCCTCCACAAGGGAGATTTCATCTTTCAAGGTTATCTGCAAATCGGATAAAGAAAGAGGCATTCCTACGCTGTGTGCAAGACCTCCTAGTAATGGGAGTGATCCATCCAGTTCCGTGGACGGAACAAGGACAGGGTTTTTATTCAAATCTGTTTGTGGTTCCCAAAAAAGAGGGAACCTTCAGACCAATTTTGGATCTAAAGATCTTAAACAAATTCCTCAGAGTTCCATCTTTCAAAATGGAAACTATTTGGACCATCCTACCCATGATCCAAGAGGGTCAGTACATGACCACAGTGGACTTAAAGGATGCCTACCTTCACATACCGATTCACAAAGATCATCATCGGTTCCTAAGGTTTGCCTTTCTAGACAGACATTACCAATTTGTAGCTCTTCCCTTCGGCTACAGCCCCAAGAATCTTTACGAAGGTTCTGGGCTTACTTCTGGCGGTTCTAAGACCGCGAGGCATAGCGGTGGCTCCGTATCTAGACGACATCCTGATACAGGCGTCAAGCTTTCAAATTGCCAAGTCTCATACAGAGATAGTTCTGGCATTTCTGAGATCGCACGGGTGGAAAGTGAACGAGGAAAAGAGTTCTCTATCCCCACTCACAAGAGTCTCCTTCTTAGGGACTCTTATAGATTCTGTAGAGATGAAAATTTACCTGACGGAGTCCAGGTTATCAAAGCTTCTAAATGCTTGCCGTATTCTTCATTCCATTCCGCGCCCTTTGGTGGCTCAGTGTATGGAGGTGATCGGCTTAATGGTAGCGGCAATGGACATAGTGCCATTTGCGCGCCTACATCTCAGACCGCTGCAATTATGCATATTAAGTCAGTGGAATGGGGATTACACAGATTTGTCCCCTCTGCTAAATCTGGATCAAGAGACCAGAGATTCTCTTCTCTGGTGGTTGTCTCTGTCCACCTGTCCGAGGGTATGACCTTTCGCAGGCCAGATTGGACAATTGTAACAACAGCTGCCAGCCTTCTAGGTTGGGGTGCAGTCTGGAACTCCCTGAAGGCACAGGGATCGTGGACTCAGGAGGAGAAACTCCTTCCGATAAATATTCTGGAGTTAAGAGCAATATTCAATGCTCTTCTGGCTTGGCCTCAGTTAGCAACACTGAGGTTCATCAGATTTCAGTCGGACAATATCACGACTGTGGCTTACATCAACCATCAAGGGGGAACCAGGAGTTCCCTAGCGATGTTAGAAGTCTCAAAAATAATTCGCTGGGCAGAGACTCACTCTTGCCACCTGTCAGCAATCCATATCCCAGGCGTGGAGAACTGGGAGGCGGATTTTCTAAGTCGTCAGACTTTTCACCCGGGGGAGTGGGAACTCCATCCGGAGGGGTTTGCTCAATTAATTCATCGTTGGGGCAAACCAGAGTTGGATCTCATGGCGTCTCGCCAGAACGCCAAGCTTCCTTGTTACGGATCCAGGTCCAGGGACCCAGAAGCGACGCTGATAGATGCTCTAGCAGTGCCTTGGTTCTTCAACCTGGCTTATGTGTTTCCACCGTTTCCTCTGCTCCCTCGACTGATTGCCAAAATCAAACAGGAGAGAGCATCGGTGATTCTAATAGCGCCTGCGTGGCCACGCAGGACCTGGTATGCAGACCTAGTGGACATGTCATCCTTTCCACCATGGACACTGCCTCTAAGACAGGACCTTCTAATACAAGGTCCTTTCAATCATCCAAATCTAATTTCTCTGAGACTGACTGCATGGAGATTGAACGCTTGATTCTATCAAAACGTGGCTTCTCCGAGTCAGTCATTGATACCTTAATACAGGCACGAAAGCCTGTTACCAGGAAAATCTATCACAAGATATGGCGTACATATCTCTACTGGTGTGAATCCAAGAATTACTCATGGAGTAAGGTTAGGATTCCTAGGATATTGTCCTTTCTCCAAGAAGGTTTGGACAAAGGATTATCAGCTAGTTCCTTAAAGGGACAGATTTCTGCTCTGTCTATTCTTTTGCACAAGCGTCTGGCAGAAGTTCCAGACATCCAGGCATTTTGTCAGGCTTTGGTTAGAATTAAGCCTGTGTTTAAACCTGTTGCTCCCCCATGGAGCTTAAACTTGGTTCTTAAAGTTCTTCAAGGAGTTCCGTTTGAACCCCTTCATTCCATTGATATTAAGCTTTTATCTTGGAAAGTTCTGTTTTTGATGGCTATTTCCTCGGCTCGGAGAGTCTCTGAGCTATCTGCCTTACAATGTGATTCTCCTTATCTGATTTTTCATGCAGATAAGGTAGTTCTGCGTACCAAACCTGGGTTTTTACCTAAGATGGTTTCTAACAAGAATATCAATCAAGAGATTGTTGTTCCATCATTGTGTCCTAATCCTTCTTCAAAGAAGGAACGTCTTTTACATAATCTGGACGTAGTCAGTGCCTTGAAGTTTTACTTACAAGCTACTAAAGATTTTCGTCAAACATCTTCCCTGTTTGTCGTTTATTCTGGACAGAGGAGAGGTCAAAAAGCTTCGGCAACCTCTCTTTCCTTTTGGCTTCGGAGTATTATATGCCTAGCCTATGAGACTGCTGGACAGCAGCCTCCTGAAAGAATTACAGCTCATTCTACTAGAGCTGTGGCTTCCACCTGGGCCTTTAAAAATGAGGCCTCTGTTGAACAGATTTGCAAGGCTGCGACTTGGTCTTCGCTTCACACTTTTTCAAAATTTTACAAATTTGATACTTTTGCTTCTTCGGAGGCTGTTTTTGGGAGAAAGGTTCTTCAGGCAGTGGTTCCTTCCGCTTAATCCCTGCCTTGTCCCTCCCATCATCCGTGTACTTTAGCTTTGGTATTGGTATCCCATAAGTAATGGATGATCCGTGGACTGGATACACTTAACAAGAGAAAACATAATTTATGCTTTCCTGATAAATTTATTTCTCTTGTAGTGTATCCAGTCCATGGCCCGCCCTGTCATTTTAAGGCAGGTCTAAAATTTAATTAAACTACAGTCACCACTGCACCCTATGGTTTCTCCTTTCTCTGTTTGTTTCGGTCGAATGACTGGATATGGCAGTTAGGGGAGGAGCTATATAGCAGCTCTGCTGTGGGTGATCCTCTTGCAACTTCCTGTTGGGAAGGAGAATATCCCATAAGTAATGGATGATCCGTGGACTGGATACATTACAAGAGAAATAAATTTATCAGGTAAGCATAAATTATGTTTTTAAAGGGACATGCAAATCAAAATGAAGCATTCATGATATAGAGCCGTGATAGCCCACTTCCTTGCACAGGGGGACCACAGAGCAATATTTTAAAAGCCTTTAAGGGCCGCATCTAAACTTATGGCTATTAAAGGGACATGACTTAATGATTAAGAGAATGCAAATTTTAAACAACTTTCCAATTTTCTTATTTTATTTAATTTGCTTTGTTCCCTTGTTATCCTTTGTTGAAAAAAAATACCTATCAGGAGCAGCAATGCATTTTTGTGTGCTAGCTGCTGAATGGTGGCTATATATATATATATATATATATATATATATATATAGATAGATAGATAGATAGATATATACACACACACACACACACTTGACTTTTGTCATTGGCTCACCTGGTGTTTTCAGCTAGCTCCCAAAAGTGCTTTTTGAACAAAGACACCAAGAGAATGAAGTAAATTGGGGTTCATGTCACTTTAAATAAACAAATAATATAAAATGATATATTAGATTTAGAAAAAGGTTTAAGAGAACTGTTTGTTCTGCTGAAAAAACTAGTGCCATGGGTTGCATGAAGCTGGCCATCTCTGATTCAGAACATGCAATTAAAAAATATAAATTTTTACCTTCATTATCAAATGCCCCTCTTTCTCTTCGTATGCTGTGTTGAAACATATCTCCTCTCTGTGAAGGCATACCTACGTAGGCTTGGGAGTGTGCATGTGTCTTGAGCACTACATGGCAGCTGTGTTTGTAACAATGTTATAGATATAGTGGGCACAACACATGCACAGTCCTGAACCTTGTATATATCTGCAGCCAGGATGAGATACATTAGACTTTGGGCCCAATCATCTGAAGATTATCTATGAAGACTTGTTGGTACTGAGAGATCCCTCTAATCATTTAGGAAAGTCACATTTTTGCATGAGAGTTTATCTAGCTATGTAGGTTCTGAAAGTGAAGGAGAGGCACATGCATTAAAAAAGAATGTTCAAAAAAGCCCTCAAAGATTTTACATGATTTCCTTGCATGTCAATAAGTTTTTGATTATCAGGCTCTTTATCTTTAGTTCCGGGTTCTTAGTTGCCTCATTGCCTTTTTCTTGCTAATTAAGTATGTGCAACATACAGTAGATGAAATAATCTTATACAAATAGACATTTGGTGACGTAGAAGCTGTTGTACTGTCACTTTAGACTGACTACAGTTATAACCAAGGAATGCAGAAACTGAGATGTGCTATATGTTGCTTATAAGACAACTAATAAGTGATTCATTTATATTGTTGAGGTTGGTGTTTAATGTTTAAGTGGGTATGAGCATTCATTAGTTAAGTGACTTGTATGACATGGGAGTTGGGTATTTTTGTTTATGGAAGTTCAGTTTTATAATTTTCAAATTTAGAAAAGTATCTACTTGCTAGACAAAAATCCTGAAGATCAATGTCATCTGGAAATAGATATTTAATGGAATTTGTTCAGTCTTGTGCTCTAACAAAAGCTTCAAGGTGTTTTTCTTTTTGCACAGCAACACATTTAAAGAAGACCCATTCCTTGACATTGTTTGCCTTCCTTCAGTTCTTCTGGTTTTCCATATTTCTTTTGGATTGCTTCTTGCTGTATTTTTTTGTCCAATTATAATGGAGAGCATAGCTATGTCATTGTGTTAATATGATGACCACATAACTATTGTAGGGGCATGAAATCCATTTGAATGGTTGCACTCCACTCTAAGAATAGATAAAGGGAATGATATATCTCTATAGTTAGGAGAATGATAAGGACTTCTTTAGAGATAATAGCTACCAATGATGTATTTGACAAACAAGGGGACAATTATTTGAAAGAATATAATGAGGTCCCACCTAATTATGGCCCCTTATGGAACAAACCAAGAGAACAGTGGTTGTGCTGTGGATTAGAGGACAACACTCTGTATCCTATGCCCTTTTATTGGTGGTATAATGTTTTTTGCTTTTTTTTTTTGTTATTTTCCTAAGGATATGGTGCTACAGCATATTTATTGTTCTATGTTTAATATATACATGTGTACCATTAGTTCTGTAATATGCAGAAAATAAATCTATATATGCTGTTTAAAAAAAAAAAAAAAAAAAAGCAATGTAATTTCATGTAGATTTAACAAAGTTAATTATCTCTTTGTTAAAGGGTGCTGACATATCAGCCTTCTACCATAAGAGTAGCAAAGCTGTCGGGTTTGGAGACGGATTCAATACATCAGTCAATGGTGGACTACGCTGATCCTTTTCACCACACACCCATTGCTAATATGTCAGCTGAATTACCAGGTACAATTATGTGTTTGCTACTTTAACATAATGTGTTTGTCACTGAAACATATTAGGGAATTGTACCTTTTTGTATAAATAAATGTCAGCATTTAATGAGAATATTAAATTAATCCTTAGCTCTAGTATATAACACTGAAATTCTAATCCTAAGTAATTATCTCTAGGTCTGGATTTTCTCTCTCTTGTATCAGTTGATTCTCAGGTAAGTACTAGTTTTGTTTGCAGACAAAATATTTTTTTCTAAGCTTTATTTTACTAACAAATGAAATATTCAGATGTGTATATTTCACTGTAAATTAATGGGAGGTTCTAGTGATGATTTTCTCAGCATGTTATTCATTAATCTCTATAATATACAAGAGGCTTTTGCCTTTTTCTTTCTAATGACACGGTGAGTCCACAGAATCATAAATTACTGTTGGGAATATCACTCCTGGCCAGCAGGAGGAGGCAAAGAGCACCACAGCAAAGCTGTTAAGTATCACTTCCCTTCCCACAAACCCCAGTCATTCTCTTTGCCTCTAGTGCAAGGAGGAGGTGAAGTAATTAGGTGTCCTGATTAAGATTCTTCTATCAAGATTTATTTTGTTTTGAAGCCAGGGCAGGATTGCTCTGATCTTCCATCACAATTGGGTATAGCTGTACTCCACATTTAGTCTCTTCAGGAGGCCTGTGGTAGCTTTTAAGCAGTTGGGAACTTGTGAGGGGGCCCTCACTGTGTTTTCAAACAGATTGCTGCCCTATGTCAGAATACCAGAGTAGATTTACTCTGTCATTCTTTTTTCCACAGGTCTCTGTGAGGAGTGGCATCCTCTCATGCCGGGTGTACTGTCCTCCTGCCAGACAGCTGGATATGCAGGTAAGTGCCTTTTTGTCTCTAGGGAGGAGGCTGGCACTGAAGAGGTTAATAGCTCTAAAAATGCACTTTATTGGGACAGTAATCCTTTATAAAGGATGTTTTATGGCAGGGAGCAGGCACTGATCTTGTGACTTCTGAGACTAGGATTTTTCCTTTTGATGGAATCTTAAGAGTATATCCTATTTTATTTTTATAGACTGTAGCTTAGCATAAACGTGTTAATAATCATATCTGTTTTTGGACGTTATGCTCTTGTGGAGAAATAAATTTATCAGCATCACATGATAAATTAGAAAATATGGGGTTTATTTCCATTACTATATCTGTGATGTAACAGAATTGTTTATCTTGTGATTGATATGTTCTTTTAATGTCTGTATTTACACAAGATGTTCCATTATCTTCTTTGACCTCAATAAAAATTATTTAAACAAAAAAAAAAAATTATCAGCATCACAATCGGGCTGCCCCTGAGTCCCGCAGCGGACTCCGCACCCCCCCCCCCCCCCCGGCACAACCTGTCAGTGTTCAAGTGTTTAAAAGACTTTAGATGCTGAGTTGTTCATAGTGCTTTTCATGCTAAGGAACCTATTACAGGAAGCCCCCTTATTTCAAAAGCATTAGTTTAAAGGAAAAATACTATGCAACTGTCTCTTTGGGACTGGAAGGGGTCATAAGCGCTTGTAAATTGTGCCTTATTCTAGCCTCTAGTAACTGTGCTAGATACGCCATTTCATTTTCATGGCGGGACACAGGGAAGCGTGCGCTTTCTCTCTTGGCTCGGTTTGCCTTAACAGGACACGTGACCTTTTCTCCGGCCTTTTCTCTAATAATCATAATTTCGAGGCACGCACCGAATAAACGGCGCATTACTTGTTGGCGGGTCACAGCCCCGATTCTCCGCCTTAGCCTTGATTTCTCAGGAGTCAGCTGGTGGAGTGGCGTCTCTTCTATAATGGTTATCTACTCAGGAGACCTGCCTTGGCAACTTAAAAAAAGATCTGTCATTTCTTCAGTAAGACTGAAGTATTGTATAATGTATTATATTGTATTATAATGTATTATACTAATGCATTATAATGTATAAAGTTTTTCACTCCCCTACTTAGTGTTAAGGAAAGCCCTATCAGAGATTCTGTTTGAATAAAGTTTTTCATCCAATCTGAGGTTAATCCTATCAGAGATCCAAGATTTTTCAAATGTTTTAAAAGAATATAAATTCTGCATTAAGAACTTTCTGGGCTATGACTTTAGAAAGGCACAAGCTGTGGGCTATATGCCTTTTTGTGCTTATTTCTATCTAACTTTCTCAGGTAGAGATAAGTGCTATTTTGTACTGTTTACCTAGCTAACTTTTTCAGGTAGAGAGTTATTGCCCACTGTACCCTATGTCTCTTAGGTTGATACTGTGTAGGCAATGCCACAGCTTCTCCTTAACATCCCAAGCCTTTATGGTGTCACATGCAGTACCCTGTGGTTCCTCTCCAACTCTTGGAAGAGTGTATTTGTGTACAGATTTTACAACCCTGGTATCCTCTGCGGTATCTGTGGTTTTATCTTTTTTTTTCCTATCCTACAGGGAAAACGCAGGAGGACATTTGGAAATTCAGATAGTAAGGTTTCTGCTTCCTATTCTGCTACACAGATTACTCTATCTTCTAAGTCTGGTGAGGTGAATTCACCGGTAGCTTCTATGGGTAAAGTCTCAGATTTGGACAGTATAATTTCTTCATCTGATGCTGAATTGGTCTCTTTCAGATGTATGCTTGCTCACCTGTGTACTGTTAAAGGAGGTTTGGGCTACTTGGACAACATAAATGTCTCTGTCGTTGTCAACCTTTGAAAGTTTTTTGTGAACTTTTTCTTCTAGATTGTTCTTTTCTATAAGAAATTTTCTATAACGTACCCTGGATATTTTACCAGAAATAGGAGACCCTAGGTGGCCTCACAGGATTTGTTATGCAGACCTCGTGGAAATGTCGTCTCTACCACTGTAAAGATTTCTTCTGAGGAAGGACCTGTTGCTTCAGGGTCCTTTTCTTCATCTAAATCTCTTTTTCTCTGAAGCTGACTGCTTGGAGTTTTGAGCGCTCATTTTTCTCATGCGTGGTTTCTGAGCCGGGTTTTGAGACCATGTTTCAGGCTCGTAAGTCTGTCTCTTGAATGATTTACCAAAAGTTATGGTGTAAATATATAATTATGATGTGAATCCAAGGGATACTCTTGGAGTAGAGTTAGGATTCCAAGAATTTTGTCTTTTTTCCAGGAGGTTCTGGAGAAGAATTTGTCTGTCTGTACTGAAAGGTCAGATCTCTGCCCTATCCATTTTACGTCACTTGCATCTGGCGGATGTGCCAGATGTGCAATCTTTTCGTCAGGCCTTTAGTTAGTACCAGGCCTGTGTTTATATCTGTTGCTCCTCTTAACTTTTTCTTATAGTTTTGCATCAGGCTCTGGTTAAGCCTATGCATTCCATAGATATTAAGTTGTTATCTGGATGTTGTTCTTACGGCTATTTCTTCTACTCTGAGGTTTTCTGAATTCTGTAGTATGACTCTGCTTCTCTCATATTTCATGCAGATAAGGCAGTTCCTCGTTCCATGTTTGTTTTTGTTTTTCTAAGTTTGTTTCGGACAGAAATATTAATCAGGAAATTGTTGTTCCTTCTTCCTGTCCTCCTTTTCATAAAGAACTTTCTTCTGTTATGTGTGATCAGTCCACGGGTCATCATTACTTCTGGGATATATCTCCTCCCCAACAGGAAATGCAAGAGGATTCACCCAGCAGAGCTGCATATAGCTCCTCCCCTCTACGTCAGTCCCAGTCATTCTCTTGCACCCAACGACTAGATAGGATGTGTGAGAGGACTATGGTGATTATACTTAGTTTTTATGACTTCAATCAAAAGTTTGTTATTTTAAAATAGCACCGGAGCGTGTTATTACTTCTCTGGCAGAGTTTGAGGAAGAATCTGACAGAGATTTTTTACTATGATTTTAACCGGAGTCGTTAAGATCATATTGCTGTTCTCGACCATCTGAGGGAGGTAAAGGCTTCAGATCAGGGGACAGCGGGCAGATGAATCTGCATTGAGGTATGTGGCAGTTTTTATTTTCTGAATGGAATTGATGAGAAAAGCCTGCCATACCGTTAAAATGACATGTATGTATACACTTCAGTATTCTGGGGATGGTATTTCACCGGAACTACTGTGTTAAGGTCACTAATCCTTTTAATAACTATTCTCATGTTAAACGTTTTTGCTGGAATGTAGAATCGTTTACATTGCTGAGGTACTGTGTGAATAAATGTTTGGGCATTATTTTCCACTTGGCAGTTTTTTGCTTTAATTGTGACAGTTTCGTTTCTCTTCACTGCTGTGTGGGAGAGGGAGGGGCCGTTTTTGGCGCTCTTTGCTACGCATCAAAAAATTCCAGTCAGCTACTTTTATATGTCCTGCATGATCCGGTTCATTTCTGACAGATCTCAGGGGTCTTCAAACTTCTTTGAAGGGAGGTAAATTCTCTCAGCAGAGCTGTGAGAATTCTTATAGTGACTGTGTATAAAAAACGTTGTTTTGTTTTCTTATGTACAAATTTAATTAGTGTTGTTTTTTACTAATGGGAACAAACCTTTGCTAAAAGTTGTGTTGTTTTAAAATTTGATGCAATAACTGTTTTTCAGTTCATTATTTCAACTGTCATTTAATCGTTAGTACCTCTTTGAGGCACAGTACGTTTTTTGCTAAAAAAGATTATAACCAAGTTGTAAGTTTTTTGCTAGTGTGTTAAACATGTCTGACTCAGAGGAAGATATCTGTGTCATTTGTTCCAATGCCAAGGTGGAGCCCAATAGAAATTTATGTACTAACTGTATTGATGCTACTTTAAATAAAAGTCAATCTGTACAATGTGAACAAATTTCACCAAACAGCGAGGGGAGAGTTATGCCGACTAACTCGCCTCACGCGACAGTACCTGCATCTCCCGCCCGGGAGGTGCGTGATATTTTGGCGCCTAGTACATCTGGGCGGCCATTACAGATAACATTACAAGATATGGCTACTGTTATGACTGAAGTTTTGTCTAAATTACCTGAACTAAGAGGCAAGCGTGATCACTCTGGGGTGAGAACAGAGTGCGCTGACAATGCTAGGGCCATGTCTGATACTGCGTCACAGCTCGCAGAGCATGAGGACGGAGAGCTTCATTCTGTGGGTGACGGTTCTGATCCAAACAGATTGGACTCAGATATTTCAAATTTTAAATTTAAATTGGAGAACCTCCGTGTACTACTAGGGGAGGTCTTAGCAGCTCTCAACGATTGTAACACTGTTGCAATACCAGAGAAACTGTGTAGGTTGGATAAATACTTTGCGGTACCGGCGAGTACTGACGTTTTTCCTATACCTAAGAGACTAACTGAAATTGTTACTAAGGAGTGGGATAGACCCGGTGTGCCGTTCTCACCCCCTCCAATATTTAGAAAGATGTTTCCAATAGACGCCACCACTCGGGACTTATGGCAAACGGTCCCCAAGGTGGAGGGAGCAGTTTCTACTTTAGCTAAGCGTACCACTATCCCGGTGGAGGATAGCTGTGCTTTCTCAGATCCAATGGATAAAAAATTAGAGGGTTACCTTAAGAAAATGTTTGTTCAACAAGGTTTTATATTACAACCCCTTGCATGTATCGCGCCGATTACGGCTGCGGCAGCATTTTGGATTGAGTCGCTGGAAGAGAACCTTAGTTCCTCTACGCTAGACGACATTACGGACAGGCTTAGAGTCCTTAAACTAGCTAATTCTTTCATTTCGGAGGCCGTAGTACATTTAACCAAACTTACGGCTAAGAACTCAGGATTCGCCATACAGGCACGCAGGGCACTGTGGCTAAAATCCTGGTCAGCTGATGTTACTTCTAAGTCCAAATTACTTAATATACCTTTCAAGGGGCAGTCCTTATTCGGGCCCGGTTTGAAAGAAATTATCGCTGACATTACGGGAGGTAAGGGCCACGCCCTACCTCAAGACAAGGCCAAAGCTAAGGCTAGACAGTCTAATTTTCGTCCCTTTCGGAATTTCAAAACAGGAGCAGCATCAACCTCCACTGCACCAAAACAGGAAGGAGCTGTTGCTCGTTACAGGCAAGGCTGGAAGCCTAACCAGTCCTGGAACAAAAGCAAGCAGGCCAGGAAACCTGCTGCTGCCCCAAAGACAGCATGAACCGAGAGCCCCCGATCCGGGACCGGATCTAGTAGGGGGCAGACTCTCTCTCTTCGCCCAGGCCTGGGCAAGAGATGTTCAGGATCCCTGGGCACTAGAGATCATATCTCAGGGATACCTTCTAGACTTCAAATTATCTCCACCAAGAGGGAGATTTCATCTGTCAAGGTTGTCAACAAACCAGATAAAGAAAGAAGCGTTTCTACGCTGCGTACAAGATCTGTTAACAATGGGAGTGATCCATCCGGTTCCGTGGTCGGAACAAGGACAAGGGTTCTACTCAAACCTGTTTGTGGTTCCCAAAAAAGAGGGAACTTTCAGGCCAATCTTAGATTTAAAGACTCTAAACAAATTCCTAAGAGTTCCATCGTTCAAAATGGAAACTATTCGGACTATTTTACCCATGATCCAAGAGGGTCAGTTCATGACCACAGTGGATTTAAAGGATGCTTACCTTCACATACCGATCCACAAAGATCATCACCGGTATCTAAGGTTTGCCTTCTTAGACAGGCACTACCAGTTTGTAGCTCTTCCATTCGGATTGGCTACGGCTCCAAGAATCTTCACAAAGGTTCTGGGTGCCCTTCTAGCGGTACTAAGACCGCGAGGGATTTCGGTAGCTCCGTACCTAGACGACATTCTAATACAAGCTTCAAGCTTTCAAACTGCCAAGTCTCATACAGAGTTAGTTCTGGCATTTCTAAGGTCGCATGGATGGAAAGTGAACGAAAAGAAGAGTTCTCTCTTTCCTCTCACAAGAGTTCCATTCTTGGGGACTCTTATAGATTCTGTAGAAATGAAGATTTACCTGACAGAAGACAGGTTAACAAAACTTCAAAATGCATGCCGCGTCCTTCATTCCATTCAACGCCCGTCAGTAGCTCAATGCATGGAGGTGATCGGCTTAATGGTAGCGGCAATGGACATAGTACCTTTTGCACGCCTACACCTCAGACCGCTGCAACTATGCATGCTAAGTCAGTGGAATGGGGATTACTCAGATTTGTCCCCTACTCTGAATCTGAATCAAGAGACCAGAAATTCTCTTCTATGGTGGCTTCATCGGCCACACCTGTCCAGGGGAATGCCATTCAGCAGGCCAGACTGGACAATTGTAACAACAGACGCCAGCCTACTAGGTTGGGGCGCTGTCTGGAATTCTCTGAAGGCTCAGGGACTATGGAATCAGGAGGAGAGTCTCCTTCCAATAAACATTCTGGAATTGAGAGCAGTTCTCAATGCCCTTCTGGCTTGGCCCCAGTTAATAACTCGGGGGTTCATCAGGTTTCAGTCGGACAACATCACGACTGTAGCTTACATCAACCATCAGGGAGGGACAAGAAGCTCCCTAGCAATGATGGAAGTATCAAAGATAATTCGCTGGGCAGAGTCTCACTCTTGCCACCTGTCAGCAATCCACATCCCGGGAGTGGAGAACTGGGAGGCGGATTTCTTGAGTCGCCAGACTCTTCATCCGGGGGAGTGGGAACTTCATCCGGAGGTCTTTGCCCAAATACTTCGACGTTGGGGCAAACCAGAGATAGATCTCATGGCGTCTCGCCAGAACGCCAAACTTCCTCGCTACGGGTCCAGATCCAGGGATCCGGGAGCAGTTCTGATAGATGCTTTGACAGCACCTTGGAACTTCAGGATGGCTTATGTGTTTCCACCCTTCCCGCTGCTTCCTCGATTGATTGCCAAAATCAAACAGGAGAGAGCATCAGTAATTCTAATAGCACCTGCTTGGCCACGCAGGACTTGGTATGCAGATCTAGTGGACATGTCATCCTGTCCGCCTTGGTCTCTACCTCTGAGACAGGACCTTCTGATACAGGGTCCATTCAAACATCAAAATCTAACTTCTCTGAAGCTGACTGCTTGGAAATTGAACGCTTGATTTTATCAAAACGTGGTTTTTCTGAGTCGGTTATTGATACCCTGATTCAGGCTAGGAAGCCTGTTACCAGAAGGATTTACCATAAAATATGGCGGAAATACCTATACTGGTGCGAATCCAAAGGTTACTCCTGGAGTAAGGTTAGGATCGCTAGGATATTGTCTTTTCTACAAGAAGGTTTAGAAAAGGGTTTATCAGCTAGTTCATTAAAGGGACAGATTTCAGCTCTGTCCATCTTGTTACACAGACGTCTGTCAGAAAATCCAGACGTCCAGTCCTTTTGTCAGGCTTTAGCTAGGATCAAGCCTGTGTTTAAAGCTGTTGCTCCACCATGGAGTTTAAACTTAGTTCTTAACGTTTTACAGGGTGTTCCGTTTGAACCCCTTCATTCCATTGATATAAAAATGTTATCTTGGAAAGTTCTGTTTTTAATGGCTATTTCCTCGGCTCGAAGAGTCTCTGAGTTATCAGCCTTACATTGTGATTCCCCTTATCTGATTTTTCACTCAGACAAGGTAGTTCTGCGTACTAAACCTGGGTTCTTACCTAAGGTAGTCACTAACAGGAACATCAATCAAGAGATTGTTGTCCCATCCTTGTGTCCAAATCCTTCTTCAAAGAAGGAACGTCTTTTACACAATCTGGATGTAGTTCGTGCCCTCAAGTTCTACTTGCAGGCAACTAAAGATTTTCGCCAAACTTCTTCCTTGTTTGTCGTTTACTCTGGACAGAGGAGAGGTCAAAAAGCTTCTGCTACCTCTCTCTCTTTTTGGCTTCGTAGCATAATACGTTTAGCCTATGAGACTGCTGGACAGCAGCCTCCTGAAAGAATTACAGCTCACTCCACTAGAGCTGTGGCTTCCACTTGGGCCTTTAAGAATGAGGCCTCTGTTGAACAGATTTGCAAGGCTGCAACTTGGTCTTCGCTTCATATTTTTTCCAAATTTTACAAATTTGACACTTTTGCTTCTTCGGAGGCTATTTTTGGGAGAAAGGTTCTTCAGGCAGTGGTTCCTTCTGTATAATGAGCCTGCCTATCCCTCCCGTCATCCGTGTACTTTTGCTTTGGTATTGGTATCCCAGAAGTAATGATGACCCGTGGACTGATCACACATAACAGAAGAAAACATAATTTATGCTTACCTGATAAATTCCTTTCTTCTGTTGTGTGATCAGTCCACGGCCCGCCCTGTTTTAAGGCAGGTAAATATCTTTTAAATTATACTCCAGTCACCACTTCACCCTTGGTTACTCCTTTCTCGTTGTTTCTTGGTCGAATGACTGGGACTGACGTAGAGGGGAGGAGCTATATGCAGCTCTGCTGGGTGAATCCTCTTGCATTTCCTGTTGGGGAGGAGATATATCCCAGAAGTAATGATGACCCGTGGACTGATCACACAACAGAAGAAAGGAATTTATCAGGTAAGCATAAATTATGTTTTTGTTGCATAATTTAGATCTTGTGCGGGCTCTTAAATTCTATTTTGCTGGTGACTAAGGATCTTCGTCAGTCTCCAACTTTGTTTGCTTTCTGAGAAACGTAGGCACAGAAAGCTTTTGTCTTTCTCTCTGGTTGAGAAGTGCTACTAGTTTGACGTATGAGTCTGCTGGACAGCTGTCTTCTGAGAGAATTACAGCTCATTCCACTATGGTTGTTCCTTCTTTTTGGGCTGTCAAGAGGGAGGCCTCTGTGGACCAGTATTGCAAAGCTACGATTTGCTCTGCTTTGCACTTTTTGTTTTCTGAGTTCTATATATTTGTTACTTTTGCCTCGGCTGTGGTTTCTTTTGGGAGAAAGGTTCTACAAGCAGTGGTTCCTTCTGTTTAGGTTACCTGTCTTGTCCCTCCCTTATCATTTGTGTCCTCTAGCTTGGGTATTGATTCCCAACAGTAATTGATGATCCCATGGACTCACTGTGTCATTAGAGAGAAAACAAAATGTATGCTTACCTGATAAATTTCTTTCTTTCTTTAACCCCTTAATGACCGCAGCACTTTTCCATTTTCTGTCCGTTTGGGACCAAGGCTATTTTTACATTTTTGCGGTGTTTGTGTTTAGCTGTAATTTTCCTCTTACTCATTTACTGTACCCACACATATTATATACCGTTTTTCTCGCCATTAAATGGACTTTCAAAAGATACCATTATTTTCATCATATCTTATAATTTACTATAAAAAAATTATAAAATATGAGGAAAAATTGAAAAAAAAAAAACACTTTTTCTAACTTTGACCCCCAAAATCTGTTACACATCTACAACCACCAAAAAACACCTATGCTAAATAGTTTCTAAATTTTGTCCTGAGTTTAGAAATACCCAATGTTTACATCTTCTTTGCTTTTTTTGTAAGTTATAGGGCCATAAATACAAGTAGCACTTTGCTATTTGCAAACCACTTTTTTTTTCAAAATTAGCGCTTGTTACATTAGAACACTAATATCTTTCAGGAATCCCTGAATATCCATTGACATGTATATATTTGTTTTTAGTAGTATTGATCTAGGCCAATTTTGGTATATTTCATGCCACCATTTCACCGCCAAATGCGATCAAATAAAAAAAATCGTTCACTTTTTCACAATTTTTTTCACAAACTTTAGGTTTCTCACTGAAATTATTTACAAATAGTTTGTGCAATTATGGCACAAATGGTTGTAAATTCTTCTCTGTGATCCCCTTTGTTCAGAAATAGCAGACTTATATGGCTTTGGCGTTGCTTTTTGGTAATTAGAATGCCACTAAATGCCACTGCGCACCACACGTGTATTATGCCCAGCAGTGAAGGGGTTAATTAGGCAGCATGTAGGGAGCTTGTAGGGTTAATTTTAGCTTTAGTGTAGTGTAGTAGACAACCCCAAGTATTGATCTAGGCCCATTTTGGTATATTTCATGCCACCATTTCACCGCCAAATGCGATCAAATTAAAAAAAAACGTAAAATTTTTCACAATTTTAGGTTTCTCACTGAAATCATTTACAAACAGCTTGTGCAGTTATGGCACAAATGGTTGTAAATGCTTCTCTGGGATCCCCTTTGTTCAGAAATAGCAGACATATATGGCTTTGGCGTTGCTTTTTGGTATTTAGAAGGCCGCTAAATGCCGCTGCGCATCACACGTGTATTATGGCTAGCAGTGAAGGGGTTAATTAGGTAGCTTGTAGGGAGCTTGCAGGGTTAATATTAGATTTAGTGTAGAGCTCAGCCTCCCACCTGAAACATCAGACCCCCTGATCCCTCCCAAACAGCTCTCTTCCCTCCCCCACCCCACAATTGTCCCCGCCATCTTAAGTACTGGCAGAAAGTCTGCCAGTACTAAAATAAAAGCTATATATATTTTTTTTTAATGATTTTTTAAGCATATTTACATATGCTGCTGTGTACTATCCCCCCTTAGCCCCCAACCTCACTGATCCCCCCCCCCCAAACAGCTCTATCCCCTCCCACTCTAACTTAATGGGCGCCATCTTGGGTACTGGCAGCTGTCTGCCAGTACCCAGTTTAGAAGAAAAAATTGTTTGTTTTTTTAATTTGTTGAAAGTTTAGCTTCCCCACACACAAACCAACCCCCCCACCCCTCCACGATCGCTTTTTGTGCTTTTGCACAAACAAGATTAGGCAGATTTTATGAAAAGATTTTCCGTATTGTAGCGGTTCCCACCCGCTCCCGCCCCGTGCACGCGCCCGCCCGCCACCCTCCGTGCACGCGCCCGCCCGTGCGCGCCCCCCGACGGTCCCGCCCCCGATCCCGCCCCCTGTGACGTCACTCGCAACACCGATGGCCGCCCACCCGCCTCCCAATTCGGCTCCCACCCACCAACGATACCGGCCATCGATGTCCGGTGCAGAGAGGGCCACAGAGTGGCTCTCTCTGCATCGGATGGCCATGTGAGGTTATTGCAGGATGCCTCCATATCGAGGCATCACTGCAATAACCGGAAAGCAGCTGGAAGCGAGCAGGATCGCTTCCAGCTGCTTTCCACACCGAGGACGTGCAGGGTACGTCCTCAGGCGTTAACTGCCTTTTTTTTGAGGACGTACCCTGCACGTCCTCGGTCATTAAGGGGTTAAACGGCCCTCCCTGTTTTCTCAGATAGGTTTTTTTATGTAAACCTCAGGCACCTCTGCACCTTGTGTTATTTTCTTTCTCTCCTTTTCCTTCGTTTGAATTACTGGGGTTTGTGGGAAGGGAAGTGATACTTAACAGCTTTGCTGTGGTGCTCCTTGCCTTCTGCTGGCCAAGAGTGATGTTCTCAACAGTAATTGATGATCCCATGGACTCACCGTGTCAAGAAATAAATACATTTATCAGGTAAGCATAAATTTTGTTTATCCCCATATCCAAGAAAGGGACTTTTTACATGTCCCCTCTGTGCTGATAGTGTAGCATATTCTGTTACTTGTTTGTACTTATTGTGCACGTGCTTGAGTAACAGTCAAATGTATGTATGGTATGTTAACTCAAATTAAGAAGTGGAAGTTAGGAAAGAAACCTCTTGTTATCTGACCCTCATAAAAAATTAGATATATTATCAAAACAACTTATATTTATTGTTGCTTGTACGTTATAGTGTGTGTGTGTGTATGTATATATATATATATATATATATATATATATATACACACACACACACACACACACACACACACACACACACACACACACACACACACACACATATATATATATATATATATATATATGTGTGTGTGTATATATATATATATACATACTGTATATGTGTGTATGTGTGCGCGCATGTGTGTGTGTATTTACACATATATATATATTATATACACACACTTGTATACAACATGAGTGAGTACACACATGTGCAATATCACTTAAATGTCAAATGATTATTATATATATATATATATCCTGGTACAGAATCACGAACACTTTTATATTGCATTCACACACAATATGCTCACTGAACATGGACATCTGCAGGAATTTTTCCTGTGCAGGCAAAACATAAAAGTGCCCCCACCAATAATAATATTATACAAATAAATACAGTGTATAGGGATTGATTTGTAACTCTGTAATTTGTATTATTTTGCGAGCTCTCAGTGTGTGTTGGTTTATTTTCTTTCCTAAGATATAGTGAGTCCACAACGTCATCAATTACTGTTGGGATATCACTCCTGGCCAGCAAGAGGAGGCAAAGAGCACAACAGCAAAGCTGTTAAGCGTCCGTCCCCTATCCACAATCCCCAGTCATTCCCTTTGACTCTGTTAAAGGGAGGTGGTGAAGTTTTGGTGTCTGAAGAAAAATGGATTTCTTTTGCTACAAGCAAGTTTTTGGGTATAGCTGTACTCCACGTCAATCTCTTCAGTAGAGTAGTGGTGGCTTTAAAGCAGTTAGGAACTTGTAAGGTGGGCCTTGCTGCGTTTTCCTAACATGTTGCTGCCCTAGTACAGACAGCCAGAGTAGGTTTACTCTGTTATTTCTTTTTTACACAGGTCTCTGTAAGGAGCGGCTTCTTTTCACGCCGGGTGAGCTGTCCTGCCGGACGGCTAGACACATGTAAGTGCCTTTTGTCTTCTGGGGATAGGAGGCTGGCACTGTGAGGGTTAATTTGACTCCAACTCTGCATTTATTGTGGGACTTAAATCCTGAGTTCAGGATAGATTATGGCAGGGGCAGGCACGTTTATTATGTACTTAGAGACAGTGGTTAATCTCCTTTATGGGTAGTAAGGAGTTAACAATGAAGAAAAGGGAATCTGGTCTTGTAAAAATTAACTTTTATTGTAGAAGCTTTAAAACGGAGATGCATACAGCAAGGTTCAAAACATACAGGCGCAGCACTATCCGGCTTACACGTTTCGGCTTTAAGCCGTAATCATAGCCATAGCAAGGAGTTAACCCCAATCCGGTGGCTCAAGAAATGTATTTCTCCTGTTAAGTGTAGTCAGTCCACGGGTCATCATTACTTATGGGATATTAACTCCTCCCCAACAGGAAGTGCAAGAGGATCACCCAAGCAGAGCTGCTATATAGCTCCTCCCCTCTACGTCACACCCAGTCATTCTCTTGCACCCAACTAATAGATAGGATGTGTGAGAGGACTGTGGTGATTAAACTTAGTTTTTTATATCTTCAATCAAAAGTTTATTTTAAACGACACCGGAGTGTGTTGTTTCTCCAACATAGGTGTGTCCGGTCCACGGCGTCATCCTTACTTGTGGGATATTCTCTTCCCCAACAGGAAATGGCAAAGAGCCCAGCAAAGCTGGTCACATGATCCCTCCTAGGCTCCGCCTACCCCAGTCATTCTCTTTGCCGTTGCACCGGCAACATCTCCACGGAGATGGTTAAGAGTTTTTTGGTGTTTAAATGTAGTTTTTATTCTTCAATCAAGTGTTTGTTATTTTAAAATAGTGCTGGTATGTACTATTTACTCTGAAACAGAAAAGAGATGAAGATTTCTGTTTGTAAGAGGAAGATGATTTTAGCAAACGTTACTAAAATCGATTGCTGTTTCCACACAGGACTGTTGAGATGAAGTAACTTCAGTTGGGGGAAGCAGTTGGCAGACTTTTCTGCCTGAGGTATGACTGGCCACATTTCTAACAAGACTTTGTAATGCTGGAAGGCTGTCATTTTCCCTATGGGGACCGGTAAGCCATTTTCTTAGATTAAGTAAAAGAATAAAGGGCTTTATAAGGGCTTAAAAAACTGGTAGACATTTTTCTGGGCTAAAACGATTACTTTGCTAAGCATATTTGGCAGATTATAACTCTTTATAGTTATTATAATCTTGGGGATTGTTGTTAAAAAACGGCAGGCACTGTATGGACACCTTTTTCAGATGGGGGCCTTCTCTAGTCATAGGCAGAGCCTCATTTTCGCGCCACTAATGCGCAGTTGTTTTTGGAAAGCAAGGCATGCAGATGCATGTGTGAGGAGCTAAGAACCACTGAAAAAGCTTATAGAAGGCATCATTTGGTATCGTATTCCCCTCTGGGCTTGGTTGGGTCTCAGCAAAGCAGATACCTGGGACTGTATAGGGGTTAAATGTAAAAACGGCTCCGGTTCCGTTATTTTAAGGGTTAAAGCTTTCAAATTTGGTGTGCAATACTTTTAAGGCTTTAAGACACTGTGGTGAAATTTTGGTGAATTTTGAACAATTCCTTCATGCTTTTTCGCATATTCAGTAATAAAGTGTGTTCTGTTTAAAATTTAAAGTGACAGTAACGGTTTTATTTTAAAACGTTTTTTGTGCTTTGTTGACAAGTTTAAGCCTGTTTAACATGTCTGAACCATCAGATAAGCGATGTTCTATATGTATGAAAGCCAATGTGTCTCCCCATTTAAATATATGTGATAATTGTGACATAGTGTCCAAACAAAGTAGGGACAATGATGCCACAGATAATAATATTGCCCAAGATGATTCTTCAAATGAGGGGAGTAAGCATGGTACTGCATCATCCCCTTCTGTGTCTACACCAGTTTTGCCCACACAAGAGGCCCCTAGTACATCTAGTGCGCCAATACTTATTACCATGCAACAATTAACGGCTGTTATGGATAATTCTATTGCAAATATTTTATCTAAAATGCCTACTTATCAGAGAAAGCGCGATTGCTCTGTTTTAAGCACTAAAGAGCAAGAGGACGCTGATGATAACGTTTCTGACATACCCTCACACCAATCTGAAGGGGCCAGGAGGGAGGTTTTGTCTGAGGGAGAAATTTCAGATTCAGGAAAAATTTCTCAACAAGCTGAACCTGATGTTGTAACATTTAAATTTAAATTAGAACATCTCCGCGCACTGCTTAAGGAGGTATTATCTACTCTGGATGATTGTGACAATTTGGTCATTCCAGAGAAATTATGTAAGATGGACAAGTTCCTAGAGGTTCCGGTGCCCCCCGATGCTTTTCCTATACCCAAGCGGGTGGCGGACATAGTAAATAAGGAATGGGAAAGGCCCGGCATACCTTTTTGTTCCTCCCCCTATATTTAAGAAATTATTTCCTATAGTCGACCCCAGAAAGGACTTATGGCAGACAGTCCCTAAGGTCGAGGGGGCGGTCTCTACTCTAAACAAACGCACTACTATTCCCATAGAAGATAGTTGTGCTTTCAAAGATCCGATGGATAAAAAATTAGAGGGTTTGCTTAAAAAGATGTTTGTTCAGCAAGGTTACCTTCTACAACCAATTTCATGCATTGTTCCTGTCACTACGGCAGCGTGTTTCTGGTTCGAAGAACTAGAAAAGTCGCTCAATAAAGAATCTTCGTATGAGGAGGTTATGGACAGAGTTCAAGCACTTAAATTGGCTAACTCTTTTATTCTAGATGCCGCTTTGCAATTAGCTAGATTAGCGGCGAAAAATTCAGGGTTTGCTATCGTGGCGCGCAGAGCGCTTTGGCTAAAGTCTTGGTCAGCGGATGTGTCTTCCAAGACAAAATTGCTTAACATCCCTTTCAAGGGTAAAACACTGTTTGGTCCTGATTTGAAAGAGATTATTTCAGACATCACCGGGGGAAAGGGCCACGCCCTTCCTCAGGATAGGTCTTTTAGGGCTAAAAATAAGCCTAATTTTCGTCCCTTTCGCAGAAACGGACCAGCCTCTACTTCTACATCCTCTAAGCAAGAGGGTAATACTTCTCAACCCAAACCAGCCTGGAGACCGATGCAAGGCTGGAACAAGGGTAAGCAGGCCAAGAAGCCTGCCACTGCTACCAAAACAGCATGAAGGGATGGCCCCCGATCCGGGACCGGATCTGGTGGGGGGCAGACTTTCTCTCTTTGCTCAGGCCTGGGCAAGAGATGTTCAGGATCCTTGGGCACTAGAAATAGTTTCTCAGGGTTATCTCCTGGAATTCAAGGAACTACCCCCAAGGGGAAGGTTCCACAGGTCTCAATTATCTTCAAACCAAATAAAAAGACAGGCATTCTTACATTGTGTAGAAGACCTGTTAAAGATGGGAGTAATTCATCCAGTTCCAATAGGAGAACAAGGGATGGGGTTTTACTCCAACCTGTTCATAGTTCCCAAAAAAGAGGGAACATTCAGACCAATTTTAGATCTCAAGATCCTAAACAAATTTCTCAGGGTTCCATCGTTCAAAATGGAAACCATTCGAACGATCCTTCCTACCATCCAGGAAGGTCAATTTATGACCACGGTGGATTTAAAGGATGCGTACCTACATATTCCTATCCACAAGGAACATCATCAGTTCCTAAGGTTCGCTTTTCTGGACAAGCATTACCAGTTTGTGGCACTTCCATTCGGATTAGCCACTGCTCCGGGAATTTTCACAAAGGTACTAGGGTCCCTTCTAGCGGTTCTAAGACCAAGGGGCATTGCAGTAGTACCGTACTTGGACGACATCATGATTCAAGCGTCGTCTCTGTCAAAAGCAAAGGCTCATACGGACATCGTCCTAGCCTTTCTCAGATCTCACGGATGGAAAGTGAACATAGAAAAAAGTTCTCTTTCCCTGTCAACAAGAGTTCCCTTCTTGGGAACAATAATAGACTCCTTAGAAATGAGGATTTTTCTGACAGAGGTCAGAAAATCAAAACTTCTAAGCTCTTGTCAAGTACTTCATTCTGTTCTTCGTCCTTCCATAGCGCAGTGCATGGAAGTAATAGGATTGATGGTTGCAGCAATGGACATAGTTCCTTTTGCACGAATTCATCTAAGACCATTACAACTGTGCATGCTCAGACAGTGGAATGGGGATTATACAGACTTGTCTCCGACGATTCAAGTAGATCAAAGGACCAGAGATTCACTCCGTTGGTGGCTGATCCTGGACAACCTGTCACAGGGAATGAGCTTCCGCAGACCAGAGTGGGTCATTGTCACGACCGACGCCAGTCTGGTGGGCTGGGGCGCGGTCTGGGAACCCCTGAAAGCTCAGGGTCTATGGTCTCGGGAAGAATCTCTTCTCCCGATAAACATTCTGGAACTGAGAGCAATATTCAATGCTCTCAAAGCTTGGCCTCATCTAGCAAAGGCCAAATTCATAAGGTTTCAATCAGACAACATGACGACAGTTGCATATATCAACCATCAGGGGGGAACAAGGAGTTCCCTGGCGATGGAGGAAGTGACCAAGATAATTCAATGGGCGGAGGATCACTCCTGCCACTTGTCTGCAATCCACATCCCAGGAGTGGAAAATTGGGAAGCGGATTTTCTGAGTCGTCAGACATTCCATCCGGGGGAGTGGGAACTCCATCCGGAAATCTTTGCCCAAATAACTCGATTATGGGGCATTCCAGACATGGATCTGATGGCCTCTCGTCAGAACTTCAAGGTTCCTTGTTACGGGTCCAGATCCAGGGATCCCAAGGCGACTCTAGTAGATGCACTAGTAGCACCTTGGACCTTCAACCTAGCTTATGTATTCCCACCGTTTCCTCTCATTCCCAGGCTGGTAGCCAGGATCAATCAGGAGAGGGCTTCGGTGATCTTGATAGCTCCTGCGTGGCCACGCAGGACTTGGTATGCAGACCTGGTGAATATGTCATCGGTTCCACCATGGAAGCTACCTTTGAGACAGGACCTTCTTGTTCAAGGTCCATTCGAACATCCAAATCTGGTTTCCCTCCAACTGACTGCTTGGAGATTGAACGCTTGATTTTATCAAAGCGTGGGTTTTCAGATTCTGTAATAGATACTCTGATTCAGGCTAGAAAGCCTGTAACTAGAAAAATTTACCATAAGATATGGAAAAAATATATCTGTTGGTGTGAATCTAAAGGATTCCCATGGAACAAGATAAAAATTCCTAAGATTCTATCCTTTCTACAAGAAGGTTTGGAGAAAGGATTATCTGCAAGTTCTCTGAAGGGACAGATCTCTGCGTTATCTGTTTTACTTCACAAAAGGCTGGCAGCTGTGCCAGACGTTCAAGCGTTTGTTCAGGCTCTGGTTAGAATCAAGCCTGTTTACAGACCTTTGACTCCTCCCTGGAGTCTTAATCTAGTTCTTTCAGTTCTTCAAGGGGTTCCGTTTGAACCCTTACATTCCGTAGATATTAAGTTATTATCTTGGAAAGTTTTGTTTTTGGTTGCAATTTCTTCTGCTAGAAGAGTTTCTGAGTTATCTGCTCTGCAGTGTTCTCCGCCCTATCTGGTGTTCCATGCAGATAAGGTGGTTTTGCGTACTAAGCCTGGTTTTCTTCCGAAAGTTGTTTCCAACAAAAATATTAACCAGGAGATAGTTGTACCTTCTTTGTGTCCGAATCCAGTTTCAAAGAAGGAACGTTTGTTACACAATTTGGACATAGTCCGTGCTCTAAAATTCTATTTAGAGGCCACTAAAGATTTCAGACAAACATCTTCTTTGTTTGTTGTTTATTCTGGTAAAAGGAGAGGTCAAAAAGCAACTTCTACCTCTCTTTCTTTTTGGCTTAAAAGCATTATCCGATTGGCTTATGAGACTGCCGGACGGCAGCCTCCTGAAAGAATCACAGCTCATTCCACTAGGGCTGTGGCTTCCACATGGGCCTTCAAGAACGAGGCTTCTGTTGATCAGATATGTAAGGCAGCGACTTGGTCTTCACTGCACACTTTTGCCAAATTTTACAAATTTGATACTTTTGCTTCTTCGGAGGCTATTTTTGGGAGAAAGGTTTTGCAAGCCGTGGTGCCTTCCATTTAGGTGACCTGATTTGCTCCCTCCCTTCATCCATGTCCTAAAGCTTTGGTATTGGTTCCCACAAGTAAGGATGACGCCGTGGACCGGACACACCTATGTTGGAGAAAACAGAATTTATGTTTACCTGATAAATTACTTTCTCCAACGGTGTGTCCGGTCCACGGCCCGCCTTGGTTTTTTTAATCAGGTCTGTTGAATTATTTTTTCTAACTACAGTCACCACGGTATCATATGGTTTCTCCTATGCATATTTCCTCCTGTACGTCGGTCGAATGACTGGGGTAGGCAGAGCCTAGGAGGGATCATGTGACCAGCTTTGCTGGGCTCTTTGCCATTTCCTGTTGGGGAAGAGAATATCCCACAAGTAAGGATGACGCCGTGGACCGGACACACCGTTGGAGAAAGTAATTTATCAGGTAAACATAAATTCTGTTTTCCTTCTCAGGCAGAATTTGAAGAAGAATCTACCTGAGTTTTTGTATATGATCTTAGCGGACGTAACTAAGATCCGTTTGCTGTTCTCGGCCATTCTGAGGAGTAAGGTAACTTCAGATCAGGGGACAGCGGGCAGGTTCACCTGCAAAGAGGTATGTTGCAGTATATTATTTTCTAAGGAATGGAATTGACTTTGAAAATACTGCTAATACCGATATAATGTAAGTACAGCCTTAAATGCAGTAGTAGCAACTGGTATCAGGCTGACATGTATATTTGTTAACACTTAAGTATTTCTGGGGAATGGCACTTCACTGGGAAAATACTGTATGCATATATCTTTTAGCCTAACTTGCAGTGGGAGCGACTAGCAGCAGGCTTTTTAAAGACATTTCATATATTTGATTTTAAACGTTTGCTGGCATGTTAAATCGTTTAATTATCTGAGGTACTTGGTGAAAATTGTTTTGGGCTATATTTTCCACATGGCTGTCGTTGTTTTAAATTAAAGCAGTTTACTGAGCTTCCCTCACTGTTGTAGTGTGAGTGGGAGGGGCCTATTTTGGCGCTTTTACTACGCATCAGAAATTCAGTCACAGTCTGTCTTTTTCTCCCTGCATGATCCAGGACGTCTCCACAGAGCTCAGGGGTCTTCAAAACTAGTTTTGAGGGAGGTAATCACTCACAGCAGACCTGTGAGACTGTGCTTGACTGTGATAAAAACGTTTATATTGTCAATTGTTATACGTTTTTTTCTGATATTAAGGGTTAATCATCCATTGCTAATGTGTGCAATCCTTTGCTAATTTTGGTTTATATAACTAATCCGGTTCATTGTTATTCAACTGTGACAGTTTTTGTGTGCTTCTTAAAGGCACAGTAACGTTTTTTACATATTGCTTGTAAATTTAGTTGAAAAGTATTTCCAAGCTTGCTAGTCTAATTGCTAGTTTGTTTAAACATGTCTGACTCAGAAGAAACTCTTTGTGCAATATGTTCAAAAGCCGAGGTGGAGCCCAATAGAAATTTATGTACTAATTGCATTGATGCTACCTTAAATAAAAGTCAATCTGTACATGTTAAGCAACATTCACCAGACAACGAGAGGGAAGTTATGCCGACTAACTTGCCTCACGTGTCAGTACCTGCATCTCCCGCTCAGGAGGTGCGTGATATTGTAACGCCAAGTACATCAGGGCGGCCATTACAAATCACTTTACAAGACATGGCTAATGTTATGACTGAAGTTTTGTCTAAATTGCCAGAACTTAGAGGTAAACGAGATCACTCTGGGATGAGAACAGAGTATACTGATAATGCTAGGGCCATGTCTGATACTGCGTCACAATATGCGGAGCATGAGGACGGAGAGCTTCATTCTGCGGGTGACGGATCTGATCCGAATAAATTGGATTCAGACATTTCAAATTTTAAGTTTAAGCTGGAAAACCTCCGTGTGTTGCTAGGGGAGGTGTTAGCGGCTCTGAATGATTGTAACACAGTTGCAATCCCAGAGAAAATGTGTAGGTTGGATAAATATTTTGCGGTACCGACGAGTACTGACGTTTTTCCTATACCTAAGAGACTTACTGAAATTATTACTAAGGAGTGGGACAGACCCGGTGTGCCTTTCTCACCCCCTCCTATATTCAGAAAAATGTTTCCAATAGACGCCACCACACGGGACTTATGGCAAACGGTCCCTAAGGTGGAGGGAGCAGTTTCTACTTTAGCTAAGCGTACCACTATCCCGGTGGAGGATAGCTGTGCTTTTTCAGATCCAATGGATAAAAAGTTAGAGGGTTACCTTAAGAAAATGTTTGTTCAACAAGGTTTTATATTACAACCCCTTGCATGCATTGCGCCTGTCACGGCTGCGGCTGCATTTTGGTTTGAGTCTCTGGAAGACACCCTTGACTCAGCGACATTAGATGAGATTTCACTTAAGCTTAAAACCCTTAAGCTAGCTAATTCATTTATTTCTGATGCTGTAGTACATTTAACTAAACTTACGGCTAAGAATTCCGGATTCGCCATTCAGGCACGCAGAGCGCTGTGGCTAAAATCCTGGTCAGCTGATGTAACTTCTAAATCGAAATTACTTAACATACCTTTCAAGGGGCAGACTTTATTCGGGCCCGGTTTGAAAGAAATTATCGCTGATATTACGGGAGGTAAAGGCCATGCCCTGCCTCAAGACAGAGCCAAACCTAGGGCTAGACAGTCTAATTTTCGTGCCTTTCGTAACTTCAAGGCAGGAGCAGCATCAACTTCCTCTGCTCCAAAACAGGAAGGAGCTGTTGCTCGCTACAGACAAGGCTGGAAACCTAACCAGACCTGGAACAAGGGCAAGCAGGCCAGAAAACCTGCTGCTGCCCCTAAGACAGCATGAAGTGAGGGCCCCCGATCCGGAAGCGGATCTAGTGGGGGGCAGACTCTCTCTCTTCGCCCAGGCTTGGGCAAGAGATGTCCAGGATCCCTGGGCGTTGGAGATCATATCTCAGGGATATCTTCTGGACTTCAAAGCTTCTCCTCCACAAGGGAGATTTCACCTTTCAAGGTTGTCAACAAACCAGATAAAGAAAGAGGCGTTTCTACGCTGTGTACAAGACCTTTTACTAATGGGAGTGATCCACCCAGTTCCGCGGTCGGAACACGGACAAGGGTTTTACTCAAATCTGTTTGTGGTTCCCAAAAAAGAGGGAACCTTCAGACCAATATTGGATTTAAAGATTCTAAACAAATTCCTAAGAGTTCCATCGTTCAAGATGGAAACTATTCGGACGATCTTACCCATGATCCAAAGAGGTCAGTACATGACCACAGTGGATTTAAAGGATGCTTACCTTCACATACCGATTCACAAAGAACATTACCGGTATCTAAGGTTTGCCTTCCTAGACAGGCATTACCAGTTTGTAGCTCTTCCCTTCGGGTTGGCTACGGCTCCAAGAATCTTTACAAAGGTTCTGGGCTCTCTTCTGGGGGTGCTAAGACCGCGAGGAATTTCGGTAGCTCCGTACCTAGACGACATTCTGATACAAGCGTCAAGCTTTCAAACTGCCAAGTCTCATACAGAGTTAGTACTGGCTTTTCTAAGGTCGCATGGGTGGAAAGTGAACGAGGAGAAGAGTTCTCTCTTACCACTCACAAGAGTTCCCTTCTTGGGGACTCTTATAGATTCTGTAGAAATGAAAATTTACCTGACAGAGGACAGGTTAACAAAGCTTCTAAATGCTTGCCGTGTCCTTCATTCCATTCAACACCCGTCAGTGGCTCAATGCATGGAGGTAATCGGCTTAATGGTAGCGGCAATGGACATAGTTCCTTTTGCACGCCTGCACCTCAGACCGCTGCAATTGTGCATGCTAAGCCAGTGGAATGGGGATTACTCAGATTTGTCCCCTACGCTGAATCTGGATCAGGAGACCAGAGATTCTCTTCTAGGGTGGCTTTCTCGGCCGCATCTGTCCAGGGGGATGCCCTTCAGCAGACCAGACTGGACAATTGTAACTACAGACGCCAGCCTTCTAGGTTGGGGCGCTGTCTGGAATTCCCTGAAGGCTCAGGGATCATGGACTCAAGAGGAGAGTCTCCTTCCAATAAACATTCTGGAATTGAGAGCAGTTCTCAATGCCCTACTGGCTTGGCCTCAGCTAGCAACTCTGAGGTTTATCAGGTTTCAGTCGGACAACATCACGACTGTGGCTTACATCAACCATCAGGGAGGGACAAGAAGTTCCCTAGCGATGATGGAAGTATCAAAGATAATTTGCTGGGCAGAGTCTCACTCTTGCCACCTGTCAGCGATCCACATCCCAGGAGTGGACAACTGGGAGGCGGATTTCCTAAGTCGCCAGACTTTTCATCCGGGGGAGTGGGAACTTCATCCGGAGGTCTTTGCCCAAATACTTCGACGTTGGGGCAAACCAGATATGGATCTCATGGCGTCTCGCCAGAACGCCAAGCTTCCTCGTTACGGGTCCAGGTCCAGGGACCCGGGAGCGGTCCTGATAGATGCCTTGACAGCACCTTGGACCTTCAGGATGGCTTATGTGTTTCCACCATTCCCGATGCTTCCTCGTTTGATTGCAAGGATCAAACAGGAGAAAGCATCAGTGATTCTAATAGCGCCTGCGTGGCCACGCAGGACCTGGTATGCAGATCTAGTGGACATGTCATCCTGTCCACCTTGGTCTCTGCCTCTGAGACAGGACCTTCTAATTCAGGGTCCTTTCAAACATCAAAACCTAATTTCTCTGAAGCTGACTGCATGGAAATTGAACGCTTAATTTTATCAAAGCGTGGATTTTCAGAGCCAGTAATTGATACCTTAATACAGGCTAGGAAACCTGTTACCAGGAAAATTTACCATAAGATATGGCGTAAATATTTACACTGGTGCGAATCCAAGGGTTACTCATGGAGTAAGGTTAGGATTCCTAGGATATTGTCTTTTCTACAAGAAGGTTTAGAAAAGGGTTTATCTGCTAGTTCATTAAAGGGACAGATCTCAGCTCTGTCCATCCTTTTACACAAGCGTCTGTCAGAAGTTCCAGACGTTCAGGCTTTTTGTCAGGCTTTGGCCAGGATTAAGCCTGTGTTTAAATCTGTTGCTCCGCCGTGGAGCTTAAACTTAGTTCTTAACGTTTTACAGGGTGTTCCGTTTGAACCCCTTCACTCCATTGATATCAAGCTGTTATCTTGGAAAGTTCTGTTTTTAATGGCTATTTCCTCGGCTCGTAGAGTCTCTGAATTATCAGCCTTACATTGTGATTCTCCGTATCTGATTTTTCATTCAGATAAGGTAGTTCTGCGTACTAAACCTGGGTTCTTACCTAAGGTAGTCACTAACAAGAATATCAATCAAGAGATTGTTGTTCCATCATTGTGTCCTAACCCTTCCTCAAAGAAGGAACGACTTCTGCACAATCTAGATGTAGTCCGTGCCCTGAAATTTTATTTACAGGCAACTAAAGATTTTCGACAAACTTCTTCCCTGTTTGTCGTTTATTCTGGACAGAGGAGAGGTCAAAAAGCATCTGCTACCTCTCTATCCTTTTGGCTTCGTAGCATAATACGTTTAGCCTATGAGACTGCTGGACAGCAACCTCCTGAAAGGATTACAGCTCATTCTACTAGAGCTGTGGCTTCCACTTGGGCCTTTAAGAACGAGGCCTCTGTTGAACAGATTTGCAAGGCTGCAACTTGGTCTTCTCTTCATACTTTTTCCAAATTTTACAAATTTGACACTTTTGCTTCTTCGGAGGCTGTTTTTGGGAGAAAGGTTCTTCAGGCAGTGGTTCCTTCCGTATAGAGATCCTGCCTGTCCCTCCCGTCATCCGTGTACTTAGCTTTGGTATTGGTATCCCATAAGTAATGATGACCCGTGGACTGACTACACTTAACAGGAGAAAACATAATTTATGCTTACCTGATAAATTCCTTTCTCCTGTAGTGTAGTCAGTCCACGGCCCGCCCTGTTTTTTAAGGCAGGTCTAAATTTTTTAATTATACTCCAGTCACCACTGCACCCTATAGTTTCTCCTTTCTCGTTTGGTTCCTGGTCGAATGACTGGGTGTGACGTAGAGGGGAGGAGCTATATAGCAGCTCTGCTTGGGTGATCCTCTTGCACTTCCTGTTGGGGAGGAGTTAATATCCCATAAGTAATGATGACCCGTGGACTGACTACACTACAGGAGAAAGGAATTTATCAGGTAAGCATAAATTATGTTTTTTAATTTTAACTGCAAGATCGCATATCATTAAGATCTTTGCCAAGATTTCTGTCAGTAAGCGGCTGTGTTTATCTTCCAGCTAGAAACGTGCGCTTTACATGTGTGGCGCAGTCTCTTTTGCCAGTCATGTGACCATTTGCTCCGACTCTGCTTAGAAGCAGTCGAAGAATCCGTCTTGCAGTTTACTGTTTTTTTCTTCCCGGATTGGCAGGTAGGCACCCCAGCTAACAGCTGAGGTGTAGAGGTGGTAACATTTTTTGATCTAATATTCGTATATTTCTTGCTGCTCAACTTTAGATTGCATTATTGGGTGATTTGCTTCAATCAAAGAGGCATTATTTAAAGTAGCGGTTAAATAATTTTTCCTTCTGACAATGAGCAGGATTATACCAAAAACAACACAGCACCCTCTATTGGTTGCAATTGCACCACCTAAATGAGTACAAGAGAAGAAATGACTCATTTGCATATATTTGCATAGAGCAAAAATACAAACAGATGGTTATTATTTTTACTGTTTAGAACTACCTAAATCCGCCATCCTGTTGGCAAAGTTATATTCCTTTATTATATTGTTTCCTATGTTTTTTGATGTTTGTTTTAAGGAATGTGTGTCACCATAAGCA
The DNA here is from genome assembly GCF_027579735.1 of Bombina bombina. Lineage (NCBI taxonomy): Eukaryota > Metazoa > Chordata > Amphibia > Anura > Bombinatoridae > Bombina > Bombina bombina. Next base: position 62,487,296 of record NC_069500.1, on the reverse strand, counting down.
TTACTAGTGTGTTTGTAGAAGCTAGTCCTGGGTGAAATAAAGCATTGGGAGTCGTTCCTTCTGAAACTATTGGTCCTGTCTGATTCTTTCCGGAATACCAATGGCAGAGGTTCTGGTCCTGCATTCTGGCTGCACCTTTTCCTGCAAGAGAGACCTGCTACAGAGTCCTGTGGACCTGTAAGCAAAGAGCTGGGCTTGTTAGCCCCAATTGTCTTTTTAAAGACAATGCAGGGAAAAGAATAAATACCTACCTGAAGCAAGGAGTGTGGTAGAGGGGTCGTTACCTGCCTGAAAGGACCAGCGAGGCAGAGAGATCTATTCCTGCCTAGAAGCAGCCAGGCAGAGGGGATGATACCTGCCTGAAGGGAGCAGTGAGGCAGAAGGATCTATTCCTGCTTAGAAGCAGCCAGGCAAAGGGGATGATACCTGCCGGGAGAGAGCTGCAGGGCAGAGGGGACGCTACCTGCCTGCGAGCCCACTGAGACGAACCCAGCTGGGGCAGATACAGCCGCTGGCTTGACCCCGGTCTCGGCAACGATAGCTCTGGTCTCACTATCCGGGTGCCATCCCTGGGTTTGGACAGAGGAAGGAAGACCCCTAGCGGAGTTCTGCTACACTCATGTATAGAAAGGACTTTGAAAAATAAAGATAAACTTTTTGTTTCTGAGCCAACTGTCTCTCAGGATGACGCTGTTCAGGCAATGCCACAGCTTTCTCCTCAATCGTCCCAAGCCTTAGTGGTGTCACATACAGTGTCCTGCGGTTCCTCTCAGGCTCCTGGAGGATTGTATATGTCTGCAGAAATTGTGGCTCAGGTATCATCTGCGGCCTTGTCTGCCATTCCTATGCTAAAGGGAAAATGCAAGAGGAATGTTAAAGATTTAGATGCTAAGGTTTCTGTCCCAAACTCTACTACTCAGATTGCTCCCTCTCATAAGTCTGATGAGGAGGATACATCAGTAGCCTCTGAGGGTAAAATCTCAGATTCAGACAGTGTAATTCCTTCATCTGATGCTGAAGTAGTATCCTTCAGATTTAAAGGGACAGTCAACACCAGAAATGTTGTTGTTTAAAAAGAAAGATAATCCCTTTATTATCCATTCCCCCGTTTTGCATAACCAACACTGTTATAGAAATACACTTTTTACTTCTGTGATTACCTTGTAGCTAAGCCACTGCAAACAGCCCCCTTAATTCATTTCTTTTGACAGACTTGCATTTTAGCCAATCAGTGCTCACTCCGGGTAACTTCACCTGCATGAGTTCAATGTTATCTATATGAAACACATGAACTAATGCCCTCTAGTGGTCAAAATGCATTCAGATTATAGGCAGTCTTCAAGGTCTATGAAATTATCATATGAACCTCCTAGAATTAGCTTTCAATTAAGAATACTAAGAGAACAAAGCAAAATTGGTGATAAAAGTAAATTGGAAATGAGCAATGTTCTGATAATGTATTTAAATAGAAAGTACTGCTTTATGTACCAGATTGAGATGAATGTCAATGTCCGCCTATTGTTCATCTTTTCCATTTTTCTCAATAAAAACTAACAAAACAAAAAAAAGTAAATTAGAAAAGTTGTTTAAAATTACATTCCCTATTTAAATCATGAAAGGTTTTTTTTTGGACTTGACTGTCCCCTTTAACAATACACGGAGGTGTTAAAGCTTAAGTAGGTTTTGGCTACATTTGACGACTCTGACCCGCTTGTCGTTGTCAACCCCAAAAAATCAAGTAAACTTAATAAGTACTTTGATGTTCCTTCCTCTGTGGAAGTATTTCCTGTTCCCGACCGTGCTACGGAGACTATTACGCAGGAATGGGAGAGACAGAGGATACCGTTTTCTCCGACTCCTGTTTTTAAAAAGATGTTTCCTGTCGCTGACTTTATTAAAGATTCATGGTGCACATTGCCTAAAGTAGAAGGGGCTATTTCTACTCTGGCTAAGAGAATTACTATTGCTATAGAGGATAGCTGCTCCTTTAAAGATCCTATGGACAAAAGCTGGAGGCTTATTTGAAGAAGATGTATGTTCATCAAGGTCTTCAACCGGCAGTTTGTATGGCCACGGTGTCCAGTGCGGCATCTTATTGGTTCGACGCTCTGTCTGAGTCTTTTCAAATTGAGACTCCCTTGGAGGAAATCCAAGATGGGATTAAGGCTCTCAAGCTAGCCAATTCATTTATTTCTGATGCCACCATGCAAGTTATTAAACTAGGAGCCAAGATATCTGGCTTCGTTGTGCTAGCTCGCAGTGCTTTGTGGCTGAAATCATGGTCTGCGGATGTTACCTCTAAGTCCAAGCTTTTAGCGCTTCCTTACAAGGGTAAAACATTGTTTGGCAGAAATAATCTCTGACATTACTGGTGGAAAAAGGCTCTTTTCTACCACAAGACAAGAAGAATAGATCAAAGGACGTCAAAGTAATTTTCATTCCTTTTGTTACTCCAAAGGAAAGTCTTCCTCTCCCTCTTCCAAGCAGGAACAATCCAAGTCTTCTTGGAAACCCAATCAGTCTTGGAACAAGGGGAAGCAATCTAAGAAACCTGCAGCTGAGTCTAAGTCTGCATGTAGGGGTTGCGCCGGTCCGGGACCGGATCATGTGGAGGGCAGGCTTTTTCTGTTTTATCCAGCTTGGGCATGAGATGTCCCAGATCCTTGCGCTGTGGACATGAAATATAATTCAAGACTTTTCCTCCCAGGAGCAGGTTTCATCTCGCAGGATTATCTGCAGACCAGATAAAGAGGCATTCTTGAATTGTGTTCGGGACCTTTCTTCCCTGGGAATGATAGTTCCAGTTCCCGAAGGGGAACAGGGTCTGGGATTCTATTCCAATCTGTGGTTCCCAAGAAAGAGGGAACTTTCCATCTAAAATGATGAGTACACAGCTTCATTCATTACTTGTGGGAAATACAGAACCTGGCCACCAGGAGGAGGCAAAGACACCCCAGCCAAAGGCTTAAATACCTCCCTGTTCCCCTCATTCCCCAGTCATTCTTTGCCTTTCGTCACAGGAAACCAAAGTTTTCAGAGGAACCTTCTATTCCTAAGCTTGATCAAGTTTGAGGGATCTGTCCCTAAGGTGGATGGAGCTATCTCCACGCTTGCTAAGCGCACCACTATCCTGCTAGAGGATAGTTCGTCGTTTAAGGAACCCATGGATAAGAAATTAGAGACCCTGTTAAGAAAGATGTTTCAGCACACAGGGTTCGTATTTCAACCTGCAGCCGCGGTCGATTCATGAAAGAATTAAGGACCTGAGGGTAGCTAATTCGTTTATTTGTGATGCTAATATGCAGATTATTCCATTGAATGCCAAGACATCAGGCTTTTTTGTTCTGGCCCGGAGGCCTCTGTGGTTGAAGTCTTGGCCTGCTGACATGACGTACAAATCTATATTGCTTTCTCTTCCATTTAAGGGAAAGATTATTTTCGGTACAGGCCTGGACTCTATCATATCCACGGACACATGGGGCAAGGGTGCCTTTCTACCGCAGGATAAGAAGAATAAACCTAAGGGTCCTAATTGTCATTCCTTTCGTTAGGACAAGTCCCAACGACAGCAGCCTGCCGCGAGACCCGAGCAATCCAAGGGATCTTGGAATCCTCAGTCTTAGAATAAAACCAAAAAAAGTGATCAAATATGGCCAAAAGACCACAGTGAGGAGCGCAAAAATATTAAATATAAGAGAACACAATATAGTGCAATAAATGACAATAATTGGAAATTGTGATATAAATTAGATATTCCCTATCACATAAACTCTATTGTTGAGAGAAAAATCTATTGTTATGAAACAAAAAAGTAAATAATATTCAATATTAATCAAAAATTTATTAAAGCAAGTCTTTGATGTAGTATACACAGGTAGGTCACTGTTTTTAAAAGTGATCGATGATTTTCTTGGTGATCTTCAATATATGAAACAACGTTGTATAGTGATATAGCAGTACTCTCTGACCGATAATGAAGATAGTGGATAGTCCTAGAAGACAAAGGAGAGGCGCTTCATGGTATAGTAACGTCTAGCAACAGATGTACATGGATATACAAATGGCAACTCAAAATTAGATGGAGCACACCTCCAACAACAGGATGGGTAGGATAACCAGATGGCCAAAAAGTTCAGATGTCCAAGTATAGACAAGAGTAGCAGCATGTCCGTATAAAAAACAAATTTTATTAAAATTATAAAAGCAGATAAGATAACAGCAATGCATTTCTCAGCTCAAACAGCAGTTTCATCAGGCTGTCTGATGAAACGGCCGTTTGAGCCGAGAAACGCGTTGCTGTTATCTGCTTTTATAATTTTAATACAATTTGTTTTATACGGACACGCTGCTACTCTTGTCTATACTTGGACATTTTGACATCTGGACTTTTTGGCCATCTGGTTATGCTGAAAGCGTGGCTTGCTACCCATCTTGTTGCGGGAGCACCAACACCAAGGGTTTGCACTAGAGCTCGTGAAGAGCCTGTTGGTTCGTTTGGTCTGCTTTCCCGGACACTAGCCCAACTGTACCGCTGATGAGTCTCCCGAGCGACTCTTTGTTCTCGGTTTGTCATGTATAGCACTAGGTGTGCTCCATCTAATTGTGAGTTGCCATTTGTCTATCTATATACATCTGTTGCTAGACGTTACTATACCATGAAGTGCTTCTCCTTTGTTTTCTAGGACTGACCACTATTGGAATCAAGCAGAGCAAGAAACCCGCCGAGACAAAATCGCAACATTAATCAGGAAATTGTGGTTTCTTCCTTGTGTCCTAAACCCTCTTCTTTGAAAGAACAGTTACTTCATAACTTGGATGTGGCTCGAGCTTTGAAATTCTATCTTCAGGCTACGAAGGATTTCAGACAAACTTCTGCTTTGTTTGTTGTCTATTCGGGCAAGCGCAAGGGGCAGAAGGCTTCTTCTGGATCTGATGGCGTCTCCATAGAACGCCAATCTTCCGAGGTACGGTTTGAGGTCAAGAGATCCTCAGGCCGTCCTGATAGATGCTCTGGCAGTACCTTGGGTTTTCAGTCTAGCATACCGGTTTCCTCTGTTTGCTCTCCTTCCACAAGTCATTGCTCGTATCAAACAGGAGAAAGCATTGGTAATTCTAATAGCTCCTGCGTGGACCTGGTATGCAGAACTAGTGAAGATGTAATTTTTTCAACCATGGAGGCTATCCCTGAGGAAGGACCTTCTAACTCAGGGTCCATTCCTTCATCCGAATCTCGTTTCTCTGAAGCTGACTGCTTGGAGATTGAACGCTTAGTGTTGTCTAAGCGTGGTTTTTCCGAGTCGGTCACTGAGACCATGATTTAGGCTTGCAAGCCTGTTACTAGAAGGATTACCATAAAATATGGCTTAAATATCTTAATTGGTGCGAATCTAAGTGCTACTCTTGGAGTAGGGTCAGGATTCCTAGGATTTTGTCTTTTCTCCAGGAAGGTCTGGAGAAAGGTTTGTAAGCCAGTTCTCTGAAGGGTCAGATTTTGACTTTATCTGTTTTGTTACATAAGCACCTGGCGGATGTGCCAGATGTCCAATCCTTTTGTCAGGCCCTGGTCAGAATTAGGCCTGTCTTTAAATCTGTTGCTCCTTCTTGGAGCTTTAACTTAGTTCTTAAGGTTTTGCAACAGGCTCCGTTTGAACCTTTACATTCCATAGATATTAAGTTGTTATCTTGGAAAGTTTTGTTTCTTGTTGCTATTTCTTCTGCTCGGAGGGTCTCAGAGCTCTCAGCCCTGCAGTGTGATTCACCTTACCTTATATTTCATGCTGATAAGGCGGTTCTTTGTACTAAGCTGGGTTTTCTTCTTAAGGTGGTTTCTGGTAGAAATATTAACCCGTAAATTGTTGTTCCTTCTCTATGTCCTAATCCTCCTTCTCATAAGGAACGTTTGTTGCATAACTTGGATGTTGTGCGTGCTCTAATTCTATCTACAGGCGACTAAGGATTTTCGTCAATCCTCTGCTCTGTGTGCTTGTTTCTCTGGAAAGCGTTAAGGTCAGAAATTTACGGCTACTTCTCTCTCTGGTTGAGAAGTATGATCCGTTTTGCTTATGAGACTGCTGAATAGCAGCCTCCTGAGAGAAGAACAGCTCATTCCACTAGGGCTGTCTCGTCGTCTTGGGGTTTCAAAAATGGAAGCTTTTGTGAAACAGATTTGCAAGGCCGCAACTTGGTCTTCTCTGCATACTTTTTCCAAATGTGATACTTTTGCCTCGGCTGAGGCTTCTATTGGGAGAAAGGTTCTTCAAGTGGTGGTGCCTTCTGTTTAGGTTCCTGTCTTGTGCCTTCTGTTTAGGTTCCTGTCTTGTCCCTCCCTTATCATCTGTGTCCTCTAGCTTGGGAATTGGATCCCAACAGTAATTGATGACGTTGTGGACTCACCATATCCGGAAAGAAAGAAATTTATCAGGTAAGCATAAATTTAGTTTTTTATATAATTAGAATCGGTTTGCTACATGTTCTGTAAACTTGTCTATATGATTAAATATTCACCATTCATTATAAAATCTAAAGAACCATGTTTGGTTTGAGTCTGCTTTCTTTTTTAGGTGTCCTGTAGATTTTTTCTTTATTCTTCCGTGAAATAACGTGCATTGCTCTTAAAGGGAATTACATATATTTTATTTTGTGATTCAGAGCATACAATAAAAAAAAAATTAAATTTCAAAATGTCAAAATTTGCTGGATCTGGAACACTACATGGCAGGAAATAGTGCTGCCATCTAGTGCTCTTGCAAATGGATAACATTCTTGCAAAACTGCTCCAGACATGTGCATGCTCCTGAGGTTATGGCTCTGCTTTTCAACAAAAGATACAGAGAGAATGAAAAGAAAATTAGAAGTTAATTAGAATTTTGTTAAAAATTGCATCTGAATCAAGAAAGAAAGTCTGGTGTTCATACCACTTTAATGCATTTAATTGCTCTAAACTTGAAAATGGTTTAAGTAATTGATATTTTCAAGTTTTTCAAGTAACCCCAGATTTTAGTTAGGTGCTACGTGTAATTTCCTGTTTGGTGAAAGAGGAATTTCAGGTCTCTCCTATAGACTAAACTGGTTGATAGACAAAGGGTGATATGACCCCTAAGGTGAACAAGGAGATTCTCATCTTTTAACTGAGGCTAAAAATGCCCTCTGTTGTTTTATTTTACTGCCTATGCCCAGGAATCTGACTGCAGATGTATAAAAGCCAGGGAGCATTTGACAGCTGCAAATTAACATGACTCTTTTAGAAGAACCTTCTAGGTGTGATTGGATATGTTATAAATGTTATTTAGTATTTCAGGTCATGCCTTATGTTTTTGTTTTTCTTTTTATGTTCTTATGAGTACTATTTATTTCAAGCAGTACTATCACCCTATGTTTTTGGATAGTCTCAACTCAGTACTTCCAGCAAACCACATACCTGGCGAACACAGAACCTTCAACATCCACCATGAAAACTGCATACAAGATGCTACAAACAGCAGGAATGTTATACAGACAGGCAAAAGCACCAGTGTACACCCTGCACAGGCCAGAAAGTTCCAGCACATCCAGTTGCCTCCAGACTCGTGACAGTGTTGCTATTTATGGATTCCTTTTTCAAATGTACAGGAAAAACAGAGCCTTTAAATTAATCAATTATATATTCTCTTTAACGTTTTGATGCAAGCACGCAAAAGTGAGATAGCACTAGATTCCCAACATGGTTTAATGTTCTGGGAGTTGCACATGCACAGTTTATGTAAATATGTTGCACTATACAGCAAATAACTGTAAATATGTATTTTTTTAAATAAACTGGTAAAATACCATACACATGAATTAGTGAATCTGATTTCATTGGACGGCATGAGTCATTTATACTGTGTAACAGTTTATTAGAAGGAAGTATCACACTGTATGTCTACATTGGCGTCCATCGTTTTGTTGAGAACATAAAAGGTAGGTGCTGATTGGTGGTGGGATGTCCTAGACACGGCGGTGAGCTTTGTAAACAGTGTGTACCCAAAATGTTGATAACACCTGAAATTTCTTTCAGGCACCCATCATACTTCTTTAAAATTCTAAGTGATATTATCTATTTTTTTACATTTAAAAAATTTATAACGTTAATTGCTAACATAGTAATAAATTAATAAGAAAAATAATTTAAGAGTTACAATTGCAGCTAATGAAACCAAACAGGTATGATGGTAGCTTAGAGGTAGAGGGCCTGAAAATTTGGATTTTTGCCTGTGCCTTATGCTAAGTATGGGCGGTATTATTATAAGGCTGGCTGACAGATATAGTCAATTGCATCCTGAACAGAGTGTGCTCCAACATGATCAGGTTTCAGGCATCAGTTGTTCACATTATTACCATATTATATTGCAAAAGTCACCTGACAGTTTTACATTAACATTACAAGATAATAGAAGACACTTAAAGTTCTGTGAAAAGAAATTAGCATCCATTTTGATATCAAATAATGTTCCTCTTCAGAACTTAGAGGCAGTCTACACCTTAGTCATTTTAAAGTTTTACCTTAGATTAAGCTGCAAATAGCCTCCTGCATATCATGCAACAAAAATGGTAAAAATTATTTCCAATGGCACAGAGTCCACAAATCCATTCTAATTACTAGTGGGAATTCACCTCCTGGCCACCAGGAGGAGGCAAAGAACACCCCAGCAAAGCTTAAAGTATCCTACTTCCCACAATCCCCAAGTAATTTTTTGCCTTGTACATCAGGATGTGCGAAGTTGGTGTCTGAAGATATTTAATCCTTTAATGGGTATTTTCCCTGCAAGCAAGGATTGGGGATATGCTGTAACAACGTAGTCCTCTTTAGTAAGAGTTGTGGTGGCTTTTAGCAGTTGGAAGTCGGCGAGGTAGGCCTTGCTTCTCTTCCAACATTTAGGCTAACCCCTATATAGAAAGTCAGGGTTGGTTACTCTGCATTTCTTTTTCTTCAGGCCCCTGTCAGGTCGGCTGAGTCTGTCATTCCTGAGAAGCTGTTCCTGCCCTGCAGCTGGATCCACAGGTAAGTGATTTTGCCTTCTAGGTTAGAAAGATTCAGCACTTTTGCTGGTTTATTCCCTCAGTGGATATATTGGGGACTTGATATCTCTTTAATTTCTCCAACATAGGTGTGTCCGGTCCACGGCGTCATCCTTACTTGTGGGATATTCTCTTCCCCAACAGGAAATGGCAAAGAGCCCAGCAAAGCTGGTCACATGATCCCTCCTAGGCTCCGCCTACCCCAGTCATTCTCTTTGCCGTTGTACAGGCAACATCTCCACGGAGATGGCTTAGAGTTTTTTAGTGTTTAACTGTAGTTTTTATTATTCAATCAAGAGTTTGTTATTTTAAAATAGTGCTGGTATGTACTATTTACTCTGAAACAGAAAAGAGATGAAGATTTCTGTTTGTATGAGGAAAATGATTTTAGCAACCGTTACTAAAATCCATGGCTGTTCCACACAGGACTGTTGAGAGGAATTAACTTCAGTTGGGGGAACAGTGAGCAGTCTTTTGCTGCTTGAGGTATGACACATTCTAACAAGACGATGTAATGCTGGAAGCTGTCATTTTCCCTATGGGATCCGGTAAGCCATTTTTATTCAGACAGTAAATAAGGGCTTCACAAGGGCTTATTAAGACTGTGGACATTTTCTGGGCTAAATCGATTCATATATTACCTATATTTAGCCTTGAGGAATCATTTAATCTGGGTATTTTTGTTAAATAATATCGGCAGGCACTGTTTTAGACACCTTATTCTCTAGGGGCTTTCCCTAATCATAGGCAGAGCCTCATTTTCGCGCCGGTATTGCGCACTTGTTTTTGAGCAGCATGACATGCAGTCGCATGTGTGAGGAGCTCTGATACATAGAAAAGACTTTCTGAAGGCGTCATTTGGTATCGTATTCCCCTTTGGGCTTGGTTGGGTCTCAGCAAAGCAGATACCAGGGACTGTAAAGGGGTTAAAGTTAAAAACGGCTCCGGTTCCGTTATTTTAAGGGTTAAAGCTTCCAAATTTGGTGTGCAATACTTTTAAGGCTTTAAGACACTGTGGTGAAATTTTGGTGAATTTTGAACAATTCCTTCATACTTTTTCGCAATTGCAGTAATAAAGTGTGTTCAGTTTAAAATTTAAAGTGACAGTAACGGTTTTATTTTAAAACGTTTTTTGTACTTTGTTATCAAGTTTATGCCTGTTTAACATGTCTGAACTACCAGATAGACTGTGTTCTGAATGTGGGGAAGCCAAGGTTCCTTCTCATTTAAATAAATGTGATTTATGTGACACTGAAAATGATGCCCAAGATGATTCCTCAAGTGAGGGGAGTAAGCATGGTACTGCATCATTCCCTCCTTCGTCTACACGAGTCTTGCCCACTCAGGAGGCCCCTAGTACATCTAGCGCGCCAATACTCCTTACTATGCAACAATTAACGGCTGTAATGGATAATTCTATCAAAAACATTTTAGCCAAAATGCCCACTTATCAGCGTAAGCGCGACTGCTCTGTTTTAGATACTGTAGAGCATGAGGACGCTGATGATAATGGTTCTGAAATGCCCCTACACCAGTCTGAGGGGGCCAGGGAGGTTTTGTCTGAGGGAGAAATTTCAGATTCAGGGAAAATTTCTCAACAAGCTGAACCCGATGTGATTACATTTAAATTTAAGTTGGAACATCTCCGCGCTCTGCTTAAGGAGGTATTATCCACTCTGGATGATTGTGAGAATTTGATCATCCCAGAGAAACTATGTAAAATGGACAAGTTCCTAGAGGTCCCGGGGCTCCCAGAAGCTTTTCCTATACCCAAGCGGGTGGCGGACATTGTAAATAAAGAATGGGAAAGGCCCGGTATACCTTTCGTCCCTCCCCCCATATTTAAAAAATTGTTTCCTATGGTCGACCCTAGAAAGGACTTATGGCAGACTGTCCCCAAGGTCGAGGGAGCGGTTTCTACTTTAAACAAACGCACCACTATACCCATAGAAGATAGTTGTGCTTTCAAAGATCCTATGGATAAAAAATTAGAAGGTTTGCTTAAAAAGATGTTTGTTCAGCAAGGTTACCTTCTACAACCAATTTCATGCATTGTCCCTGTCACTACAGCCGCGTGTTTCTGGTTCGATGAGCTAGTAAAGGCGATCGATAGTGATTCTCCTCCTTATGAGGAGATTATGGACAGAATCCGTGCTCTCAAATTGGCTAATTCTTTCACCCTAGACGCCACTTTGCAATTGGCTAGGTTAGCGGCGAAGAATTCTGGGTTTGCTATTGTGGCACGTTGAGCGCTTTGGTTGAAATCTTGGTCAGCGGATGCGTCTTCCAAGAACAAACTCCTTAACATTCCTTTCAAGGGGAAAACGCTGTTTGGCCCTGACTTGAAAGAGATTATCTCTGATATCACTGGGGGTAAGGGCCACGCCCTTCCTCAGGATAGGTCTTTCAAGGCCAAAAATAAACCTAATTTTCGTCCCTTTCGTAGAAACGGACCAGCCCCAAGTGCTACGTCCTCTAAGCAAGAGGGTAATACTTCTCAAGCCAAGCCAGCCTGGAGACCAATGCAAGGCTGGAACAAGGGAAAGCAGGCCAAGAAACCTGCCACTGCTACCAAGACAGCATGAAATGTTGGCCCCGGGACCGGATCTGGTGGGGGGCAGACTCTCTCTCTTCGCTCAGGCTTGGGCAAGAGATGTTCTGGATCCTTGGGCACTAGAAATAGTCTCCCAAGGTTATCTTCTGGAATTCAAGGGGCTTCCCCCAAGGGGGAGGTTCCACAGGTCTCAATTGTCTTCAGACCACATAAAGAGACAGGCATTCTTACATTGTGTAGAAGACCTGTTAAAAATGGGAGTGATTCATCCTGTTCCATTAGGAGAACAAGGGATGGGGTTCTACTCCAATCTGTTCATAGTTCCCAAAAAAGAGGGAACGTTCAGACCAATCTTAGATCTCAAGATCTTAAACAAGTTTCTCAAGGTTCCATCGTTCAAAATGGAAACCATTCGAACAATTCTTCCTTCCATCCAGGAAGGTCAATTCATGATCACGGTGGATTTAAAGGATGCGTATCTACATATTCCTATCCACAAGGAACATCATCGGTTCCTAAGGTTCGCATTCCTGGACAAGCATTACCAGTTCGTGGCGCTTCCTTTCGGATTAGCCACTGCTCCAAGGATTTTCACAAAGGTACTGGGGTCCCTTCTAGCGGTGCTAAGACCAAGGGGCATTGCAGTAGTACCTTACTTGGACGACATTCTGATTCAAGCGTCGTCCCTTCCTCAAGCAAAGGCTCACACGGACATAGTCCTGGCCTTTCTCAGATCTCACGGATGGAAAGTGAACGTGGAAAAGAGTTCTCTATCTCCGTCGACAAGGGTTCCCTTCTTGGGAACAATAATAGACTCCTTAGAAATGAGGATTTTTCTGACAGAGGCCAGAAAAACAAAACTTCTAAACTCTTGTCAAACACTTCATTCCGTTCCTCTTCCTTCCATAGCGCAGTGCATGGAAGTAATAGGTTTGATGGTAGCGGCAATGGACATAGTTCCTTTTGCGCGCATTCATCTAAGACCATTACAACTGTGCATGCTCAGTCAGTGGAATGGGGACTATACAGACTTGTCTCCGAAGATACAAGTAAATCAGAGGACCAGAGACTCACTCCGTTGGTGGCTGTCCCTGGACAACCTGTCACAAGGGATGACCTTCCGCAGACCAGAGTGGGTCATTGTCACGACCGACGCCAGTCTGATGGGCTGGGGCGCGGTCTGGGGATCCCTGAAAGCTCAGGGTCTTTGGTCTCGGGAAGAATCTCTTCTACCGATAAATATTCTGGAACTGAGAGCGATATTCAATGCTCTCAAGGCTTGGCCTCAGCTAGCAAAGGCCAAGTTCATACGGTTTCAATCAGACAACATGACGACTGTTGCGTACATCAACCATCAGGGGGGAACAAGGAGTTCCCTGGCGATGGAAGAAGTGACCAAAATCATTCAATGGGCGGAGACTCACTCCTGCCACCTGTCTGCAATCCACATCCCAGGAGTGGAAAATTGGGAAGCGGATTTTCTGAGTCGTCAGACATTACATCCGGGGGAGTGGGAACTCCATCCGGAAATCTTTGCCCAAATTACTCAACTGTGGGGCATTCCAGACATGGATCTGATGGCCTCTCGGCAGAACTTCAAGGTTCCTTGCTACGGGTCCAGATCCAGGGATCCCAAGGCGACTCTAGTAGATGCACTAGTAGCACCTTGGACCTTCAAACTAGCTTATGTATTCCCGCCGTTTCCTCTCATCCCCAGGCTGGTAGCCAGGATCAATCAGGAGAGGGCGTCGGTGATCTTGATAGCTCCTGCGTGGCCACGCAGGACTTGGTATGCAGATCTGGTGAATATGTCATCGGCTCCACAATGGAAGCTACCTTTGAGACGAGACCTTCTTGTTCAAGGTCCGTTCGAACATCCGAATCTGGTCTCACTCCAGCTGACTGCTTGGAGATTGAACGCTTGATCTTATCAAAACGAGGGTTCTCAGATTCTGTTATTGATACTCTTGTTCAGGCCAGAAAGCCTGTAACTAGAAAAATTTACCACAAAATATGGAAAAAATATATCTGTTGGTGTGAATCTAAAGGATTCCCTTGGGACAAGGTAAAGATTTCTAAGATTCTATCCTTTCTTCAAGAAGGATTGGAGAAAGGATTATCTGCAAGTTCCTTGAAGGGACAGATTTCTGCCTTGTCTGTGTTACTTCACAAAAAACTGGCAGCTGTGCCAGATGTTCAAGCCTTTGTTCAGGCTCTGGTTAGAATCAAGCCTGTTTACAAACCTTTGACTCCTCCTTGGAGTCTCAACTTAGTTCTTTCAGTTCTTCAGGGGGTTCCGTTTGAACCCTTACATTCCGTTGATATTAAGTTATTATCTTGGAAAGTTTTGTTTTTGGTTGCAATTTCTTCTGCTAGAAGAGTTTCAGAATTATCTGCTTTGCAGTGTTCTCCTCCTTATCTGGTGTTCCATGCAGATAAGGTGGTTTTACGTACTAAACCTGGTTTTCTTCCAAAAGTTGTTTCTAACAAAAACATTAACCAGGAGATAGTCGTGCCTTCTTTGTGTCCGAAACCAGTTTCAAAGAAGGAACGGTTGTTGCACAATTTGGATGTTGTTCGCGCTCTAAAATTCTATTTAGATGCTACAAAGGATTTTAGACAAACATCTTCCTTGTTTGTTGTTTATTCTGGTAAAAGGAGAGGTCAAAAAGCAACTTCTACCTCTCTCTCTTTTTGGATTAAAAGCATCATCAGATTGGCTTACGAGACTGCCGGACGGCAGCCTCCTGAAAGAATCACAGCTCATTCCACTAGGGCTGTGGCTTCCACATGGGCCTTCAAGAACGAGGCTTCTGTTGATCAGATATGTAGGGCAGCGACTTGGTCTTCACTGCACACTTTTGCCAAATTTTACAAGTTTGATACTTTTGCTTCTTCTGAGGCTATTTTTGGGAGAAAGGTTTTGCAAGCCGTGGTGCCTTCCATTTAGGTGACCTGATTTGCTCCCTCCCTTCATCCGTGTCCTAAAGCTTTGGTATTGGTTCCCACAAGTAAGGATGACGCCGTGGACCGGACACACCTATGTTGGAGAAAACAGAATTTATGTTTACCTGATAAATTACTTTCTCCAACGGTGTGTCCGGTCCACGGCCCGCCCTGGTTTTTTAATCAGGTCTGATAATTTATTTTCTTTAACTACAGTCACCACGGTATCATATGGTTTCTCCTATGCAAATATTCCTCCTTAACGTCGGTCGAATGACTGGGGTAGGCGGAGCCTAGGAGGGATCATGTGACCAGCTTTGCTGGGCTCTTTGCCATTTCCTGTTGGGGAAGAGAATATCCCACAAGTAAGGATGACGCCGTGGACCGGACACACCGTTGGAGAAAGTAATTTATCAGGTAAACATAAATTCTGTTTTGGAGATACACAATTTTGGGCAGCACTGACAGGGCACTATACTGCATTGAGGTGATAAAGGGGTTACAATTCTTCCTTTTATTTTGAGGCTGGCTTTTGAGAAGAGTGAATGTCACTACTTGGGCTTATGTTGACATTTATTATGCCCTTATCTGTAATGCTTATATGTTTTGGGCTAGAAACCCTATGGCAATAGTTGTTAATTATAGACATAAGCGCAGCGTAACTTGCACGCTTTCTAGCTGTGTCACATCAAAATTAACCACTAGTCCCTTTTCTATGTCACTGGAGGGGTGAGTCTCCCCAGCAAGGCTGGGGCTATAACGGTGCCTGCTCTTAAAGCTCTATTCTTCCCATATTTGTTTTAAAGAAGTAAAAGAGTGGTTTAAAGGGATCTTTTCTTTTATCGCATCATAGCCCTTATAATTTTATTGCTCCTGGGAACAAATAACAAGCAGCATGGATTCTGATAAAAATGTATGTCTTCTGAGAAATGTTTGTATTGTTTGGAGGCTCAGATTATTCCTCCTGTGCAGTTTTGTTGTGAGATGTTACTCTAAAAATAAAGATACCCTCTCAGAGCCATCTGTCATTCAGGATATTGTTGTCCATGACATGCCTCATCTTTCTTCTCAGACGTCCCTGTCTTTGGCAGTTTCACAAGCAGAACCCTGCGGTTCTTCTCAATCAGTTCCTGGAGGTATATATTTACCAGGTGATTTTGCTGCACAACTGACTTCTGCAGTTTCTGCAGCCCTGAGTGCCTTACCTATTTCAGGTAAAAGGAAGAGGAAATCTAAAAACATTTCTTCTAAGTCAGGTATTTCTGACTCCACCAAGACTGCTTTAGCCAGTTTATCTCAGTTATTTGAGGAGGATCACTCCTCTGTTGCTTCTGAGGGCAAGATTTCTGATTCTGAATCTGCTGTAGTGAGTGCAGCTGATTCAGGGGAGCTGATTTAAACTTGAACACCTCTGTTTGCTTTTGAA
The DNA here is from genome assembly GCF_027579735.1 of Bombina bombina. Classification (NCBI taxonomy): domain Eukaryota; kingdom Metazoa; phylum Chordata; class Amphibia; order Anura; family Bombinatoridae; genus Bombina; species Bombina bombina. The sequence continues at coordinate 62,471,334 of NC_069500.1, read as the reverse complement.
AGAGGTTCTAGCTACTTTAGAAGATTCTGAAGATACAGTTGCAGAAGCTCCTAAAAAGGCTAATAGACTCAATAGAGTCTTTGATGTCAAATCCAAATCTGCGGAAGTATTTCCTGTTCTAGATTGCATGTCTAACACTATATTTCAGGAATGGGAGAAGCCGGGTGTCCCTTTTCCCCCCATCTCCTGTCTTTTTAAAAAGATGTTTCCTGTTGCTGACTGTGCGAGACCTTTGGCGCACTGTTCCTAAAGTGGAGGGCGCTATATCCACATTAGCCAAGAGAACCACTACTCCTCTAGAGGATTTTCCCTCCTTTAAAGATCCTATGGATAGGAAGCTGGAAGGTTACTTAAGTAAGATGTTTCTTCATCGATGTCTAAAATGGCAACCAGTTGCTAGTATTGCTACGGTCGCGGGTGTGGCCTCCTACTGGTGTGACTCCTTATCGGATCTGATTTTGGAGGAAACTACATTAGAGGAATTTCAAGAGAGGATGAAGGTTTTAAAGCTGGCTAATAGCTTTATCTGTGATGCCAGCATGCAAGTAGTCCGTTTGGGTGCTAAAATTTCGAGCTTTGCCGTTCTATCTCGCAGAACTCTGTGGCTAAAGTCTTGGTCTGCGGACGTGGTGTCTAAGTCTAAACTTCTGTCTCTTCCCTTTAAGGGTAAGACTTTGTTTGGTCCTGTTCTAGCTGAATTTATTTCCACGGTTGCAGGTGGCAAGGGATTGTTTCTGCCACAGGATAAGAAGGGTAGACCTAAGGGTCGCCAGACTTCAAATTTTCGTTCCTTTCACAATTTCAAGGGACAGAAATCATCCTCTTCTTCCAAACCTGATCAAGCCAAAACCTCATGGAGGTCTAACCAGACTTGGATTAAGGGCAAGCAATCCAAGAAAACTTCCTCTGAGAATAAATCAGCATGAAGGGTCTGCCCTCGATCCAGTTTCGGATCAAGTAGGGGGCAGGCTTTCCTCCTTTCAGCAGACTTGGATTTGCGATGTCCCCGATCCTTGGGCAGTGACTGTAGTCTCCCAAGGATATAGGATAGAGTTTAAATCTTGCCCCCCCCCCCCAGGAAGATTTCTCCTGTCAAGATTATCTGCAGACCAGATAGAGGCTTTCTTAAATTGCGTCAAGAATCTCGCTTCTCTAGTAGTGATTGTCTCAGTTCCTCTGGCGGAACAGGGTCAAGGATTTTATTCCAACCTATTCATGGTTCCTAAGGAAGAGGGAACTTTTCGACCCATTTTAGACCTCGTGTGTCAACAAATTTGTCCTATAAAATAGAGACTATCCGGTCTATTCTTCCTTTGATTCAGGAGGGGAAAGACGCGTATCTTCATGTTCCTATTCAAAAGGAACATTTCCAATTCATGCTGTTTGCCTTTTTCGACAAACACTTCAAATTTGTAGCTCTACCTTTCGGGTCTAGCCACTTTACGAAGGTTCTAGGGGCTCTTCTGGCAGTGAACAGATCTCAAGGAATTGCGATGGCACCATACCTGGACGATATCTTGGTTCAGGCACCATCTTTTCTTTTAGCAAGATCCCATACGGATTCTCTGTTGTTAATTCTCCGCTCTCACGGGTGGAAGGTGAATCTAGAAAAGAGTTCCTTGGTGCCAAATACCAGAGTATGTGTTTTGTGGACGATCATAGACTCTATCTCCATAAAGATTTTCTTGACAGAGGTCAGAAAATCCAAACTTCTTGCTGCCTGTCTTTCTTTTCAGTCCTCTGCCCATCCGTCAGTGGCAATGTGTATGGAAGTAATTGGCCTAACTGTGGCTTCCATGGACATTATTCCTTTTGCTCGTTTCCATCTGAGATCTCTACAGTTATGCATGCTCATAAAATGGAACGGAGACCACTCTGACCTCTCTCAGAGTATAGTCTTAGACATCCAGACAAGAGATTCCCTGTCCTGGTGGCTCTCTCAGGACCATTTGTCCCAGAGCACATGCTTCCTGAGACAATCTTGGGAGATTGCGACTACAGATGCCAGCCTTTTGGGCTGGGGAGCAGTTTGGGGTTCCTTAAGAGCTCAGGGAATTTGGACTCATGAGGAGTCGGCCCTCCCTATAAATATCCTAGAGTTGAAAGCAATCTTCAATGCACTGATAGCTTGGCCTTAGCTGAGTTTGGTCCGGTTTATCAGATTTCGATTGTACAACATTACTTCGGTGGCGTATATCAACCACCAGGCAAGAACACTGAGTTCCTTAGCTTTGAGGGAGGTGACTTGCATTCTTCAGTGGGCAGAGTCTCACAATTGTCACTTTTCTGCCATCCACATTCCAGGGGTGGACAACTGGGAAGCGGATTATCTGAAACAGGCAGATTTTTTTTTTATCCAGGGGAGTGGGCCCTTCATCCAGAAGTATTCTCTATAACACTCAGGTGGGGCGTTCCGGAGTTGGATTTGATGGCGTCTCGTCTAAATGCTAAACTTCCAAAATACGAATAAAGATTAAGGGATTCGCAATCGGCTCTGGTCGACACTCTGGTGGTTCCATGAGACTCTCTAATTTACCTGTATCCTCAGTTTGCCCTCCTTCCTTGGGTGATAGCCCGTATCAAACAGGAGCAGGCTTCAGTGATTCTAATTGCTCCAGCTTGGCCTCGCAGAATATGGTTTGTGGATCTGGTGAAGATGTCGTCCTTTCCCCCGTGGAAATTGCCTCTGAGGAAGGGCCGTCTACTTCAGGGTCCTTTTCTACATCCAAACCTAGATTCTCTGAAGCTAACTGCTTGGAGATTGAACGCCTAGTCTTGTCTAGACTTGGTTTTTCAGAGAAGGTTATTGATACTTTGATTCAGGCTGGTAATAAGCAAGATTTACCATAAGGTGTGGTGCACTTACCTTTTTCTGGTGCGAATCTAGGGGTTCCCCACATTCTGTCCTTTCTTTAGGAGGGTCTGGAGAAGGGTTTGTCAGTACTCTGTATGGTCAGATTTCTGCCCTTTCGATTCTATTAAACGTTTAGCCGAATTACCAGATTTTCAATCTTTTGTTCAGGCCTTGGTCAGAGTTAGGAATTCAGAATTAAGTCTGTTGCTCCTCCGTGGAGCCTTAATCTACTTCTTAGGTTTCTGCAGCAGGCTCCGTTTGAGCCTATGCACTCTGTTGACATTCTGCTTGTAGAGTCTCAGAGCTTTCGGCTCTACAGTGTGCCCCCCCCCCCCTTATCTTATTTTCCATGTGGGTAAGGATGTCCTTCGTACCAAATTCACATTTCTTCCTAAATGGTTTTGGACCGCAATATCAATCATGAAATTGTTGTTCCTTTGTCCTGTCCCAATCCTTCTCATAAGGAACGTATGTAGTGCGTGCTTTGAAGTTCTATTTGCAGGCTACTAGGGATTTTCGACAGTCTAGTGCCTTTTTGTTGTGTTTTCTGGTAAACGTAAGGGCCAGAAGGCCACTTCTACTACTCTTTCTTTTTGGTTGAGAAGTGTCATTCGGTTGGCCTATGAGACAGCTGGACAACAGCCTCCTGAGAGGATTACGGCTCATTCCACTAGGACTGTCTCTTCTTCCTGGGCCTTTAAAAATTAGGCTTCTGTGTAACAGATCTGCAAGGCAATTCTACAAATTAGATGTTTTTGCCTCTGCAGAGGCTTCTTTTGGGAGGAAAGTTTTTCAAGCGGTGGTGCCTTTTGTTTAGGTCTACCTGTTTTGTTCCCCCTTCCATTCTGTGTCCTCTAGCTTGGGTTTTGGTTCCCACTGGTAATAATAATGGATTTGTGGATTCTCCATGCCATTTTAAAGAAAACAAAATTTATGCTAACCTGATAAATTATTTTCTTTCCTGGCATGGAGAGTCCACCACCTGCCCTTATTTAAATTTTGAAACAGCTTTTGTCATTTTCTAAACTTCAGGCACCTTTGTGTCCTCTTCTCTTTCCACATTCCTTTGGCTGAATGACTGGGGGATTGTGGGAAGTAGGAGGATACGTAAAGCTTTGCTGGGGTGTTCTTTGCCTCCTCCTGGTGGCCAGGAGTTGAATTACCACTAGTAATTAGAATGGATTTGTGGACTCTCCATGCCAGGAAAGAATTGAATTTATCAGATAAGCATAAATTTTGTTTTTAAAATTAATATTGCTTCTGACCACTTTTAAATGGCTGCCAAGCTCCACTTACTGATGACATCATGATATGGGCTGCATCAAGGCACTCAATGGGTAGGGCTTGGTAGCCATTTCAAAGTGGCCAGAAACCATATTCATTTTAAAATAACTTTTTACCTTTCTCCTGCATGATATAGAAAGGGGTGCAGAAGGATATTTGCAGCTTAATCTAAAGTAAGACTTTAAGATGACTAAGATGTAGACTGTCCCTTTTAAATGCTCTGAACAGTATTAGAACCAACCTTTGAACTGAATTCCTTGTATTTGTAAAGTGTTGGGCAACTAATATCAGAGACACACTTTGAAACTGATTTTGAGGCATCAACACTGGTTAATTCCTAGGTTTTTATGACTTATAATTTACCTCAACATAATGTAAACAAGAAACAATGACAAAAACACTAGTGAAATAGTGTAGTAAATGGATATAAAAGTTTCTATAACAACTGCTTATAAAATTCCACAAGTTTAATGTCTGTATTTCCATAGCTAAAACAGAACCACCACAGGAGTAATTTATTTGAGTGCTCTTTAAAAGGGAATTGAAAATAACTGTAAAGGGACATTCTAATGGTTTTTGGAAAACATAATCCTACAAAAGATTATGCTTCCATTTAAAAATATTCAGTTGGTATCAGTATTGTGTTTTAAGTAGTTATTATATGTACCTGTTTAATCTATGTGCTTTCCACTGCCCACTGAAACTGATTGTCTGCAGCCCAATGAACAGTGGCATAGGGAAGACTGCTGTGCTTACATTTGCTTGAGCTGTCATTTTTCTGCATTCACAGTACAAATAGCGTGCCTCCCCTGTATATTTACAAGAGGTGGTCCATGTATGCATCTTATCTTTTTGCAGGCTTTCCTACAGATAACTATTTTTCTTCTGAGGGCAACATTGTAATACTTTAATTGCAAAATAGCTTTACAGCAACTTCCGAGCAAGTAAGTAAAAAGCCTTGACCTACAACTTCAAAGGGGATCATTTGAACAATTACAGATACATTTGATTAAACTTCATGTTATTTGTGTAGGCAAGTGTGATGTGTATCAACTGTGCCTGCAAATGTTCACATGTTCCCCTGTGAAAGTTTATTCCTTACCAGATTGGCAGTTCCTGTAAAGCTATTTTGCAAAACAGTATTACAATGCTGTCCTTAGAAGAGGAAAGGTTTTCTGTAGCCAAGTCTGCAAACGTATGAGCTGCAGACACACTTTGCTAAATTTTATCAGATGCTGATAGTCCACAAGACATCACATAGAGATTACCATGTTGACCACTAGGAGGAGACAAGACACCCTAACATACCAGAGCTATAAATCCCTCCCACTTACCCTGAATCCTCAGTCATTATTTAGCTTCCTTGAAGGAGTGAGGTGAATCCTGTAGTTCTGATGATCTTTTCCTTCTATTGGCAGTGAGCAGGGCCGGAGCTTTCATATAGGCAGCATATGCAGCCGCCTTAGTTCTCTTCTGTAGGGGGGCGCAAATTTGCAACATGAAAAAAACAAACTTTTTTTTTATGCACTTCCTCGGGCCCCGCGCTGGTAACAACTGATCACTTATAAAAAAAATTATTTTAAATTGCCCTTCATTTTTAACATATATATTTTTTTTTTATATGCCGGTTTTTCAAAAGCCCGGGAACTCAGGTGATGGTGTCTGGTGAGCACTGCAGTAGCTAAAGCAGAGCGGTGTATGAATGGCAGCACACTGCTAAGATAAGGTTACTTTGTGTGGGGGGGGGGCGGGAAACGTCACCGTGAGGCTGGAGTAGCTTAATGACTTTCCAGTGCGAGTGTGCAACAGAGATTCATTTTCAGAGGTCGCCTTCGTGTGGACAGTGGAATGTAAAATAGTTTGTCCTCTTTGATTGCTTTTCAGGTCATGAACCTTCTTGTCAGTCCCAGTAAGTGTATGAATTAACTCTGTTACTGTTATTGATAACCTCTGTGTAGTTAGTTGTGGGGGAGAACACAAAAGGGGGTCAAGGATTAGAAAGCTGTGAACATAAACTTTAATGCAAGTTTACATGACAGACTGTGTTTTATTATTCTGTTGATCTTCAATTAATGAATTCTGCTGAATTGTAATGTATTATTTATTTAAGTGTGTGTTTATCAATGTGTGTCTGTGTGTGTGTGTATATATGTGTTGTGTGTATGTGTTGTATGGCTGTGTGTTTGTATCTGGTAGTGTGTGTGTGTCTGTTAATATGTTGTGTATGTATATATGTGTGTGCGTGCCTGCCTATGTATAGTGTTTGTATGATCGTTAAATATGTCTTTTTGAATTACTAATATTTTATAGATGATTAATTTGATAAATTATTAATTGTAGTAATATTAATGTCTGCGGTTTAATTCCTAAGTATATTTTTCAAATATTTTACACTATCTGGTTTAATATAAAAAAATATTTCTTTTGCATGATGTACCGAGTCCACGGTTTCATCCTTACTTGTGGGATATTATCCTTCCTAACAGGAAGTGGCAAAGAGAGCACCCACAGCAGAGCTGTCTATATAGCTCCCCCCTTAACTCCACCCCCCAGTCATTCTCTTTGCCGGCTCTAAGCAGGAAGGGTAAAGTGAAAGAGGTGATTAAGTATTAGTTTTTATTTGTCTTCAAGCAAGAGTTTATTTTTTAAATGGTACCGGTGTGTACTATTTGCTCTCATGCAGGAGATAGATGAAGATTTCTGCCTGGAGGGTGATGATCTTAGCATTTGTAACTAAGGTCCACTGCTGTTCCCACAGAAGCTGAGGAGTACAGGAAAACTTCAGTGTGAGGAACGGTTTCTTGCTATACAGCAATGAGGTATGTTCAGTCATTTTTTTCTGCAGACTGTGATAACTCAGAAAGGCTGTCAGTATCCCCATTAGGGGAAGGGTAAGCAGTAATCCTAGTCTTAGAAGGGCATTACTAGCTTGCATAAGGGGCTAATCTTATGGGCACTCAGTTTGTATGATATATTAGGCAAAAGTTTGTGTGTTCGGGCAAGAGACGTTCAGGACTCATGGGCAGTAGAAATCATAACCCAGGGATATCTTCTAGATTTCAAGGATTCTCCTCCAAGGGGAGGTTCCATCTTTCTCAATTGTCTGTAAACCCGACAAAAAGAGAGGCGTTCTTACGCTGTGTAGAAGACATTTTTACCATGGGAGTGATCTGCCCAGTTCCGAAAGCAGAACGGCGGCAGGGGTTCTACTCCAATCTGTGGTTCCCAAAAAAGAGGGAACTTTCAGACCAATTCTAGATCTCAAGATCCTAAACCAATTCCTAAGAGTCCCATCTTTCAAGATGGAGACCATTCTGACTATTTTACCAATTATCCAGCTCAATATATGACCACCGTGGACTTAAAGGATGCGTATCTACACATTCCTATCCACAAAGATCATCACCAATTCCTCAGGTTTGCCTTTCTGGACAAACATTACCAGTTTGTGGCTCTTCCCTTCTGGTTGGCCACGGCGCCACAAATCTTCACAAAGGTGCTAGGGTCCCTTCTGGCGGTCCTAAAGCCACGGGGCATAGCAGTGGCGCCTTATCTAGACGACATTCTAATTCAAGCGTCGTCTTTCCAACTAGCCAAGTCTCACTTAGTGTTGGCCTTTCTAAGATCTCACGGGTGGAAGGACCATTTCTAGAGACTCTGATGGACATGAAAATATTTCTGACGGAGGTCAGGAAATCAAAGATTTTGTCCACCTGCCGAGCTCTTCATTCCATTCCTCGGCCGTCAGTGGCTCAGTGTATGGAGGTAATCGGTCTAATGGTAGCGGCAATGGACATAGTTCTGTTTGCTCACTTGCATCTCAGACCACTGCAACTATGCATGCTCAATCAGTGGAATGGGGATTATGCGGATTTATCTCCTTGGATAAATCTGGATCAAGTGACCAGAGACTCTCTTCTTTAGTGGTTGTCACAGGATCATCTGTCCCAGGGAATGTGTTTCCGCAGACCAGAATGGGTTATAGTGAAGACAGACGCCAGCCTACTGGGCTGGGGTGCAGTCTGGAATTCCCTGAAAGCACAGGGTTTGTGGACTCAAGAGGAGGCCCTCCTACCGATAAATATTCTGGAATTAAGAGCGATATTCAGTGCTCTTCAGGCGTGGCCTCAGCTGGCTTCAGCCAGATTCATCAGATTTCAGTCGGACAACATCACGACTGTGGCTTATATCAATCATCAGGGGGGAACAAGGAGTTCCTTAGCGATGATATTCAAGAATAATCCGATGGGCAGAGACTCACTCTTGCCATCTATCAGCGATCTATATCCCAGGAGTAGAGAACTGGGAGGCAGATTTTCTAAGTCGTCAGACTTTTCATCCGGGGGAGTGGGAACTCCATCCGGAGGTGTTTGCTCAACTGGTTCAGCTATGGAGCACACCAGAATTGGATCTGATGGCGTCTCGTCAGAACGCCAAACTTCCTCGTTACGGATCCAGGTCAAGGGATCCTCAGGCAGTACTGATAGATGCTCTAGCAGTACCCTGGTCGTTCAACCTGGCTTATGTGTTTCCACCTTTCCCTCTCCTTCCGCGTCTGATTGCCAGACAGGAGAGAGCTTTGGTGATTTTGATAGTGCCTGCATTGCCACGCAGTACTTGGTATGCAGACCTGGTGGACATGTCATCTCTGCTACCATGGACTCTGCCACTGAGACAGGACCTTTTGGTTCAAGGTCCATTCAAACATCCAAATCTAATTTCTCTACAACTGACTGCTTGGAGATTGAACGCTTGATTCTATCAAAGCGGGGTTTCTCTGAGTCGGTCATAGATACCTTGATTCAGGCTTGAAAGCCTGTTACCAGGAAAATCTATCATAAGATATGGCGTAAATATCTTTTTTGGTGCGAATCCAAAGGCTACTCCTGGAGTAAAATCAGGATTCCTAGGAGTTTGTCTTTTCTCCAAGAGGGATTGGAGAAAGCATTGTCAGCTAGTTCCCTAAAAGGACAGATATCTGCTCTGTCCATTCTGTTGCACAAGTGTCTGGCAGATGTCCCAGACATTCGGGCTTTTTGTCAGGCTTTAGCTAGAATTAAGCCTGTGTTTAAACCTGTTGCTCCGCCATGGAGTCTAAATTTAGTTCTTAAAGTTCTTCAGGGGGTTCCGTTTGAACCCATGCATTCCATAGATATTAAGCTTTTATCTTGGAAAGTTTTGTTCCTAGTTGCTATCTCTTCAGCTCGAAGAGTTTCTGAACTATCTGCATTACAATGTGACTCGCCTTATCTTGTTTTCCATACTGATAAGGTGGTTTTGCGTACCAAGCCTGGGTTCCTACCTAAGGTTGTTACTAACAGGAATATCAATCAGGAAATTGTTGTTCCTTCTCTGTGTCCTAATTCTTCTTCTAAGAAGGAACGTCTGTTGTACAACTTGGACGTGGTTCGTGCTTTGAAATTTTATTTGCAGGCAACCAAAGATTTTCGTCAAACATCTTCTTTGTTTTCTATTCTGGAAAGCGTAGGGGTCAAAAGGCTACGGCTACTTCTCTTTCCTTTTGGCTGAAAAGCATCATCTGTTTGGCTTATGAGACTGCTGGACAGCAGCCTCCTGAAAGGATTACAGCTCATTCTACTAGAGCGTTAGCTTCCACATGGGCTTTTAAAAATTATGCTTCTGTTGAACAGATTTGTAAGGCTGCGACTTGGTCTTCGCTCCATACCTTTTCAAAATTTTACAAATTTGATACTTTTGCTTCTTCGGAGGCTATTTTTGGGAGAAAGGTTTTGCAAGCAGTGGTGCCTTCCGTTTAGGTTCCTGTCTTGTCCCTCCCTTCATCCGTGTCCTAAAGCTTTGGTATTGGTATCCCACAAGTAAGGATGAAACCGTGGACTCGGTACATCATGCAAAAGAAAACAAAATTTATGCTTACCTGATAAATTTCTTTCTTTTGCGATGTACCGAGTCCATGGCCCGCCCTGTCTATTCAAGACAGATGGTATTTTTTTTTATTCAAAACTTCAGTCACGAGAGCGTGGCCTCACAGAACTGAAGCTCCGATATTGTTCACCGTATGCTACTAAAGCAAGGGAGAAATAACACCGTATGTAGCCCTAATCCAAGCTGCATTTTTTAAGTTAACACCTGGGGTGTGATTGGAGTGTTGGGGGAGCCGATCCAGACGGCAGGAGAACCTGGCACAAGCAAGACTGCACCGGAGGCCTAGTTTGGGGGCGAACAGGGCTGCACATAAAGTTCCCAACCGGGAGTTAACGCAGTAACCCGTCGGACGTCGGAGCAAGCCATTATCAGAAGCGTGGCAGTTCCGGACGCTGCACAAAACAGTTGGGAGCAAGAACAGTCATATTTAAGGGTGAGCAGTGGCTCTGAGTGTCAGAGCATTGCGGAGGCCTAGCAAACACGCCATATGCAGTGTGGAGGACGGATCGACAGACAAGTTACATGTCTGCTGTTGATTGGGGAAGCTCCGATAACCACCCAAAAGGTTAGTGCATACCATCTTTATTGGGGGCCCAGAGTGATCAAGAGAGTTACATTGAGCGGGAGTAATATAGTGTTGGAACTTTGTTTGATTAACGAGAAATCTCCCAGATACACCGCAGAGGAACTTTTAAGCAGAAAACTTTCCTTCCTGTGGCTCCATAAAACACACTTGCACTAGTCACACAGATATAACTGAGGGATTTGCAGCATAGCCCACAAAGGCACTTTCCCACAAAGAGCTCATACTGTTGATAAGCAGACTGCGGTCACAATACACTGATCAGAAATGGCGGACAAAAAAAACAGAAAGCTAACAAGGTGCAAAAACACACAGCTCCTGGAGGAGGGAAACTAAACTCATTCTTTAAAGCGTTTGAGAGTGGAAGCTCGGCCATGGCTGAAGTCACGCAGGCTGATGGCTTTGACTCAACAGATTATCCCACTGACCCTGCTCCAATCACTAGGGCGGATTTGCGCTCCTTACCCACTAAAGATGACCTTAATTCATTTATGACCCAAGTCAGCAGATTAATAAAGGATGGCTTGGCAGATGTCAAGAGGGACATTAATGCATTGGGCCACAGAGTACTCCACCTAGAGGAGCAAGCGGATGAGAACGCAAAGACATCTGATGACATGACCATAGCTTTATAACAGCAGAACACCACAATATTACAGCTCCAGTCCCAGGTCGAAGACTTGATAACAGGAGACGGCGCCAGAACTTGAGAATTAGGGGAGTGCCTGAACAGATTTTACCACCACAGATACCATCCTATTTATTCAAGTTCCTGTTGGGACTAGAAAAGGAGGACAATATACTTTTATTTTTATTTTTTTTTAAAGTTTTTTATTGAGGTATTTGCGATACAATCAACATACAATGAACGCCTTATGAGCATAAAGACATATATAGTAATATGTAGAATACATTAATGTTAGTAGGCAAATAGAACATTACAACAGTGTATAACAATAAGTAGGCTTCTCATACCTCCATTTTTTAATATTATAACGTGATTGGCTGACTAATTAAGAGGCCACTTTTGGGCCAGAGGATTGCGAAAACTGGGAGATTAATGGTAGCCAGGTGAGCAGCCACTTTTGGGCTGTATAATTATATTTAATAGGAAATAGTCCCCACATCTGCCAGGGGGTATGCAATATTCTTCCACTTCAATGTTAACAAGATGTGGGGAGTTAGCTCTTGTAATAGCCTCTCTTAGGTCATAGTTTAAGGGGGGGAGGGGAAGAAGTCAGCGGGCAAGAGCCGCTCAAAATATAGGGAATGATGGAAGGGTGGTGGACGGAGCTTTCTATGATTCGACAAAGAATTAGCTGGAGGTGCGAGTAAAGGGGTAGTAATACTTAATGGCATGCATCTATGACAAGGTGTAAATACTGATTATAGTGCAACTTAGTGTTGCAGATTACTTCACCTAATCTAGGTACTCAAACAGGGCGAAAGTCAGTTTATGGCTGTAAGGGAAAATATATCACTGAGTCACTAAATACCGATCTTAAGACATAATACACAGTCATGGCAGTAATAATAAGATATTGGAAGAAAACTACCTCCCATTAAGCACAGTAGATGTAGGCTAAACATTATGAACATCCCTTCTCTTAGGCAGCGGCATATATGTATAAAAGCTTTAAATAATAGCAAGTAATACAACTTGTGGCCAAGGTAACTATTCATACCAAGATTCAGCAGTTGTACATTAATGTATGTGTAGATTACTAGTAGCTCATGTAAGGGTATGAGGAGAGAGATGTGCTAAGTATGATGTTATAAAATACAGTAAGTTCTGCCGAGTCACGTTAATGATACTGACCAATGGTATATTAAAGGGACAGTCAACCATAGAATTGTTATTGTTTTAAAAGATAGATAATCCCTTTATTACTCATTCCCCAGTTTTGCATAACCAACACAGTTATATTAATGTACTTTTTACCTTTGTGATTACCTGGTATCTAGTCACATGACTGTGACTGTTTATTATCTATTGTCTTAAATTTAGCATTGTATTGTGCTAGATCTTAAATAACTTTCTGTGCCTGAACACAGTGTTATCTATATAGCCCATGTGTACTTTCTGTCTCTTTGTGTTGAAAAGAGATTTAAAAAGCATGTGATAAGAGGCAGCTCTCAAAGGCTTAAAAATTAGCATATGAGCCTACCTATGTTTAGTTTAAACTAAGAATACCAAGAGAAAAAAGCAAATTTGATGATAAAAGTAAATTGGAAAGTCAATTAAAATTAAAAGTCCTATCTGAATAATGAAAGTTTAATTTATACTTGACTGTACACACGCCTATGCTTGAGAAGCTAAATTAACCAAGGTATACTTCCTGTCACGGTCGCTGACAGGGGAGCTTGGGTTGTAGTTACTTTTTAAATGAAAAATATGGATGCCCACAAAGTACAGAGCAAATAAGTAGGAATTTACCAGATACTGTTAGGAAAAAGGCATATGTCTAATAATAAGCCTGGATCATAAGAAAAACATGAGGGATCTGTACAGTAGTGGTTTCATAGAAATATGCGATATATCTAAATATTTAACTTATTAAGGGATGGGAAAGAGAGGCGAAAAACACCACTAGGCTGCATATCTGGTATAAGTCTGCGTAGATAGTGGTACCCTATTCAGTTACCAAAAGGTAGATATGAAAAGAAATAAACATGAATAAAGTATATCAGATAAGCAAATATATTCCAGATCTGTAGAGTAGTCTCATGTTGTATCTCTTAACCTACACCAAATATGTTCGTCATACTATGATTCTGTTGCTCGACTTTTCTTATAACCACCTGAGAGAGTGTTATGTGTATGAAGGGGGGGGGGAATAAGAGCTAGCGTGGTACATTACAACATAATCTTCTAATCACATGTTCTGGGTAAAGTGTAGGACAACCAGTTAATAAATTGACTGTACTCCCCTTAGGACCCTATACAGAGCACAATAAGAACGTGCACCCCATAGTAATGAAAAATAGAGCTCTAAATTATGACAGTCGTGGGTGAAATGTATCCACTAGGCATTGCCCCTATTTAGGTACAAAGAGTAGTAATATCCTGCATGAACATTAGTGTATTAGGTGAAAAAGCATAGGTTAGCATTAAACAGTTAATGTAATATAAAAGTTTACGTTACAGACTCATTTGGGCTAGTGCTAGTGTAAAGAGAAAATGTAAAAAATTAAATAATGTCATATTAGTGATCGGCATAACTAAAAACCCTAACTGTTGTGTGCTTAAAAAACAGCAACATAAGACTCGATCCTACCAAGACATAACTCCCTCATATAATAACCAATATTGTAGGGAACTATATGGATTAGTAACCACAATTATGCACAAACACAAAATAATATAGGCAGTAACTAGAGTCATTTATAACTCAGCCCTATTAACGAGCTGTGAACTATCTCAAGTATTTGAGTGAAGTCTGAGGACAGATATGTTTATCCTACTCCAGCCACCACAAGTTCAGTCCGATGATGTGGATATGGACACAAGTACAGAGTCTGACATGACCGGTGATTGAACCATCGTCTGGCACTGCTTCCTTGTAGAAGATCCAGCCCCCCTAAAGTATTGTGCCCTTTAGCCCATGGTGACTCAGGGTAAATATAGCCTTGCCGGAGACCTTGTAGTCCGTGCGTTACTGATAGCTGACTGCCCGTCTTCCTTCTGGTAGCGTGAATAGCGCTTTGTGCAATACATTTGATCACACCATCCAGAGGTTCAGTAGGGGCTAGGGCACTGCAAGGGTAGCGTCCTTGTATGGAAATGTCGCTAGCCGCATTAGAGAGCATACTCGGTTCCCTCCTAGGCAATGGAGCAGTAAGATCAGTCTCAAGTATTCTGGGCTGCATTGGGTAGCGCTCATGCTTAGTAGCTGTGTAACTGTTGATGCTTACAGAGGGAGGCAGTTTCCTGCCCTCCACCAGAACACCGCCTTTCTCTGCCATCTTGGGTACTTCGTTTTCTTCGTTGATGTACGTATTTCTGATTACAGATGTAAGCTCCTGAAAATGATTGCACATCTGCAGATCGAGCTTATAAAGAAGTGCTTGTATCACCTCCATGGTCAACTAAAGCAGACCAATATAGATAGGTAACTTTGCAGTCCCAGGTTCCGTTCAATGATAAGTAAACCAGTCTTAATGTGAGTATGGTCACATAACTCGCAACTCGCAGTAGAGAGGCTCTCTCCAGATTAAGTCGCCAATCTTTGAGCCAGCCAGTATGTTCAAGTCGAATGTTAGTTATGGATCAGTTGTTGACATTCCAGATATGAATTTAACTAATTTATTTGCCAAGAAGAATACTTTATTAAGCCATGCTCTAGGAGCTCGAGAGATATGTGTCTAGTTGTCTCTGCTGTAGGCTCCGCCCCGACAATATACTTTTAGACAGAGCACACCGTGCCCTCAGAGCTAAACCATCACCAACAGCCCCGCCCAGGGATATAATCCTGTGCTGACACAAATTTACGGACAAGGAGAAAATACTGCTCGCAGCAAGGAAGAAATCTCCAATCAGATTTGGCGAAGATTCCCTCCAGATTTTTGCAGATCTTAGTCCTCTAACCTTTGCAAAGCGGAAAGAGGCGAGATACCTGACCCTACACCTGGCAGATTTGGGCATCCCCTACAGATGGGGCTTCCCATTCGCAATCAAAGTTATCAAGAACAACAAGACTTTTACATACAAAGACCCAGAGGACCTGGAACCATTTTGCCAACAATTAGGCATCCCACAGCCTTCCCTGCCTTCAATAAAAGACCTTATAAATGATAAGCCAGCACAGAGGAAGCTCCCGAACAACAACCAGCAATCTGAATGGACAACAATGCCAAAAAAGAAAAGAAACACAACAGCTACTCCACAATCTGCCAGCGGAGCAGACTCAGATCCATCATGAAGATGCTTCCCTGAGACAACCTTGGGACAGTACGCTATCAGAGACTGCCGTGGGCAATTGACCCGATGTAACTATTGAGTCAAGCTTCATATTTATGTCAGTCAATACTGAGACATTTTAGGGCCCCCCCCCCTCCTCTCCACCCCTCCCCTCACAATATACTAATTTCTCTCCACCATTTAGTTACATAGTTACACTAACCACTCAATGTAGCATTACGAGTGAACAGGCATGTTAGTTGCCTTACACCCCCACCCGTGTTATAGATTTTGTTCCCTTTTCTTTCTGTAATCCACTGGGAATAAATATCCACTCCCCCCCCCCCTTTCCCAAGCTCCTATTACTTACCAGTATGATGCAAATGCATCACACAACAAGTTGTTTGAAAAGTTATTGTTTATTGCTTATTAACCCGATGTTATGTTTATTTTTGCTACTTGTCTATTGCAGCACAGAAACCACAGTCTTTTATGCTATACCTATAACCACCAACCCTGGATGGCCGAAACCAGATTATCTCTTTATTGCTCTCTACTGCACTTGTTCTCTCCCCTCTTGTAGGAGACTCCAACTCCGACCACTGACGGGACAACGGAGGGTAAGACTACACAACATTCTAATTAACCGCACACACAAATGGCTACCCCCTTAGTGAATATTATATCACAGAACACAAAAGGCCTTAACTCGCCCACGAAGAGAGCGATTGCTCTGCGCAGCTTAGCTAAACACAATAATTCAATCATATTCTTGCAAGAAACCCACTTTGTGAGGGAAGCAGAACCTAAATTATATTCCAAAGAAAACACAACAGGGTACTACAGCTCAGATAAGGTTAAAAAAATGGGGTTTGCACGTTACTACATAAAAACATTAAATTCCAACTCTTAAAAAGAGTGACAGACACTGAGGGCAGAATATTAATTTTAACAGGACTTCTGTTCCATAGACCGGTGACCTTAGTTAATGTGTATGCCCCCAATAGCAGGAAGGCGCAATTCTTCCAATCCTTACAAAATCTGGTATCTGAACACAAAATTGGTACACTTATATTGGGAGGTGA
Organism: Bombina bombina; assembly: GCF_027579735.1. Classification (NCBI taxonomy): domain Eukaryota; kingdom Metazoa; phylum Chordata; class Amphibia; order Anura; family Bombinatoridae; genus Bombina; species Bombina bombina. The sequence goes on along the minus strand of NC_069500.1, from coordinate 62,454,724 downwards.
TCTCAATGTCACCCTTGACCCCACCTTAGATGCTTTCTCTAGCAGACCTACTGCTCAAACAAGACCTCCCAATACTGTGTTCAAGTGTTTAACACACTTAGGCCTACTGGACACTTGGAGGATAAGACACCCGACTCAGCGAAATTACACTTTCTTTTCCCACCCTTGGTTAGTCTACACTAGGATAGACTATATTCTATTAGACAGAAACCACCTCTCCCTAATAAAGGACTCAGACATCCAACCGACTTCTTGGTCGGATCACTCACTGACATGCACTCAATTGCAATGGCCAAACCACCCAATTACACCATTTATTTGGAAGATGACTGATTCCTTGTTACACCAGCCACACATAACTGAAGAGTTAGCGAAATCCATAAAAGAATATTTTCTTATAAATGCGACTCCAAATACTTCGGCACTTACGGTTTGGGAGGCCCACAAGGCAGTAATTAGAGGAGAATGCATTAAATATACAGCTCACAGAAAGAAAACATATAACCAGACCGTAGACACACTTACTACACAACTGAATCACCTAGAACTGACACACAAAAACTCCCCGAAAGACAACACACTCCTTCAATGAGTAACTGAGACCAGACAAGAACTTAATAAGATTTTAACGAAGGAAGCACAAAGATGGGCACTCAACCTTAGGAAAATTTATTTTTTCGAAGGTAATAGAGCAGGCCCATTGTTGGCTAGGGCGTTGAAGGCTCAAACGATAAAATCACAGATACATAAATTAACGACCCCAGACAACCTAGAAATTGTTGATAGTGAAGGAATTGCTAACCATTTTAGAGACTATTATTCCAAATTATATAATTTAGAGTTAAATGACGCCCCTGACCATCTAATACAAATGCGAGAATATATTAATAGGGCTAATCTACCCATGCTACAGCCGGAACAACGGGCAACACTGGAAAACCCTATAAGTTTATTAGAAATCATGACAGCAATAAAGGACCTGCCATCTGGCAAAAGCCAAGAACCGGATGGTTTTACAAATGCATATTATAAATCCTACAAAAATATACTGGCCCCGCATTTACTTAAGTAATTCCACACATTGGAAGACGGAGGTACACTTTCCCAAGATATGCTGACAGCACACATCTCGGTCATACCCAAACCCCAAAAAAAACTATCACACCCTAGTAGTTACAGACCAATATCCCTACTGAATACGGATATTAAGATCTTGGGAAAAATCTTGGCAAAAAGAATCAATGCTGTACTGCAGGCCTTAATACATACTGATCAGGTGGGTTTTGTCCCTGGGAGGGAGGCACGGGACAACACCATTAGAGCATTAACACTCATTTCCTACGCCAAACACAATAAGATTCCAGCTGCCCTCCTGACCACCGACGCGGAGAAGGCATTCGACCGGATCAGTTGGGTATTCTTAGGTGAAACTTTAAAAGCAATGGGGTTTGGCCAACTTATGATCACACGCATTTTTAGTTTGTATGCAAATCCATCGGCAAAGGTTAGGGCTAATGGGATGTTGTCCAATAATTTTAAAATACAGAACGGTACACGTCAGGGATGCCCGTTGTCCCCTACACTCTTTATTCTCACTATGGAGGTTTTCGCGGCACACATTAGACAAAATCAGGAAATAAGAGGTATTGGGATAGGCCCACATGATTTCAAAATTGCATTATACGCTGATGACGTACTCTTTACAGTCTCAGACCCTCTCCACACTATACCCATAATCCTAAACGAAATAAATACCTTTGGCCAGTTCTCAGATTTCTTGGTAAATGCCCAGAAGTCGGAGATCTTAAACGTCTCGATGACCCAATTAGATTTCCAGGCTATTTCAAATATATGCCCAATGATCCCTAGAAATAAGTCAATTAAATATTTGGGTATCCACCTATCCCCTACTCTCCCACTTCTATTCACTGAGAACTACTCCAAACGTTTAACAAAAACTAGACATGATCTCCATACATGGGCCTTAAAACCCATATCCTGATGGGGGCGTACCCAATGCATTAAAATGACTACACTGCCCAGGATACTGTATATACTCCAGGCTGTCCCTATACCTATCCCAAAATGGTATTTATCACAACTCCAAAGACAAATTAATTCATTCATATGGGGGAAGAGTAGACCTAGGATCAATATGTACAGGGCAACAATTTATGGGGGGCTAGGTCTATCAGAAATAACAACATACTACAATGCAGTAACTCTACAGAGACTGCTAGACTGGCACAGGGCAGGTGACACAAAGGCGTGGGTGTCGCTGGATTCACACATCCTTAAAGTCCCATCAGTAGGCGCATTATGCTGGGTACCGAGGACCCTCCAACCACCCCAATGCAATGAGATAGCGATGCATAAACATGTTTGTTTGTTTTTTTAATATTTTTATTAAGGTTCTGTGAAAGGCATACAGAAAAAAAACAAAACACAGTGGTAATGGTGTACAGATATGATAAAATACAATGAGGTATGCAAACAGAGTATAGTGACAAAAAAGAAAGATGCAAAAGCATAATCTGGAAATATGGTGCCTAGTGCTTTAGGAGCCCCCCATATGACAGGAGAGGCCACTTTTGGACCTCAATTGGAAGCTAGGAACCATAATCTGGGGGTTGTTTCTAATGGAAGAGACCACTTTTGGATCCCCAATGAGAACCTAATTTTATATATTAATAACGTTTCAGAAAGGTGTATTTATCAGGGTAGTACAATATAATGGCGAAAAAATATTGCTAGAGTTTTGCCTGCCCAGCTACTAAGAAAGGAGATGTTAATGATATGATCTGTTGTATGAAGGAGCCATACTAGCGTCTTAGAGCTATGTCTATATGGGACCAAGGGTCAAATACATACAAAGAACGTAACTCGCATTGTAAATATAAAATTGCCGAAATGTGGGGAATTTCCTATAGTCAAACTGAACCCCAACAACACAAATAGGAGGGAGAAAGGTCCAACCACAATAACTAAAGAAAGGTAGTGACAATCGTTTGGTACAATACTTGTAGTTATACTACGTCTGACTAATAGCAATAGGCTTAGCTGGTGGTATTAAGTATATTTCTTCTATTCAGAGTAAGAAACATATACAGTGCTGTGTTCCCAAATGCCACGCTATCTAAGAGTAAGAGCAATATCTGTAGGTTATAGGCTCTAAAATATGGGGGACATTTATAACCTAGGTAGGTACAAATATGGGGGGTAAATCCTCACGCCACCCTGGCCACAGATAGCGAGAGAAAAGAGCCACCCCTGTAGACTGACTTTCTAGGTGCATAAGCAAGGACTAACTAAGGGAGCAGTCTTACGAGCTATATTTATAAATATAAACTGCATATAGACTAGATATGGAATTGTAGGTGCATTTCAATTTGCAAAGTGGTGAGCATTAATCAGGCTGCAGGGAGTCCCTAAATATAAGCAAAATAACACTACTGTAATACTGCAATACTGTAAAAATTGCTTCATAGACCTGGCAAGGGCAAACATTAAAAAGTAACAATCCTGCTAGTAAACTCTAGCTAAGATAACACATAACATTCTTAGCAAGAAAAACATGCAATAACTAGATATAGATAACACAGAATAAAAGAGCACAAACAAGCAACTGATAGTTTGGTAGTGTCCTATGGATTGTTATTAAAGTTACTCTTGGCGATTGTGAGAGATAATAGGGGCCACTACAAGTCTTTCTAGCCTCTTGTCAAGTTCACTGTGAAGGACCACAGGATAGCCCCAGGAAACCTCCATGAAAACTGATCACAAAGGAGCATAATTAGGACATAATGGAGTTGAGGCATTATCAAATATATATATAGAAGGTGTCTTAGAGGCTACGACTGAATGGGCACAGGAATGATCAATTAGGACCCCACTAAGAGCAAAGGGTATTATATGCATAAAAGAAATACTGTTCCATAGGCAAAGAATGCTCAGATCTTTAATCATGGTGGTAAAAACAACAATGTTCCAGCTCAGCGTTAACAAGCTTGCGGAGAGACCAATGTTAAGTCCCCCCCGTTCACTAAGCCTTAATCTCCAGAAGCAGTCCAGTGCGGACCGCCAGGGTCCCAACTCAGGGTCAGCAGAACTGTATTAGGATGAGAATCCGGCAAGGAAGATATTTGCAAAGTCTGTACTACTTTTAGATGCAAAGACTCTTTGGTCTGGGTATAATCACCTGCTGGGGACCCCTTAGGAATATGCATAGTAAAGATCGGCGGCGATACAAGAGCTAACCAAATGTCACTTGCCTCTGTTGTAGCCGTGGGGCATATGCCCTGCGTCAGCATAGGCAAAGTATTTCGGCTCTCACCTCCCAGCGAAGATACGTGTGGGTTCCAACTCAAGACATTCGGCAGTGCTGAAGTAAGGGTAAGCCCTGTGGTTCCAACCTCTGCGACTAGAGCAGCAAGGGTCTCCACTCCTCTCTCCAAGTGCCCCGCAGACTGTGCAGTCCTCTCAGCCTCTTCTCCAATAACGGAGCTGGGGACAGGCGGTGAGCACCGGGGCCCCAAAGCGCCACCGCCCCCCTCTTCTATAGTGACAGGCTCTGGCTGAGGTGACTGCAGGATCGAGCCACTGCTGCTATTGCCTAAAGAGTTATGTGCGCGTCCGCCAGAGCAGCGTGGTGGCCATCAAGTAAGATACGTAGCTCCTCAAAAAAATAGCTAGTCATCTCCATATTAGATGTGTAGGGATGGATTTTTGGCAGGCAGGTGATATGCGATACTTCTTACATTCGGCACAACGTGCCACTTAACGACAAGGCCGTGGTGTGCCTCGCCGGGGGGTAGTATAAAAAGGCCTCAACCTTCTATGGTGCTCCGGGCGCTCAAAACTGCAAATATCTTGTCAGCGTTAGGCTCGTCAGATGCAGGTTCTTAAACGGTGTGTAGTTCTATGTGGATGGCAAACATTCGAGCTGTTTAAAGGGTTATTTCAAGTAAAAATAGGTGAGATGCAGGAGCAGTGTGGAAATAAGCAGCCTATCATGGCTGCCACCCGGAAGTTCCCCCCCATAAACATGTTTTTGACACATGGGAAACTATCAAGCTGAAGCGAACACGCAACACTGGAACCCGATCACTTCTTTTCCCCATCCCCATGAACGCCGAGATGACGGGGACTAGATAGTGGCCTTCAGAGATCAGTGGAGTGGGGTTACATATTACCACTAAATGAATTCACACGAGCAGGGAGACTGGTAGACAGAGAAGAACTGATATCGGTGGCAAATGGAAGATATTCTAACTGGCTGAAATATTCCCAGCTAGTCCACTTTATACGCACATCCCCATACCAGACAGACTACCTTAGGGAGCTGACTCCATTTGAAATCCTGTGCACAAGTAAAGACACTTTACGACACGCTATCCCTATCACAAAGACTTCTCCAGTCAGATCACGCTCATACACTCCCCCCAAATGCAGCTAGATGGCATGAGGGACTGGGCATTGTACTGAGCAGGGAAGAATGGTCCAAGATTTTCCGTAACACTAAGAAATCCTCGGGATCCCCTCAGCTTCTTAAACTTAACTTTGTCGTGATGAGGTGGTACCTGACCCCCTCTCATATCCACTCAATTTACCCCGAGGCAGGTGATAACTGTTGGAGGGGTTGCGCTGCAAAAGGGCACTATCTTCACATGTGGTGGGATTGTGGGAAAATTAGGCCTCTGGCGCAAGATAGAAGCTTTTTATCGACAGTTAATGACAGGTGAATTCACATTGACCCCTTATATGGCATTACTTAATGACCTCCCATCATTCCCCTGCCAATTGAGACTTAAATTGTTAAAAATGGGAATTAATGGCGCTAAAATACTCATAGCTAGACATTGGAAAACACAATATGCACCAACATTGGAGGAATGGGTTAGCAGAGTCTCAGATATCTTGGTTCTTGAAGAATATGGATACTTTAAGAGGAAAAAATTGAACCTATTTGCAGACATTAAATTCTTATGGGATGACTTAATTACACGACAGGCGACCTTACTCCCGAGCACTATGTAGAGACTATCCCATCCTTGCTTTCTACCTTCATACCTCTCCCAATCCCCCCTCTCCCTCCCCTATGATCTGACTGCTGCTGTTACCCTCACCGCTCCGATCTTCATAGACGATGGCGAGTTGATACTATAGCTACGGTTTCTGCCACAGGGTTCGGTGATCTGCAATAGACTATGTTTCTCTTTTTATTTTTGTTTAGCTTTGACTAGCATTATAGTCACAGTTTGTTTTCTTCTTTTTTTCCTTTAGACACTTATGATGATGTCATCTATTTAATAGTTGTTATAGACAGACACATATACAAAGTCTTACCTATGCAATTGGTTTATATATGTCTATATTTCCTATTTTGACTGTAACAGTTTGATGAAAATAAAGCTTTTTAAAAAAAAAAAAAAAAAACTTCAGTCACCTCTGCACCTTATAGTTTCTCCTTTTTCTTCCTTGGCCTTCGGTCGAATGACTGGGGGGTGGAGTTAAGGGGGAGCTATATAGACAGCTCTGCTGTGGGTGCTTTCTTTGCCACTTTCTGTTAGGAAGGATAATATCCCACAAGTAAGGATGAAACTGTGGACTCTGTACATCGCAAAAGAAAGAAATTTATCAGGTAAGCATAAATTTTGTTTTTTGTGTTCGTCTTAAAGTGAATGTAAATTTTGATGCTGCAGTGCCCGGTTTTTAAAAATTCAATTAAAAACAGGGGCACTTTAATTCCTCAAAATTTACATTTCCCTCCTGTTGTGAAAAAAAACTTACCTTTTAATATTAACAGCCGAACCAGCTTCCTCCACCCATCTTCCTGGGTCTAAAATGAGGAATCCGGCTTCCTCCAATCACGGTATTGAATCAGCCCCCGATTCCCCAGGGGGGGGGGGGGGATGTAAATTTTGAAGAATTAAAGTGCCCCTATTTTTAATCGAACTTTTAAAAACCGGGCACTTAAAGTGAATGTAGATTTGGTACCGTTTGAACACACTACCACATTATCTCCATGTACAATAACAAAATCGCTATATTTTTTTCAAATAAAACTATTGATTTCAGCATTTGTTTTATAACATACTTGTACCGTTTTCCTTCTGATTCCTCCCATCTTCTACTTCCGTTATTTTTGTGTGTTTACGTATAAAGCGGTCCCTTCCGCTCTATACGTATCAGAGATGCGCATTCACAAGGACCCTTACTGTTGCGCATACGTAATTCAACTATTCTAACCCCAATGCGCATGTGATTCTCACTCCAGCCGATCTCCAAAGCATATGCTTCTATCTGACTTCGCAACATATGCCCATTCAGTCCAAAATTATCTGCGCATGCGCGAATCGGCCATACGCATTCAACCAGAAAGTAAACATAGTAGATGTAACGCATGCACAGATCCAACAATAGGGCGATGACGTTTCACGGCCGCCTAATTGTCAGAATTTCAATTGGGCAACACAAAAACGTGATCAGGAAGTAAGAAGCAGAGCCAAAAACGGGGTGTTTTTATCGACCGCAATATTATTAGTTTATATCAGGTACAACTTGACTTGCACACAAGTAAAAAAAAAAAAGAATTAATGAAAGTCCTATTGATTTACAATCTAAAATGTAATTACGGTCAGCAACCTTGGAAACTTTACTTTCACTTTAAGCATCAAAATTTATATTCAATTTAAGGATTTGGAGTTGAAACAAGTATTTTTTTTAATTTTTTTTTAGTATAATTGTGTTTGTACATAAAGCAGGGTATGCACACTGTTTTTCACTAATTATATTTGATTTAATAAATGTGTTCTGATTGAATATCAGAAAGTGCAGTCTCTGCTTCATATGAATAAATAGTCTAATCTGTTGTCTTATATGGGTATATAACTGACAAATACTGCAGACACATGAGTCTGACTTAAAATATAGTATGGTCATAAAAGTGACAGTAGACATGGCTTCACCGCATAAATAGAGCAACTTTTATTTTTCTAACTCAACTTTTTGTTGCAGCTTTGTTTATCTGAAATCTAAATATAATCACAATTAGCTCATGCACAGCTACGCATAATGATAATGCAATACCAGACTTTCTGTGCGCACTGGGGAATAATATATTGCTTTAAGGTAATAATAGGGACACTCACAACTCAAAATGAAGGTCTATGGGGGGCGGAGCCAGCAGCCGATACTGAAAGACGTGCCATATCAGAGCTCCTGATGTTTGATTACAAAAACCTTATATTCCTAGTATATTGGGATTATCTCTACCTCAATAGTTAACCAGTAACATGGCATAAAGCAAGAGGACACATAATATGGGATGGATGAGGATATATATAAAACAGCGCTTGGACTTAAAATACTTTTGCCTCTCTCTATGATCCCCCTTCCTGGTCACGAAATTAAAATGAATTGTAGTTGAGAGTGGCGCTACTGAAAGCTAAAAAGTATTAAAAACTAGGATATGAAATAAATATGTTACCTACTGATTTTTTGTATATATTTTACCCAAATTAATAAAAAATCAAATTTCCTTAAAGAAATACGTATACCTCTGATAGATTATGAATTTAGAAAAAACACAAATGTTCTATTCATATAAATTTCAAATACATTTTAGTATAATCAAAAGTTTTTATTAAATTACAATCATATGCTAAGAATAAACTAAAATTTATGGAGGAGACACGGAGACTATGGAAAGAAACAAATCAGATCCGTAAGCTGAAAGTTGCTACTATCGCTCCCTTTGCTAACATGGAGTTTGTCTTGGCCAGAACCTCAGACCCGGTTGGAGATACCAGTGACCGTGACCCGGTTGGAGCCTCCTTCCAAACGACATGCCCTGCCTGTGTTCCCTAAAAGGCTTGTATACCGCTTCAGAGAGGGATGTCCTGATGCCCGAGCTGGAATGTAAGGTCCCGGACAGATCAGGAGAAGGGGTCTGTGGACAAATGACTGTTCCGTTTGGGATATAGGTTAAAGATCCACTATTCACAACCCTCAGACTCCTTCACTGACCGTCTATCTATAGCAGGGTACACGCAGACTCTAACTGCACTCACCCCTCAAGTTTTATTCAGGACTGCTGATGAAGCGGGTACAGACTGATAGCCCTTTTGAGTTCTAATGCCTAACAGAAAATGATGTCTATTCTATTCTTTAATATCGCTGAGTGCTCATGTTATCTCTCTTATACGCTTCCTCTAGTTCCTTTTATATTTGCTGAAATTCTGTTATCCTCCCACATTGGCATTTATATTTATTTATATACCCTTTGTTGGCCTCTCCACTATGTCTAGCTATTGGAACTAACTGAGACTCGGATGCTACATAATCTGTCTGTCCCTGTTTAGACTGAACACCCTTTCATATTGAGTCATTAAGCTGTTAGTGGAAAGTTATCTCTGATGGCAGAATTTTAAGTTCAGATCTGATGTATCTTAGCTTGAAGTCATGATTCCCTATACCTTCTTTATATAGTTGGAGTTAACACTATGAAACCTCTCATGATAGTATTGTATATAAAAGTTTACAATATGGGAATGAGATGCATGGCTTTTAGCACAATTATATGTAGTTTGAGCATGCTAGCTCTGCCACTCATCATTGCAACTTATCTCATGTTATGCGCAAATATGTTTTCAGCATTCCTATATATTTCTTATGAGACTTACAATGCATAAGTTATGTTTGTCACTATGATTGCTGTTATATTAGCTCCTAGTTCTATTGTGTGTTAATGCTTGAACTTACTACAATCCACCCTAATTATTATTAGATATTTTATGTTTTCACTTGTGTTGTGTAAGCTTACATTTACGTGGCATTAGGGGTCACTTGTGTATTTATCCCTTGTGGAACTGTATAGCTAGCTAAAATTCTTCTAGACTACAAACAGCTAACCCACTTTTCCTTACCAGCTAACCATGCTACATATTTAAAGTGGCTATTTACTAGTTTCATGGCCGAGTTTGGGATCAATTTACTATTGAGCTCACTATATATGTGTGCTTTGTACATGTGGTTTCACTTTAACTTTGCTCTTATGCCACTTCTCACTGGCAATACTTGAAATCCTTATATTAATATCTAGTCATTGCTAATTTATAAATTTAACTTTAATATCTTGCATTTAGTGAGTACGCACATTCCTGATCCTTGATCTGAGGTACTAAGTTATGTTGGATGCAGCTCCTATTGTTCTTTATCAGCTATATGATAGAAATATGTACACTTCTTACTTGAGGCTCAACATAGCATTATGACTACTTAAACTGCTAGCAACACTCTATAGACAGCTATCTCTTGTTTTACCCCTTAGATTTTGCTAATTCCATAACATTAACCTAGCCTACCATAAACATATATTTTAGAAAGCCATATTGCAGATTTGTTGCCCTAGAGTACTAGATTTGTCCCCTAGTGCAAGCAAGATATCTACAGTCGACATAATATGGAATATGGTAATTGATAATTTCCCTACTCTAGCAAAATTTATTCATTGCATTATCTAAAACTACCTCCATATCTTACTCCCTAAGCTACGATGCTGTTATATTAAATATTGACACTTTTTGTTTAGCCCTATATGTGCATAACCTTTATCTTTCTACTGCAACACTTCCAGAATCATAAGTGAGTTGACATGGATGCGACTTATTGAACATTAGTTAAATTTTTATAGCTTAATACTACATACACTGTCAATGTAAGATTTTATATAATACATTCAGTTAGTTCATTCACAGAAGTTGGATTAGTTGTATAGAAGGATTATAACACTAATTACCTCTTCCACCCTAGTCTATGTTAATGAGTATTTAGAAATTTCCATGGGATCTCAGTCAACTCATTTATTTAATCTAGCTGCTACTTATGGGGCCTAGGTTTACTTCACGTGTAATGTCTTTAATCATTGTTTAGGGCTGCATGTATATCATCCCCAGTTTCTCTATGGTCATTCCCACATTATTAATGCGCATCATTGGCCCTGGTTGAGCCTCTTCCCTCCCTTTCCCGCTGGTACTTGTTGCCTGCGGGTCATATCCCTCCTCCTTTTTCCCGTACTGCCTATAGGTGGCACTCCCCTGGAGAGGGGCTCACCCTGCGGTCCCCTAGGCCCCAAATAATCTAATATTCCCCCCCCCCACAGCATATAACTTTGTAGAGTTTGACTTGACCACTCTCCAATTACACCCATGGTTTTAGCCTGTGTATATATGTTTTCAGGCTCCCTCAATAGGAGTATAGAGGATTGGATGGGTAAGGTAATGTTTATATTATGCAATAACCCTTTAACTCCAACTAAGCTTGCTTCTGGTGCAGACATTCTAGCTGGCTCCGCCCTCCATCCCCCCTCCCCCCTATTACATTTTGAGCGGCTCTTGCCCGCTGCATCCCCCCCATAAATATATAGAGTTACCTCCTCCCTAGCCTTATCCTTAGCTGAATAGATACCTTACTATTTTCTGCACATAGCTAGGGAAGGACCTTTTCTGATTAATTTCACGTTTCTGACACTCTAAACAAAACTGAAGTCTTTCTATATGATAGCCCACATGTTCTGGTAATGTTTGTGATATTAGAATGCAATACTCTCCCAGCTACGCTGTATTCTGTATATGTTTATGACTTCAATAAAAAAAAAAAAAAAAAAAAATGGACTATGGGGCTTCTATATAATATTTATTTATCTGTGGTTTATGTGTGATATGTTGTTGACTGCCAGCAGCGTGATTCAGAGTAGCAATTCTGTTAAAGGCTTTTGCTTTGTGCTCTGCCATGTGAACAGTTTACCATAAATTTTCTGATGTATGAGAAACTCATGGCAAGACATTAGCTTTGTTTGTAGTAAGTAATGTACAGTATTGTAGTTACCCAGTATAATGCAGTCGGATGGTCTGCAGTGCACTGTGCAACCTGCCCTGCGTGGAGTAACAGTGTGTGTGTAAATGTTTGTGTGAATTTTCACCCACAACAGTAATCCATAACTTTCCTTCTTTAGTTGGGACATTAACTTTCTCAATGTAAAATTTCTCTAATGTGCTATGCAGCACAACCACTGTCTGATTTGAATTTAAACCACCAATAAGCATGAGTTACCCAGGTGCAGAACCAAAAATGGGCCAGCTCCTAAGCTTATATTTCTGCTTTTTAAATACAGATACCAAGAGAACGAAGAAAAATTAATAGGAGTTAATTAGAAAGTTGCCTAAAATATCATGCTCTAAAAATGAGGGTTTTATATCCCTTTAACTAGGATAGTATGTAATTGGGGATGGGGGGCAAAATGTATCCTCGCTTGTGTGGCCACAAATGCTAGCACCGGCCCTGGCAGTGAGAGTCCACGAGAACATTCTTAAAGGAACAGTCTAGTCAAAAATAAACTTTCATGATTAAAGGGACACTAAACCCAAATTATTTTCTTAAGCAACTTTCTAATTTACTCCTATTAGCAATTTTTCTTCGTTCTCTTGATATCTTTATTTCTCCTGTTAAGTGTAGTCAGTCCACGGGTCATCATTACTTCTGGGATATTAACTCCTCCCCAACAGGAAGTGCAAGAGGATCACCCAAGCAGAGCTGCTATATAGCTCCTCCCCTCTACGTCACACCCAGTCATTCTCTTGCACCCAACTAATAGATAGGATGTGTGAGAGGACTGTGGTGATTATACTTAGTTTTTATATCTTCAATCAAAAGTTTGTTATTTTAAAACAGCACCGGAGTGTGTTGTTCCTTCTCAGGTAGAATTTGAAGAAGAATCTACCTGAGTTTTTGGATGATTTTAGCCGGCGTAGCTAAGATTCATTTTGCTGTTCTCGGCCATTCTGAGGAGTGAGGTAAACTTCAGATCAGGGGACAGCGGGCAGGTTCACCTGCAAAGAGGTATGTTGCAGTATATTATTTTCTGAGGAATGGAATTGACTGAGAAAATACTGCCAATACCGATATAATGTAAGTTCAGCCTTAAATGCAGTAGTAGCAACTGGTATCAGGCTGTTATGTATATATGTTTACACTTCAGTATTCTGGGGAATGGCACTTCACTGGGATAATACTATATGCATATAACTTTTAGCCTAACTTGCAGTGGGGACGTCTAGCAACAGGCTGTTTAATGACATTTCATGTTATTTGATTTTAAACGTTTTTGCTGGCATGTTAAATCGTTTAATTATCTGAGGTACTGGGTGAAAAATTGTTTTGGGCACTGTTTTTCCACTTGGCTGTCGTTTATTTTAATTTAAGACAGTTTACTGAACTTCCCTCACTGCTGTGTGTGAGGGGGAGGGGCCTATTTTGGCGCTTTTGCTACGCATCAGAAATTCAGTCACAAGTCTGTTTCTCTCCCTGCATGATCCGGATCGTCTCTACAGAGCTCAAGGGTCTTCAAAAATTATTTTGAGGGAGGTAATCACTCACAGCAGACCTGTGAGATTGTGCTTTGACTGTGATAAAAAACGTTTATATTTTGTACATTTTTTTCTGCTATTAAGGGTTAGTTATCCATTGCTGATGGGGGCAATCCTTTGCTAAATTTATGCCTTTACCGGGAAAAATTTGGTTTTTATAATTTCTCCGGTTCATATTACTTGTAAATTGAGTTGAAAAGTATTTCCAAGCTTGCTAGTTTAATTGCTAGTTTGTTAAACATGTCTGACTCAGAGGAATATCTCTGTGCTATATGTGCAAAAGCCAAGGTGGAGCCCAATAGAAATTTATGTACTAATTGCATTGATGCTACTTTAAATTATCCGACTAACTTGCCTCACGTGTCAGTACCTGCATCTCCCGCTCGGGAGGTGCGTGATATTGTAACGCCGAGTACTTCAGGGCGGCCATTACAAATCACACTACAGGACATGGCTAATGTTATGACTGAAGTTTTGTCTAAATTACCAGAACTTAGAGGTAAGCGAGATCACTCTGGGGTGAGAACAGAGTGCGCTGATAATATTAGGGCCATGTCAGATACTGCGTCACAATTTGCAGAACATGAGGACGGAGAGCTTCAATCTGCAGGTGACGGATCTGATCCAAATAGAGTGGATTCAGACATTTCAAATTTTAAGTTTAAACTAGAAAACCTCCGTGTACTGCTAGGGGAGGTATTAGCGGCTCTGAATGATTGTAACACCGTTGCAATCCCAGAGAAATTATGTAGGCTGGATAGATACTATGCAGTACCAGCGAGTACTGACGTATTTCCTATACCTAAGAGGCTTACAGAGATAATTACTAAGGAGTGGGATAGGCCCGGTGTACCCTTTTCCCCCCCTCCTGTATTTAGAAAAATGTTTCCAATAGACGCCACCACACGGGACTTATGGCAGATGGTCCCTAAGGTGGAGGGAGCGGTTTCTACTCTGGCTAAGCGTACCACTATCCCGGTGGAGGATAGCTGTGCCTTTTCAGATCCAATGGATAAAAAATTAGAGGGTTACCTTAAGAAAATGTTTGTTCAACAAGGTTTTATATTGCAACCCCTTGCATGTATTGCGTCTGTCACAGCTGCGGCCGCATTTTGGTCCGAGTCTCTGGAAGAGACTCTTGACTCAATAACTATAGATGAGATTTCAAATAAGCTTAAAACCCTTAAGCTAGCTAATTCATTTATTTCAGATGCCGTAGTACATTTAACTAAACTTACGGCTAAGAATTCCGGATTCGCCATTCAGGCACGTAGAGCACTGTGGCTAAAATCCTGGTCAGCTGATGTTACTTCTAAATCTAAATTACTTAACATACCTTTCAAAGGGCAGACCTTATTCAGGCCCGGTTTGAAAGAAATTATCGCTGACATTACAGGAGGTAAAGGCCATGCCCTGCCTCAAGACAGAGCCAAACCTAGGGCTAGACAGTCTAATTTTCGTGCCTTTCGTAACTTCAAGGCAGGAGCAGCATCAACTTCCTCTGCACCAAAACAGGAAGGAGCTGTTGCTCGCTACAGACAAGGCTGGAAACCTAGCCAGTCCTGGAACAAGGGCAAGCAGGCCAGAAAACCTGCTGCTGCCCCTAAGACAGCATGAATTGAGGGCCCCCGATCCGGGAACGGATCTAGTGGGGGGCAGACTTTCTCTCTTCGCCCAGGCTTGGGCAAGAGATGTCCAGGATCCCTGGGCGTTAGAGATCATATCTCAGGGATATCTTCTGGACTTCAAAATCTCTCCCCCAAAAGGGAGATTTCATCTTTCAAGGTTGTCAACAAACCAAATAAAGAAAGAGGCATTTCTACGCTGTGTACAAGATCTTTTGCTAATGGGAGTGATCCACCCGGTTCCGCGGTCGGAGCACGGACAGGGGTTTTACTCAAATCTGTTTGTGGTTCCCAAGAAAGAAGGAACCTTCAGACCAATCTTGGATTTAAAGATCTTAAACAAATTCCTAAGAGTTCCATCGTTCAAAATGGAAACTATTCGGACAATCTTACCCATGATCCAAAAGGGTCAGTACATGACCACAGTGGATTTAAAGGACGCTTACCTTCACATACCGATTCACAAAGATCATTACCGGTATCTAAGGTTTGCCTTCCTAGACAGGCATTACCAGTTTGTAGCTCTTCCATTCGGATTGGCTACGGCTCCAAGAATCTTCACAAAGGTTCTGGGCGCTCTTCTGGCGGTACTAAGACCGCGAGGAATTTCGGTGGCTCCGTACCTAGACGACATTCTGATACAAGCGTCAAGCTTTCAAACTGCCAAGTCTCATACAGAGTTAGTACTGGCATTTCTAAGGTCGAATGGGTGGAAGGTGAACGAAGAGAAAAGTTCTCTCTTTCCACTCACAAGAGTTCCCTTCTTGGGGACTCTTATAGATTCTGTAGAAATGAAGATCTACCTGACAGAAGGCAGGTTAACAAAGCTTCAAAATGCTTGCCGTGTCCTTCATTCCATTCAACACCCGTCAGTGGCTCAATGCATGGAGGTAATCGGCTTAATGGTAGCGGCAATGGACATAGTACCCTTTGCACGCCTACATCTCAGACCGCTGCAATTGTGCATGCTAAGTCAGTGGAATGGGGATTACTCAGATTTGTCCCCTACTCTGAATCTGGATCAAGAGACCAGAAATTCTCTTCTATGGTGGCTTTCTCGGCCACATCTGTCCAGGGGGATGCCATTCAGCAGACCAGATTGGACAATTGTAACAACAGACGCCAGCCTTCTAGGTTGGGGCGCTGTCTGGAATTCCCTGAAGGCTCAGGGATCATGGACTCAGGAGGAGAGTCTCCTTCCAATAAACATTCTGGAATTGAGAGCAGTTCTCAATGCCCTTCTGGCTTGGCCTCAGTTAACAACTCGGGGGTTCATCAGGTTTCAGTCGGACAACATCACGACTGTAGCTTACATCAACCATCAAGGAGGGACAAGAAGCTCCCTAGCGATGATGGAAATATCAAAGATAATTCGCTGGGCAGAGTCTCACTCTTGCCACCTGTCAGCGATCCACATTCCTGGAGTGGAGAACTGGGAGGCGGATTTCCTAAGTCGTCAGACTTTTCATCCGGGGGAGTGGGAACTTCATCCGGAGGTCTTTGCCCAAATACTTCGACTTTGGGGCAAACCAGAGATAGATCTCATGGTGTCTCGCCAGAACGCCAAGCTTCCTTGTTACGGGTCCAGGTCCAGGGACCCGGGAGCGGTCCTGGTAGATGCTTTGACAGCACCTTGGACCTTCGGGATGGCCTATGTGTTTCCACCCTTCCCGATGCTTCCTCGATTGATTGCCAGGATCAAACAGGAGAGAGCATCGGTGATTCTAATAGCGCCTGCGTGGCCATGCAGGACCTGGTATGCAGATCTAGTGGACATGTCATCCTGTCCACCTTGGTCTCTGCCTCTGAGACAGGACCTTCTAATTCAGGGTCCTTTCAAACATCAAAATCTAATTTCTCTGAAGCTGACTGCTTGAAAATTGAACGCTTGATTTTATTAAAGCGTTGATTTTCGGAGTCAGTAATTGATACCTTAATACAGGCTAGGAAACCTGTTACCAGAAAGATTTACCATAAAATATGGCGTAAATACTTACATTGGTGCGAATCCAAGAGTTACTCATGGAGTAAGGTTAGGATTCCTAGGATATTGTCTTTTCTACAAGAGGGTTTAGAAAAGGGTTTATCTGCTAGTTCCTTAAAGGGACAGATCTCAGCTCTGTCCATTCTTTTACACAAACGTCTGTCAGAAGTTCCAGACATTCAGGCTTTTTGCCAGGCTTTGGCCAGGATTAAGCCTGTGTTTAAAACTGTTGCTCCACCATGGAGCTTAAATTTAGTTCTTAACGTTTTACAGGGTGTTCCGTTTGAACCCCTTCATTCCATTGATATTAAATTGTTATCTTGGAAAGTTCTGTTTTTAATGGCTATTTCCTCGGCTCGAAGAGTCTCTGAGTTATCGGCCTTACATTGTGATTCTCCTTATCTGATTTTTCATTCAGACAAGGTAGTTCTGCGTACTAAACCTGGGTTCTTACCTAAGGTAGTCACTAATAGGAATATCAATCAGGAGATTGTTGTCCCATCATTGTGTCCCAACCCTTCTTCAAAGAAGGAACGACTTCTACACAATCTGGATGTAGTTCGTGCCCTGAAATTTTATTTACAGGCAACTAAGGATTTTCGCCAAACTTCTTCCCTGTTTGTCGTTTATTCTGGACAGAGGAGAGGTCAAAAAGCTTCTGCTACCTCTCTCTCTTTTTGGCTTCGTAGCATAATACGTTTAGCCTATGAGACTGCTGGACAGCAGCCTCCTGAAAGAATTACAGCTCATTCTACTAGAGCTGTGGCTTCCACTTGGGCCTTTAAGAATGAGGCATCTGTTGAACAGATTTGCAAGGCTGCAACTTGGTCTTCTCTTCATACTTTTTCCAAATTTTACAAATTTGACACTTTTGCTTCTTCAGAGGCTGTTTTTGGGAGAAAGGTTCTTCAGGCAGTGGTCCCTTGTGTATAAAGATCCTGCCTGTCCCTCCCGTCATCCGTGTACTTTAGCTTTGGTATTGGTATCCCAGAAGTAATGATGACCCGTGGACTGACTACACTTAACAGGAGAAAACATAATTTATGCTTACCTGATAAATTCCTTTCTCCTGTAGTGTAGTCAGTCCACGGCCCGCCCTGTTTTTTATGGCAGGTCTAAATTTTTCAATTATACTCCAGTCACCACTGCACCCTATAGTTTCTCCTTTCTCGTTTGGTTCTCGGTCGAATGACTGGGTGTGACGTAGAGGGGAGGAGCAATATAGCAGCTCTGCTTGGGTGATCCTCTTGCACTTCCTGTTGGGGAGGAGTTAATATCCCAGAAGTAATGATGACCCATGGACTGACTACACTACAGGAGAAATGAATTTATCAGGTAAGCATAAATTATGTTTTTAAAAGCAGGAATGTGATGTATAGGAGCCGGCCCATTTTTAGTTGAAAATCGGGGTTATGCTTGCTTATTAGTGGGTAAATGTAAGCCTCCAATAAGCAAGCACTATCCATGGTGCTGAACTTAAAATGGGCTGGCTGCTAAGATTTACATTCCTGCTTTTAAAATAAAGATAGCAAGAGAACGAAGAAAAATTTATAATAGGAGTAAATTAGAAAGTCGCTTAAAATGTCATGCTCTAGCTGAATAATGAAAGAAAAAAATTGAGTTCAGTGTGCCTTTAAGACAGGGCATGTAACAACTTTCTAATTTACTTTCATCATCCATTTTGCTTTGTTCTCTTGGTATTCTTAGTTAAAAGCTAAAATTTGGAAGCTCATATGCAAATTTCTCATCCCTTGAAGGCCGCCTCTTATCTGAATGCATTTAGATTTTAAACATTAAACATTTTGGTGTAGACTGTCTCTTTAACCTATGGGAATTACTCTACCTTGCCTCCAGGAGGAGGCAAAGGCACACCAAATATGACTATAAATTTCTCTCCCACTTCCCCTACCCTCTCAGTAGTTCATTGACTTGTGTCATGGAGTAGGCAGAGAGAGGTGCTCTGTACAGAAGAGAGCTGGGGATAATATATCCATATAAATCTCAATAGAGTATTGGTATATATAATACTGGTCGATGCTGGGATTCCCATGTCTAACATAAATCCCTTGTCTAATAACGCAGTGTGTTTCACACTAAATTGCAGAATTGCAAATAAAGAGGTGGTATTAAGTCTTGTCCCTGTGCCTATAATTGTGTATTGTGCACACTTTGACTCCTTGATGACAGGCAGTATCAGCAACTGGTGTACGGGTTTCCAGCCATTCTTCAGACATAAGTCTGAGAGGGGTGCTCTTCATGCGCGCTGATATGCAGGACACTGACAAGCATTTTATCCTAGTTTGGACTTTATAACACCAACCGATATGTTACTCTGCGGTGTTTGTGGTACGACCGCACCAGGCTTCATTACTGGTCCTGCAGTTACTTGCTTTATATCGTGCAGGCTGCCCGCTGTATGGTGGGTTAATGTAATTACTACAGTCCGCAGGCCTTTCCTGGGTACAGGCCGCAGTGGGGACAGAGACGCAGATTCTAGCTGTAAGCATCACTTTCTTTCATGTAATTAGCAAGAGTCCATGAGCTAGTGACGTATGGGATATACATTCCTACCAGGAGGGGCAAAGTTTCCCAAACCTCAAAATGCCTATAAATACACCCCTCACCACACCCACAAATCAGTTTTACAAACTTTGCCTCCCATGGAGGTGGTGAAGTAAGTTTGTGCTAGATTCTACGTTGATATGCGCTTCACAGCAGGTTGGAGCCCGGTTTTCCTCTCAGTGTGCAGTGAATGTCAGAGGGATGTGAAGAGAGTATTGCCTATTTGAATTCAATTATCTCCTTCTACGGGGTCTATTTCATAGGTTCTCTGTTATCGGTTGTAGAGATTCATCTCTTACCTCCCTTTTCAGATCAACGATATACTCTTATATATACCATTACCTCTACTGATTCTCGTTTCAGTACTGGTTTGGCTTTCTACTACATGTAGATGAGTGTCCTGGGTTAAGTAAGTCTTATTTTCTGTGACACTCTAAGCTATGGTTGGGCACTTTTATATAAAGTTCTAAATATATGTGTTTAAACATTTATTTACCTTGATTCAGGATGTTCAACGTTCCTTATTTCAGACAGTCAGTTTCATATTTGGGATAATGCATATAAATAAATCAATTTTTTCTTACCTTAAAATTCGATTTTTCCTGTGGGCTGTTAGGCTCGCGGGGGCTGAAAATGCTTAATTTTATTGCTTCATTCTTGGCGCGGACTTTCTTGGCGCAAACATTTTCTTGTCATTTCCGGCGTCATACGTGTCGCCGGAAGTTGCATAATTTTTTTGACGTTTTTGCGCCAAAAAATGTCGGCGTTACCGGATGTGGCGCCAAAAGCATTTAGGCGCCAAATAATGTGGGCGGCTTTTTTGGCGCTAAAAAATTTGAGCGTCATTGTTGTCTCCACAATATTTAAGTCTCATTATTTATTGCTTCTGGTTGCTAGAAGCTTGTTCATTGGCATTTTTTTCCCATTCCTGAAACTGTCATTTAAGGAATTTGATCAATTTTGCTTTATATGTTGTTTTTTCTATTACATATTGCAAGATGTCTCAGATTGACCCTGAATCAGAAGCCACTTCTGGAAAAACGCTTAACTGAGTTTCAGTTCTTCCAAAGCTAATTTCATTTATTTTAAATGTTATAAATGTTTATCTT
Source organism: Bombina bombina (assembly GCF_027579735.1). Taxonomy (NCBI): domain Eukaryota; kingdom Metazoa; phylum Chordata; class Amphibia; order Anura; family Bombinatoridae; genus Bombina; species Bombina bombina. The sequence goes on along the minus strand of NC_069500.1, from coordinate 62,434,020 downwards.
TAGCTATGGTTTGTAATAAGTTATTATGATATACTTTTACATGCAGAATCCATTAGTATTTATGCTTTATATATTTCCATTCTTACATCTTATGTACAAGAAATATTTAGAAGATTTATAAGAAACATTTTTCTGATTCTATTTTAAAGGCTTTGTCTGACTTCGTGCCTTCTAATAAAATTTTTAGGTCTTTTTCACTTCTTTTTTAATTATTGAAGTTTCAAATGACCAACAACATACTTATTTATCCTTCTCTGATGATGTTTTTTTCTCTTTCAGAAATTTTCTTCATCAGATATTGACACTAACAAATCTACTTTTTTATTATTTTTCTATTATTAAAGTACATTTGTTCTTTGTTGAAAAGGTATTGATTATTTTGGATATTAAGGTAACTAGTTCTTTAAGACTAGCTGACACTATTTCTGCCTATTTTATTCTTCTGTGTTTTCAGAGGTTTTCTTTCCAATTCCCCATACTAGGGAATGGAATAGGCTGAGAATTTTCTTTTATTCCTTCTTCAAAGGTTTTAAACTATATTCTTTGCCAGCAGTTAAATTCAATTTGGAGGGTTCTCCAATTTATTGAGGTTATCTCTACTAATTATGCTATTGTTTCTATAGCAAAATAGTATTTATTTTCCTTTAGATAGTTGTATCTTACTTATGGAAATTATTTAGTTTCAGGTACTTTTCTTGGTCCTGTGATTTATTTGGATATTGCAATTGCTTCATTTTTTCTGTTTACTTTAAGATCAAGTATCAGATTATGATTTATTTTAGCATTGTTAAAGGGACAACATTTACTAGACTTGGTGCTGTTGCATTTGTCTTGTTGTTTTGCATTTATTGATTATGCAAGTCCACTGTTTTGACTGGTCCTTTTAACTGGACTATCATGCTAATAATTTCATTTGTGTCTTCATTTGCGAATATTTTCGCAAATGAGGGTTAATCTATGTATTTAGCTATTTTAGCTAGAAGAATTTTGTGATTTTTTTTTTTAAAAAAAAATCCATATTTTTCTTGTTCTAAGATAATCAATTATTTGTTTTATAATTGGATTCAATTCTTAACTGTTACTCTGGGCTTCAAGATTGAGTTCTAAGACTAAAACTTTAAGCTTATACTAGTTTGGTTGTTCTTATTAAGGAACGAATTCCTGAGTTCTTTCCCAAGTAACATGTTTATAATTGGAGTTCGAAATCAGCTCCCTAATATTGCGATGTACGTGCCGTATTCCAGCTTGGCTGGTAAGGGGCAGGTTAAGACTTCTTTGAAATTTATTTGGTTCTATTTTGTCCAAATTTCTTTGATTTTATTCCAGTAAGGCTAAACACTTTCTTTAAGTGTGTTTCTGTCCTATATATTTTGGGTACTGTTGAAGCATGGCTAGGCACCCATGGGGTTCAAGCACTGCTCAGACCTGGAATCTTCTGGGGTATTTCTTCCAGTTCCTTTTTTAGGAACCGGGTTTTGGAGTTTTATTCAAACTATTTTGCCTTTTTATGGTCATTGATAGCATTATTTGTTTTCATTAGATACAATAAATGCATATTTTCATTTTTCTGTTTTCATTCAGATTATTTTCTGAGGATGCGGAATCTCATATGATTCACTTGCTCTTCAGGACATAGTTAGAGGATCTTTTTTTCAAAAGTTCTTGATTCCTCACACAAGGGTCACCTTTTTTAGGTTTCCAGATAGTTTGTGTCACTGTCTTTGTCTCTATCAGACAAGGGATAATTTTATTGGGTTCTGTCTGTCGGTACCTTTAGTCTCCTTCAGTTGCTATATATGCATATAAGTTTTAGGTCTTATGGCCACAGCATTGGATTCAATTCCCTTTGCTCATTTTCAATAGAAAGAACCTTTCCAGTCTTTTATGAGTGTTGTTTCTTCAAGAACATGGTTGGAGGATCAATTTACCAAAAAGTTTGTTGATTCCTCAGACAAGGGTAACCTTTTTAGGTTTCCAGATAGATTCAGTGTCCATGACTCTGTCTCTGACAAGAGACGTCTAAAATTGGTTTCAGCTTGTCGAAACCTTCAGTCTCAATCATTCCCTTCGGTAGCCTTATGCATGGAAATTCTAGGTCTTATGACTACTGCATCGGACGCGATCCCCTTTGCTCGTTTTTACATGCGACCTCTTCAGCTTTGTATGCTGAACCAGTGGTGCAGGGATTATACAAAGATATCTCAATTAATATCTTTAAAACCGATCGTACGACACTCTCTGACGTGGTGGACAGATCACCATCGTTTAGTTCAGGGGGCTTCTTTTGTTCTTCCAACCTGGACTGTGATTTCAACAGATGCAAGTCTGACAGGTTGGGGAGCTGTTTGGGGGTCTCTGACAGCACAAGGGGTTTGGGAATCTCAGGAGGTGAGATTACCAATCAATATTTTGGAACTCCGTGCAATTTTCAGAGCTCTTCAGTCATGGCCTCTTCTAAAGAGAGAGTCGTTCATTTGGTTTCAGACGGACAATGTCACAACTGTGGCATATGTCAATCATCAAGGAGGGACTCACAGTCCTCTGGCTATGAAAGAAGTATCTCGAATACTGGTATGGGCGGAATCCAGCTCCTGTCTAATTTCTGCGGTTCATATCCCAGGTATAGACAATTGGGAAGCGGATTATCTCAGTCGCCAAACGTTACATCCGGGCGAATGGTCTCTTCACCCAGAGGTATTTCTTCAGATTGTTCAAATGTGGGGACTTCCAGAAATAGATCTGATGGCTTCTCATCTAAACAAGAAGCTTCCCAGGTATCTGTCCAGATCCAGGGATCCTCAGGCGGTGGCAGTGGATGCATTGTCACTTCCTTGGAAGTATCATCCTGCCTATATCTTTCCGCCTCTAGTTCTTCTTCCAAGAGTAATTTCCAAGATTCTGAAGGAGTGCTCGTTTGTTCTGCTGGTGGCTCCAGCATGGCCTCACAGGTTTTGGTATGCGGATCTTGTCTGGATGGCCACTTGCCAACCGTGGGCTCTTCCGTTAAGACTAGACCTTCTATCGCAAGGTCCTTTTTTCCATCAGGATCTCAAATACTTAATTTTGAAGGTATGGAGATTGAACGCTTGATTCTCAGTCAAAGAGGTTTCTCTGACTCTGTGATTATTACTATGTTACAGGCTCGTAAATCTGTATCTAGGAAGATATATTATCGAGTCTGGAAGATTTACATTTCTTGGTGTCTTTCTCATCATTTTTCTTGGTATTCTTTTAGAATTCCTAGAATTTTACAGTTTCTTCAGGATGGTTCGGATAAAGGTTGGTCTGCAAATTCCTTGAAAGGACAAATCTCTGCTCTTTCTGTTCTTTTTCACAGAAAGATTGCTAGTCTTCCTGATATTCATTGTTTTGTACAAGCTTTGGTTCGTATAAAACCTGTTATTCAGTCAATTTCTCCTCCTTGGAGTTTGAATTTGGTTCTGGGGGCTCTTCAAGCTCCTCCGTTTGAACCTATGCATTCGCTGGACATTAAATTACTTTCTTGGAAAGTTTTGTTTCTTTTGGCCATCTCTTCTGCTAGAAGAGTTTCTGAATTATCTGCTCTTTCTTGTGAGTCTCCTTTTCTGATTTTTCATCAGGATAAGGCGGTGTTGCGAACTTCTTTTAAATCTTTACCTAAGGTTGTGAATTCTAACAACATTAGTGGAGAAATTGTGGTTCCTTCATTGTGTCCTAATCCTAAGAATTCTAAGGAAAGATTGTTGCATTCTTTGGATGTAGTTAGAGCTTTGAAATATTATGTTGAAGCTACTAAAAATTTCCGAAATACTTCTAGTCTATTTGTTATCTTTTCCGGTTCTAGGAAAGGTCAGAAGGCCTCTGCCATTTCTTTGGCGTCTTGGTTAAGTCTTTGATTCATCATGCTTATGTCGAGTCGGGTAAAGCTCCGCCTCAAAGGATTACAGCTCATTCTACTAGGTCAGTTTCTACTTCCTGGGCGTTTAGGAATGAAGCTTCGGTTGATCAGATTTGCAAAGCAGCAACTTGGTCTTCTTTGCATACTTTTACTAAATTCTACCATTTTGATGTGTTTTCTTCTTCTGAAGCAGTTTTTGGTAGAAAAGTACTTCAGGCAGCTGTTTCAGTTTGATTCTTCTGCTTATAATTTCAGTTGTTTTTTTTTTCATTATAAGATTTAAACTTTGTTTTGGGTGTGGATTATTTTTCAGCGGAATTGGCTGTCTTTATTTTATCCCTCCCTCTCTAGTGACTCTTGCGTGGAAGATCCACATCTTGTGTATTCATTATCCCATACGTCACTAGCTCATGGACTCTTGCTAATTACATGAAAGAAAACATAATTTATGTAAGAACTTACCTGATAAATTAATTTTTTTCATATTAGCAAGAGTCCATGAGGCCCACCCTTTTTTGTGGTGGTTATGATTTTTTTTTGTATAAAGCACAATTATTCCAATTCCTTATTTTTTATGCTTTCGCACTTTTGTCTTATCACCCCACTTCTTGGCTATGCGTTAAACTGATTTGTGGGTGTGGTGAGGGGTGTATTTATAGGCATTTTGAGGTTTGGGAAACTTTGCCCCTCCTGGTAGGAATGTATATCCCATACGTCACTAGCTCATGGACTCTTGCTAATATGAAAGAAATGAATTTATCAGGTAAGTTCTTACATAAATTATGTTTTTTCGTCATTTCCGCTCCAGATCCACTGTGCAACAGTCCTGTGAGAGAGTGGTTGCCATGCGGCTCGGCAGACCAGAGGTGGTAAGTCGCCCTAAACAGGGCTTAAGGGGTGACAGTTGTTTGGTGCATTGGGACACAGATACCCTACTGTGAGGTTCACGATTGTTACTTCAATCTTTTACACACATATAATGGACAACTATATTCTTAGAGTCTGGAGGAATCTTCCTTGGTAAATTCCACTTACAACAGTAAATGTATGCTTTGCAAAATAATCGCTGTAAACCCTCTGGTACAACTATGTAATTGCTGCCAAACTTATGTCCTCAGGAGGCCCAAGCGGACAGACTGCAAAGGAGCTACCGCGTGCCCCTCTGGTAGGTCCTACCGCGGCTTCTCAAGCTTTGGCTGACGCTGACATCCCAGTTCAACAGCCTATGAATGGGAATTCAGTTGCCCCAGAGCGTGGTGCATAGGTTGGGCTGACCCCGGCCTTTTACCTTATGATCTCATGGCCCGTATATAGGCTGCTGTGTCTGCTGCCCTGAGCACAAGCACAGGAAAGATAAAGAGATTAAACATTGCTCTCCAGTGCAAAGCCCAGGTGTGGTCAGGGAGGCCATCTCCACGTTGGCCAAGCGCTCTACTATACCGCTTGAGGACAGTACTTCCTTTAAGAACCCTCTCAACAGGAAACTTGAGGGTTACCTCAGGAAGGTATTTTTCCAGTCGGGTGCCCTGTTTCAACAAGCAGTGGGAATAGCTGCAATCACGGGGGCCAGCAAGTTCTGGTGTGGATCTGGTTACTTTGGAATCTCCTTATGAGGAGATCCAGGATCGTATACAGTCCCTAAGGCAACTGCCTTTTTCAGGGATGTCATTCTGCAAATTATCTGCATTAATGCAAAAAACTCTAGCTTTGCAGTTCTGGCTAGGAGGGTGCTGTGGCTCAAATTGTGGTCAGTGGATAACATGTCTAAATCTAGACTAGTCCCTGCTCAGTCGTGGTCTGGACTCTATCATAGCCACATTCACAGGTGGAAAGGGAGCTTTACTACCAAAGGACAAGAAATTAAACCTAAGAGTCATTGGGCGGGTCTTTTTTCGTTCATTTCGTCCGAACAAGAGACAGAGAAGCGCAGAAGCATCTCAGATTGAGTCAACCCCGGTTTACCTGGAAACCCACCCAGGGATGGAAAAGGAACAGCCCAAAAAAGGCTTCCCAAGATAACAAGTGAGCATAATGGGGTCTCCCCCGACCTGGGACCAGGTCATGTGGGGGACAGACTGTCTGTTTCAGAAGGAATGGTCTCAGTCCATCCAGGACTCTTAGGTGCTGGACATTGTTTGCCAGGTTTACAAAATAAGCTTTCAGTCCCATCCCCCAAGGGACCGCTTGTTGTTGTCAAGAGAATCAGGAAACCTTGTAAAGGGAGCCGCACTACTCTGCTGCGTGAACAACCTCGTTGCCATGGGTGTGGTGGTTCCAGTTCCCTTATCAGAGAGGGGACTGGGATTCTACTCAAATCTTTTTGCGGACCCCAATAAAGAGGGCATGTTCCACCCTATATTGGACCTGAAGGGGCTCAACAGGTTTGTAAGAATTCCCACCTTCAAGATGGAAACTATAAGATCCATCCTGACCCTGGTTCAGGAAGGTCAGTTGATAAATTTTAGGATGTGTACGTTCACATTCTGATACAGAGATCACTACCGATTACTGCGGTTCACCTTCCTAGACAGGCATTGCCAGTTTGTTGCGCTTCCATTTGGACTGGCTACAGCACCCCCAATGTTCACCAAAGTGCTGGGAGCTCTGCTGGCTGTGGTTCGTCTGCAGGGGATCGCAGTAGGTCCTTACCTGAACAACATTCTGGTAAAGGCTCCATCCATATCATTAGCTCAGGACCACACGTAGAGGTTGCCCTTGTGTCTTCGGGCTCACGGTTGGAAGGTCAGTCTAGAAAAGAGTTCCCTCGCCCCGGCTACGAGGCTTAGCTTTCTGGGTACGATCATAGGCTCTGTCAGTATGTGCATTTAACTCACAGATGAGCGCAGAGAGTAGCTTCAGAATGGCGTGCCGCCTGCTACAGTCTAATGTTCATCCTTTGGTTGCACAATGCATGCAAGTGGTAGGTCTCATGGTTGTGGCATAGGATGCTGTACTGTTTGCTCGCTTTTATCTGAGACTACTACAGTTGTGTATGCTCAGACAATGGAATGGAGATTATTCAGATCTGCTTGGATGCCCAGACAAGAGAGTCTCACTTGATGGCAGTCCCGAACTCCAGTTCTAGGGATGTGTTTCGATTGCCCCTCTTGGGTGATTATTACCACAGTTTCCTGAGTGCTCAAGGAAATTGGTGTCCAGAGGAAGTGTCTTTGATCAACATACTCGAGTTGAGAACTATATACACAATGCGCTACTAGCATGGCTTCAACAGGGTTCCATCCGGATATCCGATTCCAATCGGACAACATCACAACCATGGCCTACATTGTCTGAGGATTTTTCTAGATTTCAAAACAATACAGCCTATGACTTGTTGTTTTGATCTCCAGCCTATTTTGCAGAGGGCTTCTTTTGCTTATACTATTTGGTCTGTGATCACTACAGATGCAATTTTTTAGGACGGGGGTCTGCTTGAGGGTCTCTAACAGCACAGGGAGTTTGGGCTTGGTAGGTAAGGTTTCCTATAAAAATCTTAGAATCTGGCAATTTTCAGTGCGCTTCAAACTTGGCCCCTTCTGAAAGAATCTTTTCTCTAGTTTGGTTTTTGTCAACCATCATTTAGCCATGAAGGAAGTTTTCAGAATGTTCTCTTGTGCAGAGGCCGATTGCTGTCTAATTTCAGCTGTTCACATCACAGGAGTGTTTATTTGGGAAGTGGATTTTCTCAGTCGTCCGTTTCTTCATCTGGAAGAGTTCAATTAGATCTTCTTTGTCAAAGTCTGTTTTTCCATCAGGATCTGAAGTCTCTAAACTTGATGGCATGAAGATTTAATGGTTAGTTCTTAGGCATAGGGGTTTCTCTGAGGATCTGATTGAAACCCAGATTTTCATGTATTCATGGTTTTGTTCAGGCTTTGGTGCGTATTAAAGGGACACTGAACCCAAATTTTTTTGTTTGCGATTCAGATAGAGCATGCAATTTTAAGCAACTTTCTAATTTACTCCTATTATCAGTTTTTCTTCATTCTCTTGCTATCTTTATTTGAAAAATAAGGCATCTAAGCTTTTTGTTTGGTTCAGAAACTCTGGACAGCACTTTTTTATTGATGGATGAATTTATCCACCAATCGGCAAGAACAACCCAGGTTGTTCACCAAAAATGGGCCGACATCTAAACTTACATTCTTGCATTTCAAATAAAGATACCAAGAGAATGAAGAAAATTTGATAATTGGAGTAAATTAGAAAGTTGCTTAAAATGCCATGCTCTTATCTGAATCACAAAAGAAAAAATTTGGGTTCAGTATCCCTTTAAGCCTTTTTTCTTTCCAATGGCATGGAGAGTCCACAAATCCATTCTAATTACTAGTTACTAGTTACTAATTACTCCTGGCCACCAGGAGGAGACAAAGGACACCCCAGCAAAGCTTTAAGTATGTGAAAGGCGCTTCTAAGCATATTGAAGCCCAGTTCCTCTCTGGAAGTGCAGTGTTTGAGGGATGCGAAGGGAGTATTGTCTGACAATACCATGTTTTCTTTCCTAAGACATGGAGAGCCCATGACGTCATTCCAATTACTAGTGGGATATGCTCTCCTGGCCTCCTCTGTTGTTAAAATCTTGGTCTGCTTATGTTACCTCCAAGTCCAAGCTCCTGTCGCTACCTTACATGGGCAAGACCCTGTTTGGTCCTGGTCTGGCAGAGATAATTTCTGAAATTACGGGTGGAAAGGGGTCCTTTCTACAACAAGAAAAGAAGAATAGACCTAAGGGAAGTCAAAGTTCTAATTTCCGTTCCTTTTGTAACTTCAAAGATCAAAAGTCTTCCTCCTCCTTTTGGAGATCCAATCAGACTTGGAATAAGGGGAAGCAATCAAAAAAGTCTTCATCTGAGACTAAGTGATCAAGTGGGGGCCAGACTTTTTTTGTTTAGACAAGCGTGGGCTGTGGACATAGTATCTCAGGCTTACATAATAGAATTCAAGTCTCGCGTTGGATCTGATGGCATCTCGTCAGAACGCCAAGCTTTCAAGGTACGATTCAAGGTCAAGAGATCCTCAGGCCACCCTGATAGATGCTCTGGTGGTTCCTTGGGATTTCAGTCTAGCATACCTGTTTCCTCCATTTGCGCTCCTTCCACGAGTCATTGCTCATATCACACAGGAGAGAGCTTCTGTAATTGTAATAGCTCCTGCATGGCCTCTCAGGATCTGGTTTGTAGACCTAGTGAGGATGGCATCTCTTTCTCCTTGGAGGTTACCTCTGAGGAAGGACCTTCTAACTCAGGGTCCTTCCTCCATCCAAATCTCGTTTCTCTGAAGCTGACTGCTTGGAGATTGAACTCCTTAGTTCTGGCTAAGCGTGGGTTTTCTGAATCAGTCATTGATACCATGCTTCAGGCTCACAAGCCTGTTACTTGTAACATTTACCATAAGGTATGGTGTAAATGCCTTTATTGGTGTGAATCGAAGGGCTTCTCCTGGAGTAAGGTCAGAATTTCTAGAATTTTGTCTTTTCTCCAAGCAGGTCTGGAGAAAGGGTTGTCAGACAGTTCTCTGAAAGGTCAAATTTCTGCATTATCTAATTTTTTACATAAGCGTCTGGCGGATGTGCCAGATGCTTAATACTTTTGTCAGGCCCTGGTCAGAGTTAGGCCTGTGTTTAAACCTGTTGCTCCTCCTAGGAGCCTTAACCTAGTTCTTAGAGTTTCTTATTGCTATTTCTTCTGCTCAGAGAGTTTCGGAACTCTCGGCTCTGCAGTGTGATTCACCTTACCTTATTTTTCATGCGGATAAGGCGGTTCTTCGTACAAAATTGGGTTTTTTCCCTAAGGTGGTCTCGGATAGAAATTGTTGTTCCTTCTCTCTGTCCTAATCCTTCTTTTCATAAGGAACGTCTGTTGCATAACTTAGATGGTGTGCACGCTCTAAAATTCTACCTACAGCCTACTAAGAATTTTCGTCAGTCTTCTGCCTTTCTCAGGAAAGCGTAAGGGTCAGAAGGCCACTTCTACTTCTCTTTCCCTCTGGTTAAGAAGTATGATTTGTTTTGCTTATGAGACTGCTGGACAGCAGCCTCTTGAGAGAATTACAGCTCATTCTACTAGGGCTGTCTCCTCTTCTTGGGCTTTCAAAAATGAAACTTCTGTGGAACAGATTTGCAAGGCGGCAACATGGTCCTCTCTGCATACGTTTTCCAAATTTTCCAAATGTTATATTTTTGCTGAGGCTTCTTTTGGGAGAAAGGTTCTTTAAGCAGTGGTGCCTTCTGTTTAGGTCTTCCTGTCTTGCCCCCCCCACCTGTTCATTCCGTGTCCTCTAGCTTGGGTATTGGCACCCACTAGTAATTGGAATGATGTCGTGAACTCTCCATGTCTTAGGAAAGAAAATAAAATTTATGGTTGCCTGATAAATTTATTTCCGGACATGAAGCGTCCACGACCCCACCCTTAAATAAGACAGTATTTTTTGTTAAACCTCAGGCACCTCTACACCTTTGTGTTATCTTCTTTTTCCATTTCCCTTCGGCCAAATGACTGGGGGTTATGGGTAAGGGAAGTGACGATTAAAGGGAAACTGAACCCAATTTTTTTATTTTGTGATTCAGATAAAGCATGCAATTTTAAGCAACTTTCTAATTTACTCCTATTATCAAAATTTCTTCATTCTCTTGGTATCTTTATTTGAAAAGCAAGAATGTAAGTTTAGATTCCTGGGTTGTTCTTGCTGATTGGTAGATAAATTCACCCACAAATAAACAAATGCTGTCCAGTGTACTGAACCAACAATTGGCTGGCTCCTTAGTTTAGATGCCTTCTTTTTCAAATAAAGATAACAAGAGAACGAAGAAAAATTGATAATAGGAGTAAATTAGAAAGTTGCTTAAAATTGCATGCTCTATCTGAATCACAAAAGAAAAAAAATTGGGTTCAGTGTCCCTTTTAACAGCTCTGCTAGGGTGCTCTTTGCCTCCTCCTGCTGGCCAGGAGAGTATATCCCACTGGTAATTGGAATGGCGTTGTGGACTCTCCATTTCCGGAAAGAAAGAAATTTATCAGGTAAGCATAAATTTTATTTTTGCCTATGGGAAAGCTTTTCATAAGGCTCTCTGTAAATCGGTTGTAGGGATTCATCTGCTGCCTTCCTTATAGATCGACAATATACTCTTGTATCATTACCTCTGCTGATATGTTTCAGTACTGATTTGGCTGCTATATGTGGATGGGTATCTTACACTGTAAGTATATACTTTTATTATATAAGACTCCGCTATGGATTGGACACTTTTTAACCCTTTGGCTGCTAAGCTATTTCCCACCTGGGTGCTAATATTTTTTTTTATTATTATTTTTGAAATTTTTGAAAACTTTGTTTTTAACTTTTTTATTTTTTTTTACAGACCCCCAAGGTTACCTTTCCAACAATGGATCTTGGGGGTCTGTAGCTGCTTAGATGCCTGAGATACAGGCTTCTAAGCAGCATGCCCCCTCCTCCTATACTTAACATTGTTAAGTATAAATAAAGTTGCACGGTGACGTCATCACGTAATTGAGCGTGACGTCACCGCGCATCACGTGAAGCCCCGGCGATGCCTGTCACTCTACAGGCACGATCTCCGGGGTAGGAGCAGTAAGGAGCCCCCAGATCTCCGTCAAGGAGGGAGAGTGCTCATGACGGCTCTGAGCCGTCATTAGCACCAGAGTGAGAAACTCTGTGACGGCTCAGAGCCATCATTAGCACTCAAAGGGTTAAGAAAAGTTGTTATATATTGTTTGTATACATGCCTTGAGTCAGTAATTCAGTGCTCTTTTTTAGCGACTTTATTTGTGGCTAAATATTTCTCAAGGTTGGTAGAGTCTGTGAAACATACAGAGTTTTTTTGGAGCTAGTACGCCATTTTTCCAGCCAAAATTGCTGCTATAAGCTCCGCCCCCAGCTCATTCAATGTTCTCAGAAAACACTTTCATGCAGCATTTTATGATCCAGTTTTCTTTTTTTTTATAAATTTTCGCTCCGTTTCCCATTCTCTCAAGCCTGTTATATGTATCATATATAGGAGCATGGATCTACATTTGCAGAATAATTTTTTTATATATATTTTTGTTTTGCAATTATGTCTCAAACTGAACCTGCCTCTGATGTTACCATAGGATTTGAGCTGCCTGAACACCTATCTACCAAAGCTAACTGTGTTTGAGCTGAAGAATTTAGATCGGCTTAATTACAACAATTATGTGGCTATGGTTTTGACAAATTGTTAAATGCTGATAATATATCTATAAGTACAAATACATCCACTGTCATTCCATCTCAGTTTAATGTACATAGCATTACTGCAGAAATTTAAAGATGCATTGCTGCAGCTATAGAGAAGGACTGCTATTCCGACTTCAAATAAACGTTAAACATCTTCCTAAACCTTGTGAATTAAGCTCAGACTTTCATCATACTGATGTATCCTCTACTGATGGGGTTTCCTCGAATTCAGAGGATGCCACGTCAGACAAATATATACAAATCATTTTTTATTTAAGATAGAATATATTTGTTCTTTCCTAAAGGAAGTTTTGTTTACTTAGTATAAAGCTAGTAATCGTCTAATTTCTGTATTTGACTACTGTTATTACTCCTGAAGTATTTCCCATTCCTAACGCTATCTCTAATGTGATTGCTAAAGAATGGTCTAAGCCTGGGTACCTCTTTTAACCCTTCTTCTAGGTTTAAGAAATAGTATTCTTTGCCTGTAGCCAATTTCAAACTGGGAAACAGTTCCTAAAGTTGATGGGGCAATTTCCACTTTTGCCAAATGTACTACTATACCTATGAAAGACAGCACTACTTTTAAGGATCCTTTAGATAGGAAGCTTGAAACTTATCTAAAAGGGCATATTACATACTGGCTATATTCTTACAGCTGTTATTTCTATGGCTGATGTTGCTGCTGCTTCTACTTTTTGGTTGGACAGTTTAGCACATCAGTTGTCTTCAGATTCTGAATTATCTAACATTTTTATTTTACTTCAACATACAAATCATTTTATTTGTGATGCTATATTTGATGCTATGAAGATCAATATCAAATACATGTCTTTAGCTATTATAACTAGAAGAGCTTTATGGCCTAAATCTTGGAATGCTGACATGGTGTCTAAAACTAGTGATGTTGCGAATAGTTCACCGGCGAATAGTTCCCGGTGAACATAGCTTGTTCGCGTTCGCCGCGGCGGGCGAACATATGCGATGTTCGATCCGCCCCCTATTCGTCATTATTGAGTAAACTTTGACCCTGTATCTCACAGTCTGCAGACACATTTCAGCCAATCAGCAGCAGACACTCCCTCCCAGACCCTCCCAGTTCCTGGACAGCAGCCATTTTAGATTCATTCTGATCCTGCATTCTTAGTGAGAGGAGGGATAGTGTAGCTGCTGCTGATTTTATAGGGAAATTCATAGCTAGGCTAGTGTATTCAGTGTCCACTACAGTCCTGAAGGACTCATCTGATCTCTACTGTAAGGACAGCACCCCAAAAAAGCCCTTTTTAGGGCTAGAACATCTTTTCTTATTATTTTTTTGCCTGTGTAATTTTGACTGTGAAACATCAGTCTGCTAGTGTAATCTAATTGCAGTTGCCTGCCTGCAGTGCCACCACTCATATCTGTTGTAACAGTAGTGTAAATTAAAAAAAAAAAACTTTTTTGACTGTGAAACATCAGTCTGCTAGTGTAATCTAATTGCAGTTGCCTGCCTGCCAGCGTGTGTGCCAGGCCCACTTGCAAACTAGTGCCACCACTCATATCTGTTGTAACAATAGTGTAAATTTAAAAAAAAAAAAAAAAAACTTTTTTGACTGTGAAACATCAGTATGCTAGTGTAATCTAATTGCAGTTGCCTGCCAGCGTGTGTGCCAGGCCCACTTGCCAACTAGTGCCAACACTCATATCTGTTGTAACAGTAGTGTAATTTAAAAAAAAAAAAACTTTTTTGACTGTGAAACATCAGTCTGCTAGTGTAATCTAATAGCAGTTGCCTGCCTGCCAGCGTGTGTGCCAGGCCCACTTGCCAACTAGTGCCACCACTCATATCTGTTGCAACAGTAGTGTAAATTTTGTAAAAAAAAAACTTTATATACTGTGAAACATCAGTCTGCTAGTGTAATCTAACTGCAGTTGCCTGCCTGCCAGCGTGTGTGCCAGGCCCACTTGCTAAGTGCCACCACTCATATCTGTTGTAACAGTAGTGTAAATTTTTTTTTTAAAAAAAGAATAGTACTACTTAACACACCACTCATATCTGGTGCCACAGTAGATTGCACGCGCAGTGCCCCAAATTTGAAGTAGGAGGACCGACCAAGCATCTTTTCCCATCTCCCGGTTCCTAAAATCCTTGCCATATACACGTCCCCTGGCGCCGCAACTGCCTCTGGGAACCTTACCATGGGTCCCAGACCGCACGTCTTGTAATTCTGTGTCTGGGAAATTATATATCTATTAAATCTATCTATTTATCTATCAAATCTATCTAACTATCTATAGTATCTATCAAATGTATATTGCATCTATTGATCTATGTATCTATTTATCAAATCTATCTATCTCGTGGCCGGACTGTTTTGCGACAGCCACTTGTGTTTCGGCCAAATGTACGTCGGCCAAATGGCCGTCGGCTAAAAGTCCGGCCACGATTGCACGCACAGTGCCCCAAATTTGAAGTAGGAGGACCGACCAAGCATCTTTTTTCATCTCCCGGTTCCTAAAATCCATGCCATATACACGTCCCCTGGTGCTGCAACTGCCTCTGGGAACCTTACCATGGGTCCCAGACCGCACGTCTTGTAATTCTCTGTCTGGGAAATTATATATCTATCAAATCTATCTATTTAGCTATCAAATCTTTCTATCTATCGTATCTATCAAATGTATTTTGCATCTATTGATCTATCTGGCTAATCTATGTATCTATGTATCTATCAAATCTATCTATCTCTTGGTTGTGCAAATGGACTGTTTGCGGTTGTTTGCGGTGCGTTAAACGGGGAGTTTGGTCTGTCACTGTGGAGCGTGTGTAACCCTTACACTACCTGATCGATACAACATCATACCTGATGTTTTAAAGCACGTTATTCCAAACAATTTAGGAATGTTAGGTGATTTATGCCCTTTATGGCTTAAATCCGTGGGAGTTTTGCCATGCATCCCCCTCCGACAGGTGTTAGTCCCCTTGAAACAACTTTTGCATCACTATTGTGGCCAGAAAGAGTCCCTGTGGGTTTTAAAATTCGCCTGCCTATTGAAGTCAATGGCGGTTCGCCCGTTCGCGAACAGTTGTGGAAGTTCGAGCCCGCCGTTCGCGAACGGAAAATTTTAAGTTTGCAACATCACTATCTAAAACTAGATTATTATCCCTCTCTTTTCAAGGTAAAAACCTTTTTTGGTTCACAATTTGATTCTATTATCTCCACTGTTACTGGGGGTAAGGGAGTTTTTCTGCCCCAAGACAATTAACCTAAGGGTAAATTTAAAGCTCCCAATCATTTTTGTTCCTTTCGTCAGAATAGAGAACAGAAAACCACTCTTTCCCCTAAGGCCTCTATCTCTAATTGGAGACCATCTCCAAATCGGAATAAATCTAAGCCTTATAAAAAATCAAATCCTGCCCCTAAACCTGCATGAAGGAGCGGCCCTCTAGTCAGTTCTTCTGGTAAGGGGCAGACTAAAGCTATTTCAAAGAGTTTGGACGGACTCTGTCAAAAATCAGTGGATTCAGAATATAATTTCTCAGGGGTATCAAATAGGATTCAGAATAAGACCTCCCTTGGGAAGATTCTTTCATACCCATGTACAAAAAAAAACAGTAAAAGCTCAAGCCTTTCTGAAATATGTTTCAGATCTAGAACTTTCAGGGGTAATTATCCGAGTTCCACAGCAAGGATTAGGGTTTTTATTCAAATCTATTAATTGTACCAAGAATGGAAAATTCTTTCAGACTAACGCCTAGATTTAGAGTTCTGCGGCCAAAGGGGTGCGTTAGCTACGCGTGCTTTTTTCTGGCCGCACCTTTTAAATACCGCTGGTATTTAGAGTTCACAGAATGGCTGCGTTAGGCTCCAAAAAAGGAGCGTATAGCATATTTATCGCAACTTCAACTCTCAATACCAGCGGTGCTTACGGACGCGGCCAGCTTCAAAAACGTGCTCGTGCACGATTCCCCCATAGAAAACATGGGGCTGTTTGAGCTGAAAAAGAACCTAACACCTGCAAAAAAGCCGCGTTCAGCTCCTAACGCAGCCCCATTGTTTGCTATGGGGAAACACTTCCTACGTCTGCACCTAACACTCTAACATGTACCCCGAGTCTAAACACCCCTAACCTTACACTTATTAACCCCTATTCTGCCGCCCCTGCTATCGCTGACCCCTGCATATTTTTTTAACCCCTAATCTGCTGCTCCGTAAACCGCCGCTACTTACATTATCCCTATGTACCCCTAATCTGCTGCCCCTAACACCGCCGACCCCTATATTATATTTATTAACCCCTAATCTGCCCCCCACAACGTCGCCTCCACCTGCCTACACTTATTAACCCCTAATCTGCCGAGCGGACCGCACCGCTATTATAATAAAGTTATTAACCCCTAATCCGCCTCACTCCCGCCTCAATAACCCTATAATAAATAGTATTAACCCCTAATCTGCCCTCCCTAACATCGCCGACACCTAACTTCAAACATTAACCCCTAATCTGCCGACTGGAGCTCACCGCTATTCTAATAAATGTATTAACCCCTAAAGCTAAGTCTAACACTAACACCCCCCTAAGTTAAATATAATTTAAATCTAACTAAATAAATTAACTCTTATTAAATAAATTATTCCTATTTAAAGCTAAATACTTACCTGTAAAATAAATCCTAATATAGCTACAATATAAATTATAATTATAGTATAGCTATTTTAGGATTTATATTTATTTTACAGGTAACTTTGTATTTATTTTAACCAGGTACAATAGCTATTAAATAGTTAAGAACTATTTAATAGCTAAAATAGTTAAAATAATTACAAATTTACCTGTAAAATAAATCCTAACCTAAGTTACAATTAAACCTAACACTAGACTATCAATAAATAAATTAAATTAAATACCTACAATTACCTACAATTAAACCTAACACTACACTATCAATAAATGAATTAAATACAATACCTACAAATAACTACAATTAAATAAACTAACTAAAGTACAAATAATAAAAAAGAACTAAGTTACAAAAAATAAAAAAATATTTACAAACATTAGAAAAATATTACAACAATTTTAAACTAATTACACCTACTCTAAGCCCCCTAATAAAATAACAAAGACCCCCAAAATAAAAAAAATGCCCTACCCTATTCTAAATTAAAAAAGTTCAAAGCTCTTTTACCTTACCAGCCACATACCCCTAATCTAACCCAAACCCCCCTTAAATAAACCTAACACTAAGCCCCTGAAGATCTTCCTACCTTATCTTCACCTCACCGGGTATCATACTAGCTCAATCTATTCATTTAGCAGAATCTCACACAAAACAATTTCTGTTGTTTCTACAAAGACAGATTTGGAAGATCAATTTGCCAAAGAGTTTCTTGATTCCTGAGACAAAAGTCACCTTTTAGGGTTCCAGATAGATTCAGTGTCTATGACTCTATCCCTAACAGAAAAGATACGTTGGAGATTGCTTTCAGCTTGTATAAACCTTCAGTCTCGAATCATTTCCTTTAGTGGCTATGTGCATGGAAGTTTTTGGTCTCATGTTTGCAGCATCAGATGCGATCCCTTTTGCTTGTTTTTATATGAGATCTCTACAGCTTTGCATGTTGCACCAACTGTGCAGGGATTATACTCGGATATCACAACTGATATACTTAAATCTAAAATAAAGGGTTTATAGTGTATAAAGCGCTGGACTTAAAACGTTTTTTTGCCTCCCGAAATACTGTCCTCCTCCTGGACAGAGAAAATGTAAATAAAACAGAGAATGGTTTTCGGGGGCGCTCAGTAAGCTCAAAACGTTAGAGATATGGGTATGATCACATTAATAATGGGGACCTTAATAAGGGTGTTCTCAAATAATTATATATATTTGAACTCTTTTCCTTTTTGGTAAAAAATTATTGAAGGATAAATCACTCTTTTTTTATCTTTTATTGAAAAATACACCTTTATGTATTTATTCGTGTTTATTATAAATTTGCATAATGGTTGTTATGTTCTTTATTAGTTTTGAATATAGGAAACATTAAATGTGAATTCTAATGTTTATAAATTTTATCTGTACCCAAATAAATATGTCACATTGAAACACTTTCGGACTCTCAGTTTAAAGCCTCTATATTTGTGATATGGTTAAACCAGGTACGTTTTTTTTTTTTACTAATATATAGTGAAGAGAACTTGAAAATATGTGCCAATTTTATAAAAAAAACTTTTACTTAACACTGAAATCTATTGTGACAAATTTGTTCCTTTAAAAACAAACAATTAAACTTTCTTCTAAGAAAACCTTTGATATGCGTAGATATTTAAAATAAATTACTAAGCTTATAACGTTATGCAAGTGTTTTCAATATACTTCTGCTTTAAGAAAATGGCTTCTGTGTTTTTTTACTGGACTGATAGGTAAAGGATGGTCTAACGTTACCACCTTTAATTAACCAAAAAAAAAGTATTATTTTTAAAGAGAAAGCTGTATAGTCTCTTTTAGCAAATGGTAATTTTGTTGCAATGCCCCTTATTTTGACATATGTAACTTTGCGTGTTATTTTAGAAATGGAAAGTCTCTCCAAATGTAACGATTACACAAAAGTCTCTCCTAATGCATATTTCTCCTTGACAATAAACTTTAGTAGTGGCCAACTACTGAATGCTTAAGTTGCCTTTTAGGACTTGCCTTAGGGAGGGTTTTTTTTAAAAGATCTTTATATGATTAGTACCTTTGGTAGACTTTGTAGTAATTCTGCCATGCAGGTAGTCTTACCCTTCCTTCGAGTAATCTTCCCTCAGGAGTTGATGTTTGTTGGTAACAGTCAGAATTATTCCAGGTGGATGTTTTCAGACTTGCGCAAATCTCTTATCCCTTAGACCAAATTATTCTTCCTGCTCTTTAGTACAGATTGTACGCAGGGGAACAAGTGTCTTTGCTTTTTGATTTCAGGTGTTTGTTTTTCACGGCAATCCTTTTCTTTCAGGAAAAAACCTTTAGCTGCTATGATTTTTTTTCACAGCGTCAAACCACCTTGTATTGCTCCAAACACAGTTTTCTCCAAACACAGCTTCAGCCGGTTTCACCCTAATTGCGGGCTTTCTCAAGATGCTCTTTAATGTTTCATATATTCAAAACTAATAAAGAACATAACAACCATTATGCAAATTTATAATAAACACGAATAAATACATAAAGGTGTATTTTTCAATAAAAGATAAAAAAAAGAGTGATTTATCCTTCAATAATTTTTTACCAAAAAGGAAAAGAGTCCAAATATATATAATTATTTGAGAACACCCTTATTAAGGTCCCCATTATTAATGTGATCATACTTAAATCTAAACAATCACCTTATTGTTCAAGGGGCCTCCTTTTTTCGTCCTACCTGGGCTGTGATCTTAATAGATGCAAGGGTCACAGGTTGGGGAGCTGTCTGGGGGTCTCTGACAGCACAAGGAGTTTGGAATCCTCGAGAGGTGAGCTTAGTGCTATTTTCAGAGCTCTTCAGGCTTGGCCTCTATTCAAGAGAAACGGAAAATGTCACAACAGTGGCATATGTCAATCATCAAGGGGGGATATGCAGTCCCCTAACACTGAAAGAAGTGTCTCTAATACTTTCATGGGCGGAATCCAACTCTTGTCTACCCCACTGCGATTCATATACCAGGTGTAGACAATTGGGAAGCGGATTATCTCAGCCGGCAATCTCTACATCCGGGGGAAGTGGTCTCTTCATCCAGATGTGTTTTAGCAGATTGTGCAGATGTGGGATCTTCCAGACATAGATCTGATGTCCTCTCGTCTAAACAAGAAATTTCCCAGATACCTCTCCAGGTCCAGGGTTCCTCAGGCAGAATTGATGGATGCTTTAGCAGTTCCATTGTTTTACCAACCTGCTTACATTTTTTCACACCTGGTTCTTCTTCAAAAAGTGATCTCAAAGATCATAATGGAACAATCTTATGTGTTTCTGATAGCACCAGCATGGCCTCACAGTTGCCAATTTTGGTCACTTCCTCTAAGACCAGACCTTCTGTCTCAAAGGCCTATTTTTCCATCCAGATCTCAAATCTATAAATTTGAAGGCATGGAAATTGAAAGCTTAGTCCTTAGTCATAGAGGTTTCTCTGTGATTCACACTATGATACAGGCTTGTAGGCCTGTTTCAAGGAAAATATATCACAAGGTTGGGAAAACCTACAGTTAAAGGTGTTCCACTCATGATTATTCTTTGCATTCTTTTAGAATTCCTAGGATTCTACAGTTTATTCAGGATGGTTTGGATAAAGGTTTGTCTGCCAATACTTTGAAATGATAAATCTCTGCTCTTTCTGTTTTATTTCACAGAAAGATTGTTAATCTTCCTGATGTTCACGGTTTCGTACAGGCTTTGCCTCATATCAAACCTGTTATTAAATCTATCTCTCTGCCTTGGAGTCTAATATCCAATGAATGCATAGGCTCAAAAGAAGGAGCCTGCAGTATTTAATACCAAATTTAAACTACTTTCTTGGAAAGTGTTATTTATCTTTGCTATCTCTTCTGCTAAAAGAGTTTCTGAATGTTTGCTCTCTCTTTATCTGATTTTCCATCAAGATAAAGCTGTTTTGCGAACTTCGTTTAAATTTTTGTCTAAAGTTGTGAATTCTAACAACATTAATAGGGAAATTATTGTTCCTTCCTTGTGTCCTAATCCTAAGAATACTCTTGAAAGATCTTTACATTATGTTGATGCTACTAAAGATTTCAGAAAGACGTCTAGTCTATTTGTTAATTTTTTTGATTCCAGAAAAGGTCAGCAAGTCTCTGCAATTTCTTTGGCATCTTGGTTAAAACTTCTGATTTACAAAGCTTATTTGGAGGCGGGGCAGCTCCACCTCAGAGAATAACAGCTAAGTCTACAACATCAGTTGCCACATCTTGGGCATACCTTTACTAAAATGTTTAAATTTTTACGTTTTTGCTACTTATGAAGCAGCATTTGGTAGGAAGGATCTTCAGGCAGCTGTTTCAGTTTGATTGTAGTGCCTATGATTTGTTTTTTTTAATTTTTAAGAAAACTTAAATACTTTTTTTTCGGATTTAATTTCTCAGTGGAAATAGCTGTTAACTTCCTAAAATAGGGAGAGTCCACAGCTTCATTCCTTATGGTTGGGAAATACAATACCTGGCCACCTGAAGGAGACAAAGACACCCCAGCCAAAGACTTAAATATCCCTCCCACTTCCTCATTAGCCCAGTCATTATTTGCTTTTTTTCACGTTAGGAGGTGGCAGAGAAGTGTCAGAAGATTCAGAGAGTCCTGAAAAAGGGTATCTGCCCTTCAACATAGGACTGGAGTTTTAAGTAGACATGTCAACCTCTCAGTGAGAGTATTGATGAAAGTTAGAGTCTGGAGATGCAAGGAAAGTTTTTCTGCAAATCCATCCAGACTACTGCTAACAGCTCCTAAGCAATCCGTGTTGGCGAGTTTCTCTGCCTGCTTTCTCTCACTCAAGTCCATGTCAGGAGCGCTGCTATAAAACTGTCACACTTGAGAGGCTGTGTTCTGTTCCACAGCATGGATCCTGGAGGTAAGATCGTTTAAATTTTTACGCATAAAACACTATAACAGGGTCACAGTGTGGCTCCTTTATACCTTGATAGAATCCAGGGTTGATATCCTCTGAAGGGGGTTTATTGTACAGTTGGGGTTAATTAATCAGTGTATTAATTCTTTTCATGCTGCTTTGTGTGATTTTTTTTCCTGGGCTGATAGACTGTGTTTTTGGCTGAAACAAACAGGTTTCACTTTTAAGTTTCACTTTAGTTTTTGAAAGTGTTGCACAGCTCCTATTACTTGCTGTACTTGTATTAACAGGGGAAGTACTGTCTTGCACTCCATGTGACGGGGTATGGTCTATGTTAATTTCCTCCATTCCGGCTGAGACTTGAACCTGGAGAGCGTTTCCTCTGTTAACTGTTTGGGTCTAGGTGGTGGTGAGTGCCCCAGCCATTGGGAGTATAAACGGGCAGTTTTCTATAATAAAAAAAAAACATTATTTGTGTCCTTCTGTGGGTATAACCTGAGCTATGGAGGTCTCCGACATGTTAGAAGGTACTACTGTACTAAATCATACCTGTTTATATCATGAGGAGGCCGTGGTTTTCCCGCTCACTCAATTATGTTCCACATGCCTTAACACCGTTATAAAGTCTAAAAAGGGAGACAAGCCTGCTAAGGCTCTTAGTCCCTCTGAGCCGACTACCTCTAAAGACTCTGCGTCCCATGAGATTACTACCCTTGCTACATTATCCACTCCACATGCAGTTCCCCGTAGCACATCTAATCCTCCATCCGGAGTGGGTCTTTTTCCTGCGGACTTTGCCGTGTAGTTACCAGCGGTGGTGTCCGCAGATATCGGTGCATTTCCTCGCTCTAACAAACGCAAGAGAGAGGTTAAACATAACTCTCCTGACCCGGAGTCATCTAAATATTTATCGGATTTTGCTATTATGTCTGTTATCCGATGATGAGTTAACCTTTGTAGCTTCAGAAGGTGAACTCTGGGTCGGAGTCCTCCTGCTGCAAAGGAACCGTCCTTTAGATTTAAAATTGAGCACTTGTGTTTTTTATTAAAGGAGGTTCTGTCTACATTAGAGGTTCCAGAGGCTGCGCTGCCTGAAGAACCTATGATACCTAAATTAGACAGAGTTTACAAAGACAGGAAAGTTCCTTTGACTTTTCTTGTGCCGATTAAGATAGCGAACATTATTAAGAATGAATGGGAAAGAATTGGTTTTTCCTTTTCCCCTTCGTCTACTTTTAAAAAGTTGGTCCCGAACTCTCAACTTGATTTGTGGGGCTCCATTCCTAAGGTGGATGGTGCTATCTCTACCCTTGCTAATCATACTACTATACCTCTTGAGGATAATTCTTCGTTCAGAGAGCCGATGGATAAGAAAATGAAAACCTTTCTTAGAAAGATGTTTGAACATACAGGATTTTTGCTTCAACCGACAGCTGCAGTTGCCGTGGTTGCCGGAGCGGCTACCTACTGGTGCGACTCTTTGTCGGAACTCATTGAGTGGAGTCTCCCCTCGAGAATATTCAAGACAGAATTAAAGCTCTGAGAATTGCTAATTCTTTTATCTGTGATGAGAACATGCAAATTATTCGCCTAAATGCAAAGGCCTCTGGCTTTGCGGTCCTAGCCCACCGGGCGCTCTGGTTGTAGTCTTGGTCTGCGGATATGACTTCTAAGTCCAGACTCCTTTCTCTTCCCTTCAAGGGAAAGATTTTATTTGGTCCAGGCATGGACTCCATTATTTGTACGGTTACCGGAGGGAAGGTTGTCTTCCTACCGCAAGATAAGTAGAACAAGTCTAAGGGACGACAATCTTCTAATTTTCATTTCTTTTGTTCTGACAAATCCCAACAACAATCCTCCTCCAAGTCCGAGCAACCCAAGAGTACTTGGAAGCCGACTCATTGCTGGAATAAATCCAAGCAGAAAAAGAAGCCCGCCGAAAACAAATCGGCATGAAGGTGTGGCCCCCCCGATCCGGGATCGGATCATGTAGGGGGCAGACTGTCTTTTTTCAGACACCTGGTTTAAGGACCTACGTGAGTCCTGGAGGTGGTAGCTTAGGGATACAAGATAGGCTTCAAATCTCATCCGCCACACTTTCAGTTCCTGAGGTTTGCATTCCTGGACCAGCACTTCCAATTCATTGCCCTTCCATTTGGCCTAGCTACTGCTCCAAGGTTCTGGGTTCTCTTTTAGCCATTGCCAACAAAAGGAATGATGTCCATGCAGGACACCATGAGACTAATCACCTCCATACAATGAGCCACAGAGGGATTCAAGGAGGTCCGGAGGGCAAGACATGCCAAAATTAGCTTGCAACGTCTCTGGTCTGTTAGAAATATCCTCACGGATATGGAGCCTATTATAGTACCCAGGAATTCCACCCTGTTACTTGGGATAAGAACTCTTTTCCAAGTTTATCTTCCATCCATGTGATCGAAGAAGACTGAGAAGGGACTCCTAGAATTCTTCTGCAAGACAAAAGAAAGGATGGTGCTTGCACCAGAATATCGTCCAAGTATGGGGCTACTGCAATACCCTGAGTTGGTTCCGTCTCAGACCTTTACAACTGTGCATGCTGAGGCAGTGGAACAGCGATCATTCGGATCTGTCTCAACAGATTGTATTAGACAGGCGGTCTAGAGAATCGCTCGCTTGGTGAATCTGTACAGATCATCTGTCCAGAGGTACATGCTTCTTAAGACCATCCTGGGAGATTGTGACTACTACGGATGCAAGCCTATGCGGATGGGGAGCTGTTTGGGGTGCCAGGAAGGCACAGGGGTTGTGGACACAGGAGGAGTCCTCCCTCTCAATCAATATTTTGGAACTACAGGCAATCTTCAAGGCCTTGAAGGCTTGGCCACTTCTGGGTTCGTCCCAGTTTATCAGATTCCAATCAGAAAATATAACCTTGGTGGCTTACATCAACCATCAGGGGGGTAAAAAGAAGTCCCTTGACGATGAAGGAAGTATCTCTGATTCTGGAGTGGGCTGTCAGCGATCCACATTCTGGGTGTGGACAACTGGAAGGCGGATTTTTTAAGCAGGCAATCCTTCCATCCAGGGGAATGGTCTCTATCCCGAGGTGTTTGCAGAGATATGCAGCAAGTGGAGGACGCTGGAGATAGATCTCATGGTGTCCTGTCTCAATACCAAGTTACCCAGGTATGGGTCGAGGTCGAGGGATCCCCAAGCGGATCTAATAGATGCACTAGCAGTGCCCTGGAGGTTCAAACTCATATATTTTTCCTCCATTACTGCTTCTTCCTCAAGTGGTGGCTCACATCAAGCAGGAGTTGGATATCAATCGTGAGTGCTCCATCATGGTCGCGAAGGACGTGGTTTACAGATCTAGTGGGGATGTCCTCATCTCCTTCGTTAAAGTTACCTTGTTGCAGAGACCTGCTGATACAAGGTCCATTTGTTCATCAAAATCTAGATTCTCTGAGGCTGACTGCGTGGAGATTGAACGCTTAGTCTTAGCCAAGAGAGGTTTCTCTGAGAGTGTCATTGATACTCTTATTCAAGCACGTAAACCAGTTACTTGACATATCTACCACAAGGTGTGGAGGACCTACTTATTCTGGTCTGAAGAGCGTGATTTTTCCTGGCACAGAGTTAAGGTTGCCAAGATCTTATCCTTTCTCCAGGATGGGCTGGAGAAGGGCCTTTCTGCTAGTTCCCTGAGGGGACAGATTTCAGCCCTGTCGGTTTTATTGCACAAGAGACTGGTTGAGCTTCCAGACGTGCAGTCCTTTGTTAAGGCTCTGATTAGGATCAGAGCTGTGTTTAGATCTGGGGCTCCTCCTTGGAGCCTAAATTTAGTTCTTCGGGTTTATCAACAGGTTCCGTTTGAACCTCTGCATTCCGTTGATATTAAATTGTTATCTTGGAAGGTTTTCTTTTTATTGGATATTTTTTCTGAGATTTCTGCTTTGCAATGTGAGCCACTTATCTGATTTTTTTTCATGCAGATAAGGCAGTTTTACTTACTAAATTAGGTTTTCTTCCTACGGTTGTGTCAGATCGCAACATCAATCAGGAGATTGTGGTTCCTTCCTTATGTCCTAATCCTCCTTCATCGAAGGAAAGCTTACTTTACAATTTGGATGTGGTTTGCACCTTGAAGTTCTATTTTCAGGCTATTAAGGAGTTTAGACAATCTTCCTCTTCATTTGTTGTCTATTCGGGGAAGCGTAAGGGGTAGAAGGCTACTTAGACTTCCCTATCTTTGGTTAAGAATTGTCATCGGCTAAGCTTACAAGACAGCGGGACATCATCCTCCTGAGAGGATAACGGCTCATTCCACTAGAGCAGTGGTTTCCTCTTGGGCCTTTAAGAACAAGACCTCAATGAATCAGATTTGTAAGATGGCTACCTGGTCCTCCTTACATACTTTTTCAAAATTTTACAAGTTAGATGTTGGTTTCTAATGACACTGTGAGTCCACGGATCATCATAATTACTGTTGGGAATATCTCTCCTGACCAACAGGAGGCAGCAAAGAGCACCACAGCAAAAACAGTTAAATACCACTCCCCTTACCCACAATCCCCAGTCATTCTCTTTACCTGTATTAGTTGCAAGGAGGTGGTAAAGTTAGGTGTCTGTAAGATTTTCTTCAATCAAGAGTTTATTTTCAAAGCAGGCAGGACAAGATGTTCTGATCTTTGCTGAGGGTTTAGCTGTAGTCCATATCAGTCTCTTCAGTAGAGCAGTGGTGGCTTTTAAGCATTTAGGAACTTAGGGGGTGTAATTCCCTCTGTGCCTCTCAAGCAGTTTATTGCTGCCCTTATCAGAAAGCCTGTTTAAGTTTGCACAGTCTTTTCTATTTATTTACAGGTCCATAGGAGGAAAAATTCTCTGTAATGCACCCATTTCCGGAAACAATGGGTCTACCAGGGTTTTTTTTTTTATATTTTTATGGACTTTAGGTAGGCTATAGAAGGTTGCAATTCTAGGTGCAGTGTTATACATAAACAGATATTCTGCTTTTGTTATTACTCTTTCTTGTAGACCCCTGTCCAACAGTGATTTCAATTCTTTACCAAAGATTTCTGTTGGATCGTTAGATAGGACTTTGTAATTATCTACATTCTCTAGAATATTGGTACACATTTGTTCGTACTGTGTGTTATTCATAATGACCATGTTCCCACCCTTGTCAGCATTTTTTATGGTGATTTCCTTATTAGTTTGCAGTTCTTTAAGGGCCTTACGTTCTTTATAGCTAAGATTCTTTTTAATTTTACTTTTTGGATTAAGTCTTTCTTATCGTTCTCTTTGGGGGGAACAAGTCTTTCTCTAAAAAAATTATATTATAATGTATTAGTGTCTTTTGCCCCATCATATGCCAATTTATTTATGAATTTTTTTGAAAATAATTTTATCTGGTCCAACAATCCTTTCAGTGGACAGCTGTACAAATATTTCAGATACATTGATGATGTTATTATTATCTGGAGAGGTAAGGAGGAACAGGTTGCAAATTTTATTGAACACATTAATAATAATAACTTGAACTTAAAATTCACTAGCAAAACAGAAAGAGAACGGATCACATTTTTAGATCTTGCCCTTTTTGTAGATAAAGATAGGAAAATTGCAGTCCAAAATTATAGAAAACCAACTGATAAAAACGGATTTCTCAGTGCAAAAAGTGGGCACCTGCCCAGATGGAAAAGAAATATCCCTCTGGGGCAATATCAGCGTATCCGTAGAAATTGCACTCACTTTGATGATTTCCTTAAGGAGTCAGCAGTTCTGGACCAGAGGTTCAAAGAAAAGGTCTATGATCCAGCGCTCCTGACCAATGTCAAGGATAAGGTAAGAAACATGGATAGAGATACTATGTTAAATACAAATAGGAATTATAATAGAAATACTCAATACAATGTAGAGGGTCAAGACAACATAAGATTCATTACCACATACAGTCAAGGGAGCAGAGACATAGAGAACATTCTTAAAAAACATTGGACTATTCTGACCCTAGATCCAATATTAGGTAAAGTTTTACCTGAAAGACCAACAGTGACATTCAGAAAAAACAAAGATCTAAAAAATCTATTAGCACCTTCAAAACTTAAGGGCCCATTAAAACTTTCTTCCACTGACAAACAACATTGGCTCAGTAGAACCAATTGTACCTGGCCCTGTGGAACCAAGAACTGCAATATGTGCAATCGCATCATTAAGGAGATACCTTTAAAGATGCGAATAGCTCGAAAACATATAAAATACAACACAAATTCTCCTGTAAATCAGCCTTCGTGGTATATCTGCTTACGTGTGATTGTCAATGTGTCTATGCAGGACGTACTAAAAGACTTATTAAGAACAGGTTTAGTGAACATCTTAACAACATTAAGAATAAAGTAGGTAATCATAGTGTGCCCTACCACTTCACAAATCACCACAATGCAAATAACTCAGGATTACGGATCATGGTGCTAGATTGGATTGCTCCCAATAGTTGCAAAAATAGACTGAGATGTCTAAGACAACGCGAAACGTACTGGATCCATGAACTCCAAACTTTAAATACTGCAAGTAAATTTGGTCTCAATATCGACCTAGATTTACAAGCCTTTATGTAATTAATTATTATAATTCTTTTAGATTATAATGAACTTGCTACTGGTACTATCCGTGTTTGTTCTCATGTAAGAATATTTTATCCCAATATTTATAGAGTGCTCCCTGTCTATCAAATAGTTGTTTTTAGCTCTGGTTTTTAGCTTTTACCTCTTTATATTATCAACCCATTTTAAACCTATATTTTTGGGAATCATTTTAAAAGTTATCTTATTAGCTATCCCTTAGCGTTTTTTCTCGATTAAATAGACATCATTTTGCAAGTGTTTCATTTAATGATAGAAGCTAGACGATGACATCACATTAATATAGCATGTCCCTTTATTATCAAGTTTTCATACCTAATGTGATTTTAGAAAAGTTAGTTACTTTTGCATGTTATTTATATTTTTTATAAGAAAATGTTATTTTATATACATATGTGTCTTTGATGTATTATATTTTACTTATTTGTATTTCACTTAGAATCCTCCATATAAAGGACTCTTTGACAGAGTGTATGCGCTAGTCTTGCCCTAGCATCATTGATGACTCACAGCCAATGATATCGTTCCTTTGAGAGGCGCGCCCCACCCGGGCTGCTTAAAAGGATTCCAGTGACTCATTTCCACAGATCCTCTTGAAAAAGTCAGGTCGTAGCCTGAGGAAACGCGTCGAGGCGGCACTAGTAACTCCTCCCAGCTACCTTACCACCGGTGTTACCCGGAGTATCCCTCAATACTGGCTAATTCGTCTACGGCGTTCCGGAAGCTGACTTGGGAATTGAGCCTACGAGGTGACGGACAACACACCCCCTACATCCAGTGATATAACCTGGGACTTGGTGAACTGTGCTTTTTATCTTTGTTACACTGTACGTGCAATTTACACGTTTTAATTGTTGGACTCAAATGGTATTACACTTAGAGTGGGTTGCGCTCTGTGTTCTATTTTGTCTTTCAGCTACATTTATTTTATGTCGAGTCTGACTCATCATATAAGTCTCTCTGGGTCTGGGTGGCTGTGCGGCAATTGCAAATTACGTCTCAGATCAGCCCAGCCCGCAATCAGGAGGAATTGATTCTTTCAGGGCCGCCACACCATCTACAAAGTAATTCTGGATTCCGAATCCAGATTCCTGGGCCTCCCTCCCAGTCTGATTGGCCACACTGCCCGCACATGCGCACTGCTTCTGGCCCCTGTGAGTGACGTCGGAGTCTGGCGACGACACTCACAGGGGCCGGAAGCAGTGCGCATATGCGGACAGTGCGGCCAATCAGAATGGGGGGAGGCCCATAAAATCTGGATGGAATGTTTGATGGCGCAAAGACTGGTAGACACATGCCCTGCACGCGGCTACACACTCATGCCGCGTGCTGGGTCCACCACGTGACCGTGTCAGGTTGGAGGCAGAGGGCAGCCAGGTTGCTGCTGGAGCAGGTGCCACGTGGGGACGAGGGCAGGCAGGTGGCAGCCGAAAATGTTGCCCTGGGTGGGTCCTAAAACTTAACCAAGACCTTGAAAACCTGACCTCCATTTGGACTGAGGAGGCTGCAACTCAGCAGGACTGGTGACCGGCACTGGCAACAGGGCAGGTAGGTGACTGACCGAGAGGTCTGGTGGTTAAAATGTGATGGATGGTACTGTACTCTGGTCTCAGAGGAGCCTTATATACACAATATTATTATTTATTATTTCTTTCATGTAATTAGCAAGAGTCCATGAGCTAGTGACGTATGGGATATACATTCCTACCAGGAGGGGCAAAGTTTCCCAAACCTTAAAATGCCTATAAATACACCCCTCACCACACCCACAATTCAGTTTTACAAACTTTGCCTCCGATGGAGGTGGTGAAGTAAGTTTGTGCTAGATTCTACGTTGATATGCGCTCCGCAGCAAGTTGGAGCCCGGTTTTCCTCTCAGCGTGCAGTGAATGTCAGAGGGATGTGAGGAGAGTATTGCCTATTTGAATGCAGTGATCTCCTTCTACGGGTTCTATTTCATAGGTTCTCTGTTATCGGTCGTAGAGATTCATCTCTTACCTCCCTTTTCAGATTGACGATATACTCTTATATATACCATTACCTCTGCTGATTCTCGTTTCAGTACTGGTTTGGCTTTCTACAAACATGTAGATGAGTGTCCTGGGGTAAGTAAATCTTATTTTCTGTGACACTCTAAGCTATGGTTGGGCACTTTGTTTATAAAGTTCTAAATATATGTATTCAAACATTTATTTGCCTTGACTCAGAATGTTCAACATTCCTTATTTTTCAGACAGTCACTTTCATATTTGGGATAAATACATTTGTTTCAATCATTTTTTCTTACCTTAAAAAATTTGACTTTTTCCCTGTGGGCTGTTAGGCTCGCGGGGGCAGAAAATGCTTCATTTTATTGCGTCATTCTTGGCGCTGACTTTTTTGGCGCAAAATTTTTTTTCTGTTTCCGGCGTCATACGTGTCGCCGGAAGTTGCGTCATTTTTTTTACGTTTTTTTTGCGTCAAAAATGTCGGCGTTTCGGATGTGGGCGTCACTTTTGTCTCCACATTATTTAAGTCACATTATTTATTGCTTCTGGTTGCTAGAAGCTTGTTCACTGGCATTTTTTTCCCATTCCTGAAACTGTCATTTAAGGAATTTGATCAATTTTGCTTTATATGTTGTTTTTTTTTTTTTTTTTTTTCTTTTACATATTGCAAGATGTTCCACGTTGCAACTGAGTCAGAAGATACTTCAGGAAAATCACTGCCCAGTGCTGGAGCTACCAAGCTAAGTGTATCTGCTATAAACTTTTGGTATCTGTTTCTCCAGCTGTTGTTTGTATTGCATGTCATGTCAAACTTATTAATGCAGATAAAATTTCCTTTAGTACTGTTACATTACCTGTTGCTGTTCCGTCAACATCTAATTTTCAGAGTGTTCCTGATAACATAAGAGATTTTATTTTTTAAATCCATTAAGAAGGCTATGTCTGTTATTTCTCCTTCTAGTATACATAAAAGTCTTTTAAAACTTCTCTTTTTTCAGATGAATTTTTAAATGAACATCATCATTCTGATACTGATAATGGTTCTTCTGGTTCAGAGGTTTCTGTCTCAGAGGTTGATGCTGATAAATCTTTGTATTTGTTCAAGATGGAATTTATTCGTTCTTTACTTAAAGAAGTATTATTTGCATTAGAAATAGAGGATTCTGGTCCTCTTGATACTAAATGTAAACGTTTAAATAAGGTTTTTAAATCTCCTGTAGTTATTCCAGAAGTGTTTTATCTCCCTGATGCTATTTCTGAAGTAATTTCCAGGGAATGGAATAATTTGGGTAATTTATTTACTCCTTCTAGACGTTTAAGCAATTATATCCTGTGCCATCTGACAGATTAGAGTTTTTTGGGACAAAAATCCCTAAGGTTATGGGGCTGTCTCTACTCCTGCTAATGTACTACTATTCCTACGGCAGATAGTACTTCATTTAAGGATCCTTTAGATAGGAAAATTGAATCCTTTCTAAGAAAAGCTTACTTATGTTCAGGTAATCTTCTTAGACCTGCTATATTTTTAGCGGATGTTGCTGCAGCTTCAACTTTTTGGTTAGAAGCTTTAGCGCAACAAGTAACAGATCATAATTTTATAGCATTATTATTATTCTATAACATGCTAATAATTTTATTGGTGATACCATCTTTTGATATCATTAGAGTTGATGTCAGGTATATGTCTCTAGCTATTTTAGCTAGAAAAGCTTTATGGATTAAACTTGGAATGCTGATATGTCTTCTAAGTCAACTTTGCTTTCCCTTTCTTTCCAGGGTAAATAATCATTTTCGTTCCTTTCCTCACAACAAGGAACAAAAGCCTGATCCTTCATCCTCAGGAGCGGTATCAGTTTGGAAACTATTTCCAGTTTGGAATATATCCAAGCCTTATAGAAACCTATAGCCAGCTCCTAAGTACCTATGAAGGTGTGGCCCTTATTCCAGCTCAGCTGGTATGGGGCAGATTACGTTTTCTTCAAAGAAATTTGGATCAATTCCGTTCTCAATCTCTGGTTTCAGAACATTGTTTCAGAAAGGTACAGAATTGGCTTCAAGTTAAGGCCTCCTGCTAAGAGATTTTTTTCTTTCCCGTGTCCCAGTTAACACAGCAAAGGCTCAGCATTTCTGAAATGTGTTTCAGATCTAGAGTTGGCTGGAGTATTTATGCCAGTTCCAGTTCTGGAACAGGGGCTGGGGTTTTATTTTATCTCTTCATTGTACCAAAGAAGGTCAATTCCTTCAGACCAGTTCCGGATCTATCATTATTGAATCGTTATGTTAGGATACCAACATTCAAGATGGTTACTGTAGGACTATCCTGCCTTTTGTTTAGCAAGGGCATTATATGTCTACAATAGATTTACAGGATGTGTATCTGCATATTCCGATTCATCCAGATCACTTTTAGTGTCTGAGATTCTCTTTTTAGACAAGCATTACCAGTTTTTTGGCTCTACCGTTTGGCCTAGCCTCAGTTCCAAGAATTTTTTTCAAAGGTTCTCGGTGCCCTTCTTTCTGTAATCAGAGAACAGGGTTTTGGTATTTCCTTATTTGGACGATATCTTGGTACTTGCTCAGTCTTCTCATTTTCGAAGAATCTCATACGAATCGACTTGTGTTGTTTCTTCAAGTTCATGATTGGAGGATCAATTTACCAATCAATTCATTGATTCCTCAGACAAGGGTAACCTTTTTAGGTTTCTAGATAGATTCAGTGTCTATGACTCTGTCTTTGTCAGACAAGAGAAGTTTAACATTGATATCAGCTTGTCAAAACCTTCAGTCACAATCATTCCCTTTGGTAGCCTTATGCATGGAAATGTTGGGTCTTAGGACTGCTGCATCAGATGCGATCTCCTTTGCTCGTTTTCACATGCGACCTCTTCAGCTCTGTATGCTGAACCAATGGTGCAGGGATTACTCAAAGATATCTCAATTAATATCTTTAAACCGATTTTACGACACTCTCTGACATGGTGGACAGATCACCATCGTTTAGTTCAGGGGGCTTCTTGTTCTTCCGACCTGGACTATAATCTCAACAGATGCAAGTCTTACAGGTTGGGGAGCTGTGTGGGGGTATCTGACGGCACAATGGGTTTGGGAATCTCAGGAGGTGAGATTTCCGATCAATATTTTGGAACTCCGTGCAATTTTCAGAGCTCTTCAGTCTTGGCCTCTTCTGAAGAGAGAGTTGTTCATTTGTTTTCAGATAGACAATGTCACAACTGTGGCATACATCAATCATCAAGGAGGGACTCACAGTCCTCTGGCTATGAAAGAAGTATCTCGAATTTTGGTTTGGGCGGAATCCAGCTCCTGTCTAATCTCTGCGGTTCATATCCCAGGTATGGACAATTGGAAAGCGGATTATCTCAGTCGCCAAACGTTGCATCCGGGCGAATGGTCTCTTCACCCAGAGGTATTTCTTCAGATTATTCAAATGTGGGAACTTCCAGAAATAGATCTGATGGCTTCTCATCTAAACAAGAAACTTCCCAGGTATCTGTCCAGATCCCGGGATCCTCAGGCGGAGGCAGTGGATGCATTATCACTTCCTTGGAAGTATCATCCTGCCTATATCTTTCCGCCTCTAGTTCTTCTTCCAAGAGTAATCTCCAAGATTCTGAAGGAATGCTCGTTTGTTCTGCTGGTAGCTCCGGCATGGCCTCACAGGTTTTGGTATGCGGATCTTGTCCGGATGGCCTCTTGCCAACCGTGGACTCTTCCGTTAAGACCAGACCTTCTGTCTCAAGGTCCTTTTTTCCATCAGGATCTGAAATCCTTAAATTTAAAGGTATGGAGATTGAACGCTTGATTCTTGGTCAAAGAGGTTTCTCTGACTCTGTGATTAATACTATGTTTCAGGCTCGTAAATCTGTATCCAGAGAGATATATTATAGAGTCTGGAAGACTTATATTTCTTGGTGTCTTTCTCATCATTTTTCTTGGCATTCTTTTAGAATACCGAGAATATTACAGTTTCTTCAGGATGGTTTAGATAAGGGTTTGTCCGCAAGTTCCTTGAAAGGACAAATCTCTGCTCTTTCTGTTCTTTTTCACAGAAAGATTGCTATTCTTCCTGATATTCATTGTTTTGTACAAGCTTTGGTTCGTATAAAGCCTGTCATTAAGTCAATTTCTCCTCCTTGGAGTTTGAATTTGGTTCTGGGGGCTCTTCAAGCTCCTCCATTTGAACCTATGCATTCATTGGACATTAAATTACTTTCTTGGAAAGTTTTGTTCCTTTTGGCCATCTCTTCTGCCAGAAGAGTTTCTGAATTATCTGCTCTTTCTTGTGAGTCTCCTTTTCTGATTTTTCATCAGGATAAGGCGGTGTTGCGAACTTCTTTTGAATTTTTACCTAAGTTGTGAATTCCAACAACATTAGTAGAGACATTGTGGTTCCTTCATTATGTCCTAATCCTAAGAATTCTAAGGAGAAATCGTTGCATTCTTTGGATATTGTTAGAGCTTTGAAATATTATGTTGAAGCTACTAAGTCTTTCCGAAAGACTTCTAGTTTATTTGTTATCTTTTCCGGTTCTAGAAAGGCCAGAAAACTTCTGCCATTTCTTTGGCATCTTGGTTGAAATCTTTAATTCATCTTGCCTATGTTGAGTCGGGTAAAACTCCGCCTCAGAGGATTACAGCTCATTCTACTAGGTCAGTTTCTACTTCCTGGGCGTTTAGGAATGAAGCTTCGGTTGATCAGATTTGCAAAGCGGCAACTTGGTCCTCTTTGCATACTTTTACCAAATTCTACCATTTTTATGTATTTTCTTCTTCTGAAGCAGTTTTTGGTAGAAAAGTACTTCAGGCAGCGGTTTCAGTTTGAATCTTCTGCTTATGTTTTTCATCAAACTTTATTTTGGGTGTGGATTATTTTCAGCAGGAATTGGCTGTCTTTATTTTATCCCTCCCTCTCTAGTGACTCTTGTGTGGAAAGATCCACATCTTGGGTAGTCATTATCCCATACGTCACTAGCTCATGGACTCTTGCTAATTACATGAAAGAAAACATAATTTATGTAAGAACTTACCTGATAAATTCATTTCTTTCATATTAGCAAGAGTCCATGAGGCCCGCCCTTTTTTGTGGTGGTTATGATTTTTTTGTATAAAGCACAATTATTCCAATTCCTTATTTTATATGCTTTCGCACTTTTTTCTTATCACCCCACTTCTTGGCTATTCGTTAAACTGAATTGTGGGTGTGGTGAGGGGTGTATTTATAGGCATTTTAAGGTTTGGGAAACTTTGCCCCTCCTGGTAGGAATGTATATCCCATACGTCACTAGCTCATGGACTCTTGCTAATATGAAAGAAATGAATTTATCAGGTAAGTTCTTACATAAATTATGTTTTATATATATATATATATATACACACACAGTCACTTATACAGTAGTATGATGATTAATTTGTAGTTTACACACGACTGCTTAGTAAGTGATCTCTCTCTCTCAATGATCTCAGTCAGCCTCAGCAGTACTAACTGGGCCTGGCTGGGCCGGCAGTGTGTCTATCTGTTTCTGTGTCACATCTGACCTGAGACTCTGTAACACTGTATGTACAGATAGACAGTGAGCTGAGTCTGTCTGCACTCTGCGGCCATATGGGGAAGGGGAATGCATGTAGGGAGAGGGATTACACGAGCCAACACAGCAGTCAGCAGCCACATGACATGGAGGAGTGAGAGTCCATCATGGGCCATGATGGACTCCTCCATGTCACGTGGCTGCACCACACACATATTTTGGTCTGGGTTGCTATGCTAGTCCTGGGTCAGGTGGTGGGTGGGGAACAGACATTAGGAGAAAAAAAAAAACTTAACACCGTCTGGCTCAGTGTGGCTCAAGTAAGTTTCAGAAGAACCAGCAGCAGACAGTGAGACTCAATCACTATTGAAATTCCTGTTGCTGCCTGACTGTCTGTCACCTCAGTGAAAAAAGAAAAAACAGTCTTTATCAGCAGGTTACAGGTAAGCTGTTTCTTTAAAAATTCTTTGTTATTGAATTTGTTGAAATGCATGTCTGATGTGTGAATGATGATGATTATCAATATATGAGTCCGATGTCATCATCACTCACATATCATAACATTACTGTGATAAGTCACTGTCACTGTGAGTGACTGTCATTCACAATATCAAATACTGATGTTTTGATTCAGCTGCATTATATATCAGTATGTGAGTGACTCATAATGCAATTGTTTTTGCTGCCTCTGATTTTCATCATCATCTCTTGAAGTCTTGAATTGAAGAGATTAATGTGATGATCAATCATCCAAGGCAGCAAAAACAATTGAAGAGATCACCATTCATGCCCAATATGTGTTATTAAAAGCATGTGAAACACAATTTTTTTTTCTTTTGTGATTTAGAAAGAGCATGTTATTTTAAACAACTTTCTAATTTACTTCTATCATTCTTTTGATATTATTTGCTGAAAAGCATATCTAGATATGCTCAGTAGCTGCTGATTGGTAGCTGCACATCAATGCCTCCTGTGATTGGCTCATTCATATTTATTCAACAAAGGATATCTAATGAATTAAGCAAATTAGATCATAGAAATAAATTTAAATGTTTTTTTAACTTTGTATTCTCTACCTGAATCATGAAAGAAAAATTTTGGGTTAGGGTTTAGTATCCCTTTAAGTACCATATATCTGTGTGTTATAATGTTATGTGACATATGTTGTGCCCTATAGCTGTGTTATAATGTGACATATGCTTTGAACCCTATTTGTGTGTTATGTTATAATGTGACATACTTGTGCCATATATCTGTGTGTTATAATGTGATATATACATTGTGTGTTATGTGACAATATACTTTAAGCCCTATATCTGTGACTTATAATGTGTGACATATACTTTGTGCCATATATCGGTGTGTTATGTGACATATTCTTTGTTTAATTGTGCCATATATCTGTGTTATGGGACATATACTTTGTGACTGATAAATTAGATCAATGATCATTTGATCCAACACAGCAACAAGCAAGTCAGTCACTGTCAGAATCTATAAAACCAGTTGTACCTAGCCTAATTCAATGAAATAAACTTTATTGTGTTGCATTATACTATCTGCAACTAGTTTTATAGATTCTGAGTCAGCCATCAGTAATCAGTATATGTAATGATTCAATTTCTTATTGCTTCCTTGGATGATCATTGTTGACCTTATCTAATGTCTATTTGATATAATTAGGCTAGCCAGCTACAAGCAGTTTTATAGATTCTGAGTCTGCCATGTTTCAGTCTCAGAGTGTTCGCAGGAATTCTCAGTTCTTACTTGTTCTTGTCTTTTGTTAAATTAATCTAGAATTGAGAACTGGCAGTAAGACTGATTAAAGGGCTTCCTTCCTAGGTGTATTTGTTAAAGGGATATGAAACCCAATACTTTATATATATATATATATATATATATATATATATATATATATATATATATATATATATATATATATATATAATGTATATATATTTTTTTTTTTTATTTTTTTTTTCCAAATCTTTTTTATTAAGAAGCCATGATACATAGTAATGTGCAGATATACAAAGATAATAACATACTTTTTAAATTTTTTAATCCGTTATAGCAGCAATTTTTTTTTCTATATTTACTCCTATTATTAATTTAGCTTCATTGTTTTTGTATCTTATCTGAAAATAAAAAAAATTAAGCTTAGAAACCTGGCCTATTTTTGGTTCAGAATCTGGGTAGCACTACCAATCAACGACAAGTGTTGATACCAAGGTGATTAAAGGGAGATGAAACCCACAACTTTTCTTTCATGATTCAGATAGACAATACAATTTTAAACAACTTTCCAATTTATTTCTATTTAATTTGCTTCCTTCTCTTGTTATCCTTTGCTGAAAGGTTTATCTATGCAAGCTCAGGGGCAGCAGAGAACCTAGGTTCTAGCTGTTGATTGTTGGCTGCATATATATATATATATATATTGATTATGATTGGCTCACCAATGTGTTCAGTTAGAAACCATTAGTGCATTGCTGCTCTTTCAACAAATGATACCAAGAGAATGAAACAGATTAGATAATAGAAGTTAATTAGAAAGTTGTTTAAAATTTTATTCTATATTTAAATCTTGAAAGAAAAGTTTTGAGTTTCATGTCCCTTTAAACAAAAATGGGCCAGCTTCTAAGATTTCATTTCTGCTTTTTCAAATTTAGATACCAAAAATGATAATAGGAGTAAATTAGAAAGTTGTTTAAAATTGCTTGCTCTATCTGAACCATTATCAACCCTAAGAATGATGCAAATACTTTTAGGCATTTAACTTTGCACAAGTCTTATTTTGCTAATACCCACGATAACACTGACAATCATGCTAAAATCACCCAACATTGAAGATTGTGATAGTCAATCACACTAATTTTTCCTACAGTTGTCATACTGTGCACTATTTTTTTATTCATTTTTAAAAGCATGTTTTACAGATGCTTTGATAACAGTTGAAGTTGAGTTGTATAATGGCCATGGTGATTCATTAGAATACACACAGATATGCTGGCTGCTTTATGAATTGTTGTGTTTGTACATTATCATAAATATATCCATAATCTATGTCTCCAGTGGGGCAATTATATTAGTCAAAGGATTTTTTTCTTTGCAAGGCAGGAAATTAGGTATCACTTTAATCTTACATTGGTCTATATTCTATTTAGATAGAAGATTCAAAGGTTCCCATTGCTTTGTGGAACCTTTGTATTATTGTACTATGCTATTACTTCTCTTATCAGGTTTGCTTTATTATCCTAATATCATATGTTAAAGGGATAGGAAAGACAAAATTAAACGTGCATGATTCTGATAGAGCCGGTCATTTTAAGACCCTTTTAAATTCACTTCTATTTTCAAATGTGCTTCGTTCTCTTAGTATCCCTTGTTGAAAAATAATATGCACATATCACACACTAGTGGGAGCTGATGCTAATTTATCTCTTGTGATTGGCTAAATAGATATTTTCAGAGTCCTGTCAGTAGTGCAATGCTGTCTCTTCAGCAATGGGTCACAAGAGAATGAAGAAGATTGTATAATGGTATTAACTATTAAATTGGAAAGTTGTTTAAAATTGTATGTTCTATCTGAATCATAAAAGAAAATGTTGGGGTTTACTATCCCTTTAAAGGAGCAGCAATGCGCTACTGGGAGCTAGCTAAACACATCAGTTAAGAAATTCAGAAGAGGCATATATGTGCATATGCCAATCAAGAATTAGCTCTCAGTATTACCTCCTAAGCCTACATAGGTCTGATTTTCAAAAATGTATTTAAAAAGAACAAAGCAAATGATACACAGAGCCTATAGATCAGTAATTAACTCCTTAGCTGACAACATAGCAGCAGATCAGTCTTTCACGTTAAAATCTGGTCATTTATTTTTGACGTGTTCCCTCACATAATCTCTGCTTAAAGGGACAGTAAACGCCAAATTAAACTTTCATTGACCTTATTAGGCATATATTTTTAAACCAGTTTTCAATTTACATTTTTCATCAACAGCTTACAGATGCAGAGCACACAACTTGTAATCTAGAGCCCACTGTATTGCTATAAACCAAAAGTTAGAATGCTAGTTATTGGGGAAAAAAGGAGCAGGGTAGCTGTTTGAGACAGTGACTAACAAGATAAAGACATTAAACACCTTGTAATTACAAGATATTGCTGTTGCATTGCTATAAAATAGCATATCAGCCAAGTAAAAACATTTCAAAACAAATTCACTAATTCTTTGATGCAATTGTTTTTCAATATGTTAATAGAGTCTGCATGCCTGCATTGTATGGCAGGTGTTCTCTAATGAAGCCAGTTAGGGACAGATGTGTAGCAGAGTTAGCTCTCAGACCTCTGCAGTGTGTATTTAAAATTATCATAAATAGAAAGCCCCCATTTTGCAAGGGTAAATTACATGAAAAGGGGCAAAATAAGTAATTAAAGTATAATGCAATTGTTTTTTACTTTGTATACCAACACTTTTTATATTGAAATCTCAAGGTGGTTACTGTGCTTTTCATGTTTTTATAGACATGGCTCCGAAAAAGCAAAAGGGAGTAGCGGAGAAAAAAAAGAGAGAAATATAAGAAGTCTTTAGAAGCTGATGCACAAAAATGTTCAAAAATTACTGATATGTTCAGCTCTCCTGTACAGAGTTCCAGTACGTCCATACCTGGGACAAGTAGAGAGACAGTGTGCACTGAAGCAATACCACCACAAGAGCAAATGGAATTTATAGACGAAGAATCAGAATGTCCATGGGAACAAAGAGAATTAGAGCTCAGCAGGTCATTAGAGGATCAGACAGTTGCAGCTGTTCCTGATAATGTCACAATAGATCCTCCATCATTTGATTATTTTGTTCGTCCAAATAAAACTCAACTTGACCTTTTTTTCAAATACCATCCACAGCAAGACATCACGGACCAAGTACAAAAAAAGGCAATAAAGCGTAAAGATGGAACAATCCGCAAGTGGCTAACCTACTGCAAACAACGCAAAGCTATGTATTGCTCTGTTTGTATGGCTTTTTCAAAACCCAATGAAACAAATGCTTTTATTGAAGGAATGACTGATAAGAGGCACATTCATCAAAGGATTCAAGAGCATGAGAAAAGTACTATGCACAATGATTGTGCAGAATCCTATTTTTTGAAATCCAGTGGTGCTGGTGTTGATGATCTTCTTTTTTTCAATCAAATGTCTGTACGGCGCGAGCAAGTGCGAAACAGATGCCAAATACTACAAAGGGTGGTAGACATTGTGAAAGTTATAGGAAAACGAGGATTGAGTTATAGAGGAGATAAAGATGAGTCTGCAATAAGTTTAGATGACATAAATCATCGTTTGGCCTACGTAGAAGCCCTGCTCAAATATGAGACTGTTATTACAGCTCAACTTTTTATTCGAAACAAATATCTACAAGCAAATCAATTCCCTAATGACCTGCTGAGCTCTAATTCTCTTTGTTCCCATGGACATTCTGATTCTTCGTCTATAAATTCCATTTGCTCTTGTGGTGGCATTGCTTCAGTGCATACTGTCTCTCTACTTGTCCCAGGTATGGACGTACTGGAACATCATTCCCACCTTTGCAGTCCCCACCTCCTGTTTCTCACCCTCCTACCCATTTAGATTGTAAGTTCCCACGGGAACAGGGCTCCCAATTCCTCCTGTATTTGTTTGTTAAATTTTGTCTGGTGTCTCATATTGTACTGTCCTTTTATCTTTGTTACCTATGAACAGCGCTGCGGAATCTGTTGGCGCTTTATAAATAAAGAATAATAATAATAATAAATAAAGACCATGGGACTTTTTTGGAGTTGATTTTACTTCCTAGAAAGTATGAGATTTGTCTAAGAGAACATGTAAATAAATGCATAGAAAACAGCAAAAAGATACACTCTTCTGGAGGAAAAGGTAGAGGATCATTGATAACATTACTCTCAAAAACAACTGTAACATAGTAACATAGTAGATAAGGTTGAAAAAAGACTGAAGTCCATCGAGTTCAACCTATACAAATCTAAAATACTTACAAAAAGCTCCAGTTAAGCTTAAATAACCCCATTAAAATGTGACCCATTTAATACTAGCAATCATATCCATGAATTTTGTTTATATACAGAAATTTATCCAGACTATTTTTAAATGTATCTATGGTATTGGCATTCACTACCTCCTTTGGTAATGAGTTCCACAATTGTATTGCTCTTACAGTGAAAAAACGTTTCCGTTGCAGGAGATTAAATCTCCTTTCCTCCAACCTAAAAGTATGACCTCTTGTCAGAACCAATTTTCTTGGAATAAAAAGAGCTTCTGCCATCTCTGTATATGGGCCTTGAATATATTTATATAAAGTAATCATGTCACCTCTCAAGCGCCTTTTTTCTAAAGAGAACAGACCCAGTTTGGCTAGCCTCTCCTCATAGGTTAATTTCTCCAATCCCCTTATTAGCTTTGTGGCCCTTCTCTGAACTTTTTCTAGTTCTGCAATATCTTTTTTAGCAATCGGTCCCCAGAACTGCACTCCAAACTCAAGGTGAGGTCTTACCAGGGAAGACCCTGTGAACAAAGTAATAGAAGCAATTTGAAAGCAAATACAAGAGATCATCTGCAGAGAAGTAAGAGAAGCTGGTATGTTTTCACTACAGCTTGACACAACCCAGGATATCACCAGCAAAGAACAGTGCTCTATTATTGTTCGCTATATAACTGATCGCATCAATGAAAAGCTTCTTGCAGTTGTAGATTGTGAGTCTTCGACTGGACAAAGCATGTTTAACTTGCTAATGCAAGTTATAAAATCTTGTGACCTTAATATAAAACTATGCATTGGTAATTCAACTGATGGGGCAGCAAATATGCAGGGCCAATACAATGGTTTAACAGCCTGGCTGTCGAAAGAATCTCCAGACCAAATTCATGTTTGGCCTATGTAGAAGCCCTGCTCAAATATGAGACTGTTATTACAGCTCAACTTTTTCTTCGAAACAAATATCTACAAACAAATCAAATGGATGTCTTAAAAGCTCATCAGATGGTACGGGGAACATATGAAAAATTAAAAACATTTTCAAGAGATTTTGAGTCTGTAAAGAAAGCTGCTGATAGTTTTGTAACCTGCAAACAACAGTAGTATCCAGCACTGAGACCCAGGAAACAGGAGACCAATGCAAGTAACTGCCAACTTGCAAACAATGGTATAAAACACAAACAAGGTGGTCTCCTTGCAAAATTCCTTATTTATTTGTGTACAAGAGGAACAGGAACAAACAAAGTCACGACGTTTCGGGGCTGTGCCCCTTAATCATGTGATAACATCACTCATTACACACCTGTGTTTTATAGGTAATTCCTGGGAATTTTAACCCTTACATTCTTA
Source organism: Bombina bombina (assembly GCF_027579735.1). Classification (NCBI taxonomy): domain Eukaryota; kingdom Metazoa; phylum Chordata; class Amphibia; order Anura; family Bombinatoridae; genus Bombina; species Bombina bombina. The sequence goes on along the minus strand of NC_069500.1, from coordinate 62,390,830 downwards.
TAGTTTCACAAAATTTGTATATAGTGCCATCTTGTGTCACAGTCAGTGTGAATGAAAAATTTAAAAACAACAGATAAGAGGCCACAATGAACTATTATATGCTTATTATCAAAATTGATGGTAAATTTTACAACAATTTAGCAATTTACAAATGCAGTGAATCAACTTAGATAGATAAATGTAACAATGAATCGCTCATTAATAACAAAGATGCATCATATACAGTATACAATTGGCAGTATACTTATATCACTTCAAAGTCAGCAACGTCAACTCAAGAGAATCAGGACTGGCAATGGTCATAGAGATCTAAGATACAGAATGAAAATGCAAATTACATTATATAAATAATGACAGGACATTAATCCCAAAAATATTTTTTTTTTAAAAAAATAATAATATTAAGATAGTAATTAATAAAAAGGAGTCCAATCTATTTCTCTATTCATGCCTTTAGGTTCCAGGGTATCGAGCTTAAATATCCAAAATGTTTCACGCTGTTTGAGCAATTGCTCCCTATTGCCCCCACGTCTGGGAGTGCGGATTTGCTCGATAACCTGGAACCTAAGTTGGTTAACCTGATGGCCTGCAGATAGAAAATGGTGGGCTACAGGTGCAGATAATACCTTGCATCTAATATTGCTTTTATGTTCCATAATGCGGTCCCCTATGCGTCTTGTTGACTCCCCCACATAGACACGCCCACACGGACATTTAATTAGATAAACCACGAATTTGGTATTACAAGTAAAAAAATCTCTATAGATAAATTTGTAACCAGTGTGTGGGTGCAAAAAATGAGGACTTTTAATGATAGACCCACAATTGCTGCAGCCTAGACATGGAAAGCAACCTAGGTTTTTCTTTGTAATGTAAGTCTGCCTAGAAATTTTACTAGGACCCAAATCAGCTTTAACAAGAATGTCACGCAAGTTTTTAGACCTTTTAAAAGCCGGCATAGGAAATTGCTGAAATTCTTTTATCTCTGTATTGCAACTCTGTAAAATGCCCCAATGTCGGCGAATGATGTTTATTATTTGTTTACTCTGTCTGCAATATTCAGAGACAAAAGTCATTCTGCTTTGATCCGTTTTAAGAGGTTTGGATTTCAAAAGTTCTTTTCTCTGCAAGGGTAAAACATCCTGAATAGTTTTAATAATCAAGTCTACAGGGTACCCACGTTTCAAAAACTTATCACCCATTTCTGTCAATCTCATTTTTGAAATTTCATCATTAGCCACAATTCTCTTAACACGTAGCATTTGACTCCGTGGTAGAGATTTGACAAGAGATGGATGATGAGCACTACTGAAACTCAAAAGACTATTGCGGTCAGTTCTCTTAGTGTAAATGTCAGTAAGGAAACCATTACCATTCTTAATTACTGATACGTCCAAAAAATCAATTTTAGTTTCACTGCTGACCAAAGTGAGCTTGATATTAGTAGTGGATAAATTGAGATCAGCAACAAAGGATTCCAGGGCCCCAACGTCGCCCAGCCAGACCCCAAAAATATCATCAATATAGCGCCACCAAGTGGCGCCATACTGATGAAAAAGTGGGTGTTCAAACACAAATTTTTCCTCATAGGAATTCATATAAATATTGGCATAATTAGGGGCGACGTTGGAGCCCATGGCGGTACCCTGCAATTGGAGAAAAAAAGAATCTTTAAATAAAAAATAGTTGTTATATAAAATAACCTCTAATAACTGTAAAAGAAAATCAATCCTATCAGTAGAATAGGTACCTTTAGATTGTAAAGCCTTTCTAACTGCACCAGTGCCACTTGCATGTGGTATAGAAGTGTAAAGACTGCTAACATCTAGGCTGAACAAAATAAATTTGTCCGTCTGTAATAGTAAATTGTCTAATTTAATCAAAAAATCATTGGTATCCTTAATAAAGGAAGATGACTGCTCCACCAGGGGTCGCAATACTTTATCCAAATAAATGGCTATATTTGAAAAAATAGAGTTAGTGCCAGCGACAATTGGTCTCCCTGGTGGAGCAGTCATAGATTTATGCACTTTAGGCAGTACATACAAAACAGGAGTAATGGGATTTTTAACCTGTAAGAAAGAACTCGTTTTTGAATCAATGAGCCCATTTATCAGGGCTGTCTTAATGATACAAAAAATCTCCTTATTGATAAGGGACAATGGATTACCCAACATTCTGCTATAAACTTGTGTATCACCCAATTGGGAACAAATTTCTTTCCTGTAATCACATTTATTCAGCAAAACGGTAGCCCCGCCCTTATCTGCCTGCTTCAGAATGAGATTATTATTATCCTTAAGACTTTTGAGTGCATTTCTATCAGCAGTGCCAAAATTGCACTTACCCTTAAATTTGAAAGATTGCCTAGTGCTGAATGATCTCATTTTATCAAAATCAGATAACACTAATTTCTCAAACGTTTCAACACTATGGCCTAGATTTAGAGTTCGGCGGTAAAAGGGCTGTTAACGCTCCGCGGGTTTTTTTCTGGCCGCACCATAAATTTAACTCTGGTATCGAGAGTTCAAACAAATGCTGCGTTAGGCTCCAAAAAAGGAGCGTAGAGCATTTTTACCGCAAATGCAACTCTCGATACCAGAGCTGCTTACGGACGCGGCCGGCATCAAAAACGTGCTCGTGCACGATTCTCCCATAGGAAACAATGGGGCTGTTTGAGCTGAAAAAAAACCTAACACCTGCAAAAAAGCAGCGTTCAGCTCCTAACGCAGCACCATTGTTTCCTATGGGGAAACACTTCCTACGTCTGCACCTAACACTCTAACATGTACCCCGAGTCTAAACACCCCTAGCCTTACACTTATTAACCCCTAATCTGCCGCCCACGCTATCGCTGACCCCTGCATTACACTTTTAACCCCTAATCTGCCGCTCCGTAAAACGCCGCCACCTACGTTATCCCTATGTACCCCTAATCTGCTGCCCTAACATCGCCGACCCCTATGTTATATTTATTAACCCCTAATCTGCCCCCCACAACGTCGCCGACACCTGCCTACACTTATTAACCCCTAATCTGCCGAGCGGACCTGAGCGCTACTATAATAAAGTTATTAACCCCTAATCCGCCTCACTAACCCTATCATAAATAGTATTAACCCCCTAATCTGCCCTCCCTAACATCGCCGACACCTAACTTCAATTATTAACCCCTAAACTTCCGATCGGAGCTCACCGCTATTCTAATAAATGTATTAACCCCTAAAGCTAAGTCTAACCCTAACACTAACACCCCCCTAAGTTAAATATAATTTTTATCTAACGAAATAAATTAACTCTTATTAAATAACTTATTCCTATTTAAAGCTAAATACTTACCTGTAAAATAAATCCTAATATAGCTACAATATAAATTATAATTATATTATAGCTATTTTAGGATTAATATTTATTTTACAGGCAACTTTGTAATTATTTTAACCAGGTACAATAGCTATTAAATAGTTAAGAACTATTTAATAGTTACCTAGTTAAAATAATAACAAATTTACCTGTAAAATAAATCCTAACCTAAGTTATAATTAAACCTAACACTACCCTATCAATAAAATAATTAAATAAACTACCTACAATTACCTACAATTAACCTAACACTACACTATCAATAAATTAAATAAACACAATTGCTACAAATAAATACAATTAAATAAACTAGCTAAAGTACAAAAAATAAAAAAGAACTAAGTTACAGAAAATAAAAAAATATTTACAAACATAATAAAAATATTACAACAATTTTAAACTAATTACACCTACTCTAAGCCCCCTAATAAAATAACAAAGCCCCCCAAAATAAAAAATTCCCTACCCTATTCTAAATTAAAAAAGTTACAAGCTCTTTTACCTTACCAGCCCTGAACAGGGCCCTTTGCGGGGCATGCCCCAAGAATTTCAGCTCTTTTGCCTGTAAAAAAAAACATACAATACCCCCCCCAACATTACAACCCACCACCCACATACCCCTAATCTAACCCAAACCCCCCTTAAATAAACCTAACACTAAGCCCCTGAAGATCTTCCTACCTTGTCTTCACCATCCAGGTATCACCGATCCGTCCTGGCTCCAAGATCTTCATCCAACCCAAGCGGGGGTTGGCGATCCATAATCCGGTGCTCCAAAGTCTTCCTCCTATCCGGCAAGAAGAGGACATCCGGACCGGCAAACATCTTCTCCAAGCGGCATCTTCGATCTTCTTCCATCCGGTGCGGAGCGGGTCCATCTTGAAGCAGGCGACGCGGAACCATCCTCTTCTTCCGATGTCTCCCGACTAATGACGGTTCCTTTAAGGGACGTCATCCAAGATGGCGTCCCTCGAATTCCGATTGGCTGATAGGATTCTATCAGCCAATCGGAATTAAGGTAGGAATTTTCTGATTGGCTGATGGAATCAGCCAATCAGAATCAAGTTCAATCCGATTGGCTGATCCAATCAGCCAATCAGATTGAGCTCGCATTCTATTGGCTGTTCCGATCAGCCAATAGAATGCGAGCTCAATCTGATTGGCTGATGGGATCGGCCAATCGGATTGAACTTGATTCTGATTGGCTGATTCCATCAGCCAATCAGAAAATTCCTACCTTAATTCCGATTGGCTGATAGAATCCTATCAGCCAATCGGAATTCGAGGGACGCCAGCTTGGATGACGTCCCTTAAAGGAACCGTCATTAGTCGGGAGACATCGGAAGAAGAGGATGGTTCCGCGTCGCCTGCTTCAAGATGGACCCGCTCCGCACCGGATGGAAGAAGATCGAAGATGCCGCTTGGAGAAGATGTTTGCCGGTCCGGATGTCCTCTTCTTGCCGGATAGGAGGAAGACTTTGGAGCACCGGATTATGGATCGCCAACCCCCGCTTGGGTTGGATGAAGATCTTGGAGCCAGGACGGATCGGTGATACCTGGATGGTGAAGACAAGGTAGGAAGATCTTCAGGGGCTTAGTGTTAGGTTTATTTAAGGGGGGTTTGGGTTAGATTAGGGGTATGTGGGTGGTGGGTTGTAATGTTGGGGGGGGTATTGTATGTTTTTTTTTACAGGCAAAAGAGCTGAAATTCTTGGGGCATGCCCCGCAAAGGGCCCTGTTCAGGGCTGGTAAGGTAAAAGAGCTTGTAACTTTTTTAATTTAGAATAGGGTAGGGAATTTTTTATTTTGGGGGGCTTTGTTATTTTATTAGGGGGCTTAGAGTAGGTGTAATTAGTTTAAAATTGTTGTAATATTTTTATTATGTTTGTAAATATTTTTTTATTTTCTGTAACTTAGTTCTTTTTTATTTTTTGTACTTTAGCTAGTTTATTTAATTGTATTTATTTGTAGCAATTGTGTTTATTTAATTTATTGATAGTGTAGTGTTAGGTTAATTGTAGGTAATTGTAGGTAGTTTATTTAATTATTTTATTGATAGGGTAGTGTTAGGTTTAATTATAACTTAGGTTAGGATTTATTTTACAGGTAAATTTGTTATTATTTTAACTAGGTAACTATTAAATAGTTCTTAACTATTTAATAGCTATTGTACCTGGTTAAAATAATTACAAAGTTGCCTGTAAAATAAATATTAATCCTAAAATAGCTATAATATAATTATAATTTATATTGTAGCTATATTAGGATTTATTTTACAGGTAAGTATTTAGCTTTAAATAGGAATAAGTTATTTAATAAGAGTTAATTTATTTCGTTAGATAAAAATTATATTTAACTTAGGGGGGTGTTAGTGTTAGGGTTAGACTTAGCTTTAGGGGTTAATACATTTATTAGAATAGCGGTGAGCTCCGATCGGAAGTTTAGGGGTTAATAATTGAAGGTAGGTGTCGGCGATGTTAGGGAGGGCAGATTAGGGGTTAATACTATTTATGATAGGGTTAGTGAGGCGGATTAGGGGTTAATAACTTTATTATAGTAGCGCTCAGGTCCGCTCGGCAGATTAGGGGTTAATAAGTGTAGGCAGGTGTCGGCGACGTTGAGGGGGGCAGATTAGGGGTTAATAAATATAATATAGGGGTCGGCGATGTTAGGGGCAGCAGATTAGGGGTACATAGGGATAACGTAGGTGGCGGCGATTTGCGGTCGGAAGATTAGGGGTTAATTATTGTAAGTAGCTGGCGGCGACGTTGTGGGGGGCAGGTTAGGGGTGAATAAATATAATACAGGGGTCGGCGGGGTTAGGGGCAGCAGATTAGGGGTACATAAATATAACGTAGGTGGCGGTCGGCAGATTAGGGGTTAAAAATTTTAATCGAGTGGCGGCGGTGTGGGGGGACCTCGGTTTAGGGGTACATAGGTAGTTTATGGGTGTTAGTGTACTTTAGGGTACAGTAGTTAAGAGCTTTATAAACCGGCGTTAGCCAGAAAGCTCTTAACTCCTGCTATTTTCAGGCGGCTGGAATCTTGTCGTTAGAGCTCTAACGCTCACTGCAGAAACGACTCTAAATACCAGCGTTAGAAAGATCCCATTGATAAGATAGGCTACGCAAATGGCGTAGGGGGATCTGCGGTATGGAAAAGTCGCGTCTGAAAAGTGAGCGTTAGACCCTTTAATCACTGACTCCAAATACCAGCGGGCGCCCAAAACCAGCGTTAGGAGCCTCTAACGCTGGTTTTGACGGCTACCGCCGAACTCTAAATCTAGGCCTAAGATTGGTGTTATAAGGTATAAAATTACTCTTGTTACGTAACCCAAGACTCTTGATATTCAATAAATCTATGTTGGCAGAACTGTTGTAATTAACACTAGATGGCAAGGTAACAGTAGGCACAATATTATTGGCATTGTTGTTATGCCAAACTTAAAGTCTGACATTCCTGAAAAACCTTTGTAAATCAGTCCTTAGATTGAAAAAATTACAGTCAGTTTGTGGGCAGAATGATAACCCCCTTTGTAAAACAGCTCTTTCACCTGAACTCAGGGGGTGATCCGAAATGTTGATTACTATGTCTTCTTCCTCGAGCGAGTTGTTCGTTGTTGCTGGACCCCTGCTTTTTTCTGCTGAGCTTTCTTGCTTGGGACGATGATGTTTTCGGCCGCCCCGCCGCCTGGACCGTTCTCCCCTTCACTGTTGGAAAAATCCACTGAGTCAGAGCTGGTGTTCGATGAATCTGTGTGCCTCTGATCACGTCTGCGTCGCCTGAAGCCGGAACTGGCCTGACGCTCCTTCCCCTGTGGATCATAGACCCAGCGGTAGACTCGATTAGTCGAGTAGTCTTGTTCATCACGGCAAAACTTAACGCTTTTGTGCTCCTCGATTGTTTTGCGCAAATCTGCCAGGGCACTCTTGTTGTCCTGAATAACTTTATCAAATGCCTCAGTTGACAAGGAACTCCGGATCTCTTCCTGAAGTTTATCAATGGTAAGTTTCAAGGCATCAATTTCAATCTGTAGATATTCAACGGTCAGGACAATTATATCGAGAGAGCATTTATTTAAAATATACTCAAACTTTCGGCAGTATTCTTGATTATCTTTGAGAAGGCTAGGGCGGGTATTCATCCTTAGACCCCGGGGAATACGTTTCACTCTAAAGTATTCCGCCAGGGTGTTAGCATGCAGATCGTAAGCCAGCAATTTTCTGGTCTGTTTGTCATATTGTAAATTAGCCAGTTCCACTGGAGCAGTATGCAAAAAGCTCCGAGAGCCACGTACCAAAGTGGTAATCCTTGAAGCCTCAAAGTCTGAATAGGTAAAGGTCTGTGAACCTGTAACTTCCTCTGTAGTGTACAGTGAAAAAACGTTTCCGTTGCAGGAGATTAAATCTCCTTTCCTCCAACCTAAAATTATGACCTCTTGTCAGAACCAATTTTCTTGGAATAAAAAGAGCTTCTGCCATCTCTGTATATGGGCCTTGAATATATTTATATAAAGTAATCATGTCACCTCTCAAGCGCCTTTTTTCTAAAGAGAACAGACCCAGTTTGGCTAGCCTCTCCTCATAGGTTAATTTCTCCAATCTCCTTATTAGCTTTGTGGCCCTTCTCTGAACTTTTTCTAGTTCTGCAATATCTTTTTTAGCAATCGGTCCCCAGAACTGCACTCCAAACTCAAGGTGAGGTCTTACCAGGGAAGACCCTGTGAACAAAGTAATAGAAGCAATTTGAAAGCAAATACAAGAGATCATCTGCAGAGAAGTAAGAGAAGCTGGTATGTTTTCACTACAGCTTGACACAACCCAGGATATCACCAGCAAAGAACAGTGCTCTATTATTGTTCGCTATATAACTGATCGCATCAATGAAAAGCTTCTTGCAGTTGTAGATTGTGAGTCTTCGACTGAACAAAGCATGTTTAACTTGCTAATGCAAGTTATAAAATCTTGTGACCTTAATATAAAACTATGCATTGGTAAGTCAACTGATGGGGCAGCAAATATGCAGGGCCAATACAATGGTTTAACAGCCTGGCTGTCGAAAGAATCTCCAGACCAAATTCATGTTTGGCCTATGTAGAAGCCCTGCTCAAATATGAGACTGTTATTACAGCTCAACTTTTTCTTCGAAACAAATATCTACAAACAAATCAAATGGATGTCTTAAAAGCTCATCAGATGGTACGGGGAACATATGAAAAATTAAAAACATTTTCAAGAGATTTTGAGTCTGTAAAGAAAGCTGCTGATAGTTTTGTAACCTGGGCAAATGACAAACTTGAAGAACAAGAAGATTATGAACTTGAAGTACAAACAGCACTACCGGAAAAAATAATAAAAAAAGTAAAATGTATGGCTGGTGAGAAAGCAGTAGATGAACCCATTTCTGAAGCTGCTCGAGCTTATAAAGTTAAAGTCCACAATGTAATCTTGGACATGGTCACAGAGAGCATGAATAGACGTTTTCTCAACTGTGGGGCTCTCTATGTTGACTTTGCTTGCTTGGAACCAAGCTCTTTTTCAGAAATTGCAAAATCTGGACTTCACACACCAGCAATGGAAGAACTGAGTAAACGATTGGTTAAATTTGATGACAGTATATCTGCTGAGATTCTGCTTTCACAGCTAGTAAATTTTGCTTTGCAATGGGACAAGCTGAAAACATCACCACTTGAAGATTATACACTTGTGGAAGAAGTATCTACAGAAGACCAAGAATCTGATGATGCAAAAATAGAGCTGGTGAACAAGTCATGTTCAGCATTTAAAACAATGCGCAATGTGCAATTTGCTGCTATCTAATTCTACGTCGTTATAATTTATTAACAGATGCTTATAATGTGATTGGCTTGGCCTACAAGTTTCTGCTGACACTCTCTTTCACTCAAGTTGCCTGTGAGAGAAGCTTCTCAACTTTAAAATATATCAAAAACCGTCTCAGAAGCTCTTTATCCCAGGAACATTTAAGCTCTTTTATGCTAATGGAAACAGAAAAGAATATACTTATGAGCCTTGATTCAGATGATGTCATTGACAAAGTTGCAGAAACTAGTGAACTTCTGCAAAAGCTGCTGAATCCCTAGTGAATATGATATGATCTGGCTGATTAGGCTGTGGGGAATGCTACAAATGGAAAATCGATATGTATCTCACAGCGCTACACTAAAATATATGTCTACAGCTCCTTGTAAAAACAGGGAACCCAGCTGCCCTAGATATAGATTAGATTATACAAGTTTATGGTACAAAGAGCGCCTAATAGAAAGGCAGAGACAACTATGATATTAAAATTTCTTAAAATTTAAAAAATTCATTTAGAGGTAAATCCTCAAACAGTATTGTTAAAATATACAAATATTCCGGAAAAAGGTTTTATTCTATAAAATTATATATAAAATATTATATATAAATTAATCATTTTATTAAATTAAAACTGTACACAATAAATACATAGTGGATCCACTAAAAAATATAATACAATAATACAATGTAGTTAAAAAAACAAAAATAAAAAATGGAAATCAGTAGTTTTGAATAGTCAATTGGGTGATCTATCCTCTATTTCATAAAATCCAAATGTGTTCTCCTTATAATGTTGTGAGTTCAAAATAAATTGTACTCCTGTGGTGTTGAAAAGTTAGTGGAAAACCTTGTGAGTCAAATGTGAAAAAATGGGTGTTAATCCAATCCTGTGATAAAATGAAAAATTCCAGAAGCAAAATTCCAAGAAAAAAGTGGAAAAAAATGGAATAAATGTGGAAGTGAAAAAGTATAAAATAAAATAATTATAAAAATGTATAAAAAAATAAATAAAAATACAAATACATGGTATAGATAACAAAAACCACTAAAAAATCGAATAGTGAAAAAATGAAATAATGCGAATTAGGTGACCTTAAATTTGATTAAAAAATGTAATATGTCTCCTAAATTTTTGATCCCTATGTGGAAAAATGGAGATTACTTGTAGAGATGATCCTGTGTTTTCTGGACTTAATTCTTCAGTAATAAAGCCTGTAATAAAACATATAAAACATAGTGCAATATTGCTAGAAACTCTTAGTCAGTAATTGAAAAGAAGCTTACCATATATGTCAACGCGTTTCGGACCTACAAAGTTGGCCTTTTTCAAGACTATAAATGGTGTATAATGGCAGCTTCTTTTATATCTAACAGTGACCAGTCAGTGTTAGTTTGGCACCAAAAAATGACCCCTAACTTCCTGTTTGTGATAACCCGGAAGTTGTATCAATTTTCTATATTCTGATTTATAATTGTTCTAAGTGTTAGATTAACACCTTTGTAATTGCTAATATCTAATAACCTCATTCCCATCTGTACATATTGAGTTTTAAATTATATTATAGTGTATAAAATCGGCAAACCGGAAGTGGCATGTGGTCTATTCATGTCAACATCCGGTTATTGTAAATAATATAAATTCCTGTGGCTTACACGGCATCTGATGTTACTCATATTTGCCCCATTATATAACAATTGTAGGTGTTCCTGGGATAATAAAACAGTCCGTATACCTTTCTATATCCAAATTGATGACTATCTTTCAAATTTGTATATTGTATGTAACAATTTTGAGACAAGAAGGTGTTTACAATTATATATGATTATATATTTTGATGTATTTTTGAACACTGCCAAGTTAATAATAATCCACATAGCATCCATCAATTTATTACAATCCATTTTTAGACCAGGGTATTCTCAGCCCATATTATATCATAAAACGAAAGTAAAACTCACCATTCATAGTATCAGCGAAACCGGAAGTTGACGTCAAGCGCAACAACGTCACTTCCGTTTTGCCGAATTTGAAAGATAGTCATCAAATTGGATATAGAAAGGTATACGGACTGTTTTATTATCCCAGGAACACCTACAATTGTTATATAATGGGGCAAATATGAGTAACATCAGATGCCGTGTAAGTCACAGGAATTTATATTATTTACAATATACGGACAAACCGGATGTTGACATGAATAGACCACATGCCACTTCCGGTTTGCCGATTTTATACACTATAATATAATTTAAAACTCAATATGTACAGATGGGAATGAGGTTATTAGATATTAGCAATTACAAAGGTGTTAATCTAACACTTAGAAAAATTATAAATCAGAATATAGAAAATTGATACAACTTCCGGGTTATCACAAACAGGAAGTTAGGGGTCATTTTTTGGTGCCAAACTAACACTGACACGGATTGGTCACTGTTAGATATAAAAGAAGCTGCCATTATACACCATTTATAGTCTTGAAAAAGGCCAACTTTGTAGGGCCGAAACGCGTTGACATATATGGTAAGCTTCTTTTCAATTACTGACTAAGAGTTTCTAGCAATATTGCACTATGTTTTATATGTTTTATTACAGGCTTTATTACTGAAGAATTAAGTCCAGAAAACACAGGATCATCTCTACAAGTAATCTCCATTTTTCCACATAGGGATCAAAAATTTAGGAGACATATTACATTTTTTAATCAAATTTAAGGTCACCTAATTCGCATTATTTCATTTTTCATTTTTTCACTATTCGATTTTTTAGTGGTTTTTGTTATCTATACCACGTATTTGTATTTTTATTTATTTTTTTATACATTTTTATAATTATTTAATTTTATACTTTTTTCACTTCCACATTTATTCCACTTTTTTCCACTTTTTTCTTGGAATTTTGCTTCTGGAATTTTTCATTTTATCACAGGATTGGATTAACACCCATTTTTTCACATTTGACTCACAAGGTTTTCCACTAACTTTTCAACACCAAGGGAGTACAATTTATTTTGAACTCACAACATTATAAGGAGAACACATTTGGATTTTATGAAATAGAGGATAGATCACCCAATTGACTATTCAAAACTACTGATTTCCATTTTTTATTTTTGTTTTTTAACTACATTGTATTATTGTATTATATTTTTTAGTGGATCCACTATGTATTTATTGTGTACCGTTTTAATTTAATAGAATGATCAATTTATATATAATATTTTATATATAATATTTATAGAATAAAACCTTTTCAGGAATATTTGTATATTTTAACAATACTGTTTGAGGATTTATCTCTAAATGAATTTTTTAAATTTTGGGGAATGCTACAAATGTCTTAAACATAAATCTCTTTTCAAAAGGCAACTGTTTGTATAGTACAATTTATAGCTTGTTTTCTGTTTAAGATAAGACATTTTTATAATATAAGGTTACAAAAGGCAAAAGTCCTTAAAATAAGTACTTTTTATTTTTTTATAAACAAATTGCACTTTAGAACCTTTTTGTTGCTGTTTAAAAAAAAAAAAAAAACATGTTTAATGTGAATGTTTTATAATTTTTTCATACCAACCAATGGACAAAATTTACAATTAAATAAGAAATGGTAAGGGGTATCTTTTTGGACCCAGTCCGGCCCTTATACCATTACAGCAGTATACCTCAGTACTGTACTATAGGTTTATACCGTTACAGCAGTATACCTCGGTACTGTGCTATAGGTTTATACCATTACAGCAGTATACCTCGGTACTGTGCTACTGGTTTACACCGTTACTGCAGCATACCTTGGTATTGTGCTACTGGTTTACACAGTTACTGCAGTATAACCTCGGTACTGTGCTACTGGTTTACACCGTTACTGCAGTATACCTCAGTACAGTAATATAGGTTTACACCGTTACTGCAGTGTTCCTCAGTACAGTACCATAGGTTTATACTCTTACTGCAGTGTTCCTCAGTACTGTACTATAGGTTTATACCGTTACTGCAGTGTTCCTCAGTACTGTACTATAGGTTTATACCGTTACTGCAGTATACCTCAATATTGTTCTATAGGTTTATACCGTTACTGCAGTATACTTCAGCACTGTACTATAGGTTTATACCGTTACTGCAGTATACCTCAGCACTGTACTATAGGTTTATACCGTTACTGCAGTATACCTCAGTACTGCACTATAGGTTTTCTACCGTTACTGCAGTATACCTCAGTATTGTACTACATGTTTATATCGTTACTGCAGTATACCTCAATACTGTTCTATAGGTTTATACTGTTACTGCAGTATATCTCATTACTGTACAATAGGTTTATACCGTTACTAGAGTAAACCTCAGTACTGTACTAAAGGTTTATACCGTTACTGCAGTATATCTCAGTACCGTACTATGGGTTTATACCGTTTACTTCAGTATACCTCAGTACTGTACTATAGGATTATACAGTTACTGCAGTATACCTCAGTACTGTACTAGAGGATTATACCGTTGCTGCAGTATACCTCAGTACTGTACTATATGTTTGTACCGTTACTGCAGTAACCTCAATACTGTTCTATAGGTTTATACTGTTACTGCAGTATACCTCATTACTGTTCTATAGGTTTATACTTCAGTACTGTACTAGAGGTTTATACCGGTTACTGCAGTATACCTCAGCACTGTACTATAGGTTTATACCATTACTGCATTATACCTTAGTAATTTACTATAAGTTTATACCGTTAATGCAGTATACCTCAGTACTGTACTATAGGTTTATACAGTTACTGCAGTATACATCAGTACTGTACTATAGGTTTATACCGTTACTGCAGTATACATCAGTACTGTACTATAGCTTTATACCGTTACTGCAATATACCTCAGTACTGTACTATATGTTTATACTGTTACTGCAGTATACCTTAGTACTGTACTATAGGTTTATACAATAACTGCAGTATTCCTCAGTACAGTACTATAGGTTTATACCATTACTGCAATATACCTCAGTACTGTACCATAGGTTTATACCGTTACTGCAGTATACCTCAGTACTGTACTATAGCTTTATATTATTACTGCAATATATCTCAGTACTGTACTATAGACTTATACTGTTACTGATTTATACCGTTTATACAGTTACCCAGTACAGTATTTTAGGATTATACCGTTACAGCAGTATACCTCTTTACTGTATTATATGTATATACCGTTACTGCAGTATACCTCAGTACAGTGCTATATGTTTATACTGTTACTACAGTATACCTCAGTACTGTACTATAGTTTTATACCGTTACTGCAATATACCTCAGCACTGTACTATAGGATTATACCGTTACTGCATATTACCTCAGCACTGTACTATAGGATTATACCATTACTGCAGTACAGGTGGCCCTCGGTTTACGACGGTTCAATTTGTGCTGTTTCAGAATAACCCCCTTTTTTTTGCTATTGAAAAGCATTGACTGCTATTGAAAGCATTAGTACATGCATACATTAAAATAGCCAGTAGGTGGAGCTGTCTGCTTGTGTTGCAGCAAACACATGCAAAGAAAAGCAAGCCAGACATGATCAATGGATCAGCTTTCAGAGGAACAAGATCTAGCAGCCACTTCCCTTAGCTGCAAACTCAATGCAGAGAACTGTTTGCAGAAAAAGGCAAGTAAAAAACGTTTTTGTTCATTAAACTTAGTTTGATGATACAGTCTGTTGTGTGATTAAACACAGGCAGGCTAATCAGTGTATAACCAGACCTGAGCAATGGAGCCATTTTTAAAGGAACAAGATCTAGCAGCCACTTCCCTTAGCTGCAGAAAAATAAACTTAGTTTGATGATGATACAATCTGTTGTGTGATTATTTTGTTTTTGTTCATTAAACTTAGATTGATGATGATGATACAGTCTGTGTTTGTGTGATAATTTTATTAGGTGTGGTTTAGCAAATGTTTTTGTTTATTAAACTTAGTTTGATGATGATACAATCTACAGTATACTTTTAGGTTTATAATGCTGTTTACCATTTAAAGTCTTCATTTCAAAGCTTTAAAAATAATGTATTAGGTGTTACTTATGTCAATTTTGAGAGGGGCCTGGAACCTAACTCCCTCACTTCCCATTGACTTACATTATAAACTGGGTTTCAATTTACAACGGTTTCGATTTTCAACCATTCCTTCTGGAACCTAACCCTGGCGTAAACTGAGGGCTACCTGTATACCTCAGCACTGTACTATAGGTTTATACCGTGTCTGCAGTATACCTCAGTACTGTACTATAGGTTTATACAGTTACTGAAGTATACCTCAGTACTGTACTATAGGTTTATACCGTGTCTGCAGTATACCTCAGTACTGCACTATAGGTTTATACCGTTACTGTACTATAGGTTTATACCGTGTCTGCAGTATACCTCAGTACTGCACTATAGGTTTATACCGTTACTGCAGTATACCTCAGCACTGTACTATACCGTTACTGTAGTATACTTCAGCACTGTACTATAGGTTTATAAAGTAGCTGCAGAATACCTCAGTACTGCACTATAGGTTTATACAGTTACTGAAGTATACCTCAGTATTGCACTATAGGTTTATACAGTTACTGAAGTATACCTCAATACTGTACTATAGGTTTATACCGTGTCTGCAGTATACCTCAATACTGCACTATAGGTTTATACAGTTACTGAAATATACCTCAGTACTGCACTATAGGTTTATACAGTTACTGAAGTATACCTCAGTACTGTACTATAGGTTTATACCGTTACTGTAGTATACCTCAGTACTGTACTATAGGTTTATACCGTTACTGCAGTATACCTCAGTACTGCACTATAGGTTTATACCGTTACTGCAGTATACCTGTAAGTTACGCATGATTCTTATGTGTCTTTAGGTTATGTATGAGTCTTACGTCTCTTTAGGTTTTAGGGTTTTTTATATATATATATAATTATTATTATTATTTTTTAATAAATACAAAAATCACAATAATGTGGTTAACACAGAAATAAATATAAAATGAAAAAATGTGTAAGAAAAACCACACACACATAGTAATAATAATACAGACCAACCAGTATGTAGGAATATATTCAAAGTGAAAAGAGTCTTTAATGAAAATAATCACATAAATACAAATAATTTAAACATTGTTTTCCAAAAGGAAGAAAAACATCATTGCATAATACTGTGTAAATCTTCACATAGTTTAAATGCTGATGGGATGTTTAGAAGCTGATGGGATGATTAACTGCTGATGGGATGATTAGCTGCTGATGGGATGATTAGCTGCTGATGGGATGATTAGCTGCTCTTGGGATGTTTATCTGCTGATGGGATGATTAGCTGCTGATGGGATGTTTACCTGCTGATGGGATGATTAGCTGCTGATGAGATGTTTAGCTGCTGATGAGATGTTTAGCTGCTGATGGGATGATTAGCTGCTGATGGGACGTTTACCTGCTGATGGGATGTTTAGCTGCTGATGGGATGATTAGCTGCTGATGGGATATTTACCTGCTGATGGGATGTTTAGCTGCTGATGGGATGATTAGCTGCTGATTGTTTAGTTGCTATAACCCGCCCGCCCGCCCTAACCTCCTCCACCAACCTAAGAGAAAATGATAAAAAGAAGCACAATTAGTATAACAATATTTATATTACCCGCCCGCCCGCCCTTACCTCGTCCATCAACTAATTGGCCTCTCAGATCATCTCCTCACCTAAGAGAAAATGATAACAAGAAGCACAATTAGTATGACAATACGCACAACCTTTTTTGCAGACATGCTACAAAAAGATAACTAAAATATTGTCTTGCAGCTCTTTATATACCCTGGGATATTATGACATCACAATGGCAAGATGTGGCACTTTACCATTATTTAGCTGGCAGTGACTGTGGCTGCTAATAACAGGCTGTGACTGGAGTTTATAATGACATCATTTGGCTGACATTATTTAGCTGATGGCTGACATTATTTAGCTGATGGCTGACATTATTTAGCTGGTAGTAACTGGCTGTTGCTGCTAATAACCGGTTGTGACTGGAGTTTAGCAATATTTTTTTATTGTGTGTGTTTGTATATATATATATATACTCTATGTGTGTGTGTGTATACATATATAATATATATTTATTATGTGTGTATTTATTTATTTATTTATTTATATATATATATATATATATATATATATATATATATATATATATATATATATAAAAGATGGAAGGGGACTGCACTCTCAGACCGGGTAAACATCTCATGACCCTGCAACATGCTCAGCCCTGGGTGCTCACTGGCACTCACAGGAAGCTGTGCTGTCCCCAGAGTCACAGGCAGTTATTCCCAGACAGGTCTGGGTGCAAGAACCATAGGGAAGAGACACAGGGGAGGGGGGGAGACACATGGGAGGGGAGGAGAGACACATGGGAGGGGAGGAGAGACACATGGGAGGGGGGGGGGGAGAGAGACACAGGGGAGAGAGACACAGGGGAGGGAGAGTGTGAGTACAATACCATATACAAATTGAGTACATACCTTTATCTGAGTGCAGACTGCAGCTCTTTATGTCTCCTGTGCCTGGTGTTAGCTTTGCTGGCCATGGTGACACTGAGGGAGAGAGTGAGTACAATACCATAAACAAATTGAGTACATACCTTTATCTGAGTGCAGACTGCAGCTCTTTATGTCTTCTGTGCCTGGTGTTAGCTTTGCTGGCCATGGTGACACTGAGGGAGAGAGTGAGTACAATACCATATACAAATTGAGTACATACCTTTATCTGAGTGCAGACTGCAGCTCTTTATGTCTTCTGTGCCTGGTGTTAGCTTTGCTGGCCATGGTGACACTGAGGGAGAGAGTGAGTACAATACCATAAACAAATTGAGTACATACCTTTCTTTATCTGAGTGCAGACTGCAGCTCTTTATGTCTTCTGTGCCTGGTGTTAGCTTTGCTATCCATGGTGACACTGGCACCCTCTGCTCCTCTGCCATGATACAGACTGACAGTACTCAAGTGAACTGGTTACACAGGAAGCTCCTTCTTTCATCTGGAAAGGACAGTTCTAAATCAGAGCATTGCAGGTTACCATGGCAACACTGATTTAAAACTGTCAGGAGTAGGGCACAGGCAGATGAAGGAGGGGCGGGCGAGTGCACACGGGGGGGGGGGGCATGGGGATAAAAAAAAGCTTAAAACAAATTGTTCTAATGAAGCTGAGGCCGCCCTGATGGGGGACCTCCTGGGGGCCCGGCTGTATCACTGGTAGCTCCGCCCCATGATGTTGGCAAGAAATTATGCTGAATAGCTAATAGTAAGTTGCTAATATTTTCGGATTTTCTGACATGTTAAAAAAAACACAAATCAGTTATAGCCTGCTCTGCTTCCACCCACCACCGGCTATAACAGATTTTTTTTTTGTTTTTTTTTTAACATGTTAGGAAATCCGAAAATGTTAGCAACTTATTATTAGCTATTCAGCATAAGTTCTTGCCAACATTTCTCATACATACGATTAGAAAAAGGAAACTTCTTACATTTTCTGGGCCTTGCAAGTAAAACATCTGCTCCTGCTCTGACTGAAGCTGAGTTACTTACCGGCCTGAAAGTGAAACCATCGATGTCCTCAAGTTCCTCAACAGTAGGACCCGGCAGGGGAGCATCTTGAAGTTGGAATTATTCAAGTGGCAGCAGTCGACTTTACACAAATTCTCGCCAGTACCTTTCTGAGTTGCAGTCTATGCGGTTTCCTTGCACTTGCACAGGGAGATAATCAGCACTGGTCACGTTCTCCTGGTGCTGTCAATCACCAGGAGAACATGATCGTCTCTGATTGGCTCCCTCGCTAGGAGGCATGAAGAGGGCTGCTTCTTATTGGTTCAAATTGCCTGTGCTGATATATAGACAGCAAACAGGTGGCGCTTCAGCACGGGTAATGTTATGACCCATGCAGCTCTATATAGAGAAGCGGTCCTGTACCTGCCTCTCCATAGTGTTACATGGGGGGAGAAAAAAAATGGTAACTTTTTTTTTTTGACCATTTCTTTTTTTAATTTATTGAAATGTAATTAAACTCTGGCACCATATGGCAGGGGAAGCACTGCCTTCTCTGCCTCCTATGAGTGCACATCCCTGAACAGCTATACAGTACAGGTAGCCCTCAGTTTACGCCAGGATTAGGTTCCAGAGGGAATGGTTGTTAATCGAAATGGGAGGTGAGGGAGTTTGGTTCCAGGCCTCTCTCAAAATTGGCATAAGTAACACCTAATACATTATTTTTAAAGCTTTGAAATTAAGACTTTAAATGATAAACAGCATTATAAACCTAATAAAATAATCACACAACACAGAATATATAATTAAACTAAATTAAAGGGACACTATACCCAAACATTTTCTTTCATGATTAAGGTAGAGAATACAATTTTAAACAACATTCCAATTTACTTCAATTACCTAATTTGCTTCATTCTTTAGATATATGTTAATGAAGAAATAGCAATGCACACAGTGAACCAATCACAGGAGGCATCTATGTGCAGCTACCAATCAGCAGCTACTAAGCATATCTAGATATGCTTTTCAGCAAAGAATAACAAGAGAATTAAGCAAAATAGATAATAGAAGTAAATTAGAAAGTTGTTTATAATTGTATGCTCTTTCTAAATCATGAAAGAAAAAAATTGGATTTCATGTCCCTTTAAATGAACAAAAACATTTGCTAAACAGCATTATAAACCTATGAAAATAATCACACAACACAGACTTTACTTGCATTTTTCTGCAAACAGTTCTTTCTATGCATTCCAATCTGGACTGATTTATAGACAGGAAGATCTTGTTCCTTTGCAAGCTGCTCGATAGCTCAGGTCTGGTTAAACTGATTAATTTCAGCTTGCTTGGCTTGCATACCTTTGCTGCAATACAAGCGGACAGCTCCACCTACTGGCTATTTTAATCAATGCACTGCTTCTCAATGCTTTTCTATAGCAGTCACATGACTGAAAAAAAAGGTTGTTATTCTGAAACGGTGCAAATTGAACCGTTGTAAACTGAGGGCCACATGTATGTATGTATGTATGTATGTATATATATATATATATATACACACACTCACACACTCACCAGCCACTTTATTAGGTACACCTGTTCAATTGCTTGGTAACACGAACGGATAATCAGCCAATCACATGGCAGCAACTCAATGCATTTAGGCATCTAGACGTTGTGAAGACCACTTGCTGAAGTTGAAACTGAGCCTCAGAATGGGGAAGAAAGGGGATTTATTTGACTTTGAACGTGGCATGATTGTTGGTGCCAGATAGGCTGGTCTGAGTATTTAAAAAAACTGCTGATCTACTGGGATTTTCATACACAACCATCCCTAGGGTTTACAGAGAATGGTTCGAAAAAGAGAAAATATCCAGTGAGCGGCAGTTGTGTGGGCGAAAATGCCTTGTTGATGTCAGAGGACGAGAAGATTGGTCAGACTGGTTTGCGATGATAGAAAGGCAACAGTAACTCAAATGACCACTCGTTACAACCAAGGTTACCATCTCTGAATGCACAATACTTTGAACCTTGAAGCAGATGGGCTACAGCAGCAGAAGGGCACCACACCGGGTGCCCCTCCTATCAGCTAAGAACAGGAAACTGAGGCTACAATTCGCACAGGCTCACCAAACCTGGACAATAGAAGATTGGAAAAACATTTACTGGTCTGATGAGTCTCAATTTCAGCTGCGACATTCACAGTGTATACGGATATGAGTATGTGATTGGTTGATGGCTGTCACATGATAGAAGAGGTTAGCATTGTCTTTTTATTATGAACTTGTTTTTATGCAATTCTACTGTATTTAAGGGTTCTTTACTGAGAAAAATACATCACAGAGGTCAACACTTAGAAATGGAAATATCCAGTGAACTGATTGCAGCTTATACCAGGACATTATTTTATTCACAAACGGCTAGATTTAGAGTTCTGCGGCCAAAGGGGTGCGTTAGCTACGCATGCTTTTCCCCCCCCCCGCACCTTTTCAATACCGCTGGTATTTAGAGTTCATAGAATGGCTGCGTTAGGCTCCAAAAAGGGAGCGTAGAGCATATTTACCGCCACTGCAACTCTAAATACCAGCGTTGCTTACGGACGCGGCCAGCTTCAAAAACGTGCTCGTGCACGATTCCCCCATAGAAAACAATGGGGCAGTTTGAGCTGAAAAAAAACACCTGCAAAAAAGCAGCGTTCAGCTCCTAACGCAGCCCCATTGTTTACTATGGGGAAACACTTCCTATGTCTGCACCTAACACCCTAACATGTACCTCGAGTCTAAACACCCCTAACCTTACACTTATTAACCCCTAATCTGCCGCCCCCGCTATCGCTGACCCCTGCATATTATTATTAACCCCTAATCTGCCGCTCCGTATACCGCTGCAACCTACATTATACCTATGTACCCCTAATCTGCTGCCCCTAACACCGCCGACCCCTATATTATATTTATTAACCCCTAATCTGCCCCCCACAACGTCGCCGCCAGCTACCTACAATAATTAACCCCTAATCTGCCGATCGGATCTCGCCGCTAGTCTAATAAATGGATTAACCCCTAAAGCTAAGTCTAACCCTAACACTAACACCCCCCTAAGTTAAATATAATTTAAATCTAACGAAATAAATTAACTCTTATTATATAAATTATTCCTATTTAAAGCTAAATACTTACCTGTAAAATAAACCCTAATATAGCTACAATATAAATTATAATTATATTGTAGCTATTTTAGGATTAATATTTATTTTACAGGCAACTTTGTAATTATTTTAAACAGGTACAATAGCTAAAATAGTTAAAATAATTACAAAATTACCTGTAAAATAAATCCTAACCTAAGTTACAATTAAACCTAACACTACACTATCAATAAATTAATTAAATACAATACCTACAAATAAATACAATTAAATAAACTGAGGCCTAGATTTAGAGTTGGGCGGTAGCCGTGAAAACCAGCGTTAGAGGCTCCTAACGCTGGTTTTAGGCTACCTCCGGTATTTGGAGTCACTCAAAAAAGGGTCTAACGCTCACTTTTCAGCCGCGACTTTTCCATACCGCAGATCCCCTTACGTCAATTGCGTATCCTATCTTTTCAATGGGATTTTTCTAACTCCGGTATTTAGAGTCGTGTCTGAAGTGAGCGTTAGAAATCTAACGACAAAACTCCAGCCGCAGAAAAAAGTCAGTAGTTAAGAGCTTTCTGGGCTAACGCTGCTTCATAAAGCTCTTAACTACTGTACTCTAAAGTACACTAACACCCATAAACTACCTATGTACCCCTAAACCGAGGTCCCCCCACATCGCTGCAACTCGATTAAATTTTTTTAACCCCTAATCTGCCGACCGCCACCTACGTTATCCTTATGTACCCCTAATCTGCTGCCCCTAACACCGCCGACCCCTATATTATATTTATTAACCCCTAATCTGCCCCCCACAACGTCGCCGCCAGCTACCTACACTTATTAACCCCTAATCTGCCGTCCGCACGCCGCCACCAGCTACATTATCCCTATGTACCCCTAATCTGCTGCCCTAACATCGCCGACCCCTATATTATATTTATTAACCCCTAACCTGCCCCCCACAACGTCGCCGCCACCTACCTACAATAATTAACCCCTAATCTGCTGACCGCAAAGAGCCGCCAGCTACATTATAGCTATGTACCCCTAATCTGCTGCCCTAACACCGCCGACCCCTATATTATATTTATTAACCCCTAACCTGCCCTCCCTAACATCGCCGACACCTAACTTCAATTATTAACCCCTAATCTGCCGACCGAATCTCTCCGCTATTCTAATAAATGGATTAACCCCTAAAGCTAAGTCTAACCCTAACACTAACACCCCCCTAAGTTAAATATAATTTTAATCTAACGAAATTAATTAACTCTTATAAAATAAATTATTCCTATTTAAAGCTAAATACTTACCTGTAAAATAAATCCTAATATAGCTACAACATAAATTATAATTATATTATAGCTATTTTAGGATTAATATTTATTTTACAGGTAACTTTGTATTTATTTTAACTAGGTACAATAGCTATTAAATAGTTAAGAACTATTTAATAGATAAAATAGTTAAAATAATTACAAATTTACCTGTAAAATAAATCCTAACCTAAGTTACAATTAAACCTAACACTACACTATCAATAAATTAATTAAATAAAATACCTACAATTACCTACAATTAAACCTAACACTACACTATCAATAAATGAATTAAATACAATACCTACAAATAACTACAATGAAATAAACTAACTAAAGTACAAAAAATAAAAAAATATTTACAAACATAAGAAAAATATTACAACAATTTTAAACTAATTACACCTACTCTAAGCCCCCTAATAAAATAACAAAGCCCCCCAAAATAAAAAAATGCCCTACCCTATTCTAAATTACTAAAGTTCAAAGCTCTTTTACCTTACCAGCCCTGAACAGGGCCCTTTGCGGGGCATGCCCCAAGAAGTTCAGCTCTTTTGCCTGTAAAAAAAACATACAATACCTCCCCCCAACATTACAACCCACCACCCACATACCCCTAATCTAACCCAAACCCCCCTTAAATAAACCTAACACTAAGCCCCTGAAGATCATCCTACCTTGTCTTCACCATACCAGGTTCACCGATCCATCCTGGCTCCAAAAGCTTCATCCAACCCAAGCGGGGGCTGGCGATCCATCTTCCGGTGGCTGAAGAGGTCCAGAAGAGGCTCCAAAGTCTTCATCCTATCCGGGAAGAAGAGTAGATCCGGACCGGCAACCATCATCTTCCAAGCGGCATCTTCTATCTTCATCCGATGAGGACCGGCTCCATCCTGAAGACCTCCACCGCAGACCCATCTTCATCCGGCGACGTCCAACTGAAGAATGACGGTTCCTTTAAGGGACGTCATCCAAGATGGCGTCCCTCGAATTCCGATTGGCTGATAGGATTCTATCAGCCAATCAGAATTAAGGTAGGAATATTCTGATTGGCTGATGGAATCAGCCAATCAGAATCAAGATCAATCCGATTGGCTGATCCAATCAGCCAATCAGATTGAGCTTGCATTCTATTGGCTGATCGGAACAGGTAATGGAATGCGAGCTCAATCTGATTGGCTGATTCCATCAGCCAATCAGAATATTCCTACCTTAATTCCGATTGGCTGATAGAATCCTATCAGCCAATCGGAATTCGAGGGGCGCCATCTTGGATGACGTCCCTTAAAGGAACCGTCATTCTTCAGTTGGACGTCGCCGGATGAAGATGGGTCCACGGTGGAGGTCTTCAGGATGGAGCCGGTCCTCATCGGATGAAGATAGAAGATGCCGCTTGGAAGATGATGGTTGTCGGTACGGATCTACTCTTCTTCCCGGATAGGATGAAGACTTTGGAGCCTCTTCTGGACCTCTTCAGCCGCCGGAAGATGGATCGCCAGCCCCCGCTTGGGTTTGATGAAGATTTTGGAGCCAGGACGGATCGGTGAACCTGGTATGGTGAAGACAAGGTAGGATGATCTTCAGGGGCTTAGTGTTAGGTTTATTTAAGGGGGGTTTGGGTTAGATTAGGGGTATGTGGGTGGTGGGTTGTAATGTTGGGGGGGGTATTGTATGTTTTTTTTTACAGGCAAAAGAGCTGAACTTCTTGGGGCATGCCCCGCAAAGGGCCCTGTTCAGGGCTGGTAAGGTAAAAGAGCTTTGAACTTTAGTAATTTAGAATAGGGTAGGGCATTTTTTTTATTTTGGGGGGCTTTGTTATTTTATTAGGGGGCTTAGAGTAGGTGTAATTAGTTTAAAATTGTTGTAATATTTTTCTTATGTTTGTAAATATTTTTTTATTTTTTGTAACTTAGTGCTTTTTTATTTTTTTGTACTTTAGTTAGTTTATTTCATTGTAGTTATTTGTAGGTATTGTATTTAATTTATTTATTGATAGTGTAGTGTTAGGTTTAATTGTAGGTAATTGTAGGTATTTTATTTAATTAATTTATTGATAGTGTAGTGTTAGGTTTAATTGTAACTTAGGTTAGGATTTATTTTACAGGTAAATTTGTAATTATTTTAACTATTTTAGCTATTAAATAGTTCTTAACTATTTAATAGCTATTGTACCTGGTTAAAATAAATACAAAGTTACCTGTAAAATAAATATTAATCCTAAAATAGCTATAATATAATTATAATTTATAGTGTAGCTATATTAGGATTTATTTTACAGGTAAGTATTTAGCTTTAAATAGGAATAATTTATTTAATAAGAGATAATTAATTTCGTTAGATTAAAATTATATTTAACTTAGGGGGGTGTTAGTGTTAGGGTTAGACTTAGCTTTAGGGGTTAATACATTTATTAGAATAGCGGTGAGCTCCAGTCGGCAGATTAGGGGTTAATAATTGAAGTTAGGTGTCGGCGATGTTAGGGAGGGCAGATTAGGGGTTAATAACTTTATTATAGTAGCGCTCAGGTCCGGTCGGCAGATTAGGGGTTAATAAGTGTAGGCAGGTGGAGGCGACGTTGTGGGGGGCAGATTAGGGGTTAATAAATATAATATAGGGGTCGGCGATGTTAGGGCAGCAGATTAGGGGTACATAGGGATAATGTAAGTAGCGGCGGTTTACGGAGCGGCAGATTAGGGGTTAATAATAATATGCAGGGGTCAGCGATAGCGGGGGCGGCAGATTAGGGGTTAATAAGTGTAAGGTTAGGGGTGTTTAGACTCGGGGTACATGTTCGAGTGTTAGGTGCAGACGTAGGAAGTGTTTCCGCATAGCAAACAATGGGGCTGCGTTAGGAGCTGAACGCGGCTTTTTTGCAGGTGTTAGGTTTTTTTTCAGCTCAAACAGCCCCATTGTTTCCTATGGGCTGGCCGCGTCCGTAAGCAACTCTGGTATCGAGAGTTGAAGCTGCGTTAAATATGCTCTACGCTCCTTTTTTGGAGCCTAACGCAGCCTTTATGTGGACTCTCAATACCAGAGTTATTTTTATGGTGCGGCCAGAAAAAAGCCGGCGTTAGCTACGCGGGTCCTTACCGACAAAACTCTAAATCTAGCCGTGACTAAAGTACAAAAAAGAACTAAGTTACAAAAAATAAAAAAATATTTACAAACATTAGAAAAATATTACAACAATTTTAAACTAATTACACCTACTCTAAGCCCCCTAATAAAATAACAAAGACCCCCAAAATAAAAAAATGCCCTACCCTATTCTAAATTAAAACAGTTCAAAGCTCTTTTACCTTACCAGCCCTGAAAAGGGCCATTTGCGGGGCATGCCCCAAATAATTCAGCTCTTTTGCCTGTAAATAAAAACATACAATACCCCCCCCCAACATTACAACCCACCACCCACATACCCCTAATCTAACCCAAACCCCCCTTAAATAAACCTAACACTAAGCCCATGAAGATCTTCCTACCTTATTTTCACCATGCCAGGTTCACCGATCGCTCCAGAAGAGGGTCCGAAGTCTTGATCCAAGCGGCGGCTGAAGAACTCCATCATCGGGCTGAAGTCGGAAGTCCATCATCGGGATGAAGTCTTCTATCAAGCGCCATCTTCAATCTTCTTTCTTCCGGAGCGGAGCGGAGCCATCTTCTTCCCAGCCGAAGCGGATCCAACCTCTTCAACCGACGCCTACTCGCCGAATGACGGTTTCTTTAAATGACATCATCCAAGATGGCGTCCCTCGAATTCCGATTGGCTGATAGGATTCTATCAGCCAATCGGAATTAAGGTAGGAATATTCTGATTGGCTGATGGAATCAGCCAATCAGATTCAAGTTCAATCCGATTGGCTGATCCAATCAGCCAATCAGATTGAGCTCGCATTCTATTGACGTCATTTAAAGGAACCGTCATTCGGCGAGTAGGCATCGGTTGAAAAGGTTGGATCCGCGTCGGCTGGGAAGAAGATGGCTCCGCTCCGCTACGAAAGAAAGAAGATTGAAGATGGCGCTTGATAGAAGACTTCATCCCGATGATGGACTTACGACTTCAGCCCGATGATGGAGTTCTTCAGCCGTCGATTGGATCAAGACTTCGGACCCTCTTCTGGAGCGATCGGTGAACCTGGCATGGTGAAGATAAGGTAGGAAGATCTTCATGGGCTTAGTGTTAGGTTTATTTAAGGGGGGTTTGGGTTAGATTAGGGGTATGTGGGTGGTGGGTTGTAATGTTGGGGAGGGTATTGTATGTTTTTATTTACAGGCAAAAGAGCTGAATTATTTGGGGCATGCCCCGCAAATGGCCCTTTTCAGGTGTCAGAGTATATGAATATTATGATGAATATTACATATGTATACATATATATGTATATTTTATACACTGTATATGTTAGATGAGACCTCAGGATTAATTGAACATGAGTTTGTTTAACACCACAGGGGGTCCCAACCCCCTTACCAGATGGGTTAGCTGGATGAATACACGTTTATCAGGATTGAAAATCAGCATAGCTTTTGAAGTACCACCTCCTATGGTGTAAAACACACAAACATTTTTTTTCCTACTCATTTGACTATATATGCAGAGTTTTATAACTCCCAAAACATTTGGTGAGAGAAAAGAATGTGTTCAAGGACCCCTCTGGAATTTGTCACCTAAGTTTTGTGATTTCAAAGTAAGATGTGTTGCAAATACACAGCTAGGGGGAAGGTGACACAGATAGAGTTGGATGCATTTTGCAAGGGGAACAATGCCAGTTTTCCATGTATGTTTGGAATGATTCATGATATATATATATTAAAATTAAGCACATTGTATTAGGTGGATGATTGCTGCAGGGGATATTTATATAGGAAATAAATTCAGAATTAGTATAGATTGAATGACCATTTTGGTAATCCCTTATTTGAAGTGTATATATATATATATATATATATATATATATATATATATATATATATATATATATATATATATATATATGTTTTGAAAACATAAAAGATCTTACTTAGCCTCTGTGTTTTTAAGAATATAAATAAATATTTGTGGACCTAAAAGTAAATGATTAATAATACTTGGACCATAGACATATGAATGCTTAAACCATTTCTGATAATTGTTTCCATTTCTATTGCAGGCATCAATTCATATATGCAGAAATTGTCGGAGACATAGAACATATTATATCACATGAAAACATATATAACAGGATATATAAATGCATTTTAAGCTAATAATTAGCAGTATTAAATTGCCTTAATATAATAAAATGTTAATAATATAACATATTTGATATCAAAATGACCAGAGAGGTGATATAGATTTGCCTCATCTATGATTGATATTCTGAGGGGTTCATGCAAGAAATTACGGCAGTTATTACATAGTTTAAAGAAATATTTCACTGTCTAAAAATGTTTAGAAGTGTTAAGGATGAATTTGTTTTGTGCTGCCACCGAAGGGCCGATACCGGTATAGCAGTTGAGATAACTGCTTAAAGGATGCATTTCCATGGTGACCAAGGGCCAATCCAAATAGACATCCCACGTAACCAATGGGATGGTCAGATCTCGTAGGGCCACTCCCATGGTTTCATCAATGAATGAAAAAGTTATTTAAGTGAACGCATGAAGGAGAAAGGGACAGATTTTGCTGACTTGAATGATACATTGCTGGGCGTCCAAAATACACTCATTCTAAACAAGCTGATCTACCTTCTTCTCAGTGATTGCAAAAATTTACTTATATATTTTCTGAGATGAAACAAGGAATCCTTGGTAACTGAACTATCTATTTTGGTAACGTATATATATATATATATATATATATATATATATATATATATATAGAGTATAAGAAAAGGGCTGCTAATTACATGTGATATTTTAAAGTCACTGCAGTTTAAAGATACAGTTTTCTGGGTTTTGTAAGATAAGTTATATGCATAGTTAATTTGTATTTAATAGATTTAAAGAAGCAGTGTGTTTTTTTTTTTTTTTTCTTCAAGTTAGCATTTCACAGCCTATATATATATTGTTTAAATCTGCGTCTGATTGACCAAGTAACTCATCTATGCAAGTTCTGATATTGTCAGTTAATTTTGTATTAGGATAAATTGCAGTTAAATAGCAGAATATATATATTATCCTATTGTTTTATAAACACTGTTTAGAATTGTATTGCTTGGATGTTAAAGGTTTTTAGTCCCCTTGTGTTAAATAAATAAAAGGCTGAATTGTGAAGGTATATCTTTCTGGGTTTTGTAAGAAGGATAGCATATCTTAAGAGTTGGTTTTAACGCATATAAATTTTGTTTCATTTCCTTTTATTGTGAATATACTTCAATATGTTTATGGATATTAACTAAATAAAAGAATTCAGATATTTATATTAATTGTATGGTCTAGTAGATGCATGGTTGATTAGGGTTTCAATTTTTAAGGAAAATTATTTTAAGATTGTGTTTATAACCCTGCCATAAACTTATATATTATTTGGATAGCACTACTAAGATTTTCATAAATATACTGACACAGGGCTGGTAAGGTAAAAGAGCTTTGAACTTTTTTAATTTAGAATAGGGTAGGGCATTTTTTTATTTTGATGGTCTTTGTTATTTTATTAGGGGGCTTAGAGTAGGTTTAATTAGTTTAAAATTGTTGTAATATTTTTCTAATGTTTGTAAATATTTTTTATTTTTTGTAACTTAGTTCTTTTTTATTTTTTGTACTTTAGTTAGTTTATTTAATTGTAGTTATTTGTAGGTATTGTATTTAATTAATTTATTGATAGTGTAGTGTTAGGTTTAATTGTAGATAATTGTAGGTATTTTATTTAATTAATTTATTGATAGTGTAGTGTTAGGTTTAATTGTAGATAATTGTAGGTATTTTATTTAATTAATTTATTGATAGTGTAGTGTTAGGTTTAATTGTAACTTAGGTTAGGATTTATTTTACAGGCAATTTTGTAATTATTTTAACTAGGTAGCTATTAAATAGTTATTAACTATTTAATAGCTATTGTACCTGGTTAAAATAAATACAAAATTGCCTGTAAAATAAATATTAATCCTAAAATAGCTACAATATAATTATAATTTATATTGTAGCTATATTAGGGTTTATTTTACAGGTAAGTATTTAGTTTTAAATAGGATTAATTTATTTAATAAGAGTTAATTTATTTTGTTAGATAAAAATTATATTTAACTTAGGGGGGTGTTAGTGTTAGGGTTAGACTTAGCTTTAGGGGTTAAAAAATGTATTAGAATAGCGGTGAGCTCCGGTCGGCAGATTAGGGGTTAATGTTTGAAGTTAGGTGTCAGCAATGTTAGGGAGGGCAGATTAGGGGTTAATACTATTTATTATAGGGTTATTGAGGCGGAAGTGAGGCGGATTAGGGGTTAATACATTTATTATAGTAGCGGAGCGGTTCGGTCGGCAGATTAGGGGTTAATAAGTGTAGGTAAGGTAGCGGCGACATTGGGGGGGCAGATTAGGGGTTAATAAATATTATGTAGGGGTTGGCGATGTTAGGGGCAGCAGATTAGGGGTACATAGGGATAATGTAGCTGGCAGCGGTGTACGGAGCGGCAGATTAGGGGTTAAAAAAATGTAATAGAGTGGCGGCGGTGTGGGGGGGCCTCGGTTTAGGGGTACATAGGTAGTTTATGGGTGTTAGTGTACTTTAGAGCACAGTAGTTAAGAGCTTTATAAACCGGCGTTAGCCCAGAAAGCTCTTAACCCCTGTTTTTTTTCTGTGGCTGGAGTTTTGTCGTTAGATTTCTAACGCTCACTTCAGCCACAACTCTAAATACCGGCGTTAGAAAGATCCCATTGAAAAGATAGGATACGCAAATGGCGTAGGGGGATCTGCGGTATGGAAAAGTCGCGGCTGCAAAGTGAGCGTTAGACCCTTTCCTGACTGACTCCAAATACCAGAGGGCGGTAAAAACCAGCGTTAGGAGCCTCTAACGCTGGTTTTGACGGCTACCGCCCAACTCTAAATCTAGCCGTTAGAGAGAGCTATAAAACTCTCCTAATATCAGTTCCTCTCCTTCATTGCTATCCGCCATGAACCCCCTTAGCATGTAAACCTAAAAGCCCAACTGCTTGCAAATCACGTTCACAAGAGCTGACTACAACAGTGCGACGCTAGGCAGGGCCCTCTACCCATTTGATTCCTATAATTGCTACCTTGTAAACCCCTATGTTTACAGCGCTTCAGAATCTGTTGGCGCTCTACAAATAACCGATAATAATAATAATGATAAATAACTTGACTCCTTTTTGTAACAGTGGCATATTGTAAGAAGAATTAGCATATAATGCTGACACATTTTACTGCACTATTTACGGTTTATATGTTTAACCCTCGTAGTTGAGTTAAACACATAGTTAAGGTCATCTGTTGAATTTTAAAGTCAATTTACAAATACAAGATAAACAAATATTTGTGGTGTGGGTGGAGGAAAAAAATTTAACTTTCTTTTTGTTTGTTTCATTTTAAACTTTGTTCTTTATTTTAGTTAAATTATACTAAACCTGTCTGTGCCACTGATACTTTTCTAATAGAAGACTCAGATATTTATTTCTAAAAATACCTAAATATTGTGCTGAAAATTTAAACCATAATTCTTTGCATTAAACAAACAAAAAAATGATGAGGTGAGAAATGTATGTTGCTTATATTATATTAACTAACCATGAATACTCACATATGGGCCGCGATCCGATAAAAATAGTCGCCCGCAAAATCCGGCGACGCCAAATTTTGCGCGGGTTTGGTATCCTATATATGGCGTAACTTAGAAGTTACGCTCGTATATTTCTGCTTTCGCCCGTAGTTTTTTGGCCCATAGACTGACATACAAAACATGCGCAGTTTGGTATCCAATATACAGCGTAAGGACTTATGCGCGCAGATTTTCAGAAAATCTACTCCATTTTCATCTCGCCACAAATTGCAGGCGCAGTAACCCTTGCACTGACTAACCAACGTAACTCTGAGGGCTTAACAAACACATATATAATCACATACATATCAGCAGCAGATCTCAAACAGTTAAACATCTTCTAAGCATTCATAATTCCTCCCCCTGCAAGTGTGTCAAACCAATCACAAACAGCACAATCTCTCACCTGCAGCCTTAAAACACCTGCCAATGCACACCCTCATTAGCCACCATGTTTCCCTTGCAGTATATTGCGTTCTTAGAGAGTCAGCGTTGTGGGGCACAAGGGGTGCTGGAACCCCTACAAGCCCCTGTTTTGGATGATAATCTTGCTGCTGACGTCCCTGGTCATAGTGCTGTAGCCGTCCCTTCTCCTGCTGCTGCTGTCCCTGCTCCTCCTGCTGTTGTCCCTGTTCCTGGTGCTGCCCCTACTGCTGTTGCTGCAGCTGGCCATAGGCCAGCAGGGCCTATAAGACGAAGGCATCAGCAGAGGGGAAGAGCACCAAGGATACACAGGGTTAGGGTCACCCTGTTTGCGATGACAGAAGTGGAGGTCAGGGAAAAATATCGCTTGACTTCTGCAAGCCTCATTGACCTATATGAGGTCTTGAAGAATGATATTGACCCTCAAGTGAATAGGAACCGAGCTCTGTCTAGTATGCAGAGCTGTTGTGTGTTGTACACTTCCTGCCATCTGGCTCATTCCAGAGGGGCTTGCGTCTGGCCTAGTGCAGTCTACCTTCGCCAGGATTCTAGGGGAGGTTTTGACTGCTCTAGATAACCAGACACAGCGATACATTCATTTCCCCCGTACCCCCCAGGAATGGAACCGTCTTAAACAAGGCTTCTATCGACTGGGGGGTATTCCCAATGTCATGGGGGCAATTGATTGCACACATGTGCGTATCGTGGCCCCACATGAGGAGCCACTCCTCTATATTAACAGGAAAGGGTTGTACTCATTGAATTGCCAGATGGTCTGCGATACCACTCTGAAATTCACACATGTGTATGCAGGTTTTCCGGGGAGTGCACATGATACATCCTGCGCCAGACCTCTTTATTCCAGCTTTTCGAATCTGGCACACTCACGGGAGGTTGGTTGCTTGGTGAGTAAGTATGCACTACCTTCATTCTGTCTGTATATTTCTACTAAAGGGACACTAAACACAAATTAATTATCTCATGTTTCAGATAGAGAATACAATGTTAAACAACATTACAATTCACTTCTATTATCTCATTTGATTTATTCTATAGATATCCTTTGTTGAAAAAATAGCAATGCACATAGATGAGCCAATCATATGAGGCATCTATGTGCAGCCACCAATCAGCAGCTAATGAGCATATCTAATATGCTTGTCAGCAAATGATATCAAGAGAATGGAGCAAATGACATAGTAGAAGTAAATTATAAAGTTGCAGAAAATTGTAGGTTCTTTTTAACTCATGAAACAAGAAATGTGTGTTTCATGTCCCTTTAAAGGGACAGTATACTATAAATAGGTTTTCACTTAAAAGGACATTTTATTAAAATGGCATGTTCTATCTGAATCATTAAAGGGACACTCAATCAAAATTAAACTTTCATTATTCAGATAGAGCATACCATTTTAAACAACTTTCCAATTTACTTCCATTAACAAAATGTGCACAGTCTTTTTATATTTAAACTTTTTGAGTCACCAGCTCCTACTGCGCATGTGCAAGAATAAGTGTGTATGCGTTTGTGAATGGCTGATGGCTGTCACATGGTACAGGGGGAGTGGAAAAAGACATAACTTTTAAAATTGTCTGAAAAAAAAATCTAATACTCATTTGAATTTTAGACTAAGTGCTATTGCATTGTCTTGTTATCTTGCATTTGTTGATTATGCAAATCTACTGTGTTGACTGATCCTTTACAATAGAATTTTGGTCTAGACTAATCCTGGCATAAAAGTAGATTGCTCACAATGCACCAATTTAATGTTTTTGTTAAATATATCTTTTAAATTAAATCCATGTTATGTCCCTTTAAGCACATGATGTACCTGTAGTAATCAGAATACATGTTACATGACAGGTGATGCAGGGTACGGCTGCAGACCATGTCTATTAACCCCCTTGGTGCACCCCCTTACAGAGCCACAACTCAGGTACCAGGAGGCCCATATACGAACAAGAAATGTAATCGAAAGGCCTACTAAAAAACAGATTCAGGTGTCTGGATGTCACAGGCAGAGCTTTACAGTATAACCCCAACAAAGTGTGTTCCATTGTCAATGCATGTTGTATTCTACACAAGATTGCTGTGGACACACGTTTATTGGGGGACATTGACCAAGAGCAGCAGCAGCAGCAGCTGGTTCCTGTACCTGAGGATGTGGACAGGGGGACACTGAGGGGGAATGAAGTGAGGGATTATGTCATCCGGGAATACTTCACCTGTAAGTTACTTGTTACTCATAAGCACTGTTCCCTCTAAGGTGCGCGGCTGCGTGGCCGCGCACCTTCCCTTCTGGTGTAGCGCAGGCAGAATATCAGGCCGCGCAGCACCTGCTGTGAGCAGAAGCAGAGAGAGGAAAATGCCTGTAGAACTAATTTGCCAAGTGCCGCCTGCACTGCGCATTGGACCCAGCA